>NC_067116.1:16051719-16699219 GCF_021347895.1 Acanthochromis polyacanthus
TCATGTATACTGTCTTCACGGGCATTCTTCAATTGATTTTTATTTTATTTAACAAGTGCATTCTGTTGTAACTATTACAGTTACTTTGAGGTGACAATTTTTCATTCTCCTGGTTTTTTTTTTTAAATACAGAAATTGTTAAAAGTTTGTCTTTTCTTACCTCCACTAACTAATTTCTTTATTTTTGGTCTTGTTTACACAGAAGCCTTGTTCTCTTATGGCCTCCAAAAGTAAAGATTCACAAATAAGAATATGTGAGCCTGTATTCTGGACACATATGTAAAAAGATTTTCAAAAGCAAAACAATAAATTTAATTTGACTGAGCAGCTAGAACAGTAGTCGAAAATTACTGCCTCTGGTCTGAGTACTCGATTTATACCGTGCATGATTTAGTAAGTTGTTGTGTGGTTGTCATGACAAAGATGGTTTATTTAACTCTGAGGCTACTTCAGGGGAAATTTAGCACAAGTATGGGAAAAGAACATTCGGTTTAGCAGCATTATCCATGTACCTCTCTCTGAGCTGCTTCCCCTCTCAGCCGTTATTTCTTACATCAAGCCCCAACAATCTGTCAGTCAGTCAAGCGATCACCGAGTAGCACATCATCCCAGAGATGAATGCACTTTAATTGAGCACAGTGCAAGTTCTTTCAGTCTGTGAGAACAAGTAAAATAAAGCATCAATGATACAAGAACAACTCGGCTCCCAGTACTGTGATTCACTGCCACCTCATCCCTCTTTCTCTTTCTCTTTCTGAGTTCATTAGTTTCCAGACCGGTGCTCCTCCTGGATTACCATAACCTGTCAGCCGTGAAACACCACAAAACAATTTTCTGCTTGTTACAAAAAAAGAGAGAGAGAGAAGAAGAATAAAAAAGCAGCCCACCTCGCTCTGCTGCCTCCCACAGCCACAGAGAAGAGAGGGCGGGGAGGTTACGCTACCTGTATGTTTTTCTAATGAACACCACACTGAACTAATAAAAACATGTCAGGCAGGGAGAGTTGCTTGGAGTAAAGGGGTGGATGGAAATACCTGAAAGTGGAATTAATGCAGACACATACCTTTGTTTCAAGCAGGTGATAACTGGTTAAATATGAGCTACATGATTTCCAGCTGTGAGCAATGGACTGTAGAATTAAACGAATCAGTCCCCAGCTGCTACAACTGAAAGCGCTTATACTTCTTGTATTTTTGGTATTTTATGTAAATGTTCGTTCACTACCTCTGCCAAGGAGGTTCACTGTAAGTCCTGCTTATTAGGTTGAGCATCACAAATTTTGCTTTACATCTAAAAGTAACAATTTAACTTTTTACAGTATTTGTACATGGTAAGTATGTAAGTTTTGAAAAAGGTTGTAGTAATGGCAAACAAAATATTAAGGTGGAATTAGACAACTAAATCACTCCGTTCATCCAGACTCCACCCATTGGGAGAGCAGCCTAAGAAAGGTAGTCGAGATGTCCTTCTCCCCATCAGCAGGTAGTTGTACTTGACCAGAAAACATCCAATAAAATGTGGCCAGGAAGCATCTTAAACATTTGCACCGACCTCACCTGGATGCCTAAATGTGATGAAATCCGAGGCTCTACTCTAAGCTCAGTCACCCTTTGGTTTTGGTCGCTACCCAAAGAAGCTCTTTACTACAGGTGATGGTTGTGTTAAAGAACTGTCCAATAAACAGCAACAAGTCCCAGAATACTGCTGGGAAGTTCATGTATCTAATTGCTGTAACCATATTCAGAAACAATGCAAATACTGAGAAATGTAAAACTAAATATTTAATAAGCAGCAATCTAATCAGATTCCAGTTATTGAATCGAACCAGATCTGGAAAGCAGGTTGTTGAAAAGCAAATAAGAATTATGAAATTGGACCAGATCGTCTGTGCTCCAAAGCTTTTCCTGGACGCAGTGGAAGGGTGCTTTTATAATCATTCATGATTAATGACATTGACCACATAATGACTACAGATGGAGAGAGGTGGCTGTGTGAGGGCCAAAGTAGTGATGACAAAACAAATAACACCAATAATCAAACCTGATAATAAGCCAAGTCAATCACTGGTTCATCGTTACTGAAAAGTTTGGTAAGATTTCTAAATCTAGGTCATTTTAAGTCAGATTTAACTTTTTGAACTGTGCTTAGGAGATAATGTTTAGCTTCATGCTTTATTTTGAGTTTCACATTTATCACACCTGAAAGGAAATTGTTCTTGCAGATGGAGGACATACACGAATACAAAATCCACAAAAACTGAAACATCATGTACTACATCTGCTCACTACTGGTAAAGTCTGTTACCTTGGCTGGAGGGGAGTCAGTGGAACCTCCACTTATACCAATCTTCCTTCTTCTTTGAATGAGTTTTTCTCCACTTTTGTCCAAAACCCTGACTTTGCCTTACTCTTAACTTTGTCTTTTCTGCTGCCCCATGATGCTTTGCACTGTTGATGTTGGATTTCCTGACAACAGACTACAAAATGACTTGCTTAATTTAAAGTGGACTCTTGTCTCTCTGTTTCAACACCCTGAGTTTACCATGTCGCAGCTCTCTATTTGTGCTGATAAATCTGCTCTTCCTGCAAATTACAAATCAGATTCCTCTGTTTGATGGTTGAGACTGTTTAAGGTGTGAATATTGACCCATTAGTTTTGGTTGGGTGGCTCTTTTCTTGTGACAGATGAAAGGTACTTTCATAACCCGACATGTTTACTCTCACACAGAGAAACATCATCAGGACCGTATGTAGGCACTGGTCAGATGCTTTTAATCGGTCTCTTTCCAGTCATTGAATGATCCAAAACTCATCTCCATGTATCAAAATGACAATTTAGTTTAGGAGTTATAATCTCCTACTGCCTTAATATGGTTTAAATGAAACTCTGAACTGTTGAACAGTATACAGCTATTCTAGTCAGCCATACATAGTCGAACCGGAAACCAATTCTGAAGAATAATATTAATACAGAAAGTCCTACTCTGCATGTTTACCAGACTGGTTTCTTAGGTTTGCTACGTACGAAATCTCTGAATCTGGTCAGTAGTGGAAATCCTCAGCCATGGCGTTGGCTCCTTGTTTTGCTCCCATCATTTCAGCCTATTAAAAAACACTTGATTTTCACTGAAAGGGGGTCTTTAAACATAAATGGTACTTGAGCATTATTTCTTAATTTGTTCGTACTGCTGCTGGTTTCATTTCCTTGATTCTGTTGTTGAGAATTTGCCCAAGTTTTGTTCAGACTTTCCTTTATAGAATTAGCATTCTAGTAGCAGGGCTACACCATGGCATGTGGTGTCTAAAAAGACACACATACTCAGCCATTGGTTTGTGGACTACTATTGATTTTCACTGGAGTCTTATTTTGATACAGAATTTTTCTCATTAGCAGGAAGTGAAATCAGTGCTCTGTTTAATTATATACAGAAGTACAATAAAAATACCGTGTCCCTAAAATCAGTATATAATTGTGATTTCAATATTGATTTAAGTTGCTGGAATAATCATTTTGGCCATAATCGTGCAGCCTTACTTGTTGGTGTAAGTAGCAAATCTAATTTTTCATAAACTCGTACACATGTACACCTAGAGCTCTAACAAGCAGCTGTTTTCCATTCGAATATTTATTTTCTCACTTTCTCCTTCCACTCATTTCCACATCAATGTGTGTGTGTGTGCATATCTGTGTGTGTGCAGGTGATTACAGTCTGAAGGCTCCCCTACTTACCTTGGTGTGAACAATAGAGAGCTGTGAATAGGAGCTGCTCACGTGGTTTACTATAATGGCCTTGCAGGGCCAGACGCTTGCTGTGTGTGTGTGTGTAAGAGAGAGAGAGTGTGTGTGAGAGACTGTGTGTGCGTTTGAGACATATAGAGACAATGCATGTGCCTGTTGGCTGTATAATTACAGGCGTAATCTTACTATGCAGATGGTTTCATTCACCGGCGTGGGGGAGAGATGTAATGACATAAAGAGTATAGGTTGCAATATATTAAGAATAATATAGGCTTAGTTTGGTTTGCACTGTTACAATGGTACCCCATGACACATGGCATGGACTGAAAAAGGTGAAATTACAGTGTATCATGAAAGTGTGGAAACGAAGAAGAATGCATGTGACACTATACCAACAGGGTGAAAAGGGAATTTCTACTGAATCTCTGGCATTTAACAATTCTGTTTTCGCCAAACCATCATGCTGCTACTGAAACAAAGGTTTCACCTTGTGTGTCTTACTGTTGTAATGTTATTGAATAGTCTAGAGGAGCAATGCTTCGGTGTGTTTTTATTTTCTTAATTGATGCTGAACCGTGATCATACATCAGGTGCCTCGGCATCCACAGTTTGTTTTATCAGTAGAAGTCATATAATTCTCTGTGATGTGGCAGATAATTTTTAATGGTCAAATGTACATTTTTAATCTGCTGGCAGAAGTTAAGTAAAATTGTTCACCTTTGTAAAAAAAAAATAGTCGGTTCATTATGTTTGAAGATAAAAACACAACACAATAGATTACTGAGTTTTTGTGTTAAGTTAATACACAATAGGCAAAAGAAAAAATAGGTGCAAAAGAAAAACGGAAAATCACCTGACAACCGTAGTTCTTCTAAAGAAAAATTTGCATTTCGTTGCAGAACAAATAGTAGGTTAGTCTATATATAGAAAATCTATTGTCAGTAATATTCACAATAGACATTCTGTAAAGCTAAACCCCCCAAATTCCCCTTCTTCCATTTCTTAAATAAGAATATCTGCTCGTTTTGTGGTCTCCCTCCTCAACTGAATAGACCACCTAATGTGCATGTGTCACCCTTTTCTTACAATTCATACAACAAACAATTGAATGATTATTTACGAATAACCTGCAAATGATCAATAAAATGAAAATGATTTTCAGTCTGAGTTCAGGGTGAAGTCTGCTGTAGAAAATCACTTTCAGTTGCCATGGAGGTAGCAAGCACACTGGTTTACTGGAAGATACTACTGCAGTAATAATTTGTATTAAAAGTGAACTGTCTTTATTTATGGGCTCACTTCGTAGGCACTATATTGCTCTCCAATAATAAACTCTATTCTCCTGTGGGTTAAGATCAGTGTCTAGCCCACAGTGTTAGATAGAGATAAACCCAACCCTCCTAACGGACTTTTCTACTGTAGATCTCTGTGGCTCTCTCTCTTCCTTGCTGTATATCTGTTCCCTGTCTCACTCATTGTCTAGAAAAGATTACAGTGGGGGAGATACTTTGAGAGAGGGAGATGCAGGAGGAGGGGGGGGAAGCTGGAATCCTCCAGCCAAGTATTTAGCAGCCAGTTAATGTACTGAGGGATAATACGACGTGTCCACAGGCAGCGTCTTTATGTCCGATGTGTTTTTACCAGCTTCTCAGCAGCTTGGCAATGTTTACACACTCTAATAACAAGTGGCGTCTTTCAGGGACCCTTCGGTTCATTCACCATTCAACCGCCAGTCCAGCTTTAGCCTAATCCCCTCCCCCCCTCGGCATACCACTCCCGTACAAAAACACAAGATTTCAATTTTTTCACTGTAATTGCCTGGTTTTTAATTCCACGCACCCCATCAAGCCAAGATTGGAGCTCTAGCCAGATTTCAGGGAGGGGAGGTCATCCAGGGACTGTTGGGAAGTGAAGATTTTGGGGTGGGAGCGCCGCAGATTTGGGCGGCTTGGAAGTGGAACTGGGCGAAAGGGAAGTAGTTAGAAAGTGGTCTGCGTGGCTACGATAAAAAGTAAGAAATTAAAACGTCTTAGTTTTTGAACAGCTGTGGCTGAAGCTCGGGCGTCGTCCGTTGTGGCAGCTCAGAGTCGCCCCAATAATCTGCTCTGTGCTGTGAGAGAGGCCTGCTGGGCCGTGGATGGAGGGATGGATGGAGGGGAAAGTGGAAGAAGAGGGAAAAAAAACAAGGAGTTTGTGGGTGATATTAAATGTAGACTTTCATCTTTGGTGTGAGGCTGCTGTGTGGTCACTGAGCAGCTAACACACACACTGTTTTATGCACTGCTTCTCTTGCCAGACCACGTTGCAGGACACAGTTGGATGGACAATCAGTACATTTAAAGGCGTTATTTTATCCCTTTCATTATATATGCACTCATAGTCTAAAGTAACCAGGTTATTCATGTCCCTTTGTGCATGATGGTAAGATTATCAAAGTTTCTGATTGCTGTTCACTCACTGTCTTGGTCATTTTGTACAGAGTAATTTCTGTAGAGAATGACTAAGCTATGCTCATATCACTGCTATATGCTTTGGTTCATTTGTCCACCTTATAACATGTCATGGAAGACGAGAGTGGTGTGTAATCATTGCATACACAGTCCATATTCTGTAGTATGTACTTTCTGTCTGAGTAATTTCCTCTCGTTGGGTTCTTCAGAACAGCACGTAAAACCTTAAAGAGGTATATGATATGGGGATATATCTCAATGCTCAAACCTGCATATTTACTATTTTGCTGTAAAAGAAATTGCAATCGAAACTCATTAATATTATTACTCATTCATTATTCATAAAATTAAGAAGACAAAAAACTACAGCACCCTTTTCGACAATATGTGAAAACATCTGAAAGACAAAAGAACTCCTCACCACATTTATTTTATGAGAGAGGTGGATGGGAAAAGAACACACATATCAAAAAGACTCCCACACATTACAGAAAATGGTTGATCTTCAAGGCCTGCAACCAAATTAAATCCTACTTTCCACATACGACAGGAAGTTATGAAACCCAAAACATCTTTCTACTGAATGACAGTTGTCAGTAACCTAAAGAAAGTCAGAAAACATGCTATACATGTTCCATACATCTATGTTTTCATTTCGTGGCCAATACTTTTATTATTGGTAATCGAGGAGACCAGTAACTTGTACATGAAACTAATATACGTTTGCAATAAAAATGAATCTTTTTTCAGTCAATTGTTTGAGACAAAGATTGAGTGCAGCCAAGAGATGTGGTTGCAAGCTTTAGATGGTGTGCCTATGACACAGATTTCCAACCAAACAAAGATGATAAAAGATTTCATACTTGGCTAGAAAAAGGACTGACAGCATACCTTTCCTTCACACACAAAGGGACATTACAGAATTTCCAGTCCTTGCGAACTAAGTTTGGTCTGGAGCAGAAAGACTTCTTCAGGTACCTCCAAATACGTGACTATTTTAACAAGCATTGTAAAAGTTCACACCTCTCTCTGACAGAATCAGATTTTTTCAGCATTTTAAAATCAGCTTACAATTCCTCATTAAAAAAAGGAATTTCTAAATTATGTAATGGGATGTTAAATGCACAAAACGAGAATACTTTACATATTAAAAATAAATGGGAACATGAAGCAGGAATTGTAATTTCAAATGAGAATTGGGAAAAAGTTTGTATCTTACAGTTGACTTCTACCAACTGGTTGATGTGGAGGGAACACTGTTGGAAAAATGTTATAAGATTCTTTAGGACCCCACGCCAGGGGAAATATAGAAATATAAATGCAGAATGTTGGAGAAAATGCGGATCGTTAGAAGCAAATCATTTTCATATATTCTGGGAATGTCCTAGATTGCATCAATACTGGTCCGGAATTCATAAAGCTCTGAATGATGTCTTTAAAGTTCAAATACCTAATGACTTCACCAATCTATATATGGGTCTGGTTCCAACCTTGGACAGAAGAAGGGATATAAAATTGTTACAAGCACTATTAGCAGCAAGTAAAAAGTCAATTACAAGAAAATGGCTGAATTCAACCCCACCAACTTTTGATGCTTGGTTGGGAACAGTTAAGGAAATATTTATAATGGAAAAATTGGCATACTCTCTACAAATCCAAAAAGACAAGTTGTACCTAATTTGGGACAAATGGATTCATTTTATATCCCCTATTCGGAATGACTTTATATGACTAAAGCTTTGACCTTTCTTGCACAATATTATTACTGTATTTTCCACTCATGTATATATTTCTTGTGAGAAAAAGTGATGGCTGGAAGCTCCTGGTTCAGGTTCTTTGTTCTTAATTTGTTTGTTATATTCTTGGTATGGGAAAAAAAGAGAGGACTATGATAATGATGTCTAAAAAAATTCTTTGTAATGCTATCAACCTTTCTAAAAAAAATCACAAATTATAAAAAAAAAAAAGAGATGTGGTTGCATCACGACTAAATTAATGCGTTTTTTAATTAGTTTAAGTTATCGCAAATGAATTAGAAAAATAATGATTCCAATTTTCAGCAAAATACTCAGTTTCAACTAATACATATTCAGAAATACCAACAATTGGCCAACCTGTGCTGTACAGTAACAGTCATAAATGTACGTTGAACTGTTTACATAAAGCAGGTGAAGTACTAAAATGTGAAAGCATAAAACTCCCAAAGACAAACAGTATCCCCAAAACTATATATGTCTCTGAATAAGCATGCGGGAGTCTGTTTGAAAATGTTTCATACATAGATTTGAATCCTGTTTACATTTTTAAAATACCTGAATAAATAGGATCTGAAGTATGGGTTTTTCACAAATTCAAAAAAGTTGATTAATTTTTTAATGCATGTAAAGAAAGAGAGAAAACGGAGAAAGTCACCTGAATGATTTCTAGTACCAGTAGTGGAGTTTTATCTGTTAAACTTCTTACATATTTCTGTGGCTTTGGTGTGGACGTGTTCTTCATGGGTTTGCCTCCTTGCTTCCAGGTTAGCTACAACATATAGTGCCATTTTAAATGCTGCTTTGTAACCTGTTTACGAAGTCAGGCCGATAACTTTCTGTTTTCTGAGTTTGGCGAGGAAGAAGTCAACCGGGCTAAATTGTGTGACTTACCTTTGTAAACATTTTCAGCATTCAGCCACCTGCTCTTTCAGCTGTGATGATCTGATTGTGGCTCCTCTGCACTGAATCTGTCCTTATTTAAACACAGCTGATATAAAGCAGGTCCACAGTGCGCCTCTCTCTCTCTCTCTCTCTCTCTCTCTCTCTCTCTCTCTCTCTCTCTCTCTCTCTCTCTCTCTCTCTCTCTCTCTCTCTCTCTCTCTCTCTCTCTCTCATATATACTGTACTGACAGCGCTATCATCTTCAAGTGGACAGGAAAAAGGCTTTGATTTTCTTTTTAATTTGGCTTCTGCTTGATGCTGGGATGGTTTCCAAAACTCACTTTCTGTCTCACTCTGTCTCTCACACCGTCTCTCCTCTTGTCTCCTCCACACCTGTTAGCGCCCCACAGATATGCGCTCGCTGTGCTGTATATTTGTTCGAACAACAACACCATCTCCATCATCAAACCCAGGATGAGCTAAAACAATCAGGCAGCATTTAAACTGAGTGCAGGCCAGCTGCACTGCCCATTACCTCCATTCACTCTCAGACGCACTCACACACCCTCACACAGTCTTTTGTAGCCCACAGACGCACAACAGCAGTGAATATGAATATACTGAATATATCCACAAGAGAGTAGTTATTCTTCATTTCCCGTCACTCATTAAGGTTTGTGCCGTTCCTCATTTATCTTCCTCTGCTCATCATTAAGCCGCTTTGATCACACCTTAACGAACGACGCGGTGGACTCAAACAAAAGAGGGATATTGTGACAGTCATAGTATTTGTCTTTCGTCTCTGCAGTCTTTGATTTATTGTTAATGAGGACGAGGGAACGGCTGATTGTCTAGGAGGAGGATGGCCTTACCTGCCACACACCATCACTTGCTTTTTTAACGTGTTGTGAGGGAACGCTGCAGCTCTGCGTTACAAAGAATATCCTCATAAGGAGGAATTTAGCAACAAATCAAGAGTCGCAGATGAGAAACCAGGTGCTGTACACCATGACATCCCTCTCAGGCAGGGCAGAGGCAACTGCTGCAGGAAGTTGTAATCTGTAACATGAAAATTGAATTCAGGAAACACTATTTTTCTGAGAAGTTAGCCAATTAGTCAAAGTGTGTACAGATCAAAATCAACTCATATGTCTTCTAGTGTCCCATGATATTGAGAAATATCCCCCTACACTATTTCTAATCAACTAGAAGAAACCATTCATTCAGTGTTTAGTGTGAAAACATCTGACAAATAAATGTTTTTGTTGAAGGACCGCACATACTTCTTTATTGTCACATCTGAGATAGTTTCCTTCAGTGTGCCATGCTACTGTATACATGAACTAACACAAAACATTTTGCAATTTTAACATTAATTATTTTTTTATCACATAAGGAATACAAACAGGGTGCACAAATGTAGTTAATGTCCGGGACATCTGATTGCTTTCGTTGATTCCTTTCTCAGTGAGTACATTGTTGGTTTATTCTATGAAATGTCTGAAAATAGTGAGGATTGAAAATTTAAATTTGTCAATCGGTGTTTCCCAAAGCCCAAGAGGACACCCTCAGATATCTTGTTTTGTCCTCAAATCCAAGACATTCAGTTTACTGTCATACATGAGGAAAGAAACCGTAATTACAGTTGACAACTAAGTGATTAATCACCTGATTGTTAGAATTCTAACTTGAAAAATAACATGCATTAGAAGAAGCGCAAATTTTTATTTATTTTTTGTACTATTATTGTGTTATGGTTGATTAGTTATTTTTCTTTGTATTTTTACAGAAAGCATTGCAAAACGCAGTAATGAATGTGTATGTTTTATGTTATCATAATTATTGTAAATACTGCTACTTATTGTTACTGTATTATCATTATTCGTAGACTACAAAGAATGCTGGTATTTTCGCACCAGTTTCCTCCAAATCTAATTTTGCGTAATGCTGCAGAAGAACAGGCTGAGCTTTCTGAGCTGAAGGCGGTTCAGTGTTACAGATCTGCAGGTCTGTGGCAGTGGCGAGGCTTCTAAACTGGCTACTGGTGTATTTAAAGAGAGAAAAAAAGTGCCCATGTGTGTTATAGAGGTGTGGATATGTGGTCTGCGTGACACCGTGTACTTCGTCAATTACCAGCAGGTCCTAACCTGTGCCACAGCGCTGACCTGCAGGCCTGAGAGGTTAATAAACTATCTCAGCTCTGTGGAATTGACAAGCGCACACACACAGTCACAGAAATAGGCTGGCTCTGATGGTTTTTCTTCCCAGCCCCTCCTCTTTATTCTCTATTCTCTTTTTTTGTCCTTGGATTCCTGCATCTTCCCCTCCGTTTTCGCTCCTACCTACCCCCCCCACAGTTTATATTGGAGGAGGTGGAGATCACTGTGTGTGTCTGTTGTGGATCATTCCTCATGCAAAGCCTTGGCGAAACTATCAGTGTTATCTGCTAACTTTACCACCTGAGTTAAATTGAAGGCAGTGATGTGGAAGATGTGTCTGCCATCCTTTTTTCTCTCACACTATCTCTCCCTCTCTCCCTTTCCATTCATTCTTCTATGCCCTCCCTTCTTCCTCTTTTTGTCTATTCCTCTCTTTCCATTTACTCCCCCCGTAACCACTCTCTTTCACTCCTTTTCTGTATCATCCTCCTATTAAAGTGTGTGTGAAGCAGCCGGAGATATTCAGGGCTTGTTGATGCCCATGAGTGAGAGGATCTACTGGGAGGTTCTTATGTTCAGGCCATCTGGGTGGTTGCTGGAGACATGCAGTGCAGTAGCCGTTTTTGTAGGCTGGCATTTCAGTTTTAATCCTCGTGTCGTCCTGCGGGTCAAAATTGACCCGTTTTAAAGTTTGAAAATTTGGGGAAAAAAATGATATTTTCAGAGTGTAACTTCTGATGTCCACATTTTCGGGAAATTTTTGAACATTTTTTGGTGGGGAAAAAAAAAGAAATGTTTAAAATGTTTCTTAAGAACATTCACAAAAACAATCAACCACAGTCCAGCAAATTTCGCTGGATTTCGGTTGATTTTTTTTGGTGAATGTTCTTAACGAAAATATCAGAGGTTTTACTGATGTATATGACATCATTTTAGATATTTTTAAGATTTATTTGGAAGATTTTTACTCATTTTTGAAAATATTTACAAGAATTTTCTTGCCAAATTTGGGAGATTTCAAAAACCAACTTATAATGAATTATTGGAATTTTCTTCCTGAAAGTTTTGCAAATTTTCATTTCATTTTTCTTTTTTTTTTTTGCTGAATTTTTGGATGTTTTTCAGACAGGGAAACAGCATTTTTTGGTTCCCGTAAATGAGAACAACAGGAGTGTTAATAATCCGCAGGCCAATCACTACCTGCTCAGAAACTGTAAAATAATCTACCTGTATTGTTCTTCTGTTTTTTGTTTTGGCAATATAAAAGACACGGAAAAGCTGGCCTGATTTTATTTAGAATTTGGACGTGTAAACGTTCTAGAAATATGTAGTATATCAATTATTTTTCTCTCAACTTGTATTAACCAATTAGATAATTTTAAATGAAACTATATAATGTGAATAACAAAAAACACCACAGAAGTGTGTAGCCATCCTGTGAGGGATCAACAAAGCTGTTCACGCTCTGCATAAACACTTTCATCAACATAGTCATGCATACACACACAGTCACACACACTCCCGGTACAGTGTTCTTCCCATACAACAGTGCAGAGTGGATCAGTAGCAGAGCAGAAAGATTTGATTTGTGTGTGTGTGTGTGTGTGTGTGTTGAGCTCGCTGTGATAGAGCATGTACCATGACTCGAAAGAAATCTATCTCTCTCAGTAGATTTCACCCCTCACTTCATTTCCTTAATGACTAAAACGGCGCCACTCCTCTCTCTCTTTGTGTGTAAGCCAGAGCTGTGACTGACACGCACACACACGCACACACGCGCACACACGCACACACACGCACACACACACACACACACACACACACACACACACACACACACACACACAGTTGCAAATGGAAGTATTGCTTCCAGTTTCATGTGGCATGTTCTGAATTTGTTTGTCATCCTAATTCCAGCTGCATATGAAGCAAAATTAAGAAAAATTCCTTAAAATTTTAACAAAAAAATTAGAGATGCAAAAAATACAGGTGGTAAGAACCGTCTCAGTAAACCTTAGCTCCTAGTTCTTCCAGGCGTCTGTTTAGCAGTTCATCAGGTAGGCTTTGAGTGTTGCTGCTTCATGTTCTCTCTCATCACGCGCTGCAGTTTGCTTTTCCATTCACAACTAATGTCACTACAGTCTAACACACTCAGGGTGTTTTTTTGTTTTTTTGCCTCTCTTAATCTGAACAACTGCAGACTCTGCTTTGCTTCTCAGTGTTGCATTTCACAAGATTTTGATTAGATATTTATGACTGGACCCGAATGTCCCGAATATCCGAATATTCGTTCACTACGGCGGTGTCCGGTTCATTTTGGTATCTGAATATTCGCAATAATTTCAAACCAGCTGCCTCTTGTAAAGCTTTCTAGCGTATACTCACAGTTTGTGAGAATTATAGGTGATTATTTAGTGGAAACATACTGGAAAGACTCTTTATTCCTCCAGATTCTTTGGTCAAACAGCTCCTTGATGACGTTTTCTCCCATTACTGTGCCCTGCATTGGCGTTTTTGGGTGTCTGCTTCTATCTGCCCCGCATATATAATGTGTGTATGTGTTTATTGAGTGGGTGAGGGTAGGAGGGAGTGGTATTTAGGGTGCTCATAGAGATATATATACCCCTAGTCACCCAGAGGAAGAGCAAGGGAGAGCGAGTAGGAGATGAGGGTGAAATCTATTGAAGTGGTTCTGTAAAATAGACTTTGTTCAGGTAGTCACTTTGTTTTCATGCTGATAATATTCATTTAGGGAGGGAGATCTCTCTTCCTTTTCTTCTCTGGTCCTCTTCCTCGTCTTGCTCTCCCTGGTTTAGCTCCTGGCTGCGGGATTAGCCGCCAGAGAAAATGCAGGGTAAAATTAGCCTCCAGCTGTCCTCGCAGGCCGCGACCATTGATTTTCTGCCACAGATGGAGAAAAAACGGCAGCGCTTAATGTTCTTAATACCACCACAGAGAAGGGTTTTTTATTGCCTTGGTTTTTGTTTAGCGACTCCTCTTTCCGATTCTTATGGCCTCGAATGGAACTACACTTAAATCATTCCTCTTTTTTTTTCCACAGAAATTTGAAATCGAGCAGTTGAGCGATGTCAATTAGCTTTAGAATACAATCTGATGTCTCATTAAAAGCCAGTCAGAACACATTTGCAATCAACTTTTTCTTTAATTTGTTTGTCAGTTTCCCAATATAGAAATGGACGATATATTGGACTTGCAGTGAAGTCATTTAGCCTTACTATACTTGGATTATGCTGCATGAGAAATTGGATGGTCATTTTATGCTGAGCTGAATTTTGGAAATACGAGAGCTCACCTGCTGTGTGTTTGTGGGTCACATCAGCATTAAAGGAGCTTCCATTTACACCTGGGAAAACTGATAATGACAGAATTTCCTTCTTGGAGTGAACTGCTACTTTAACACCAAGACTACATTATTCACACCATCATGTTCATATTATTTAGCCCTTTTATTACAAAGCTTTGACCTCCTTGGCTTTATTTGTGAGGTCTATGTTTGCTATAACAAGCTTGTTTTGATGACTGAATAAATGCATAATCTAATAAACTTGCTTTAAGGAAATCACTGAATTTGCTGGGTTCTCTCTTTAATGTAATACTGAAAGGTCTTGGCCCTATCATGTGAAGTGCTCTGATATTCACAACATAACAGACTTAAAGGGGAACTTTGTTTTTTTCAACCTGGGGTCTGTTTCCATATGTAATTTCATACGTGTGAGTGATGGAGAAATGAATTTTCGACATAGCTCCAGTATTTAGCCAGGCAGGCAGCTTAGCAGCTCAGCTAGCGGCTCAGCTAGCGAAAAGTATGGGGCAGCTGGCCCCCCCGCATCAAAGTCCGCCCTAACGTGCTTTTGCCCCACACTGACCGGCTCAGATAGTCTCAGTGAGTGTCCCACAACATACTAGAGATGAGAAGTGAACGAAAACCTCCACATTACCTGGCGATCGCTCTTTGTTGTGGTCTGTATCCAAATCTCAGGACGCTAGAACGCAAATCTCGTTCCGAAATCGCGCACGAGAGCTCGCGAAATCGTGGGGGCCAGCTGCCCCATACTTTTCGCTAGCCGAGCTGCTAGCTGAGCTGCTAAGCGGCACAGTGTCACTGTAACTGTGACTACAAATGAACAGTACAGCTGCCTGCTGACGATCACATGATTGCGAGTCTACTACAAATCCACTGCTGTGGACTTATTGGGACTTATCTGTCGGAAATGATGCAGGGAACTATTGATTAAATTGTGGGAGTGTTTCTGAATCCCATCAATTCCTGCCGCCCGCTACATATTTAGGTCACGCGATTCGGTCTCTGTACCTAATGTACACATGTAAAACACATGCATGTGCTCATCACAAAGTCATTTTGTTTGTGGGTACATCTATATTAAATAGCCACATTCTATGTTGCTTTGATTTCTGATCGTCAATAACTAGTAAACAAATCCTGCATTTCTAAAAAAAAAGAGGAAAAAAAAGCTCCATTTCTGACAATGCCATATGGGGGAATGAACAGCCTTGGCTCAGTAGTGCGCTCTCTGAGTGCTTTTCTAGTTATATTTAGTTTCAGCTATCACTCTTTTCATCAACCTGGTGACTCAAAAAATGGAGTAACCTCTCTCAAATGTTTACATCCATGTATCTCCTCCCTCTCTTTTAGTCCAGAAATTATCTCACCATCCATATTCCTTATAATTGACCCAGAGGAGTTAGGTGATGTGGTTAATTGCTTTGCAACAAACCACCTGATTGTCTCCTACTCAGTCTTGGGGCTTCTGTGAAAATCGGTGCAGATATCTGCTGTTTGTATCCTTTTTCTTGCCAGCATCTTAATGATTCAGTTGTTGAGGTAGCGAAGGCGTAGCTGGTACTTTACTCCCACAACAGCTTCATGTGCCACAAATAGGGAGGCTTCAGGTGAAACTATTGACTGATGTTTGCTATTTTTCCTTCCTAGTTTAAGAGTTCTCTATAAGGGATGTTCAGGTGACTCTGTGGTCTCCCGGGCAGCTGTAGAGAGCTCACATGGCCTCTAATGTGAATCTGTGCTCCTAGCTTGGAGCTGTCCAGTATGATCGCGAGCCTAGAAGGTAAAGAGAGTAACTCAGGCCTCGAGCTTGGATCCCTCACGGCTTCATAAGGCGATGAGGGACAAACAGCCACACTTCTGCTGCAAGGACAAGCTCCCATCCAAATGTAGCACAAATTTTCACTGAATTCCCAGGAAATCAGCAAAATGAAAATGGGCTTTAATGTGCTTCACCATACGTTACTGTATTGCAAATATTTTTACTTTTACAGCTGGTAGTGCTAAATTTGTCAGTGACATGCTATTAAACTTTTGCAGAAGAAAAGGCTGCCAGTCAAACCTCAAGTGTTCGAAAATCACGCAGGAAATGATGGAACTTTAGTGTCTGACTGTTTCATGCGATAATTCAAGGAATGTTTTCTTTTCATTAGTTTTATTTTCCATCTCTCTGTCTGAGTACAAATTCATCTGCTTCATGCACATTACAATTTATTGTCTAGAGTTCGAGTCTGTGGTAATTTTAATCAGTGGCTGATGGAGAAAGTACTAAGAAAATGTCTCTGGAATGTGTATATTGTGTACATTTCAACTCCCATAGAAAGGTGGTGGTCCAGTGGTAAAACATAGCACAATAACAACCCGGTCTCACGAGGATTCGTGAAACTGTCACGTAAGTTTTAGTTTCGGTTTCGTGCGCACCAACACGATTTCGTCATGTTTTTCGTGCCGCTCACCACGAAATGTTTTTCGCTGTGGTAATCACATCTGAAAGTGGTTTATACCGGCGGATTCATGACGATCTAAGCTGTCCATCGGCGTATACTGCTTGTGTGATCGCGTTTGCGGCCGCCGGCCGCCGGACATTCTTGAAATTCCTATGCAAATTGGTAAGTGTACCACCGGCTTATGGTTAGGTTATGGTTAGGTTATGGCTAGGGTTATGGTTAGGGTTATGTTTAGGGACGATGTCATGCAAAATATAGCGTTGGATTCGCCACGGTTTTACATTAAAAATATAATATACACATTCTTTTGAAATACGTTCTGAGTGGCACGAAAAGTCCGCCGTTTAAAATACATTGGTGCGCATTTCGTGGTGAGCGGCACGAAAAACATGACGAAATCGTGTTGGTGCACACGAAACCGAAACTAAAACTTACGTGACAGTTTCACGAATCCCCGTGAGATCGGGCTGACAATAATCCAGTCCAATCCAGCATTATTTGTATAGCACTTTTACTAACCGGCGATTGACCCAAAGTGCTGTACATACATGTGCACCGAACAAGGCAAAAAAAATCAGCACTAAAAGCAAATAAAATACACAATAACCACCCATGTCCTGGACAATTTGCTGTTTTTGACTGACAAAACCAAAATAATTAAAAAAAAATAAAGCCCTCATCAAAGCAAATGCTGATTTGATTTGAAGTGGCAGTACTTTTGTCTGAAATTATTAATACTTTGCACATTTGAAATAGTTCATTGCAGCTCCGCATGCGTTCACGGGGGATTTTCTTTAGAGCATGTTCCATTTTATTTGGAACATAATAGCAGTACCATTTTGTCTAAAGGTCATTGGTTTACTCCATGCTAAGTAATTATCCATGTCACAGTGGGTTTATAGGTGATAGAGGGGATCTTTTTAATCAGAAAACCCCCATTAATATGAAACTTTCCATTTTGTGTGGAAAGAAAATAAAAAAGGTGAATGAAACAAACATGTTGACAGGTGTTTTTTTTTTTCCTATTGACAACACGAAGCGATTATGTGAAATGATGCATTTTCCCATTAATTCCAGTCTCCTGTGGATTTTTATATACTATGAGTAAACAGGACCATTGTTACAAAAAGCAGCGAAATTGTGTCCATTGATTTGAGGCGTGAACACAAATTAAACTAATGTAATTAAACTTGTTGTTGAAGGCGCTGAACAAAACCTGCATTTGTGGTCGTATTCATGATGCTGAAAAGATATTCAAGACCAGCATATGCCTTCTTGGAGATTGCAGACTTGTGTGTGTGAACCAGTGTCTTTCACTATTAAATGGACAAATAGCTCCTTGTTCTGAATTCTTATGGTGGTTAAATGATGGCAAGTTCTTGGCTGGTATTAAAAACAGTTTTTTCGTTCTCAACTCATTAACTTTTGCCAGCATTAATTGGACTTAACAGAGTAAGAGTGAGACTTATTGATGGCTACAAAGCACAGAGAACAGTTATTGATCAGTGTTTGTTTTCTGCATTCAGTTCCACAAAGTATAAAAGATCGACAGTTCTTTTTGACTACGCAGTAACTTTCCATGGTGGAATTAGCGCGTACGTTGAAGTTTTAAGCACACTGACACACTGCATGTAAAACTCTGTCCAGAGTGAGAGAGAGTTTGGAATTTTGTTCTTTCTCTCAGTGTGCCGGTTTTCCACATTGGATAATCTCTGCTCTTTCTGTCTCTGCAGCCCTTACCATTACCCGCCCCTCCTCTCCCTCCAGTCGTGTCATCTTGTCCGTACCCCACCTATCTGTTCGGCTACATCTCCAAGATGCTGTAATTTCCTTGGCCCGGCTTGATGTTTATTGTGAGGCTGAAATTGAAAATGGCCTGTAATGGAGCGAGCCTCGCAGCCCCGGGACCAATTCACAATCTAAATGACTTGCTCCTTTTCAATGGCATCGACTGGAGGGCTCTTTGTGCAGTCTCGTACCTAATCAACCTCTGGTGTGACCCCCAGCTCTCGGGGGCCGCTGTCGGATTAATGATAAAATCATTGGTTCAAACAATTATTCGACCTGAAATGGCTGGCCATTTTATTCTGAAAATTAAAGAATGTGAAATTAATTTTTTTTTCTGCGCCGTGTTGTAGCAGCGCCACTTATGGCTGAACTCTGGCCCCTAAACTCTTGATTTTATATGAAAGAGTGCTTTTACTTTATCTAGTTTCTCTCTTTTAGCTTTTTTTCATAGCCCCTTTCTGCGTATGTTGTTGCAAATAGCTTCCCAGGTGTCAGAGTGGCAAGGCTTCAGCTACGTGTTTGTCTTTCTGTCCTTCTGTCTGCCTGTCGGTCTCACTCTCTTTTTATCTGTCTGCTAACCCATCTGTCTGCCTGCGTGTCTCTCTGCTTCAGCGCTATTAGCTGTGCTGCTTAAATAATCACATTTGTTATTTTATCAATGAAAATAGCAAAAAAAATAATAAAATTTCGGAATGAGAATAAATCCAATATATTCAAGTAAGGCTGGGTATGGTTTTCACAATTATTTTATATTATTGACTGAGACAAGGCCACAGTGAGCTATGTTTAACTATTTTAAGAACTGAATCAAAAATATTTTCTCTTTATTTATAGGCTGCTGCTGGCAGTGGAGCTTATGGTTGTACATGGACCATACACAGAGAGGGCCACCAACAGGTAAAAGGTACCAGATGACAGGCTCGTTTTTCCATATTGTCATCATGTTTTACATGTTTTATGGTTGGAATATTTAAATATTCCAACCATAAAATATGTAAAACATGATGACAATATGGAAAAACAAGCCTGTCATCTGGTACCGTTTACCTGTTGGTGGCCCTTTTGTGTGGCCCTCTGTCAGATTGCAGATTGGTTGTTCTATCTTTGGTTGACCTTGGCTCTGAGTGGAGATCAGAAATATTTGTCACCTTTAGAGGAAATGTCTGGATGTACCATTGAGACCATTTGCCAATCCATTCTTCGCTTGAGAGTTGTTATGATTCTGGCAAATTCTTCATCTCCAGTTTTGGAGATCACTCTTTACTTACAAGTGGAAGGGGTGCGATAAATCCAGCATGAAATGAGAAGGTTCTTGCAGGTTAAGCATCATCAGAATCTGAGTAAATTTTAAAGCTGACAAGGACTGAAGCTTCAAATTTTTTTGTATCTTTTTCAGTTAAATGATTAGTTAATTGCCTTTAGTAAGATGCTGACAGACAAGAGATACTGAAGTGTCATTTTAAAGAGAAAAGTTATCATTTGGTACACAGAGCCATGTCCCAATATAATTTTCAAACAAATGTGAAGCAAATGTTTGAAATGTCCCAAAAAAATAGAAATAAAAAAATACACATCAGGCTTGTTTCCATTATTTGGTGTGAAGTAGGCCACAAAGTGTTGTCAGAAGATAACTGCTAAAAAAATCAATGAAGAAGAAAAACAAACAAGCAAATCTTTGGTCATCTATAAGAGAAAATGAAAAAAAGAGTCTGTTTTTAATTGGATAAGTTTAAATTCTTTCATGTCAGCTGGTTTGGACCTGTCTCATGGTGTGTAGAGGAGAGGACAAAGACATGGAAACACAGAATCACTCACCTGTGTTAAAGTCTTGCTATGTTAGAACTTATTCGGAGAAAGGGGTTTCCATCTTCTATGAAGCACATTAACTCCTTTTTTGAAAAAGGCTAAAATCCCCTCAACCGTGTGCAAAAAAAAAAAAAGTTGCTAAATTTTTAGAATTCTTGATGTTAGTCATAACTTGTTCTAATAGACTCATCATTTCCAAAGATAAAAGCACAGAGCGAAAATTTCTTTTTTTTTTTTTTTACCTGTTTTCTCCCTTTGTTTTCTTGGTAATCTGCCTCTTTCCCACTGGATGCTGGGATGGCGACAACCAACCAGGATAAGCAAGTCTAGAAGATGGATGGATTATAGATCGGCTGCAACTAAATTCTGATGAGCCCTGCTGTGCACTTGTGTCTGTCAAACACCACTTGATTACTGGCTGTGTATTTATCATCATCATCATCATCGTCACCATCATTATCATTACCAGCCTGCTCCCTCTCTTAAGTCTGAGACAATGGGTTCTCCTTAAAGGCTCTTATTGAACTGGAGCTCACTAGCCTTCGCAGCCTCAGCCCTCAGTCCTCGTCCTCCTCAGCAGCCTGCAGTGTGGCTAGGTAATTACCCGAGGATTGATTCCCCTAACAGAGACCATTTCTTCACCTCCTGCAGAATCACTAAGAGGCTTATAATAAGCCCTGCTCACCTCCATAGCTTCCTAGCTAATGTCTCGAAGAGCCAGAGCCTCTATTGACTTGTTGATGGAGATGCTGGAGCTGTGCTAAAGGAAGCAGAGCGAGGGGAGGGGACTCTTCACCGGGGAGACTTGATTATTAAAAGGCCACCAAGTTCTGTTTTCATCACACCTAAGATTATACACATATGTGTGGAGATGGAGACTTCTCTCAAAGACATCAATGGAAGCTTTTTTTGGACTTAAAACAATCCTGGACCTTTTGCCCTGTGGCTCAGAACTAGCTTATGATTTTGGCAGTGTGAGAAATAACTCTGAGATTCGTAGCATTTTTGGATTTGAAGTGACAACAAAACCCAAAGTTTCGGTTTGAATTCTTTCTTGTTTGTGAAGTTTCAGGGTATCAGAAGTCAATCAGGTGACCACAAAGTTTGGCTACATTATGCTCCCTTAAACAAAACCGCCTTCATGGCTTTGCTAATTATCATTCTGAGGACGCAGCAATTTGTTACTTCCAATCTGCCAGTCAGCAGCGGGGCATGAAGAGGGCCGAGAGCCAGAGAGAACAGAGGCTTTCATTCATTCAGGGGAAGCAGGAGCCACTGGCAGAGGATGGTGTGTGTGTGTGTGTGTGTGTGTGTGTGTGTGTGTGTGTGTGTGTGTGTGTGTGTGTGTGTGTGTGTGTGTGTGTGTGTGTGTGTGTGTGTGTGTGTGTGTGTGTGCATGCGTGCACTGGAGACTAGAGATAAAGCTATCTCCTTGTACATCTTCATCACTCATATCAGTCACCTGATCAAAATGTCACTGGACTATTATAGTACCTGGAGTTAAATGCAACGACAAGCGATAATTTCATTATTGTTCATTTGTCATCATTTCTTGATTAACTGACTACGTTTTCTTGATCTATGAAGTGCCTAAAAATATAACAGAGCTTCCTAAAACCAATTTCTACTACTTTTTCATTTATTATTGATCCAGAACGCCATTTTAGTTGACCATCACAGAAGGCTCAGAAAGCCAACAAATTTACACATTTGGAGCCAGAATATACACTGGATCAACTAATTGTTTCATCTATGATCGAGTTACTGTCCCAGAGGGAAAGTTTACTGCTCACAATAGTCTTTTATTTTTCTCATCTTAATTACATACAGCCCCTGTCAAAAGTTTTGAGATGGGTTCACATTCAAATGAATGACAAACCGTCTCAAAACTTTTGACAGGGGGTGTACATTACTGAATTCTGCTGCGTTTCTACTTAACTACTAAAAGAGCAAGTTCATCCAAGACAAAGGATCCTATTCAGTTTGGAAAGAACAGAAGATATATTAGAAAACAGGGGTTCTTAAAGGCATTAGAGGAGATTTAATTTCCTACGACTATGAACGTAGCATGCGCATGCACACATACAACCTCTCCCTCACCCCTCCTCTAACCTCCCCCCTCTTACATTTACGAAGAAACGCCCCCCTCCAGAAACTTGCGTAGCACTCGTGAAGTTCTCTTTTACTGCTGGGTCCCCCTGGATCTTTATCTGCCATTATGGAAAAAAAGATGAGCAAAACAAGTCGCCAGCTAACTACGAAGCTATACCAAAGCAACACATACAGAAAACACGTAAGTCCAAGGCGTACGTAATCTACGTAACTAGGCCTGAGCCGGAAGATTTTTGATTGACAGGAAAGGGAGCAAACCAAACGCCTCGGTCCGAGCGCATTGATTGGCTGATGTTTTTCAGGTCCTGCCATGTCCACAGTTATTTTTTTTAAATTTTTTATTCTTTTAGAAACCATACATACAAGTCCACTAAAGGTCAGTATATTCATTTTATGTGAATCAGACAAATTAAACAAAAAAAACATCCTCCATAATGCCTTTAAGAATCAACTGCATTAACAACTGCATCACCACAGCTACATAGCAAATCCACCAAGTTACATGGTTTAATGTGTGCATTAGCAAAGGCAGGGGTCACAGTCACGGGCTAAACTCTGGAAAATCACCTCTGAGCCAAAAACCTGAACATTCACCGTTGTATTATTGCACCAGTTATACACCATCCAATTTTGAAATAAATCGCATGTACGGTTTTTGAGATAAGCAGACAGACACATACCATGATTAGCCAGAAAGAATCCTTCATTTTTTTTGCGAGATTTGTGGTGAATTAATGGAAAACCTCTTTTTGCAGATCTTCCAAGTGAGACAACTCCAAGATCAGATAAAATACACAAAATAGAGACCATAACTTCATCATTGAGACAAATAGTTAATATCATTCAGGCTCTTTCACAACATAACCGGGTTTATTTTTTTTTTGATCTGACGATTATGTCAAGAGCTGATTGTTTCTGAGAAATGAGCATTAGTGCAGTGAGAGGTAAAAAAAAAAAGAGCATTTTCAGATCTTAAATTGGGATCGGATTAAGATGAGAGGAAGGCTATCTGTCAAAGTGAATTCAAGAGGTACAAGAAAGTGGTCAAAATCTCATATTGATGTTAAACTAAAGGCAGGTATGTTGAAGAGAAGTAGACTGGACAAAGAGGAGACCTTACTTTTAATTTCCTTTTCATCAGACCAGCACAAGTCACTTTAGTCAACCAAGGACAAACGGGGGTGAATGAAGTCTGGCACTTAAATCATGATACCAGATGTTTCCCAGCAGGTCAAATATACACTGTGCAGTACATATTCAATATACGTAGTTATCAGTGTTTGTTGACTATTGTACAAAAATGCATCTTCTGGTTGTCGTCGATTCCTATGAAGTAAAATATAAGTAATCTCAGAGAAGAAGTGGAAACCCAACTACTATTAACAGATAATCGGCGTCAGCATGTGAAGTGCTGCTTTTTCCAAATGCTCAGGGTTCACATGAGCAAAGAGCTGCATGCTCACAAGAAAGGAAGGACAAAGTAATTGCTTTGTTTGTTTCTCTCTAAGAGCCGAACATGTGGTGAACTGCATTTCTGTACATCTTTTATAAAAACCAGCAACACCTGAACCGCTACTGTCCCTCGAAAAGTGAACACTCCGCTTTCATTAACTTTTTCATTATTAAACAGCTAAATGCAAATGTACAGCACATCCATACAAGCTTTTCAACAGCGTGTTTTCATTCCTGCGTTTGCTGCTCTCTTCCGCCTTCTGAAAGGTAAACATTTTTTTACCGGCGTGTCCCAGTTTTGTGAATACAGTACAAACTGCTGACTGTCACTTTGTTTGTGTGTGCGCTGTGATGAATGTGACTGAGCACAAACATGGTGTCCCTCACAAATAAGACTTGTTAAGTGCATTTGTAGTCGTCATTTGGGAAGGTGCTGGAATTTTTATTAGATTTTTTTTCCCTCTCTCCGCTTAAAAGTCTACAACCTTTTGTGGAAGCTTTAAGTGACAAAATTTGGCAAGAAAGTAGGCAGCTGCAATTACTCATCGAAGTCCCTTTCTTCAACGGCTGCTCCATAACTCTTCTGTGCCCTCCCTCCCTGTTTCCATTTGCTGTTTCTCACCCGTCCCACCTTCCCAACTGGGACAAACATTTTCCTAATGAGCAGATCGGTTGGGAAAGCTGTGGGGAGTGGAGCGTGGATGTGACCTCTGGCATACTTGGACACTTATTATTCATGGGATTGTGTCCTGTTTGTGACAATGTGTGAATGAGTGCTGGAACTGAAGTGTTGGAGTCGAGGTATTTCTATAAGGTTGCATTAATTGTATAAATGGACTGGAATTCTGTGTTCATGTTGAGGTTTATTGATCTTTGGATGTCTCTTTACTGGTTTAGGAGAAGCTTAAACTGGCTGGGAAATGTGTGTGTGTGTGTGTGTGTGTGTGTGTGTGTGTGTGTCAGTGTGTGTGTGTTTGGGGCCCCCAGTTTCTAAGGCAGCTCTGTCTCCCTCTGACTGAAGCACATTGTTCCAGATCAAGGGATGGGAATGGGGCCTTTGGCAACAGGCGAGAGTCGAACACACACTTGTGTGCACACACTAAAGATACACACACACACACACATATACAGTATGAACAAGAGGAGCAACTCACTGCGACACAATCCCGCGTCTATTAATAGTGTGACAGTTCAGTCAGTACCAGTGTTTGCGCAGATTTTCTGACTCACACTTTCGCCACTCATCTCCTATGATTCACACCATACAGAAAATGATGAGATGATGTAGCGTTCATAACTGATACTACTCACAAAACAACAAATGATCTCAGTTTTACAAATAACAGTTTCTGTCAATGTATATGTTAGAAACACTTTCAGTTACATTTTTTGCACATAAAAGCCACATTTAAAGCTAGTTGTTCACATTCAGTTCAGCATGTCTCCAACATAAAACTGCTAGTAGTATCAAACAGTCCAAGGTAGAAAAAGAAAACAAAACTTTTGTCAAGGTATCTTCGAAGTAGGGATGGTTTTCAGATGAACTTCTCACAGAGATATTGACTCTCCAACAAAGAATGTCAGTAAAAGTCAGGCTCCAGCCTCATGGCCCCGCTGGCACCTCCATCATGAAGAAAGTGCTGCATCAAGTGGTGTTAACAGTAGTTAAAGCACTTCTCCTTCCTTTTATTGCAGTGACACAACTTTGTAGGGCTGTAGATCTGTAGAAAAAAAACTGTATTATATTGCAATTCCTTTTCTTTCTCTATTTATTGGATATGTCAAAACGGTAAAAAAACTGAACCTTTGCAGAGGTTCTGGAGACAGTCATGGTTTTGTTTGTTTTTACTGTTAACTGTTAAAGTATGAAATGAATAACCATTACCTGTGCAAGCAGATTTTGTCAAATTTGCAAAACAGTGCATTGATCTAGGAGGTTTCTGCACCTCATGATTTAGGGAGATTGGGGTTGACGCCTCATCACCGAATTTAAATTATTGTTCATTTTTATATCATACATGATCTTTTAACTGTATTTAACAGCCTGTCCTCAAACCAAAGACGACCACAAAGGTCGTCTGTACATGCCCGTATTACGACCGAGTGTTACGTTTTGACTATGCGACCTCTGGCGGTTGAGTAAATATCGACACTCCGGTGTTGCAGGTGAAACGTCACTATGAAACAAAGTTTTATCTAACACTATCCCTATCCCTTTCCCTCACCCTAACCGTGACCATAACCCTAAACCCCTGCTGGGAAAGTGAGGAAAAAGCCGTTTCGCGATGGAAAAGCCGTTTCTCGAATTAAATCACGTAATGTGTTCGTTTTCCCCGTAGGGGCGCAAACGTTCAAATGACCGCATAGGTCGTATTCCGGTGCACGTTACAAATGTGGTCGTATGAATTTGAGGACATGTTGGTATTTAACAATGTTGTCGCTGCTTTGGACAGATATTGTAAAATGTATGTATTTTTTAACTAAAAATAATCCAGGATTTTACAGAGTATTTTAGTATTCCTGTATTAGTCTGGTGATGGATTGTGCTCTGTGGTTCTTCTCGACAGATTTCTCTGTCTTGTATAATAAATTTAAGTTTTGGGCTCATCAAACATCAATATATTGATCCATCACTGCCTAGTGGCGTGTTGCTGGGCTGGAAACACTACACTTGTTCCTTTTTGGGATTTTATATGGTTCTGCAGTGCACTTAGAGATCTGTACATTGTTTTATTTGAATTCTATAAATAGATTTTGATATTAAATCACTACTAAAAAGCAATTTTCTTACATCTGAACTCGTTGTAAAAGCATTGTGGGTGGGGCTTCAGTTTATGTGTAGCCGCCTCAGCCTCCCACTCGTCACATGTTGGAGGACGAGTCAGCTGTGGGTGGCCTGTGTAAAGGTCAGCTGGCTTACCAAGTAACTAGGAGGTGTGTGTGTGTGTGTGTGTGTGTGTGTGTGTGTGTGTGTGTGTGTGTGTGTGTGTGTGTGTGTGTGTGTGTGTGTGTGTGTGTGTGTGTGTGTGTGTGTGTGTGTGCGCGCATACGTGTATGTGTCAGACCTCAGAGGACAGTGCTTCCTTTCTCCTCCTGGAGCTGCAGTGGTTTCTGGGTAAAGGCTGACTCAACTGGGTGTCCCGACACCATTGAATAACAGACACACACACACACACACACACACACACACACACACACACACACACACACACACACACAGACTCATTTCCCTTCCAGTAAACCTTCTCCCACAACGATCACGGCCACCACCATAGCGGGACATTCAGCGTTGCCATGACGACCTCTGTGTTTTAATGGCAGCCCCTCTGACCTGTGACATCATCAGAGGAACCGTCACTTGATTGGTGCTCCAGTGACCATGACGCACGATGAACAGCGCCGCCGTTAACTAGCGGAGTCAGGACTGGGTCAGGTGCTGTGGGAATGTCAAAGAAAAGCGAAATTACCAGGAGGAAAAAAAAAAAATCAGTGAACAATAGAAATAAGAATTTTAAGAATGAAACCACAAAAAATGCATCAGACTACTTGGATGTTAACACAACTGATATTTGCCCTAAAATCACTGTAAAGAAAAAAACAAGCTTATTAGCAATTTCTAACCCTCTAGCAAAAAAATTTAACCCTTTAGCCAAAAATGCATCATAAACACTTGCGCATGCTTTTTTTCAGAAATGTTTTGTTTATAGAAGTGTAAATACAAAGTGCATGTAAATCACAATAACCATGACCTTGTAGCATCTATTGCTGCCTACTCTCCAGTTCCATAGTACAACATACAAAATAACATCTACATATGAGTATTTTTTTAATCTGCCAAAGAAACACTAGCATGGACTACTGTAACCCTGAGATGCTAACTATGACATCTGGCCTCTGGTATAATCCCAGAAAACCCAATTTAGTGAATCAAATGGATTCTTAGATTAATTTAAAGAGAAGAAAACACATTGAAACATAAACGCCGCACCTGAAAAACACTGGATCACCCCATTGAACTTTGCTTAAAAAAAAAAAAAGAAAAAGAAAATAGTCTCCCAACTGAAACTAATTGCTGACCCCAGCTACACACATTAAAAGACTGTGGATTGCTTGAAGATGACTCTTTTATATCATTTAATTAGCTGTTGAGGTGTTATGTTACATCAGTTTCATACAGAAAAGATGTATCAAGCACTTCTAAATAAGTGAAGTGATGACTACATTTAGTGATCTAGTGAAACCTTTACATTTGGAACAGATGAATGCCTTCTCTCCCTTTCACCACGGTTTCGTACGTAGAATACTAAAACTACACCTGGATTTTTGACACTGAATGTTCCTCCTGATTCAGGGGAGCTGCATAAGAGGGCTGTATTTGAAATCCCTCTGAGGCAGGGCACTTTAAAAAATGTACATGACCCTCTAGTGATTTTAGCTACATAGAGTTAGTGAGAGCTATTGAAGTATACAATTTACATTAGGACCATGAGCCAAGGCTGATCTTTAGTGCAGTTTAATGTTTTTGGACAGCTGCGGAGAGGTCAGAGTTGTGCTGCTACTTTGAATAACATAGCCAGGTAAGTCCAAACATCTATCCTGAAAATGCTTCAGTTTAGCACAACTGTCAAGAAGAAATAAAGCAAGCCAAAAAAATGTCCTATTTTCAAACACATGAATATTAAAAGTAGCCTCTTTCATTGATTTTTGCTGACAAGTTAACTGTATTTGGTCACTCTAACAGGTCATTGGTATTTTGGCTCAGTCTAGGGATGAGTAAGGATGGTATCATATGGTTCTGAAAGCTTTAAACGTGTATGCCAGTCGATGGCACTTGCTAAAACAAAACATTGTGCTGTTCTTGTCAATGAAAATCCATCTCAGTGATGCCTTACACTTTGACTCTCGGTTCACCATGTGTTTTAGGTCGGTATTCGGTGATCTGAAACATCCTGAAATGGTCCCTCACACATAGACAACCTGTACGGCATCATCACTCCATCACCTTCAGCATCACCTTAGTTTTCAGCCTGCTAACCATCGTCACTCCAGCCTGATGGAAACGACTGAGGCCTCCACTCTCCCGGATCTGTTTGTCTGACTCGGCCTGTCTCCCTGGCCATGTTGATGGCGACAGGAGACAGTGGCGTGCTGGCAGGTGCATGCCACTAAATTGCCATCCACACACGTACACACACACACACACACACACACACACACAAAGCAGGCCTCTCCTGTGCTGAGAAGGCTGCCATTATCATATCAAAGCGTCTCTCACAGAGACGTGGCAGCGCTTCAATTTAAGCAATTAATGCAGAGAGAGACTCTGTCACACAGCCCAGCACCCCCCCCCCACACACACACACACCACCACCTCTACTACCCCTCACCCCCACCCACACACACAAACACATGCACACACACATATACACGTATGTACACATGCAGGGCTCTCTTGTGGCACTGTGTGACAAACAAAGGTGTTGGGGAGCGAGGATCCATATTCTCAAGGCCATCGTGCTGCTTTTCTCTCTTCTAGTCCTGCCCTCCTGCTCAGCCTGAAAATGAGAGAGGTCTTTTTTACACTTTGTTCCCACTTCCTCCTCCTGAAAGAGCAAAACATGTTTGCTAAGATGTGCTTGGTTTCACTAGGTCTTCTATGCTGAGATTTTTGTGGGGGATAGATGGGTTTTTATGGCACTGAATCCCATTTAAAAGCTGCATGAAGTCAGCAGGTAACTCAGGACACCAGGTGAACAGCGTTCAGTCCTTTTGGTGTTTCAGTATCAAATTAATTAACCTTCACATTAGCACATTAACCTTCTCATTTTGAATTTAGTAACCAACATGATCTTGGGCTTCTGCAGTAACCACATTTATTTCATACAAGGAAGAAAACAAGTCTTCTTGTAACTTACGTAGGTCTGTAAGAAGGCTATTTTCTTGGAAATGTGTACAAGTGCATTTAGTCTAATGGCCTTACAGGAGAGCACACTGTCTGTGTACCTGAAAGACTTCACATTGGTAAATTATCATAGGGGCAGCTGTGCAAAGGACATTAAAGCAGAAACACTACGACAATGCTGTGTCCTTGAGTCCAAAATAATTAATTCCAAATTCTGAAGTGAAAATAAAATAACCTCAATTTAATTCATTCCATGGATAAATTGTATACTTATTTGAAAATCTCAGATCTCCTAATTATACATGTGTCAGGGCAGCAAACATTGCCTGAATAGGCTGACAGACATGCAGCAGTACAAGAAGAGCCTGCGCATCTGTTTGCAACACACTCAAATCATTACCCTGGAAGATTTACTTACTATTGTTTTGATGAAGAAGAAAGGCAACAGATCTGTCTGACATTTAAGGCTGCACAATGAACTGATTATTAATCTTGATCACAATTTTGGCTTCTGGCAATTACATGAACACGATGGACTGTTGTGGCTCATAGAGAACTCTGCTGCATATCAAATCAATTCCCTCAGCCACAAGAAACCGTTTGAAATGTTCTGGCTTCACTTTTGGGAGTCGTCATGCCGATGTAGCAGCAGCCTGTCCCGAAATTTCTTGGATGTTGCAGCTGCAGTCCAGTAATAAGAGTAATGTACAGCAGAGAGCAGACAGGCAAAAGAGCTAGTCCATCAAAACAGACCATCAGCTGATGTCTGGAAGGATTTTGGATACAGGGCAAGTGATGTAAAGCGAGAAAAAAAATCACAAGCAGAGTGCATAAGACTTGTATGCAAAGCAATGAACTTGGTCAGTCACCTGAAAAAAACACCATAAATTGCAGAATGATGAATTCATGAGGGTCAAGAAGAAAACATCGCTAACATTACCTGATTGAATCTCTGCCCTTTTTCGGTATCAACTCCTACATCCATACCAGCAGCAATACAGCGTGTCTTAATGCTTTTGCTTGTAGGAGATACAGTTTATCAGGACGAGTTTGATATTGAAGTAATGATTAGTGCATTGGAGCATATAAACCACAGCATGGATGTGAAGGCAGTGCTGTGTTTATCATCCCTCTCCAGTTGTTGATTTAACGCCTTAAACCTCATCTCTGTGTATCAAAGTTTCTAAGTATATTTACAGTAAAGATGACCTCTTCCTACTGCATAACTGTAGCGCCACATCGTTGCTTTCTTTGAAATGCGCACATCTGTAAAGTCTGCCTCCCTGTCCTCTCACCCACATCTACTGTTGCAGCTCAAGCACACCAGCTCACCTATGACTCAAACACTGTAGACCCGCTCTAAACTACACCATAGTAAGTTGTAATGTTGCAGTAATTCAGCCATACATGTCTGAACTAGAACCCAATTCTAAAGAAGAAGAAGAATGATACAGTAAGTCCAACCCTGGAAGTTAAAAGGGTTTGGATGTTAAGATTTGAAACCCTGGAAATCTGAGTCTGTGTTTTGGTGACTGTCATCAATACACTGCAGTTCAAAGAGAAAATACTCCGCCATGGTGTTGACTACTTCTTTCACTCGATTCTTAGCAGTTTGCAATAAAATAGTTTTTGTTCCTAAAATCAATGCATATCCATAATAAATAATCATAATTAGCATTTCGGCCATAACCGTGCAGCCCTACCAATGTAGAACAGTTGTGCTGATACCGCCATCTGCATTTCAGATCAAAATCAGTCCTGTGTTATCAAAAGCCGTAAGGTGCTGCATGAGTGGAATATGGTGAGATGTTTAAACTGAACGACTTTTCAGTGGAGCCCCTTTGTGTAGATATATAAATCGATTCCCTCATTTGGAAGACCACCAATGACATTTATGGGTGCTATGAAGAAGTGCAGTTACAGAATACAAAATGTGTGCGTTGTTGTGTAATAATCATTCTGTATATTTGTCTGTGGAGGAACATTGGTACGTTAGACCTTCGGTGAAATTTAAGGCATGTAGATCTCTTTATTACCGAGATCTGTGACTTAAAATGATCTGCTTTTAATGTGCAACGAGCCCTGCAGTCTGAAGGCACTCCATATGCAGGACAGATGCAGGATGGAAGGATCCTCAACATGCTATCGACCTAAACAGGCACAGGAGGATCCTCTTCAAATCAAACAGTCAGCTTTTAAACCTGAGTATCCACCAATCAGTAGACTTGTTGTACCTTTTCCTCCTGGTTAGGAAAAATTGGCCCCTGTCATTTAAGCTTTTATCAAAATCTCTTCATCATTCATCCCCTTCTTCCTCCTCTGCTGCCTTTCTCTTAGCATTGGATTGTTGTGAAGTGCTCCATTTTTTTCCCCCTTTTTCTTTGAGCCGAGACACTTTATTAGACACAGCTGTTCAACTGAACCCAGCAAGGCCCGGATTCACTGCCAAGAGCCTCTCTGTGTCTCCGCTGGTCTGTGCTTCTCTCTTTCTCTGTCAGGTGGGGTGTGGAGGGATGAATAGGCAGTGATGGGGAGCAGCTATATGAGGCTGTTTACTCTGGAAGCCTTGGCTCTGCGCCCTGTTTCCCTGCACAGCAAGCCCATTGATGAGCCATGATTTTATCCTGAATGGATACAAAGTCAGTGTCTGGGCATCATGGTCAACTCCAGTACTTCAAAATGGCCCCCAATGAATGTTGAAGGGACAAATGATTGATAGGTAGTACAAAATAGACAAAACTAGTAGGTGCACCGGATTAAATGCGTTAGGAATTCCAGATAAAAGTTGCTATCCTTGACTTTGTCTTCACACCCGATTGCTCATTGCTGTAATATTTTGAAGTGACATTCTGCAATCAAACAGAATTTCCTTGTCTTTTTCCTGTATATGTCCACTGATGAGTTTCTGCAGGTCAATCTTATTTTATCTTCTATTTTTTGTTTATTTCACTCGACAGCTGCTCATGGCAATGATCATTTTCTTCTTCCCGTGCAAACTGACAATGTAAAATGTTAATCAGACATGAGGTGAGAACATTAAATCTTCCGGTGCGTCTGTGCAGAGGCACGTTATGCTGTGACTGGTTTTGTAGATTACCACCACTTTTAACCACTGTTCCTTCTGTTGCAAGTTTGGAGGCATTATACTCTAACTGTAAAACTACATCATCAAAGATTTGGCTCACTTTATAAAGAGTTTCATCACGTTGAGGTCAGCCAAACATCTAGCAAAGTGGAATTAAATGATACCAAAATTATAGTTAGTGTGGCATTCGGCAATATGGGTGGATGAAGACAAGCAGTTTGGTATTTCAGTGATTCCATTTACCAACTTGCGTTCCACAAATGAAGAAGAATTTAAAGCATCCATTCTGAGGAAAAGAAACAGTGCAGACAGAGGTTAAGCTTATCTAATAGGGTAGGCTGTGAAAATGAAGCGGAGTAAGTATGTAAGTATTTATTGCAGGTATGGTAGCTTTGCAATGCAAGCTGTCCAAGTTTAACACACTGCTTTATACATTGTGTTTGCAAATGCATGAAAAATGTTGCTGCCTTTTCATTTTAACTAGAAAACATTAGCTAGGTGGAAAAAAATGTAATTCACTGAGTTGCTTGAAGGCTACTGGCAACTTTTAAGGTGATGGCGTTTTTTTTGCATTACTCAATACATGAATTAAAGAATCAATTAACTTAACTGGCAATACAGCTTTGATAATTCCCTTTGTCTTTGTTGGGTCTTTTGCATCACATACACTAATCTTCAAAAAATGTGCATGAATTCCCACCTTAAAAATAAACTGAGGCTACAGCAGCTTTTAGGAACAGGCCCTGGTTCGTGCTTGTACTTCCTCCTTTATTTTTGTCATATGAAAAGCGCAAACAACACCAAGCGCTTTCAGGAAAGACTAAGAACTAGTCATTGTCTCATTTTTATTAAGATCTGATTTTGGTTGTGAAAGAATGCAGTTCAAAAATGCAGATTACTTGTACCCATGGCAAAAGTACTGCCTATGATAAAATGAAATTAATTACAAAAGCTTCACTTTCTTGTGTGCTGAAGATATCACTACGATGGTGCTTCAGCAGAGTTAAATCAACACCCCTTTACCACAATAAACACACGTCCAACATTGTACAGTCACATCATTTCAGGGCTGTTGTTTGTGAATCAGATTCTGCAGCACTCGATCTCCCTTTTGACACCTTTGGAAACCAATTTGGTGAACTAAAGTAATGAGTGCAAGCATAAATACCAAATTAGACCTGTAATCAAATGCATAGGCTGCAGTTTCACTAAGTTAAAAGTGTGTGCACTAAACTAGGCAGACTGGATATTTAATAGCACATGGCTGAAGCTAATAAACAGTGGAGCACCTTGTGGCTCAAAGGTAAAGATAACAACAATGAAAGTGTACTTTGCTGCCTCCTGTCATCTTTCTCATTTTAGCAATAAAGGCAAATAAAGAAATCAAAATACAAAACCAAAGCTTGCAAAGAAGAACACGCTTTTAATATATGCGTTATTTGTGTGTTTTAAAGGGTGTAAGAAAGACTGAGAATGCAATGACAGCCTTAGCCGTATCACTAAAGCGCCCTTAGTGCTTCTGCTGACCTCGCCATCCTCTCTGTCTCTTTATTTTTCTAACATAAAATTATATATTTGTTGGTTCTTTCCTTATCTCTCTTGATTTGGTCAGCTCCGTTCACACACCGCCTGTCTGTCCCTCTCTCTTTCCATCTATATCTCTATAAGTCCCTCTCCTGGTTGCAACAGCTGCTTGATGTTTGTGACAGGCGGTGCGATAGCGCTGACAGGCTGGAGACGGTTATCAGAGGGCTGCCGCCAGATCCTCCGTCCGGCTAAATTGAAAATTGCAAATGAAAATCCTGCTCAGCACGTTTTTAAATTCATCAGCCATTATGTCAGATGACCTTTTGGGCGTCAGGCTCGGCTGATAAAACTCCAAATGACAACACTCGGCTCTGATCCAATTTTCGACACCGTCCCCTTCTTCCCGTCCTCCATCCCTCCTCCTCCTCCTCCTCCTCCTCCTCCTCCTCTCCGTCACCGTTCGACCCAGTGCCAGTGAAAATGATAGGCTTTCAGGAGAGCCTCCATTGTGCTGGAGATGAAGAGGTTTTGTTCGGAGGAGATGGCCCTGCAGCGTGTGTGTGCTGAAGGGAGCGTGAGGGGTGTATGAGTTTGGGGGCACCGAGCATGGCCTGGCCTCGTCTTGGACTCACTGTTGTTGTCCAATCACAGCGAGGATCAGAGGCCGGGAACGTGTGAGCATTTAGAAATACAGCGGGGTTACGAGGACACAGAGAAAGGTGTGAGGGTATATTAGACACTAAGAGTAGATGTCACTCTAAATGGCTTTTCCTGGGAGGGTCAATGTGTGCCAATATTGACTGATGTGTGTGTTCGTGCGTGTGTGTGTGAGCCTGTGTGTCATCTCACAAAAAAAAGAAGGAACAGGGCTGATCCTCTCAGTCTATCAGAAGCTCTATCCGTCTGTAATTGAATTCTCTCCCTCTCCCATTGTTGTTGTCTTTGTCTCTGGGGACTGGGTGGTCAGATTTTTTCCTCTTTCTTAGGTGGTGCTATATTACAGCATCTATGTCGGACCTTGAAGATACATCGTAAAAATTGCTCAGTGCCATTTTGCTTCAACTTTTTTTTTCTTTCAGATTGATGCAAAGGTCAAGTGAACTGAAAAATCTCATGCTCCGTGTTGACACTGAAAGGATAGGTTCTGATTCTTCGGGTTCATTTTAACACCATTCTCACGTGTACATCTGAGGAGCGATGGCTACACCGTAACAAATGAAGGACAAAACCTGCAGTTATTAGTCAAAGCTACCATTAGTGGGTAGCATTTTAGTTCTTTTAACGTTAAGTCTGTCTAAGAAGTGTTCTCTTGTTGAGCTGTGGGGGAGGAAGAATTTCTTTACTATATTTGGCTGTCTGAGACTGTTAAAGGCTCATGCTGTTGCCACTTCAAAATGTATGTTTGCGTTGAATAAGGACTGTTGATTTCATCTCTTACAATGTGTTGTAATCTCGGTACCAAGCAATCACCCCAGAGAGAGAGAAAGGTTGGCTTTGGACAAACAGTAAACAGAACAGTACTGTTTGTCTACAGTACTGTTGTGTAGCAGTTGTGCTATGATCAGCCATTTCCACATGCTTACAGATCATTACAATGTTGGATCTCCATCTAAAATATTCCCACACCTTAGGTCAGGGGTCAGAAACCTTTTACACTCAAGGAGCCATTTGGACCCATTTCCCGCAGAAAAGAAAACGTCAATAGCCACAAAACCCTTTTGACATTTAAAATGAAGATAACAATGCTTATATTGTTTTAAACCTTGATGCTATGTATAAAAACTATAGTATGTTGCATTTATGATATCAATGAACTGTCGCAGAGAAAATGAAATTTCACTAACTCTATGAATATATGCAAAATAATGAGCTATTCAAATATGTATTCGGGCTGGGACTTTAACTTCTTAATTTTGATTAATTTAATTAAAGAAAAATAAACCATTAAAAAATAACGCATTTAATCACACTTTTCTCAGTCCCCTAATTTCTGGCATACCGGTAACTGATGGACACTCCAGCCCAGTAGGTGGCGGTAATGAACCTGAAGTCTTTTTGCCAGTTGTGAAGAAGATCCACAGGATTCACTGAGTGATGTCAGCACACAAGAAAGTTTGGTGGACAGTGAAGGAAGACAAAACCACATTGAGCTTGTTGGGAACTTGCCCACTGAGACTTAGATGATAGTGGGTCAGGTTTTTTTAGCTGCAGCTTGCTTCCCGTTGAGGAGGTGCAGCCGCCTTTGTGACACATAATGTTTGTGATCAATGACATTGTTTACATTTCTGAGTTGCTCCAGCTTTAGTACAGTCACTGACTGCCATTAAACATTTGTCCTTAACTTCACGCTTGAGTGATTCAAGCGAGAGATTATCAGAAAGTTTAGAAACTGTAAAATCTTTTTTTTTTAAATGCACCTGATTTATATTTGGCTGCCCCCCCCCCCAATTCAAGTAGTCTTTTCAGGTAACAGCAAGCTTTGCAAAGAATGCTGGAAGAGCTCTTAACAGTCCCAGGAAGTTCTTCCACTTGTGTTTCATTTCAGACAGGGACAGAAATCACCAGGACCACAATCTGAAGAGTGGGATGACTTGGGAGCAGGGATGTGTTGTTGTGGGCAAATATCTCATAATCTTGATGTGTGACCCGTACGCCATCACGCCACAGTTCAGGTCATTTACACTGAATGTTCTCCCTCAGATGCTCAGGATGCTGCATGAGAACTCTACCTCAGCAGTCTGAGGTGCAGATTCATGGTGCACAGCCCTGAGAAGGTTTAAGAAAACAACAAGCATATAGTTTTAAACAGAGACAGAGCCAACACATCAGTGAATATGATTTCTGACCTGGTACACCTGTCCAGTCTTGGAAGATGTGGACTTCTCTTGGTGATTGTCAGTGTGTTCATCCTGGTGGTCTGACTGACTAAAGATCTGATGTTTTCTCGAGAAATCCCAAATGTGCACCAGCCACTGGTCACAAAAATCTGCAAAATAGAGTTCCCACTGTTGATGGCACAGTGTAACACACTCTTCCAACTCATGACAGTCCTTGCTTGCACAAGTTGTACACGTGTGTCTGACAAACTCCATCAATGCAATCCACAAACAGTATCAGAACTTTTTGATCTCTCCTTGTGTGAAGCTAAATCACACACACACAGATGCCCTGCTTTACAGCTAGATGGACTAAGCTGACATTTCAGCAAATATCTTTAAATTATTTTTTCTTTTAAGTAATATTATATAATGTTGCTAACAAGACTGATGGATGACATCCTAGAAGAGTCTTCTGGGTCCTCAGCAGGATGTTTTTTGGCGTGTAGTTTTAGAAATCTGACGTGCAACTAACATGAGATGGCACAAACAGCACAGTTTAACTCTTGAGCCAGGTGAACATTCAGCTATGTTTCAGGAGAATAATCTCTGGCCACATACTCGTATTGGATGACTCACCAGATTCAAGATTCAAGCCCAGTGTCAATGTCAGTGCTGATGGTTTTTGCACTGTAGACAAAAGGACCCAAAAATAATAGTGGCAGTATATTGAACCTTAATATGGCGTGAAGATAGAGTTCAAACAAAGACAACATTCCTCCATGTATCACATACTAAAATAACATTTTACCTCTCCAACACCAAACTGCAGGCCCCTTATAATTCAATCTGCTCTCTTAGCCATGTGCACATGACTTTGCTGTCTTTGTTTTTGGTTAAAAATGTTCAATTTCACAAGACCATGAACTTAAAACTTGCTCTCTTGACATGTTCACCAATCTTAAAACTTGACCGTGTTTTTTGTGTTGAACTATGGGACAAAATGTGTTTTTAGTTGGAGATGATTGCTAAACTCGTGTGTGTTTTTGCATTCGCCTGCATATACAAAAAACATAATTGTGCATAATTGTGTGTGTGTGCATAGAGAGTGTGAGTGCACTCATCAGCGTGTGTGCACGTGCTTACATATGCAAAGAAATCATATTCACTGATGTGTTGGCTCTTTCTCTGTTTACGAGTGTATCCCAGCATGCGCTTACATCTGTGTGTGTGTGTGTGTGTGTGTGTGTGTGTGTGTGTGTGTGTGTGTGTGTGTGTGTGTGTGTGTGTGTGTGTGTGTGTGTGTGTGTGTGTGTGTGTGTGTGTGTGTGTGTGTGTGTGTGCGCAGCTGTCCCAGGTGTGCGTTATTAATCAGTTATCAGTGCAGTTTATTTGCTGGGTGACAAGTTGCAATTTCCCCCCTGATTCAAGGCCTCTTTGTCAGGTGGGAATTACACTGAGAACACATGACAAAACACTTCACCTCTCTGCTTCGTTCCCTCGCTGCTTCTCTCTCCCTCTGGATTTTGCCAGCTTTCTTTTTCCTCTCTTTTCTGGTCCTCTCTCCTCACCCAGGCATTGCCACCCTGTTTCCTCCTCAACATCTCCCACATCTTCACCTCCACATCTCTTTTCTTCCCCTCCTTTCTTCGTATGATCTCCCTCCATCTTTCCCCCCTCTTCTTTTTTTTCTCTATTTATTTTTCCTCCCATCACCAACATCATTCTCAGGCCTTGAGTTAAAAAAAAAAAAAAGGCGGACTGTATAATTAATCACACAGCTTGGTCTAATTAGAGATGAATACACATTGTCCCTTTAGTCTCACACACACATGGACACAGACACACACACACTCTCACCTCTCAGCTTCCCAGTCCTAATAGCAGTTGATGCTGTATTAACGGCAAATGGTGCAATCCCCGCGAGAGCCCCTCTTGCCTTGATGAATCTGATGAATGTGACAATAATTAGTGAAGACAGATGAGAGTTAAATTACCACTGACAATGTAATGCTATCCTGTCTGCAGCTAGAGAGAGACAGAGAGAGAGATTGCCAGGACATGACACAGAGAGAGAGAGAGGGACAGTGAGAGACATAGTTGAGCTTCATGCAAATTATTATTTTCATGGAAATTATGATGCACTGATTTAGTTTAATGGAAATCTTAATGGAAAATTCTGTAATTTCCTCCAACATTGCATTCTTTGCATGTATTCTGAAGAGGTGATGGGGCCTTTTGTGATTTAAAAAAAAAAAAGTGACACAAAGATCTCTTTAAGGCCTGGTGTTAACATGCAATCTTTTTTCTGGATATCTGAGGTAGATGATGGAAAAAAAAAATGCACGTTGATGCAAGGTGTAACGTGGGCAAGTTCAGTCTCAGGTGTAAATCCAGACTCTAAAGTTTGGCCACGTTCATAGAATATTTTTAAAAAAAAACTATAAGTACGTCAAATGTTGTTAAGAAGTTGTCTCCTGCTGCCATCTCAAGCTGTCTTTTCTGTGTAAAAGGAAAGTATGAGCAACTCCACAAGTAGCCCCTTTATACATGACATTAACATACAAACTATATATTTATATATATATATATATATATATATATATGAATATTCATACCATCAACTTTTGCATGTAGACCTGGCATCAAAAAGCGCATTCTTATGTTCCACGTTGTTGTTGAATATTGTCCAGATATGCACATTAGGTCGCAGAGCTGTTGGAATTGTGAGCACAATTACTATGGACTAGGCTAAGGGAAAAGAAGAGATGCAGGATATTCTCAAGGGGCTACTGCATCTTCAGAGGCAAGGGTCATGGGACACCCCACTATAGGTATCTGTAGGGTTTCCGTTAGCAGGCTAAACAGGCTAACAGTACTATTACTGTAATACTGAGTTGTGCTTAACAATCCAATCACGTTCTATTTACACATCCATTGGTTTTTCCTTGTCCAGATGCAGATAGAATATTCACAACATCTGCAATTGTCCTTTCATTAAGAACGCTGTCTGATACTGAGCCAAGCGTGCACACATTCCACTAGTTGTCAAGCAAACTGTGCTGAAATGTGTCTTGATGTATGTGTGCTCGACTAATAAAAACAAGACGTCTTCATTATATAGGTTTTTGTAACAAACGGAGATCTTTCAGCTTGAAAGAATGAGGTGATGTAGTTCCACTGGAAGTTTGGAGTACTATTTAAAACTAAACCAAGCAGCCAGTGCAGCACAAATCGCTTTGCCTGAAAAGGCCTTAAGTCTGTAAAGTCAGGGGTCAGCATGCCTCGGTGCCTGCGCTTCCCTGCTGCTCCACACCTACCCCTGCAGAGGCTAGACCCACTGAGCCCCGTACCATTTCTTCAAGCCGTGGATGAAGGCTCGGCTACCGGACACTTCCCACCCAGCCGTGGCTCCACAGCGGGTCTTGCTTTCCACATTCTAAGGAAGGTACAGAAGGTCCAGTCTGGCAATTCAAAGTCTTTGAGGAGCCCTCTAGATAACTCACTGGAGAGGTTGCAAATCTCATTTTGCCTGGAAACGACAGGGATCCACCAGGAGGAGCTGGAAAACATTGAAAGAGGGACATTTTGGAATTCCCTGCTTAGCTTACTGCCAATGCAACCCGAACCCAATTAAATAGAAGAAGATGAAACATGATAACGTGTATTTTGATTGAATGTGAAGGTAAAGTGACTAGGTTAGGGCTAGAGCATTGGATTTGTACACATAATTGAACGTCTGTTACATTCAAGCCAAGCAAGGTCACATAATACTGTTGAGGCCTGTCAACTCTAGGTGAATTTCTCCATGTTTCACAGCATATGAGAGTTTTAAATTTGCTTTGGGTAGCCCTGCACTTGTGAACCTGGAGCGATGTGTTTTACGTAAGCCAGCAGTGATTGGTGAGTGGTAGAACTGAGGAGGGGAACCACCACACCGATAGAGATGGAGTAGACTACAACAACTCAAAGTATGATGGACCCTGTGGTGAAAAGAGTATCCAAAGTTTGTGATGCTACAGATTAAAAACAAACAAAAAAGAAACTCTACATGCAAAGGAAGAATTACAGTAAATAAAAGAAAGCAATCATAGTAAAGCAATTACTCTGTCTCATTACTGCCAGAAGGGGGAGGTAAAAGGTCCTTATGGCAGGTTTAAATCTCTGTTGTGACTGTAGGACATTATTTGGTGCATCATAATGACATGAAGTGGAGTTTTTTCAGTTTATAGCCCATAACATTGATATTTTTCGAATACTTTTGCTGAGTCAGCACTAAATGTAAAAAAGTATATTCAGTAACAGTTCCTTGTCCCGGTCCCATAGTTTTCTATAGCTGATTAGAAATGAACTAATAGATGATGTTAAGTTAAGGACATTGGAAAGGAACTGTGAATTGTTCATAATCATAATCATAAACTGCAGTTTTTCAAGGACAGTCCAATGGAAATTACATTAAATTTACAATCAAGCCGAAGAGAACTAACTGAACTTAAAGTTAGATACAAGGTACATTTGAGGAAACTTTGCAACAAACAGGAAACTTGAAAGTAAAACGAAAAAATAATCAAGGATCAAGGGTTTATTTTTTGTCATATTTATTTGCTTTGATTTCAAAAGATTTCAGAAATTCTCCGTATAGCTTAATAGAAGTATTGAAACCTTTTCAGAGAGCAAAAAAGCCAAATAGGAAGTGTAGCAGCAGCATAGCCTCAGGACTAATTAGCACTCTCTGCCAGAAGAGAAAGAGTGAGGGGTGATGAGGGAGGAGAGAGAGAGGTGGAGGGGAAAGAGATGGTAATTGTTTTCGTCAGAGGCAGTGGGGAGCTATCAGGGTAATAAAGTTAATTAGTAGAACAAACAAGAAGAGAGAGAGGGATGGAGAGAGGGAGGAAAGGACAGAGAGATAGATTTGATGGTGATAAATGGCAGCAGATCTGACACCAGAAGGAAACAGTGAAATCAATTATTCTTATTTTCTCTGTGCGGTGGGGAAAAACACACAAGAGCTGCTGTAGCGCTCAACTGAATGGAACCAAAACTCCTCCTCCTCGCTTATCTGGAGCTCATTTACTCTCATACTGTGTCTGATCTGCTTCCTTTGTCATATTTTCCACACATTTACAACAGAGACATAAACATACATATAAACATATTGTACACAAGCTTGTTTTGCTCCCCTAAGTTTGAAGTAGGGATAAAGCACATCCCACACTTTTTTGGTGATACCCAAATGAAAGCTGTTTCTTTTGAATTTTATTTTGCGTTATGGCTCTCAGATAAAAAAAGAATCAGTCTAAGTATGACCAATTTTTCAGTAACTAAACATCTAAATTGTATCATAAAGATTTCTGAATCACCGCTGATAATCCACTAGGACTAGATACTCATATTAAGCACTTTAAAAAAGCCTTAAATCAAAATATTTAAAAGTCACGCATCTGACTTGAACAAAACCTGTAGGAAAGCAGTAACCACACCCATGCAGGTGGAGCTTTGTGCTAAATACTGTTGTCAGCATTCTAAATTTAATAACATCTGGATGCATGACTCTGATATGCTGCAATGTCCCTCCAGACCCTCGTTGTAACCGAACCTGAAATCCAGCTCCTATAGCACTAGCCAGAATAAAACAGGGCACACATACTGCAGAGTGTGCACACCGTGCTGCATAATTTTCACCGGCTAAACCAATCAAAGCTTTTGCATTATTGAATCGTGTGGATTTCAATGTCTCTCCCCATGGCAACCAAACAGTATCTGACAGGCTGTCACCACGGCGACGTGGTGACAGGTCAGGTAATGGAACCTGTGTCACTGACATCACACACACGGGAAACATTTCATTATGGGATAGCTGTGTGTGCATGTGTGCTGTAGAGTGAAAGCTAGCATGCTTTCTCTGTCATGTCTCATTTCCAAGATGCTGTAATTCTGTAATTGTACAAGGCATGCTGTGTGTGTGTGTGTGTGTGTGTGTGTGTGTGTGTGTGTGTGTGTGTGTGTGTGTGTGTGTGTGTGTGTGTGTGTGTGTGTGTGTGTGTGTGTGTGTGTGTGTGTGTGTGTGTTTTATAGGGTGCGAATGACTTTCTGCAATACACTGAATGTTCATTGGATATTCTGTTTGGTGGACACCAGCTACATTAGAGAGCTATGATAAAACTTCTGAAAATCTATGTGATTCTTTCATATTCATGTCATATCAGTTAATCCACACTATCTTGCTGTGCTCTCTTGTTTTAACAAACAGGAATCAACTGATATGTTTTTTTTTTCAAGGTTGAAACAGATACGGATTATAAGTAGTTATAACGACTGATAACCAATATTTGGAACCGATAAAAATTTTTAAGTAAAATGAAAATCTCAGGGCCCTAATTTAGAACAAAACAAACTGAAATGCAAAACTTTATTGAAAAATACATTTATATACATTCGTGTACTTGAAAGAGTACTTTTCAACATCCGTCCTTCAGTGTTGATATGCTGCAGGTGATATCAGGTAGCGATGTGGGTGGCATGATGCTCAAGTCCACAGACTGATGACTGTTGACAGAAAAAGGGAAATGCATTAGAAACACATTTCTAATTATTGGTTCGTGATTTAAACAGTTTTAACACCAATATTCAAAAGAATGCTATAAACCAAATGCGATCATCTGTGGACAAAATGCAACGCAAAGTGAGCCACCATGAGAATAGAATAAGCAAGGTGTAATGCATTATTTTCTACCTCAAGTGATTATCATGTTTACAGCATGGTACCCATAGCACAATTAGCCTCAAGCAATAATTTATGTTTTAGGTTGAGTAGTTATTATTTTATAGTTTCTGGTACTTTGTCCATAGGAGATTGCACATGGGTTGCTGCGTAAATGCATGGATGTTAAGATTTTGCTCCTTACAGGACTGTTGATAAAACGCTGCTGCAGAAACACCACCATGAAAACCACAGCTTTAGAGACAATGGTTGAATTCAAAGGTATTTTCGGCATCCATGTTTATCTGTCTACTGCCACACCTTTTGTACATAAAGCAGTTCCCGCAGGACTGACGATGTAATGAAAAACACTCCACTGGAAAAAAGTCAAAGTAGGATTCAATATTTGATTGACAGGTGGTCTTTGTACTGCGCCTCAATAACAACACAGTAGTTGAAGGTTCGTCTCAGAGTAGCTCACTGTGGTCGAAGGCCCTCCGGTGGCTCTCCTGACCAACATGGTGAACCACCAGTGGGTTCTCTAAAATACACTTCCTTATCAGGGATGTTTCTTTTTTGGGTAACCTGTCACAAATAAAAGGCTCTCTCTTTTTGCGAGTGTGTTTCAAGGAAATGTATGTATAATATATATATTGTCAGTTTGGGTTTGTTTGGTTTGCGTTGCCAGGATGTCTGGTCTGGGTGCGTTTGATTCGGTTGTCAGGCAGTGCCTTTGGACTGATGTGCTGTTAGAAACCATCACCTGGGACATGTGATAGCTTATCAAAGTCTGAGCAGCCCTTCTGCTGCACACTCACACTCGCACACTCACACACACCTTTCACCTACTACTAGAGGAGGGTGTGTTTAGTGTGTGTGCCCTGTGTGTCTTTGTGTGGCACTGTGCGTGTGTGTGTGTGTGTGTGTGTATATGTGTGTTTCTCTAGTCGTCAAGGGAACCCTGGTTGGAAGGACAGTTTGACGTTTCGCTTGGCATCATGGGATGCGGCTGTCACCTGACGATGCTGCCACCACGGAGATAACCTTCAGGGTGACAGCCAAGACAAAGACACACACACACACACACACACACACACACACACACACACACACACACACACACACACACACACACACACACACACACACACACACACACACACACAGACACACACACACACACACACACACACACACACACACGGAGGCACATACATGCATGACTGCCCAAAGACACACATAGCAGATTTCACCTGCTGAGCTAAACACAGTGGGATTGATCCTAATTAGTACTAATCAATTTGTTGATTGATAGTTTCACCTCAAGGAAATTCTTCGACCTCCAACAAGAGAGGTCAGAGCAACGCCTCCGAATCCTTTACAAAAGTCTGAAAATGAGGGGCATGATGAGCATGTTTTCATCAGTCTTATGCATTTCTATGAATAGACCCACGACTGCGTGCTGCAGATGCTCTGTGAAAACACTCTGGCAGGTGGTAAAAGTAAAAAACTGACATGGCACACATCTGTTCCATGCTGCGATGCTTTTGTATTTACTTTTGTTTACTTGGAGATCATATTTTCCACAGCTATGTAGCATTTGTAACTTATGTTTGACTAGTAAAGAGGGCATGTTGTTGTTTCTGTCAGGTATGGGTACATTTCTAGACTGGAGATAGTTCAGTTCACGGCATTTCCACTCCTCCGCCTGCAAGGATGTAGCTGCAGTAATGGCATGTAGCAGCGTAATCCAGCACAATGGTTCTGTCCACACAGGTTTGTTAAGATCCAATAATGTAATAATTTTGAATACCAAAATTATATTTTATTTTTTCCTTTACATAGGCTGTAGGCTACATATTTTATACTAACATTACAATAAACATAGTTTTAGTTAGGACTAGTCACTGAAAGTCCACTGAACATTGATCATGTGTCACATCTACCCTTGGTAATGATTTGGGACGTGTCAATTAGATGCTTAAATATTGGTACCCTTAGTCAATATTAGAAATACTAGTCGGTTAAAGTAACTGAAAATGTTTAATTTACGTGCACTGCCATTCAAAAGTTAGGGGTCACCCAGGCAATTTCTTGTTTTTCATGAAAACTCACACTTTTATTCATGTCCTAACACAATTGCACAAGGGTTTTCTAATCATCAATTAGCCTTTCCACACCATTAGCTAACACAATGTAGCATTAGAACACAGGAGTGATGGTTGCTGGAAATGTTCCTCTGTACCCCTATGGAGATATTCCATTTAAAATACTCAGTTTCGAGCTAGAATAGTCATTATCAGTGTCTAGGCTGTATTTCTGATTCATTTCATGTTATCTTCATTGAAAAAAAATGCTTTTCTTTCAAATATAAAGACATTTCTAAGTGACACCAAACTTTTGAACGGTACTGTATAACTATGATTGGCTGTTCCCTGTAAGACGTTACGTAGCCAACTGCCACTAGTTGGGACTGTGGACCTGGCAGATGGCAGCCCCCCTCTCCCTAGTGCCCGACTGTCATATATATATTTTATCTGTTTATTTCAGAGAGTAACACTTTGTTTCACTGGCGCAGTCAGTGAATGGTCATAGGACTTGTGTTGGTAAACACTGTGTAACAGGTTGTTCTGTCCGATAAGCCTTCAGGCTAAGTCTGTGATTTTCTGCTGTCTTGTACCTTTTTTTCAACATGCATTTGCAGATTGTATGACGACTGTATTTAAAATGTTGAAACGGTTTGATCATTAAGCCGGCGTGTGCCAACAACCAACACGGCTTTTTTTTGTTGTTGTTGTACCAGTTCAACTGCTTTTGTTTCTCCAATATTGGCCTCAATTTCGTGATCCTTGTTGTTCGATTAAAAATGTTTGTTTGCAGGGATCAGGCCGAGCACTGGTGTGAGCATGTATATATGTAGGTTCATGTGAACATTAGCATCGCAAACAAACTAATGTTAGGGAACATAATGTTAAATGGTTGAATGGTAATTTAGTTGTGGTAAGTTTGAACAAAATGAACATCTCCTTCAACTGAATCAAGTAAACAGACTAAATCTTCAACTTGTAGCAATATTTGAGCAACACTAGAAGTTATGTTGTACTACTAAACACATTAAAGGTTTATGTAATGCAGGACTTGCAAAATATTTTTTATCGCCCTGCCTCCCAAAAATGACATTCCTATGCAACTTAACTGCATTTCTAACTCCTTTTGCAAAGAAATTTATTTTCGGCTTGAGTAGGTTTGTTCAAGAAGCATCACAAATAAGCTTGAAATTAAAGATCAGCATATCTTTGGCTATTTTTATTGCTTCACTGTCACTCCTGTTCAACCAACCAATCATATATTTGATGGAGAGGAAATTATCACTGTCACTGCTGTGAAGAGGTTGTATTTTAACCCATATTGGACTTTATTCCTTACATGAACCATGTAGTTTTAGTACATAACCACAGCCAAACAGTGACTGAAAACAAGATCTATCTCATAAATGATAATGGTCCCACATGGGACTTGAATCCTGGTCTCCTGGGTAAAGTCCTGTTACTGACCCGCCACCCTCCTCTCTTACTTGCTGATATAAACTCTGTGCCTAATTCCTAGAAGCCTTTAATTTTACCTCACAGTCTTACCTTACAGGGAGAAAATACTTCAGTTTAAAATGTAAAAGAGAATGTAATTTCCCTGTATAGGAACATGATTTTTCGGACATGGTTAATTTTTCTTCTCTTTTCCTTTGTTGAGTTTTGATAAAGTGTTTTAATCTCTTATGTATTTTCTTTCAGCTGTCTGTATATTACTTTCATGTCGTTCTCTGAATCATTCTGACAGGTTATCATTTGACTCGTTGTTCCAAACTCAGATAATTTACCTTTCCCAGTATTTCTGACAGAGCAAATCAATACAGCAGGGGCACACTAATTTAACTGATGTTAAAAACTGGCTTTCTTCCCTCCCTTGACTTTGTGTAAACCCAGATTTACTGCAATTACTGACATACACAACATCAGACATGCAGGAGAAGCTGCATTTCTTCATATTTTCATGTCAGGAAAGGAACTTTTCACACCAGAAAATTAAGCAAATAAAGCACTTTTGCTTGGTAGGCCTTAAGGCTCTAATCACTTAATGTCACATTTTTAACACATGCTAAAATTGTACCAAATGTTAATGCCAGTGATTTATGTGCTGTTAATCTCAACAGTAAAGGTAGTTAGAATTTCAAATGTATTATTCTTTAGCTACCACACACACACACACACACACCTACTCACAGTACATTTGCCTGAGGGCTAACAGTAGTTCTTCAGTTTTCCTGCAGAGCTGCACTGTCATGTAGATGTGACCCAACGATCATCTCTTCCACTCAGCTGGCCCCTTTTGTTTTACCTCTCTGCCCCTTTGTATGCACGTGTGTGTGTGAGAGAGAGTCAGTGAGTGTGCATGATGCGTGTGTGTAAGTCGGTAAGTATCCCTCCCAGCATTTCCTGTCTTATGGAGCTCAGGCGGTGTTAGCCAGCGTTAGCTGCAGCTTTAGCACCTGCTGTCACTGCTACAGTCCCACTCACTTGTCCAGACACAATGCCTTTAGCTTGGAGATGAGGATTAGTGCTAGTAATGTGTGTTAAGAGCATTAGCTCGGGCCTGGCTGGGTAATAGATTGTTAGAAAGTGTCAGACAATAACCAGGAACTGGCATTAATTGAATAAAGTTGGCAGCAACAAACAAAAAAACTGGAGTTTGCTCAGTAAAAGTCATGTATGACAAGGAACGTTTGCCTTGGTAGCGCATGTCACTGTAATTTGTCATAGTGTGTTACATTTATGATACAGTTGAAGCCAGTGAAACAGCCGAGGAAAGTGGACTTTATCGGATTATTTAAATTCCCGGAAACACAAATCATTAACAGACTCAGCTGAGATTTTGATGACTGTTGTTTTTCTTTCAAAGTGTGGACATGTGTTGCTCAAACATGCATTTCATCAATTTTGAAAAGTATGTTTGTATCCCTTAATCCAGAATATGCACATCAAGTTAATTTAAGCAGATTCCTACTTATTCAGAATAATATAAATATCCCACCTGTACTGTAAAAGTTAATAGATTCCAAATTGATAATGTCAGTCATAATATATCTCCCACTTCACGCGACCCCATTAGACATGTCGGCAGACAGATGGATGGGACCGTATTCACAGAGAAAAGCCATCTTGAGAATGTGGATGCACCTTTTTACGTTTATATTTTCTCACTGTGAAGTGTTCTTCACCTGGGTTTTCCCCTCTGACCCCAAATTCCCAGACCAAGGTACCATTACTGGCATTCTACCATTTACATGATGCAAAATGAGAATCCAAATAAGAAAAGGAAATTGAGCTGTCTACAACCCAAAGTCACAGAAAATATATGAGAACAATTTAAATCATTTCACACATTTCGCGTTTTGATTCACATACGCCTTTGATAGTAGAATAGTTGAGCTTTAAATTTGATTTTTGAAACCATTAACCTATCCTAAAGAAAAATAATTGGAGCTCTAAATCTTCCTTGTATTTTCATGTATGCATTCACCATTTTCCCATTCTAACTTTGAAGAAAGAGTAGCGTGAGAATGTTTGTCTCTTGAGGTCAATCAAATCACTATGTGCCCTACACTCCTCTTCCTTTGTAATTCCTTGGCTTTTATTCCTTTTATTCCTTAAACATAAACTTTTCTAAAGCCAGTAACGCAGAATTGAAATTACTACAGTGGGGAACTTTCTTTGAGAGTCTTTACTACCATGACTGAATATACTATTCAGCGCCGTCAGTGTCCATTTATTGGGTAAAGTTGTCATAATATTCTTGCTGACTGACACATTATTAGTTTTAATATTGTTTTTACAAAACAGATGTTTCCAAAGTACTTTTACACAATCATATTGTCCTCCCTTGACTGACCCTTGTTATAAAGGCCATTCACTCAGCTGTCTTATTCCAACTCTATGAATTTTATCTCTATGCTGCTAATCTACAACAGCACATGCATTTAAAAAGAAACATAATACCACCCCGTTCACATTTATTCAACTTGTGGTAACACAATCACCTAAAGTTCTTGGTTTTGTGCCAAACTGTTACATGCTGAAAACATGAACACCTACATAGATAAGTTGTGTTAACTTTGCTGATATCTAAATGAAACTACAACATTTTCCTAACTTCAGTCAAGCTGCTTTTCTGTCCTATATGGAAGTACAGTCAGAACTCAGAATACAAACAGCTCAGTCTCTCCAAGATATGTGGAGCAGCCGTGTTGGCCCACAGCACAAAATGCACCGTTGTCATGAAAAAGGCTGTAAAATTATAGAATAGAATATCCTTTATTAGTCCCACAAGGGAACTTTGCAATGGCGAGTAAGATAGTAAATGACAATATGAAATATCAAGAGAACACATCTATAAATTAAAGACATAAGCTATATACACAATATAAATAAGAAAAACTTAAGAACTCAAGAATACTAACAACACAAATTTAACAATATATACACAATCAATTGCACTTAGGTATATTTGGAGATCATGGTTGATTATGTGTTGATTATAGAGTCTGATACCAGCAGCAGCTTTCTCCCACCACCTCCACTGGATCCAGGGGGCTCCCCAGGACAGAGATGGCCTTCTTGATCAGCCGATCAAGTTTCCTTTTGTCAGCAGCTGAGATGCTGCTGCCCCAGCAGACCACTCCATAAAAGATGGCTGATGCCACCGCAGAGTCATAAAAAGTCTTCTTAGTGGATAGAGTCTGCTCCGATAGAGTCTGACCCTTCCTGTAAAGTGCTGTAGTGTGATCTGACCAGTCCAGCTTATTGTTCAGGTAAACACCCAGGTACTTGTACGAGTCCACTCAATGTCCATGCCCAGGATGTTCACCAATGTTGGAGGAGCGTGACTTCGCCTGTGGATGTCTGCCACCAACTCTTTAGTCTTCTTCTTGTGGGAAGCTTTCTTTTATTTAGGTTCTATCAAAGAAATGGAACCTTCCACCATATCAACATAAAAAACTACCAACAAAAAAAAAAAAGAAATGAAATGAAAACGAACAGCAGCTGAAAAGCATTTAAGCTGTTGTATTTTACTCAAATTGTGATGTTTTCCTAAGCCTAACCAAGTAACGTCGGTGCCTTGCTACATTTAACCATGTATTTCAGTAACAGAAAAAAAGAAGCAGCGACTGAAATGTACGTAAACAGCGAGTGACAGAGCCACAGTACAATGGAACCATAGTCGTCTCACAATTTTCTAATCTTTATTGTGTATCTAATGTATGTTGACCAACTTAGCTGTGACACATTTTGGTGTGAGAGTACAATGATGCAAACCTACTCTGTCAAAGTTCTGCTCTTTGGACCGGCACAGTGTACCCTGACGTTCTTCAACCAAACATAATCCAGGCAGTAATGGACATTTGTTTGACATTGACCCTAGCATTTCATTGACGGTAATTTCATTAGGTTGATAAAAACCTTTACAATTAGTCTGACAGAGCAACTTTGAGCCACGCTGCTGTATTTTAAGATATTTACAAACTACACTCTAGGCTCCAAGTGCATGAGTTTATGGGCTGAGTCATTATATCCTTGCCACTGCTTGGCATTTGTCCTTCAGTAATGAAAAATATTATGATCATTGGTGTTTGGGAGTCCACAAATTTGACTGGCCCACACACACACACACACACACACATACACACACACACACACACACACACATGTTTGTTTTTCTATACCGGTGGGGACTTACCATTGACTCCCATTCATATCTAACTCCTAACCCTTACCCTAACCCTAACCTTAACCATCACCAAATCAATGCCTAACCCTAAACAAACGTTTTTGCACTTTTACATTTTTTATTAACAACAATATGGCCAAGAAAACGGTGTTGCCACCCGTGGGGACCTCATTTTAGGTCCCCACCGTAAGACAAGTCCCCACCTTTATAGCAAATAGTCAGGTCAAAGTCCCCACCGGTATAGCAGAAACAAGTACACACACACACACACACACACACACACACACACACACACACACACACACACACACACACACACACACACACACACACACACACACACACACACACACACACACACACACACGGAGGCCTCAGTGGGTGCCAGCAGCAGCAGTAGCAGACCAGGTAATGATGGCTATTTCTGCTCCTGATGTTCACTGGCAGCCTCACACTGAGACAGATTATCTGCTGTCCTCTCCTCCTGCCTTGTTGCCTTGTTTGGGGGAGAGGCAAGAGTGGGCCGAATACTCTCCTGTTGGATATCAGTGGTGCGCCACTCACACTCACTGCCAGGATCCTCACATGTGGATGAGCAAGCACACACACACACTCTTTTATATAAACACACCTGCACGAGAAATCGTATGTTGAGCAACAGGAGAAAGGAGCAGAGGAGATGCTGATGGAGAGGAAGACGTAAACAAATGGAGACACAAAGTACAATAAAACTTTAGGGAAAAAAAAGTTACCAAAGTGGAGAGATCGAACAAAACTGAAAACAACTAAGTGCATCTTTGTGTGAAAACTCCACAAACACGTTAAAATCTAATAGAGGTGGTTGTATCATTGAAGCAAAGGAAAATCCTGAGAAACAATCAGACAGCATGCCTTGATAACTGAAGAAGCATCTGGAAGTGTCTGCTGACACGGCAAATTAAACAGAGCTGAAGATGAAGCTGCTATACAAATATCTCTTTATAAAATGATTCTCTGCCCAGTCAAGTGAGGATAAAATAGAAAAAAAAATCAGACAACAGCTGAGAGAAATCATCTCGTCACAAATCTGCTCTTGCATTTTTATGCAATTTGTACTAATTGTCATTAATTCCAAGAGGCAACCTGAGTGTACTCGTCATACTATTAAAGTGACTAACTCCGAAAATACAATTTGATATGATACAGACGCAGAGGAAGGAGCCGAAAGAGGGATCCTGTGTTTCCTGCTGAACTGCAAAGCGTCTCGGTGTGTAAAAGACACAAGACTAATCACTCTCATTGTGGCCTATTTCCATGGTAACTCTGCAGCGAGTGGTAATTTAGCCTCGCTAGCTAACGACACAGAGCGAGTCATTATCTGAGCGCCAGGCTGGGGGCCCCTATTTAAAGATTCACACCATGAATGAACAATTAGAGAACAGATTGCTGGCCTAAGTGGGAGAGAGACAGGAAAAGACAGAGGGAGAGAGGAGATGAGGCCAGTTTGTGGTCACCCCTGTCCGTCTATACATCCATCCAACCCGGGAGGTGTTACTTTTTTTTTTTAATGTTGTCATAATTAATTTTGTCACAATTCAAACATTTGAATTCATACACAGGTCATTATAGTTGCGCTGGATTTAGGTAAGAAATCTTGGAAGGCAGGTACAGCCTTGAAATGATGAATGCAAAGTGCAGTACATGTTTTTAATGAAGTAAAACAAATATCAGGTTTGTGTCTTCATTGGCTCCGTTTTTTAGCTGTCAAGACATTATTTCTGATTGTGTTTTACTAATGTCACACTAAAATTACAATATCCTAAGCTATATTACTAGGTTTTACATTACTACTGTTTTACTACTACTGAAGTTGAAAAGAAAATAAAAACTTTATGTGGACACAAACCAAATGAGAACATCAGATTCACAATATTATGAATAAAAACCTATGATTGAGTATACATGTACAAACGTTGCCATCTCTTGCTGTACAGTTACATTTCTAGGCTCTGGCTGTCTGGTCTCTGTAGGGTTTGGTGAACTAGTTGTGGCCATGGTGTTAACCAACAAAGTTATTAGATTTCTGGCTGCTAACTCAACTGCACTTTGACCCTAAATCAATACCAAATGTAAAGTTAATATGTTCTGTCAAAACACAAAGTATTTAACACTTTGAAATCAAACACTAATGTCCAACAAAGTTTTCATTAGCTATTAGGTTAGCTTAAGCTCTACAGCTTTGACTCCTGCTAGTAAATCAGCTTTAATCTGAAAGGTTGGTTAATATAATATAAAGTTTAATCAAAAGCACAGCTAATAAAAAGTTAAAAAAAAATAAAAATCTTAACTAACCTGACATGGTCGCGGATTATTTGGGTTGTCATTATTTGGATCTGTCATGTTGTTTAGCTAGCACATCTGCAAAATCCCTCATTTTGTTGCGGAAGCAGGACTGACTTTCTGCAAAACCGTACCAAAACATTACACTTGTACTTTAACACACTAAACAAAATAGTGCTTTATTTAATGTAATTCAATAATAAAACAATACTCACCGAAAATCTGTCATAGTCCAGCGTATACCGCAAAACTCTCATTGATTTAGCGATCGTTTTTAACAGCGCTTCTGAGAGGCGGCCGAAACAGGGACCCGATTGGATAGAATCAGAAGTTGAGCGAGAGAGACATAGCGAGGTCATAGAGCGGAGATCCGCAGGAGAGCAGAGTGAAAAACCGAGTGAACAACACCAAGATTGTGTGTGTGTATGTGGATAGTTGCAAATATAAAAATATATTTTTTGAGCGCAGAGTAGATTTTTGTTTGCTCAGATTAAGTTTTTCTTTGCTCAAAATTTTTTTCTGTGCTCAAAATTTCACACTGTGCGCTCATGATTGTGGCACAAATATAATTCCATATTGATAGGGTTAGTGAAATAAAATCTGTGTTTACATTGAAACGCTGGAAGAACTGAAAATGTCGTAGTCAGTGATGTAACTTTGTAGAGGCACACCCCATGTGACCACTACCCGTTCCTCCACAGAAGAGAAGAAGTACAGCTTCTTCTGGTCTGTGTAGAGGTGGGCTGATTATCTGGCATATATATTGAATTCGTCTTCGTTGACTGCAGTAATGGCACAACAAATGCACATTCTGCTAAAGGAGATTCAATAAATTCAGTAGAGTCACCTGCACAAGCCCAACATGGTAGTCCGACATCGTTGCTGTTGTCATCCAGTTTACGCATGGCAACTCGAATAAAAATGTGATGTGCACGCAGAAAGAGGAGCGTGACGTCAGCACTCTCACTGAGAACTCTAGCTACTCGATTACACGGCAACGCCAGCTGTTGTGTTTGAGAAAAGTTCCCGTCTGGAGGCTATATTCGAAAAATTCCATTTTAAGTAATTTAAAATGTTGTTTGTGTGCAGACAGGACGCCGCAACGCAACAAAACTTTTGCGTTTCATCGTTGTCCTGTGAACTGACCCTAACCTTGCATATATTTTACTGGCCAAAGCATGGAGGTTTACAGTTTTACCACACAACCCTCCATTTTTTGCTGCGGTGTCCTGAGCTGGCAGCTTCTCTGCATCTCTGCAGTCTCCTCATTGAAATGAATTCAGCAGCGGCATTTTTTGTGCAGTGATAAAGTGGTGTTACTCATGAAAAATGCACACAAGATGGTTAGTTCAGCAAAGCATGACCGAAAAGGGAGATGATTGTTTGCATCCCTTTCTTCCTAACACTTCATGTTGTTTCTTTTTGTTACCATAACCATGAACTTTCCTAACCTTCCCTGTGTTTCTTCTGTACATGAAAGCAGGGGGCGATGCTTGAAACTAAAGTGTTGTGCAAACACATCTGAGGGCAAAGCAGTTTTTTGTTAAAAGAAAAATCCTGCCATAGTCAGGATGAATTTTACAAATGTAGTCCATGATCCAAAGTTTTGAACAGGCAGGTGTAGTGTGACAATCTGACATGCATGGTGCTTGAAGTATACTGGCATCTTAGAGCATCTTTATCTGATCTTAAACAGAATATGTAGGTAGTATTTAGTTTCCAAAGGGATTTCAAACAAATCGCACAGGAACGATTGGATCACTGAAAAGTGGCTTAAAAGAATCTCCCTCACCTGTGTTGTTAGGATAATGGTTGGATTAGCAGATTAACCCTCAGCCACATTCTTTGTTTTGATTTCAGTTAAACCAACTGCAATCCATGCACATACCTTCATCTTTGATATTGCTATGCTAACTACTCAGAAAATGGTCTAGTGTCATTTTATGTCACGGTTAGGGTTTGCTAGTTACCCGTAATCACATTTGATTGAATTAACTTACGCAATCTGCCCCCAGAGAAAAGAATAGACATTTAGATATAAAAAACAATCCATACAAGATCAAAGTTTTTTTTGAGTGTGTAACAAGGAGGAAGGCACTTAAACATGGGGACACAGGATTAGAACTGCAGTACTGGTACTATTGTCCTTATATTCCTGTTAGTTGATGCTAACAAAGTCCATCTCCAGTAGTTGATTAAACCCTACAAAATTTATTTCTGTGTTTCAAAGTTAATTGTTTAATTTTTCCAATGAAAATGGTAAAATAGTTTCTCCCTACCTTTCAGACTGACCTAGATTTTACTCTACGCTGTACAGAATGCACACCTGCATTCATTCTCATGGCCAGCAGGGGGTGACTCTTCTTGCTGCAAAGCAAAGTCTGTTTTAATACAAGTCTATGAGAAAAATACCCGACTTCATATTTCATTTATTACCTCAGTAAATATTTCCCAACTGAATTTATGGGCTCTTTTGCTAGGCCCAAGTTTCCTTCAATGCAGCATGGTGTTCATTTTATGAATTTAAGGTAAAATAGATGGGAACGCAAGATACATTTTATGGCAGGACTCCTTGTGGTTGATAGGTCGCTATAGTATCACTAAATACCAAACTAGGGACTGTACAACAGTAACCCACAAACTTATAGGGAATGTCACAGTCGCTACATCTATCTTTTATACACAGTCCATGCTCTTCACTCGCTCTTCCTCACTCGCTGCAGCTCGAGCACATCAACTCACCCAGAGCTCTGCTCAAATGCTGTAAAACTACACAACACAATAGCAAGTTGTGAAAATGGACTGATTCAGGCATACATGTCACAGAAAGTGATTCTCAGTAAGAATAATATTACAGAAAGCTGCAAATCAGCAGTATTAATTTCTCATGTTTGTTATGTATGAAACTCTTTTGCGACCGATATCAGTGCACTGCTGTTTAAAGGTAAAAAGACTCAACCAAGAGTCACCATTGACTGCTTGTTTTGCTCATATGATCATTTTGTGTTCCAGCACACGTTAACCAGGTTTAAAAAAAAAGCTTGGGGTCACCCAGGCAGTTTCATGTTTTTACATGAAAACTCACACTTTTATTCACATGCTAACATAACTTCATAAGGGTTTTCTAATCATCAATTAGCCTTTCAACAGCATTAGCTAACACAATGTATCATTAGAACACAGGAGTGAAGGTTGCTGGAAATGTTCCTCTGGACCCCTATGGAGATATTCCATTAAAAATACCCTGTTTCCAGCTAGAATAATTATTTAACAATGTCAAGACCGTATTTCTGAGTAATTTAATGTTATTTTCATTTTTAAAAAACTGCCTTTCTTTCAAAAATAAGGACATGTCTAAGTGTCCCCAAACTTTGAACACTAGTATATATATATATATATCTTAGTCTTTAATGAAAAGGTAGGGGACATTTTGAAAACAGACAAATATTCTGCTGATATGGACAGCAGAAAACCCTCATATGGAAAGAGAATGCAAATTGCATGTTTTATTGTTTAGTCTGCGGACTTGTTCAGTTTATAGATGAAGTAAGGCTTACTTACTGAGTGCATACTTCACCAACAATTTTCTCTGTTTGCAGTTCACACCCCTCACATGCACACCCAGAGCCATCTGAAACAGCCGCACAGTAACCCTCCACAAGGTCAGTGTCTTACTCAAACTGTATTGTACTGTGTGTGTGTGTGTAGGTCTGTGTGTGTGTTTCATTTGTCTTTCCCTCTCTCTCACTGTCAGGCCTTTTGTGAGTCTCCTTCTAAAGAAGCTGTCAAGCTGTACTGTTTAAGGGCTCGCAGGAGGGACAAAAAGCATACTTTGTTTTGTTTTGTTTGCCTGCCGTAGTGTTGGGCTGAATGAGTGAGTGGAGTGGGAGAGTGAGAGTGAGGGAGTGAGGTAAAGAGAGGCGAGTGAGAGCGGAGTGGGGGGTAACATGTAATTTACTGTTTGCCCCACTCTACTGTACATTGCTTTAGTTATGCTAATGCTGCTCTTTGTCGGGCTGAAGAGATAGCCATCAATCACCTGTCAATTGGTCAATTGGAAGAAAAGAGAGAGAGAGGGAGAGAAAGAGAGGGCCCCTGTCCCCTCCCTCCTCGTCCTCCTTCTTCTTCTTCTTCTTCTCCTCTGCTACCTAGCGGACTTGGGGGTCCTGGGAAAGCCCGGCAGCTGGATCCGGAGCTGGATCTGGAGTCCAGGTGGAGGGCAGGATGAAGATCTGGGGCAAAGTAATGAGAGGAAAAAAAAATAAGTGTGACACTGTTTTTTTTTTTTTTTTTTTTGACGTCTCCACAAGCAGCTGCCTGTGTGACAGAAAGCCCTCAGAGTCTTTGTTGTCGTGTTGTTGTTGATGTCAAAAAGCTTTTTTAAAAGGAGCATCTAATTGTAATATGACACCTCTGGAAACTTGCGGTGCCACTCACATTCGTCGACCGCTGTCAGCACAAGACAAACCCTTTATTATGCTAGCTAATGTTAGCGCTAAGATAAGCTAACAGGCCCATTAGTGCCAGTTCATTTAGCTCGTTAGCCGAAGCCTCGGGGCTGATGACATTCATTACATATCATTAGTGCACAATTAACATGTCTCACTCTGACACCGTTGCTCTCAATGTTACACGACACTTTTAATCATGTTCTATGAAATGTTTCCGCTGGCGTGACATGATTTATGAGTTTTACATGACATGGCATTAATTACATTAACCAGCTGTAATCATAAATGTGGTGCAGACTGATTCCATGTCCAAATCCTGCACCGTCCTTGTGACTGAAAACGGGCCAGTGGTTTATTTGAAATATTTTCTATCCTCACCGTTTTTTTAATCTCTGAGGAATGCAATTTACATTCTGCACAACATTCAGCTGTGTCAAGGTAAATTTCGTAAAGACGGTTCGGTTTTCATTTCTAGAATATTAAAGATTATGCTAATATTTGGAAAAAGACTTCAGTTGAGATCAAGTGTGCCACCATTTTAGAGTCTGTTTCTAGTCCTTAGGTGACATACTTGTTTTGAGAATTGTTTAAGTGAAAACCCAGTATTAATTCAGAAATGTGTTGTCAGTGACTCGACACTGAGTTTGTCAGATGCAGATGTTTGGAGGGATTTATGTCTATTCCAGGCAGGTTTTTCTTGTCATTTAAAGGGCTTTTGTATTCATTTTACACATTAAAATCAGTGTCTTGGTAATTGGGAGCAACAATTAGCTTGCTGGGACTGTTGCATTTTGTCCTTTGTGTCTCTGAAGGGAGTGTTCTCAAGCTCAAATAACTCTTTTGAAGTTATTAGTGTTGTGCAGTTGCATTATGGGAAGTGTATGCTAAGTGTTTATTGCACAATTTAAACTAAAAGTCAAGATTTCTTGACGTCTGTTGCATCGGCTTTGATCATTCTTTTTTCAAGTACTCTTGTGACTACCTCAGCTTTGTGGCAGTACAATTTCTGAACTTACTTCTTTAATAATTGTGTAATAGTTACAGTTACGTTCTGTTTCAGATATATTAATCTTAGCTCAATAAGTTTATGTTACGTATTTTAGGTAGAATCTTAAATAAACTTCAATCTGCACCTATTTAGATTTAGGGCGGGAAGATTTTAAATTGGTTGATTTATATCACAACTGATTTAGTTTAAACTGATTTACATAATCATGACATTGCATTATATAAAGAACTAGATTTCAAAACATTTACTGTATGTTCTTTGGATTCATTCATGTAAGCAGCAGAACATTATAAAATGTTTAAATAATGGGACCATGAAGTCATCACACAGTTCCACTGAGAGTCAACAGCATTTTATCATGAAGTACAGTTCAGGTTTATTTAAATGATGCCTAAATAATCAGGACTTCCGACAGGCCTTCCCGGACTTTCTGTTGGTTCCACGTGAAGGGCAGTTCACCTTTGTATGATTTCACCCAAAAAAATCTTCATGGCATTTCAGTTGTTTGAAGTAAACTTGTCGTCATGTTGCTTCAGTCAGTTTCTGTGTGAGAGAACCTTGAGAAATCCTTTATGTACAAAGATCTAAGAACGCTTATGTGCCAAGACAGTCCGACGGCACACACACACACAGAGACACACACACGTAGGTACAAACAGTACGATTCCCTTTTTTCTCCGTATCACACTCATCCACCCACTGATCCACACACACAGACAGAGCGAGCAGTATTGATTTTGCTGTCTCCAGGCTGTTGAGAGTGTGTATACTTGTGTGAGTGTGTGTGTATAAAAGGGATTAAGGCCTCGCTCAGCTAAGATACCATCAGCCATCAACCCTGCTAGTCCGCTTCGGGCTTTCCCGGCTGCCGCATTGTCTATTCTGCTCCGCTATGTGAAAAATGTTGAATATCAACAATGGCTTTCAGTGGTGTATTGTTGAGTTTTTGTATGAACTAATCTTGCCTCAGTGAAAGAGACCTAGGGCTTGGACAAAACGTCTAGAGCCACAGCATTCCTAGCTGGCTCTCCCCTTGAACACTGAGCAGAAGGCTGGGGCTAAGGGAGGCAGAAGAGAGGGAAAGGCAGGCTGGAGGAGAGGCAGGGAGAGGGAAGAGCTGAGGCCGGGGTAGGAGCTCCAAGGCTGGGGGTTCAGAGGATGACAGGCCAGGGGGAGGTTTGGGGGGGGAGACAGTGTGTGAAGGTGGGAGGGCGGGGTGGAAAGGTGAGGAAGATGGAGGCTGAGGAGAGGCCGCAAGAAAGCTGGAATGTTAGGCTAGAGAAGGATGAAGATGATAGAGGAGCAGGAAGATAAAGTGATAGTGAAGGAGATGTTGAGAAAGAGCCAGTTGAGGGTGGCAGGGGCTGAAACAGACAGATATATTACTTTTCCTGCATAGAGGTAGATATAGGTGAGCTTTAAAGCTGAGGGAGAAGTCTAAAGCCTGTTAAGATATAAGATGTAACCTATGCTGGGGCTGGAGAGAAGTATAGACAAGAGACATACAATAAGAGAAAAACAGACAGAAATTCAGTAATACAGCTTTCTGAGTGGACAGTCTGCTTTCCTTTTGCTGCCATGGATGTAATGCTGGTTTGGACAGAAGCTGACGTCCAATCAGACAACAGGACCGTGGCCCCTGTCATAACGACAACCATGACATCATGGCAAGGTAAGCTGACTGAAAGATTGGGTGAATGATTGACTGACTGTGTTACCGGCTGACTGCAGGACAGTCTGATCCGCTGTCTTCTTATCCTGTCTTTTTCTTTTCACTCTCTCGTGCCTATGTAAGCACGCTAAGCCCAGTAAGAGTCCAGCTGTGGGTATAGATGTAGACCAAGTGAGGAATTTGTCTCCATGCAGGCCTTCCTGGCTGTGCTGGTGTTTTCATGCAGGTTTATCTGGTAGAGAAATGCCCGTGGTTCTGTGTGTGTTGCCATCTCTGTGGTGTCTCTCGGCGTGTCTCCTTCCTGTCCTGCTGTGTCTGATGGGTCTCCTGCAGGGAGAGGAGGAGAGACGGAGGATGAAATGTAGGCACTATGATCTGTTTGTGTCTGTTTGAAGTTGACATGTGCTTTATGTTCATCTTGGAGTCATGGTAGAGTAGCGTCGTGGTAAACGGGCAGTTTTCAGCACAATTAGTTTGAAGAAAAAGATTTCATTGCATTGCATTTTTGGCTTCTTTCATCCATCCAGACCAAGTTTTTGGCAGCAGCCTTACAGTGCAACCACAGCCGTCTGGAGAGAAGATGCCTTGCTTAAAAGCACAGCGACAGTCTACTTCCATACTATATTTTTACAGTGTTATTGAGCTGCTTTTAATCATTTTAGCCAGGCTCTGACAGCAATATTTTCACCACCATGGACTCATCAAAGTTACTTAGGAATGAGTATAAAAATTGCATTTCACTTTTTCCGAAATTGTTTTTAGTTGCTCTTGGTGTTTCACTGTCAGATATGATTGGATTTCATTTCTCGTCATTTGCTTTGCACATTGCAGTAGATGTATATCAACAACAAACACGGGAACCCAAGGTTTTTTTCCCCCCTGGTACAGCTACAGGAATAATTCTCACAATTTTGCATCCTTTTTTGAGTTGACACAGTGCAAACCCAAAACCTTCTTGAAGTAGCTCATGATGTGGAATTTGAGATGTAGTTCCTGTTTAGATTTTACCAGCTGCTCAAATTTGAAACTGACCTGATCTTAAATCCTGTCTGTCTGTCCTTTATTGAGAGCTTCAGACCTGCAGGCTACAGTTTTGTGCTCTTTGCTGTGCACTGTGTGTAAACATGAAGCTGCTGGAAGTACCTTGCAGTTGCAAACAGAATTTCTCTGACATTTCTTTGCATATTATACAACGTGAAAATCTTGATAAGTGCATCCAGCAGAGTTACAGTTCTGTCTTTAGAGGTGATGTTTCAGCAGAAGTGCTTCGTAATACTGTTGTCAGAATCGCTAGCTTGTGTGTGGCACCACGGGGTCGATGGGGTCAACGTGGTGTTTGTGTGTGTGTGTGGCAGTTTGGGGTCAGTTCCACGGAAACCTGGAACTGAGAGATGGTTGGCTTAACCCTTCACCCCCAGTACACACACACAAGGAAATGTGAACATCAGTGCAGTCTAATCGGCGGCCCCTGGTGATTTGTCCTCTCAGCTTGAAGCCCTGTCATTCCTCCCAGCTCTCCTCACAATTACAGCCCTGAACTGAACTAGAAAATCTGCTCCAATCTGTCAATTAGTCCTGAGGCCACTGTCTGTGTGTGTGTGTGTGTGTGTGTATTTACATTCTTGTGAGGACCAAACAGGAAGACTGAAGGTGGTAAACAGATAGTGATTTTTTTTTCTTTTCGTTCGTGTCAACATTCAGCAAATGAATATTTTTGCCTTCTTGTAATTATTGTAAGCAAATTAGTGCAAGATGATTGTTAGCCTCACACTCCAGTCAAAATGAAGACGTTTATCCATTCATTGTGAGCCTCTTTGGAGAATGCTGAAGTTATTGCTCTCTTTCTTTAACTCTTTGGCTGCTCTGAAATTACTGAAGACAATAGTTTGGAACAGATTTCTCCAATCATCAGAAACTTTAATTTTCACTTCATCACAGAGCCTCACCACTATTCGATTTTGTGCTGTGAAACAGGGCAGGCGACTTTGTGCCAAATTGAGAAAGACTGAATTCTTGATCATTTTGTCTTGCACGTGTCATTTTTAAACATCAATATATCCGTTTTAAGTTACTATTATTAACTTGGTGCAATTATTGTAAACAAATTTGCCCTTGCTAGAGACAGCATCAATGCTGCCAAAAGATATGATTATCATGAGTTGTTACACCGTGAAGTAAAGAAGCTGGCTTCAGGGAAGATTTTTGGAGTTGGTGTTATCTACATTTACAGTGTAAAGATAAGACCCTGGTGCTACAGTATCTGCTGTTTGTGCAAACTGTGCACTCACATTCTGTATTTACAAAGTAGTAGTGTTTTAAAAGTAATATTGCAAAATTAAAATTTAAATGGGACACTTTAAACCTTACAGACTACAGAGAAAAGCCTTTCATCTGTCCTTTTGTAATAGTTCCAATATAAAAACTAGTAATGTGTTTACATATTTTCTCACTAAAGGCAGCCTAGAGCATGAAAGCACCATTAACATGCCTGATTGTAGCATTCTAACTCCACTAACTTGACCTCATTGAGACACGCAATGACCATGTCAAAAATAAATAAAGAGTTGAAGACAGCCTCAGGTCCAGAGGTTTAAAGTAATGCCATAGAAAGTCCTTACAAGAGTAGCAAATCCAAATGAAAGTGGGTGTGTGTGAGATGGGATGAGAGGACGGAGTGGACAGGGGAGGAGAGGAGAACACTGTGGTCAGAGGGATGTGGTGCGGGGGAGGAGGGGAGGTTTTTATTGCCTGGGGGGAAGGCAGGCCTGACTGGGCAGCAACAGAGACGCTTAGTGCCGCCTGGCTTCCTCCTAAAGACTCGGCCTCCTTTTCCCCCCATGTATCTCGCTCCTGTGTCTCCTCTTTCTCCTCTGCCACCACTCTCTCCATCACTTTCCTCTCTCCTCCTTTTGTCCCTTCCTTCCTTCACCCTCCAGTTCCTCCCCGCCTGGTCTCTTTTTCTTGCTCCATTCCTCCATTTCTCTCACTTCCTTAGTCTTTCCCCCCCTCCACGTCTGGGCCATTACAGACACTCAGCGGTGGGCTGAGAGGCGGGGGTGGATGGCTGTGGTGGTAGGATGGGGAGATTGAGGGGGCACAAAAGGCCTGAGATGCAGCGGTCCAACGAGAGTGGCTGGCTTTGAAAAGAAGCCGGACGGCTTCTTAATGCAGCAAGTGGACGGACAGACTCGGATAGACAGACAGAGCAGACTCAGCCCTTTATCCTCGTCCTTTAGCTGATGCCTGTTTTGGCCAAAAAAGCACATCATCTGCCGTGTGCCCTTCCCTGTACGCCTGATGTTTTATCAAACACATTAAGATGCGATGGGGGGATAGGTGGAGGGAGGGAAAGAGGGTAATATAGCTGAAGGCCAGACACTTAACAGGCTGACAGAGAAAACTTTTCCACTCCCTAAGAGGAGCGGCATACACGTGGATGGGATAGAAGAGTGTGTGCTTTCATTTCTTTCAGAGGTTGCCTCTCCTTTATTGTGCATTAAGACATTGCACATTAGTGTTTTCCCATTCCTGCTGCACAGCTGTTGTTCGGTTCAATGCTAAGGGACAGAGAATTTGGATGCAGCACATTAAGCTGAAAGTGCTGCTTGCAGGTTTTACAAAACTGCTTTTGAATCTGCAGCTCAGCTAATGAACTCACTACACTAAAATGTAAACATGATCAGACTCGTATCTTGAAACTGCGATGTTTTCAGTTGGGAACCTAAAGCTTTTTATTTTGTTGATTTTTTTTCTTGCAGTTAAGAGATAAAAAAAAATAAAATGAAGTAATTTTACAAATCCATAACTCTTTGTGACATTAATCTTTGTGACACACCATCAAATACAAACAACACTTTTCTTCAAAAGCTTCAATTGTAAACAGATGAGCTGAATGGATTTACTGTCCAGCTCCCATCTTTTATCAACCTAATTCTCCGACCAATTATGGCAGTTTGTATTCGGCGGTATTATTTCACTCAGATGGGAGGGGTCCTCAAATGATATTTTCTGAATACCGTTTATTTACTTGTGCTGGCTGTCTCTTTGTTGTGGGTGGTGTAGGAGTATTATTATGGATTTGGCTCTAAGAGCTTAGCTGGTCTGCGATTCTGATATCAGCTGGACTTTGATCAAATGCAACAAGCTCTAAATCCACTTTAATCAGCGCTGTGTTAGTTCACCAATGAGGAGACAACAACTGCAGCTCAGGGGCATTTCTGAGAAGCTGGGGAATAAACACAGACTTAGAGACACTTTTGTTTGTGCTAATAAACTTAAATGAATCTAAAGTTGCACTAAAGACAGTTCTAGAGATCAGTGTTGCTCACTGAACAAAGTAATTATTACTGAATTATTTCTGATTTGGTATAGTACAGTTTTTAAACTAAGCAGGATCATGTTAATTATATCATGTTTTAGAACTACTTCTCCCAGAGAATTCCTGTGAATTAAATCAAAGTGCGGCTGATGCTGTTTGACTACCACATCAAATGTATTTATAACAACATTTAAGTATAAAACACATTCCTGTTGAGAGGTCTTTACTACCAGAACACCCACAGTACAGTTTAAATCTGTCACAGGAAAATCACGACATTCAACTAATTGTTGACAGAGATTAAAAGGTTCATATGAAAATGCTTCTGATTATAATATATCTTCAAAAAGGAAAAAAAACCTCTGCTCAGTGACACAAAGTACAGTTTTTATCTTGTAAAGAAGATGACACAAAATGAAAAAATCATCAGACAGTATCAAGGACTGGTTGTTTGCTTTCATATTATATCTGTATCTAAAATTACATCTGTTTGAAAGGATGAACATCTACTGAATTATTAGACAATTTTATAACTGAAGAGTTATTATATGATAGCAATAATTGCAGTAATGGGTGTCTGTGGTTCAGGTGAAAGCAGGCCTCAGCTCTTTCATATACTCGTGTGTCCCTGAGAAAGGCTCTGAAGCTCAAGTCGTTCTCGATGGCAGACGAGCTTCTTGCATTGCAGCTCTGCCACCATCGGCCTGTGTGTGTGAATGGGTCAATGAGAAACACGTGAAATGATGTGTAGAATGTAGCTGAGACTGAAAAATGCTATTCAAGTGCAGAGCATTTACCGTTTGATTCTGGAACCCTAAATTCTACCTGTATTCACACATTTCAATGTATTTCTATCAGTTCGTGACAATGTTTGTTCAGGTCATAGTGCAAGGACTTGCTGAGGAATGGATCATGATCTGGGTTAAATGATCATTTATGAAGAATAAAGCACCTTTCCATCAGCACGGCGATAAACACACGGTCAAGATCAGACTGGAAAAGTGAAAAAAAGCCATGGTTTCCTCAGTGTTTTGTTGACCCATCCACCCACCCCAACCTCCTCTTAACACAGAGTTAGTCGCTCAGATCCCTTAATGTGACCTCATCCTTTGCCCAACAGTTAGATAAGAGTCATAATTCATGTAGCCAGTAAAGACTTTTATTTGAATGTACAAATATGGCATTTTGTTTGCAGCTAGTTTAATGATGACCGCCAAAATTCTGTTAAACTACTGTTGGGATTACTGTATATCACTGTATTTCCCATTTGCTTTGGTCGCAAATGATTTATTTCTGCGTTGTGCTTCAAATACTGAGCTCATGTGTAAAACTATCTTAAAGATAAAGTAGCTTAGTATATCCTTGAACTATTTACTCAACAGTCTTTCACCGTGTCCATATATGTTTGCTGTTGTCTTTGTGACTCTATGGCCCCCACACCTTAAGTAAATCAAATAAAGAAAGATTCTGTTTTTATATTTTATTTACTGTGACTCATGAAGGTGTCGCATTGTTCAGTCTGCAGCTATGTATGATAGAGTATTAGACCTCAGTGTGTGTGCATATTAGCAGGAGCATGGATAGACTATCAAACAAAGAGGTTATAAGAGATGAGAGAGGATGGGTTTATTGCACAACAATAGGTTTATAAGGCTTAAACTGATCTGCTGCATACCTACAACAACGGCCAAGCATACGCAAACACACACACACACACACGGATGCAGGGATGCACATGTATGCATACAGCGACCCCACTCAACCAGAGCACGTGCCAACAAGTTACACACACACAGTCAGAATAGCCAAATCCGGCTAGCCCTCTCCAAGTCCGGCCAAGTCCATCTACTGTAACACACACACACACACACACTGCTCAACAGCCAAAACCCAGTGACACTCAGGCCAACACGGACACACACACATATGTAAAATGTGACCACACAGCTTAGCCCTCCAGTAAGACCCACAGAGCCGTGTGTGTGTGTGTGTGTGTGTGTGTTCATAGCGGTCAGTACTGAGGCCTTTTCCTCGTGGTTGGGGAGTGTGGATGGAGGGATGGAGAGGCAGGGAGAGAGAAAGAGGATTAGAGTGATATGGAGACAAAGGACAACAATAGTTTGTCACATTTTGTCAGAGAGGATTTTATGGAAAAGCTGATTTGGAGTCTGCCACCAACAAACAGCGATCGGAAATATGGGATTTATTACTAAATCAGTTTGAGAATTTGCATGAAGTTTAAGGACACCTAAGTGTGTGTGATACTTTCCTAATGCGTGTGTGTTCGTGCAAACTCCATTAACATCTTAACATCAGTAAAATCCAAGTGGAAAATATGAGCGAAGTCATTTTCGTTTTGGTGTGTGTGAGGATGTTTGTGTTTTTCATGTGTGATTCTGCCCTTTAATTGCTGTGCGTGTGTTTTTAATGTGGTCCTTCTTCATCACCATATCTTCTGCCATGTGAAGTTGGTTTTACATTCACATTTGTTCAGTTAGTGCTGATAGTACGTCAACACGGCTTGCCCCTCACACTGGATGTGCTCAGCATATTCATTTACGTAATTCCGTCGGTTTACGGATCACAATTCAAGCGAAACTGATGTGATCTCAATTTTTGGTGCCATGTTTTCAAAAAGTCTCATAAAGGCACACAAAAATGAGTGTGAACAGTGGAAATTACCCTTTAACGGATCACCTAATCTCTCAGAATCCCATCACCATCAAATTAGGGAGAGATATTTTAAGAAAATGTGCAAAAATGCTAAATTGAACCAAAAAATGTTGCTTTTTTTGGCCTCTGATATGAGCCCTCTTTTAATTTGAATTACCTAGTTTTTAAGCTGTTCTGTTTACAGACAAATACAACATACATGAACAGAATGTCCTTAGCAACAAGTAAACTATCAGGGCAGTATTCAGGGTTCAGCCCTGAAATGAACCTGTATGCCTGTGCCACTAAAACTCTCTTTTCTGTGCCGAGAAATGTGTTTAAAATTAACTTGTGGTAGATTAACTTTCTATTGCATCCCCACTGTCCTCTACATCAAGCAAAGTTTATCCAATAACTGATCACAAAAACGTTCTGTCTCTTTGCTCTTTTACCTCTGTGCCTGCTAAATGAGCCAGTATTATATCCAAGCTGCTTTCATCCGATCCACAGTTTAGTAAAAATGTTTCCAGAGCAGCAGGCGGCAGGAGATTTCAGGCACAGGCAGTGTGAGGGGAGAAACAGCAGGACTGGTTTGAAGTGAATGAAATGATTTAATGTTTCAGAGTCGGCCTCGCCCCCGGGGAATGGAACGATATGGGCTCCTAATTGACACCAGGTCAACCGCCTCCCTCTGTCACACACTCACACTGCTTTCTGTTTCACTGCTTCTGTTTCAGCTGTCTCTCCCTCAGACTCCTTCGTACACACACATTACAGTCTCTCCAGTCGTCTCTCCAGTGTCCAGCAGTGGACAAACAAAGGCCTGTGCTGTCTGACTACAATGATGGATGACCACCAGTCTCATATTTTATAGGGATTTCACAGGAGTCAGGCCGTTCCCAGGCGTAGCTACAAGTCAATGGCCTTCTATCAGACTTCCCAAAATCTCTAAAACGGTGTTTCCAAATCCTTATAAAAAAAAGGAGAAATGTTTTATGATTTTATTAGGTCTGAATCAGCCATTGACAGAGCAGCAGTTAATGACAGTTGAATGTGATTAGCAGGGAGTGGAATGTTTTATTAGTGTCAGTATCAGCTGATTGACAGAACCTCAGTGGTCATTATTGTTCGCTTTTGGAGTGTGTGGACATATTGTGCACAGCAGTCATCAACTGAGAGTGTGTTTTGTGCTTTTAGTGGGGCTGAAGTTCCCTTTGTGGATTAAATCTCTGAGCCTTTTATTGAATCCTGAAATCTTGTTTTCTCAAGACAAGCTAAAGAAAAGCTGCTAATGGGGAGGTATTACTACATTTAAATTTAATCGCCTTATTTGAAGCATTTTCTGAAATCAAAGAAATGTTTTTTAGATATTCATGTAGCAATCTGTCTTATTCTTTCATGTTTAAATGTCCCAAAAAACTACTGGAATTAAAGAAATCCGCATTTGGAGAATATTTTCTTGTTCTTAAGAATATATATCAAATCTTTTAGGCCAAACAAGCTGTAAGATAGACTTTTTAAGTGTACCTAAACAAAGAAACTATTAAAACCATCAAATGATGCAGCGAAATGTTTCAGTTGGCATTTTTTGTCTAATATCTGGTACAGGTTTAAGGCACTCTTCAACAGAGTAGCGTTACAAAGAATGCGGTGTTTTGGGTAGATGAGATGCAGAGAAACGTAATTATTCGCTCAACTGATTGTGACTCCCCAAACGTCTGTGCTTTTTCCCACAGAAAATAAAATAACTCTGTCTTCTAATAACAAAAAAGGACATTGGTATGTTCCCCTGAAGAGGAAAGTTCAGTGCATTAACTGCATGTCTGTTGTATGCTAACTCTGCTGTCCTGCATGAAGTCAGACATACTTCATGCTCATCCAACCAGCCCGACCTTCACATCTCAGACAGCTTCCTGCCCTGGCACTGAATTTTGGCTTAGGATCATGAGTTGCTGAATTGTCTACTTTAGATGTAATGGTCATGGAGGGATGCAATTCATTCTATCTAGCTATCAGATATACATGAATCTTGTAAGTAAACGGATCAAAATATGAATGCTGAGTGTTGTTTGACTGCTTCCTCTGCTGCCTTTGGTGACCTTTTCCAAATGCTAGCTAGAGGTTCAGATGATTGGTCACTTGTTGCAGACAAGTGCTGCTTTCTACCGTAAGCTCTGGCTTTAAATGCATTTTTTGAACATGTCAAGGAAGCATGTTCAAGCTAAAGGTCTTCACATGTCTGCTCAGTTCTTAGTATTCAAGATCTGACCTGAATCTGGCTGCATTCTATTTAGCTGGATCGGGTCGCAGAGAGTCCAGTTATGGCAGTGCAGGTCTTGGGTGCTGCAGTCAGTAATATTACCTGAGTGGATCTAAGTGGACCAACGATCAACTCTGACAGGGTAGTACGTTGTAATCACTACAGGGGAAAAGTCTGCTCTTTGACACAACACAAAGAGTGTGAACAGCAAAACTGACATGTATTGCTGCTCTTTTTGACAGCGGCACCTTGATAATTGGTGCAGCTGCCAGTGATCTCTCTACTGGGATCTGTTTGGGTTAATGCAGTTTGACTGGCTCTAATTGTCCTTGGGTCTGACTATTTTCAGGTTTCTTTAACAGTAAATAAACTAGGAGCTGCCCAGTACAACAACTTTGCACCTGCAGTTTCCTCAGAGGTAGAAGACCTTGACAGGAGGAGGCAGTGACTCGCTTTCATACCTGCATTTCCATATATTTATATTCCCCTTATGCAATTTAAATGATGATTACAAGCCAGCACCTCAGTGACCGTGTAAACATTTGCCATAGTAAAAGAAAAACACATCATCACCAAACAAAATGAAATCTGCTAAAGTTCAGAGACTCGCAGATGGAAGCCGTGACACGAGCAGAAAGGAGTGCAGGTGTCAGAGGCGACGCCAGCAGATGATCAGCTCCCTCCATGACATTTTCAACCCTCCGATTTATAACGTGCAGCAAGAAAACACGTCTCGCACATCTGAACAGCACCGCAATGACATCTAATCAGATGCCAGAGGAGACGATGGTGTCAGAGCTTAGAGAAAACACACTGATTCCCCACCGGCTGTATTGTCGCTAAACGCCGCTTCTCTCTATGGACTGTAAATGATTTAATTTGAGCGCCAGATGTGGCGCTTAGATTCTGCTAGCACTCGTTGAGAGAGACAGGGGGAGGAAGAGAGAGAGGGAGAGAGAGAGAGAGGGAGGGGAAAGAGAATGAGGAAATGACAGGAAGGAGAGAAACAGTTTGGCAGACCGACAGCCAACAGCAGCCCAGGCACTTGACAGAGCTCTCAAACGCCATGATTGTGTGTGTGTGTGTGTGTGTGTGTGTGTGTGTGCGCTTGCGAGTGTTTTTTCTCCACTTGTGTACCATGACAGCTGAATGAAAATCAATCTGCTTCTACATCTGCCATCTTGAGTGTCGGGGAGCGCAGATGGGCCTTCCCTATCACACTGAGCTAGCTGGCAGCCGACCAACTCAGGTCTTTCCACCTCTTCTTCCCTCACTTTTCTAATCTCAACCTTTTCTTACTTTCCCTCCTTCCTCTCCTCTCCTCTCCTCTCCTCTCCTCTCCTCTCCTCTCCTCTCCTCTCCTCTCCTCTCCTCTCCTCTCCTCTCCTCTCTAATCAGATGCCAGACTCTGAAGAGGAGTTTTTTCCTGCGTTGACATCTCCAAGTCACTCTGACAGCAGCTGTTTGGGGCCTTTCGAAGCTGCAATCTGGGCTCTAATCACCCTCATTGACGACTCCGAGGGCCCCTGTTGCAGCTCTGAATGGCAAATTAAAGCGTTTTTAGATAACGTTGGTAATTGGCTAAATCGTTTATAAGCCCGGAGATCACACTTTTAATCTTCAGCCTAACATGACGGATCATGAAACCGAGACAGATCTGGTCCGTGTGTATTTTGTGGCGCGCTTCCTTGCCCCTCTATCCCATTTCGATTCCTTTCCTGATGTGCTACAGTATGTTTGATGCTTAATGATTTGCCCATCAGATTAACAAACACTAATCGTTCTCTCTGCTGCAGTTTTTTTTTTTTCTCTGTGTCAGGCTTTCCCGCTATCCTCTCTCTTCTCTCATCTCCCAAGCCCATCTCATCTCTGGCATTAACTCCATTAGCCTGGTAATTGGCTCTTAAAGCAGCGGCCACAGACTCCGAAGGCCACTTAATGTCCATCTCCTTCCTACCCTTCTCCTCTCTGCTCCCCAGTCGATCATCTACCTTCCTCAGTAAATAGCATTAACTAGTCCTGCATAGAAATCTGAGGCCATATTAGTGTTATCCTCCCCTCTCAGCCTATTGCCAGGCTTATGAGTCCCGATCGCTGGAGATGATATGGCTAAGTGGATATTTTTTTTCTCACATCACTCCCAAATGGGGCTCCAAATAACCCCCAACTGTCACAGATGAATATGTAAATTCTGCATATGGAGATCTCCCTCCATTTTCTAACTGAGCCCAAGAAACTAAATCTGTATTTAAAAGATGTGGATGTGGAAACTCAGCTCATCATCACAGTCTGCCCCCCTCCTCTGGCCTTGCTTTTCATTTTCACATTGAAGATAAAATAAAATAAAATGACGCTATTTCTCTCTGGTGTGAAATTCAGACTGTTGAGGCAACAGTAAATAGTTTTCTTCTGTATTTTCTTTGCTTTCTTGGTTTAGTTTTTTTTTACAGATATAAAATCAGGTAAAATGCAGCAGTGCTTGCTTTGGCTTTTACTAATTTAACACAAAGGTTGGAGGTCAGTCATTCTTGATAATTGTGTCATTCTGTCGCATTTTATTTTGTTATGAATTAAATAGATGCCAATATTCCTGAGACCAGGGGCATTCAAACTGAGGTGCATTTCTTAGCTTTATAAGAAGTTGATATAAGTTTGCCACCTAAGAGAGGAATCTTGAGACTTCAGTAAAGTTTGGTGCAAAATGTTGTGCAGCTCAACGTAAGTCTCAAGGCTCTGTTTGTATAGCATTTGATATTTATCTGACGTGGCTGTTTGTCTGGGCCTGAGGACTGACAGAAGGAATCTCTGAAATGAAAAACATTTCTTCCTTTGCTTTAATTTCAAGAAATATTCCATATATTCACATACACTGAATATAAGTAAACTTTTTTGCTAAGTTTACACAAACACACACACACACTCATATACACACATATACACTAGCGTTCAAAAGTTTGGGGTCACTTAGAAATGTCCTTATTATTGAAAGAAAAGCATTTTTCAATTAAGATAACAATAAATGAATGATAAATCCAGTCTAGACATTGTTAATGTGGTAAATGACTATTCTAGCTGGAAACGGCTGATTTTTAATGGATTATCTCCATAGGGGTACAGAGGAACATTTCCAGCAACCATCACTCCTGTGTTCTAATGCTACATTATTTTAGCTAATGGTGTTGAAAGGCTAATTGATGATTAGAAAACCCTTGTGCAGTTATGTTAGCATGTGAATAAAAGTGTGAGTTTTCATGGAAAACATGAAATTGCCTATGTGACCCCAGACATTTGAATGGTAGTATTTATATATGTAGTGCAGTCGAACTGATTGAACAACACCAGAAGGAAGGAAGATTTGGTTACAGATACAAAAGAACATGATTTGTTGGATCATCTAAATCAGCACCATCAACCAACCTCTGTAAATGCATCACTTACAAAATCACCTTCATAATTCTGAATTATTACCTGATTGTATACGAAATTATTGAAGACCTCTTGTGAAAATTCCTATTTCTATTTTTCTATCATAATATATAGGATCAGTATTTTCCAGTCATGCAAACTGAGTTTAGATCATTCCCAAATAAAACAGATGAACCAAAGAAAAAGAAAAAATCAATATGAGTGAATGTAAAAGTGTATTGTTGACCTTTAAAAGACTTTGATAAAATCTAAACTTACCTATAACTTGCTGGTTTCTGCTGGAGTGTTTCTAATCAGGTTTGGGTGTTACTTTACATCATAACATCATTTATTTTTTTCTGTTTCTTGGCACAGTGAAAACACACACGTACATAGAAGTAATGTGAAGTGACCTTCAGTAAATCCTGTCATCACGGGACTCTTAATTGTGACGACATTTATAGAAGACATTTCACTTTGTCCCTGCACATGTTCAGCAGCCGTGTGGCCTGCAAGCGTACACATCGTTCACCATCAAATTCACGTGTGAGATATTGGACTATATCGCTAATCACCCTACAGCTTCTCCGGGCTGCTGGCTGAGTATTGTTTAGGTTAATGACTTTCAGACAGCTTCAGGATCTCGGCTCTGACAGGGGTGACAGCGACGTCAGGCCCAACAACAAACACTGCCGTCACTTACCGCATGTTTAGATACCAAGGCTACCCAGCAGAAGCATTTCTCTTGTTGTTTACACTCTCTGATGATTCTCTTAATCCTCCAGATCTGTCCGTCTCCCTTTGGTTCTATGCGTTTGTGTGCTGTTTTGCAAAGCTCTTATATCTGTTGTGTGAAACCTTGGTGGCTCGTCTGAGGGATTTTAGAAACAGAGTAATTAGTTAGCGATAGAGAAGCCGTTGGTGTGAAATGATAGCTGCTACCGCCCTCCGCCCCCACCCCACCCCACCCCAAGAGAGAGACAAATCAATCAATAACCTGCTGATTTATTTCTCGTCCTTATCGCCTAATTTAATTGCTGGGTCTTTTGTATCTGTGGAGTCATGGGGGAGGTGGTGGTGGTGTTGCGGGGGGAGATAAATATAGTGAGGGTGGAGGGATGCTGCAGAGTTGAGGAGGGAAGAAGCAGGCGAGGGTTTGTGTGTGTGTGTTGTTGTTGTTTTGTGTTGGTGTTGTTTTTTTCATCCATGCATGGCAGCGTTTTGCAGGGAGGCGTTTCGAGACACAGGACGGTTCGACAGCTTCTGCAGCATATTTACCGCTGCAACACTGCCTCCACGGGTTCATAACTCCTGAAAAAGCAACACGCGCACGAGCTGAGAAGAAGAGAGGAGAGCAATCCCTCCACAAATTATCAGAAAGAAAAAATTTAATTAGCAATATAAATGCCAGGCGGAGTACATTATGTGCAATTGTCTTGCTATCTTTCCAGAAATTAGTCTTTTTAAATGAATTTGCTGTATTAATCATCTCCTGAAATATTTTTGATCACTGAATTAATAGTTTTGTGTGGGGGGGCTGTGTTTTTTTAGGTATTCATTGACATAGGTGATTGCCTCTTAATTATGACAGCGTCCTCCTCCTATCCGCGCCTATTAATTCCTGTGTTGTGGCGTCGCCGCAGCCCGCTGCCTGGCCCTGTATCTACTAATTACTTCTCTAATTGAATTTGCTCTCTGTTGCCAGGCTGTTTTTTAAGTGGCTGTTTGTTGCCGGGCCTCATTGTGTCTTTGTGTGACAGCTAGCTGCTCGCTACCATGCTGACGGGAACAGGATGCACTCGCTCTCTGTCTTCTCTCTCCGTGTCTCTCTACCCCTCTCTCTCCCTCTGCATTCATGTCCCTCCTTCTGTATCATTACCTATACCTCCCAGACCTATGTAGTGTTTCCACTATAAATGAAGGAAGGAAATTAATTAATGAGAGTCGGTGAAACAATTACACGCCTCTCCCCTCCCGCCACTGCCTGCCGCACTGCTGTCATTGGTTCAAACCTCTGTAGGATTGCTGTGAAGGCTGCTCTTCAACCTTCAATTCAAGATGGTATGTATTTGGCAGAATGATAAATACCATACAGAGCAGTTTCTTAGCTCCTCTTCCATCAAATCACAGCTCACCCAGCCTCAGCTGCATTTCGGCTTTATTCTGGCTGGGCATGAAGTTAGATGTTCTGTATGAAAGTGTTTTTTTGCACCATGGTATAAGGTGGCATGATGCATCTGTGGTGAAAACCATTTATAGATGTCACCCAAAATCTTGTTTTTGTAAAACAAAGAGAAATTTCCACTTCATTGTGCAAGTAACCACTTTCCAATGGAAAGCTTGTGAATTTCTGGACTCAAACATGTTCTTGGTAGCACTACATTCGTCTAAAGGAAAACTTTGTTTGGTTTAAGTGATATTTTGTCAACATAAAGCAGAATTAATGGAGTTTTCAAAGCCATCCAATCTATCTTCAGTTTCATATTTATTAATTTCCAGACTATAAGCCGCTACTTTTTTCTCACGCTTTGGACCCTGCGGCTTATACAACGATGCGGCTAATGTATAGATTTTTACGTGCGTGCGTCATGCCATCATTAAGTTTAGCCTCCTCACATCAGACCAATAAAATTACCAAACGGGTCACAGTGGACCATTGACACTGTTCGAATTAAATCAAACACACACTAAATTCTTCAGATCGATCATTCTGCGTCATCATGAAAAACACGAAAAAATGCATACGATGCAACTGTTGCAGGCCAAGCATGCTCTCCTTTAACCTGGGCAGGCTATGGTGTGGTGTGTGTGTGTGAGAGAGTGTGATGTGAGGAGGAGCGCTGCAGCTGTATGTGTGTGTTTCAGAGACAAGTGTGGAAACGGAGGCAGAGCGAAATGCACCATGATGATATACAATATAATACAGTAAAAAACTTAAATATAAGTTTTTGCGCTAGTGCGCTAAGCTAAGCTAAGCGCGCTAGCTTAGCGCGTTGGAGTTGGCAGCGTGAACTGACTCAATGTGTTTCACTGCTGTGTTACAGGCACTGTTCAAGAAGAAAGTATGTGTTTAATTACAAGTTAAAAAAATCTTTCTGTGTAAATATCTCATGTTACAACGTGGACACCTGCAGCTTATAGTCAGGTGCGGCTTATATATGTACAAAACTTTTTTCTTTGTAAATTTAGTGGGTGCGGCTTATGTTCAGGTGCGCTCAATAGTCCAGAAATTACGGTAGTTACATTTTCAGAAATTTGTACTGATGCTTTATTGTGTTGACCTCAACAAACTGCAATCATGATCTGATGTTGAGGCAACTCAACGAAAGTGTTTTGAGATATTACCTCACACACAAATCTAATATGGTGGTCCCACAAATAGTTTGGCATAACGAGTCGACATGTCTCAGCCTTGAGGCCTCCCATGGTAGTACCAGACACAATCATTTTCTGTTCTAGTAAATACATCAACAGTTACTTAATGAAGTGGCCCTAATGGTAAAATTCTGCATTTTTTGTCCTTCCTTAAAATCCAATCCATGTACCAAGTTTGGTTTTGATAAATCTTAGCATTACAGAGATGTGATCTACTTTGCTGTTTGGTTGGCTGACAGCTGAATTCGATTGACTGTGTTGGATAAATGCCCTCAAAAATCCCAAATCCATATGCAGACTTTTTTGAGCGTTGGTCTAAAGATCATCTGTGCCAGTTTTGGTGAAAAAAGTTTGAATTCTGTGAAAATATTTTGATAAATATGGTGAAAAATATGTCATAGGGTGCTTTGAACTCACCTTGGTGACAAAAGTCGACGGTACACTGTTTAGAAAATCAATCATATGGTTCAAATGTGTCCATAATTGCACCTCCAACTTTGATCCATTGATGGCTCTGCAGTGGTTTATGTGTAGGCATGAAACTTGGTGAAAAAATGGGGGAACTGTCCCCTGTTAGGGAGCCAAATTTCAAGATTTAGGGGCTGGCATACACTCCAATGGCAGAAGAGGAAGGAAGAAGGTGTATATAAAATTGTAGAAACACAGTGGGTGTCTGTGTAGACTAATGCTTTAAGTTCTTTGGTAATTTTGTGGCATCTTCTTTTTCTTTTGACATTAATAAAGGTTTATATTGTGTCATCCTATTTAAATTGAATCAAATGAAAAATGGGTTTGAAACATGCGCTCTTGATGTATTTGAAGATCTCACAATAAAAAGGTGTAGAATAGCCAATAAAGTATTGCATGATTAGATGTCTTCAATAGCCTGCATAATGCGACTGCTCTACTGGGTCCATGGCTGGCTCATAGATTAGCTGTAGACTCCCATGATGATAACTGTATACAGTCCAGCCATAAATGCAAACCACAGACATGGTAAATTGGAGGAATGAGACATTTTTAATATTTTCTTTACAAACAATAGAATTCTCAAGCAACAACCCAAATGTGAACGCTTCAAAAATAAATGAAATAGAATGAAATAGAGAGAATTATCCATTTGTGAAATAATTTTTGAAAAGGCTAATCAAAGTTTTCTACCCGTTATTCATTTTGTTAGTGCCGATTGAACCGAGAACTGTAAAGCATCACACTGATCACACAGATTCGCTGCTCAGCCCTTAGTAATAAGTTAGAAGATTAGAATCATTTCTATTGGTCTGTTTGCTGTTGCTGAATCTTTTTAACATATAAACAAAAGTTTGAATACAGCAGTATTTCTATTACTAACCACTGAGTCACCAGTGACAACATTGAGATTAATAGTTTGCTTAGGCCCTAAATTTATTCAGTCTATTTGGAATTTCACACTTAAAGATGACCATGAAGAGCAGAACCGGCAGCTATTTGACTGAGGTTTTGTCGGCAGCACTTTGAGGAACAGACCTTGATTCAAACACTCACTTCTTTGGTTTTCATGGTCACAGGAATGCACATTCCAGATTGTGTGCATGCATCCTTTTACATGCAGCAGGGAAGGCTTTTTCTCTGTGCTGTCCTTGAAGGAGGTTTGATGAGTTAATAAAGAGTCAAAGTTTTTGCAGAAAACTTCCCTGTGTGCTATTTTATCACATACATAGCTTTGTGACTGCCATCTCAGTGTTTGGGAACCTCAGAGTCACACCTGTGCTCTTTGCAGATGATGTGGTTCTGTTGGTGTGCTGGGGTGGTTTGCAGTTAAGTTTGTAATGGGCTGGGATGAGAGTCAGTACCTCCAAGTCTAAGGCCATGGTATTCGGCTTTTAATTACTGGAATGCTCCCTGTAGGTTGGAGGTGAGTTGCTGCCCCTAGCAAAAGTATCTCTGTATCTTGTTCATGACGATAAAATGGAGCAAGAGATGGAGAGATAAACTGGTTCAGTGTTAGCAGTACCGGACTGTTATGGTGAAGAGGAAGCTGAGTCAGTCGATCTATGATCCAACACCTCACCTAGAACACAGATACAAGTGACTAAAATGAGTTTCTTCTGTAGGGGTTGGACTTAGGGCTGCACAGTGGTTTGGTGGTTAGCACTTTCGCCTTGAAGCTAGAATATCCCCTATTCGAATCCCAGCCTTCCCAGGATCTTTCTGCATGAAGTTTGAATGTTTTCCCTTTGCATGCATGGGTTTCTCCAGGTACTCCGACTTCCTCCCATAGTCCAAAAAACATGTTGAGGTTAATTGATATTCTAAATTTCCCGTCGGTGTGAGTGCGAGTGTGATTATTTGTCTCTATATGTAGCCCTGCGACAGACTGACGACCTGTCCGCAGTGTCCTCCAACCTTCGCCCCAAGTCAGCTAATGAGGACCCTAATGAGGACTGAGCAGTGTATAGATATAATGGATAGATGGATGGATGAGATGGACTCAGCTTAAGAGATAGGGTGAGGAGTTTGGACATCTAACGCTCAGAACAGTCGGTGGTGATTCAGGAATCTGATTAGGATGCCTCCTGGGTGCCTTCCTTTGGCGATTTTCCAGACCTGCCTAACTGTGTGGAGACCCTGAAGTAGACCCATAACTGGCTGGAAGGATTGCATATTTCATCTGGCCTGGGAACACCTTGGAATGCCCCGTAATGAACTGGAAAACACAACTAAGGAGAGGGATGTCTGGAATTCTTAAGCTTGTTTTATGCTTGACGCGTCTGCGAGGTCCATGCGGCTTGATGCAGCTTGGCGCAGACGAATTATGTAATTTTAGGAGCCACGCCCCTCACAGTGCCCTTCTCAAGCAGAAAATTTCCATGTCGTGCCCCTCCAAATTTGTCTAACAATGTGGACAGAGACACGCAGAAAGCTGACGGAAGAACAGGAGCTCCTTGCAGCAGAAGTTCAGAAATACAAGCATTTATACGATTCATCACACAGAGATCACCCTGATAACCAGGTTATGAACAATTCATGGCAGGAAATTAAAACTAATTGCTATTCAGTAAAATGCCATGTTGCAAGTGGCGTAAACAATGGCAAACTTCTTCTATTCTGGTTTATCGATAGAGTAGACTAGGTAGATGTGTGTTTGCGATACACTGCCCCCTGCAGTTTGGGAGCAGACGCCGCATGGAGCATAAAGTCACACACATTCTCTCGAGCAAATTTCCAAGCATCTCATTTCCGTGCATCACATTCTTGCGGAAAGCATAACCCAGCCGTTAGCCTGCTGCCACTGTGACCCCACTCTGCATCAACACATAAAGATGTATAAAAGGACATAAATTTGTTTGTATGGATGTTTTGTTTTGTCTGTACTGATATAACATGTAGTGGCATGAAGAGATTAGTTCATGCCAGGCCTCTTGGTGGCATTAATACTAAACCATGAACTTTGGAGACATGACCGTTTTTTTAATCAAGAGAAAGCATACTTCACACAAGTCCTCCAAGTTTGTGTTTGATCAGTGAGCAACATTCAGTGCTGCAATCCCTGTCGTGATACCTTCATGGCTTTTGGAAAATATTTCCCCCAGTGTAGGGATTCTTTGTGGACCCAGACTATGACTGGATTAATTTAGGCTCCTGGTTCCACCTACCCAGAAACGGGTACAGTTCAGGAAATAGAGCAGTTACAATGGCCTGAAGAGATGCCTTTTTCTCTAACAAATATGGTAAAAGAGCTTAATTTGGACATTGCTACCTCTGTTCACAATGCAGGCAAAGCTCAGTGTTTCCTGGAAAAGTTCCTGCCATGAAGAAAGGGTTATTCCATAGCCTGGTGGAGCTCCAGCTGATGCACTCCAACAAGTAGCTATGCTCAGATGTGGGATTACAAGAATTTTGACAGCCATTAATACAAGAAAATCATTTTTCATATAAAGAATAATGGAAAACATGTTTTAGCTAACTGATGAGATTTGTTTAGCGAAAATCTAGAGGCCAGTTTAGGCTGCAAAACTTACAAAGACTAATGAACATCTGGATTGATGAGACTCACAGATGCAGATTGGTGAAATGTGTGTTTCATTTTTCTCTCATCAATGAAATTACTTAAACATTTGGCTGCTGCAGGATGTAATGCAACGTCTCCGGTATGATCATCGACCCATCTCAGTCAATCCCTGCTTCTTACCTACATCCCAAGTCTCAGCATCCTCTCTTCTCATCCTTCTGTCCATTATCTTCCTCTCTCTTCCTCCCTCTGTCGTCACCCACCCCTCTCCATTCCAGCGGTCTTTGTCAAAACTTTCTCCTCCTGCCTCTCTTGATATTGATCCTCTCTCTCTCCCCCATCATCCATCCATCTCCTTCTCACCCCTTCTCTCTTCCTTTATTGATTCCTCCTTCTCTCCCTGCCTCTTTTCTCTCTCTCTCTCGCTCCCCCTGCTTGCTGCTATCTGACTCGGCCTTTGTCTTCTTATCGAGGTTTCAGGGTTTATTCTGACTGCTGTTATTGACAGGCCTCTCGCTCCACGGCCAACTAATGCATCCCTAATCCCACCTTTGTTACTCTGGAATGTTCTCTCACATACACTCAGACACACACACACACACACACACACACACACACACACACACACACATGTCCATACATACGTTATACCACTGCATGAACGTGTGTAAGGGGTAAAAAAAAAAGGGCCACAAGAATGTTGATCCTAGCTTTCCATTTGTTGGGAAAGCCATCTATCAATCAAAAAGCTTCTGCTTGTCTTGTGTGTTTTCGTCTATATGTGTGTGCGTGCAAGCACGAGCGTGCACGTGAGGCTTGAGTGACAGGCCGAATCGTGGCTGAGGACGTTTGATAAGCTTGTATTGTCGGTCGTCCCCCCTCCCCACCTTCCTCCACACCTCCACCTCGATAAGAAATACATTCGACTAGAGCTGATAACAGTGTCAGGAGCAGCAAAGCCCCACTCTAAAGAGACACACACACGCACACACACGCCACGCCATGGGAGAGGTGTCTTTCTTCAAACACCTTGGCTGTAAATGATACTCTCAACAAACAGCGACGACAACACCACTCAGCGAAAAAAAAAGATTCAGATACCGTTTGTGTGTGTGTGTGTGTGTGTGTGTTTGTGTGACAGGGTGTGTTTGTAGGGAGAATGATGTGCGATATGGCTGGAGGATATGCTGGGCTTATTGAATAAGGTCTGAGTGATAGCACCACTATGTGTGTGTATGTTTGTGTTTGTGTGTGTGTTGTGAACAGCAGAGAAAGAATACAGTAATAGGCTTAGAGCGGCTGAGGCAGAGTATCAGACTTGACAAACAGCGCAGTGTTCTCAAAGACTGACTGACAGCTGTCTGTGTGTGTGAAGTGTGTGTGAGCATATGTTGTATGTGTGCGCTGATTGTTGCATGGGACTCAATGTGCAACAAGCTTTTCAGATGCAGCTCTAAGTTGAACATGCGTTGTTGTACATCGGTCTCTACATATGAAAGGTTTAAATCACTTCTAGACCTTTCCAGATGTTAAAAAGCCATCAGGCAGCATAAAAAGACCGTCACTGGAGCTGCTAAAATGCGCCTTAATCAGATATTGAGTGACCATCTTCATCAAGTTTGAACGGTCATCACCATAGACTGCATGCAGAAGATAAAAGTGTCTGAAAAGCAGAGCCAGTGTTGAAGTGAGTTATACCTGCATTCTTTCTAACAGCCAGCAGGGGGCGACTCTTCGGGTTGTGGAGTGTATAGAAGTCTCTGAGAAAATGACCCTACTTCTCACCTGTTTTTTTTTTCTCAGTAAGCATTTTCCCAATAATTTTATGATCTCAGTTGCCAGTGTCAAATCTTTTGGAATACAGAATAGTCTTTATTTTGTAAATTATGAACCCATTTAGAATAAAGTATGTTTTATGGCAGAACTACCTTGTGATTAACAGTGATTAACCCTTTAAGCTTCAGTCAATTCCAGCCATTTTCAGTACAAAAAAATCGCTAATATTCTATTTTTAAATAAAAAAAATGACGAAAAATACAGGGAATATTGGACGCACATCGCGAGATGCATTTCCTTGAAAATGACCGATTCGTGGATTTTATACAGACTTCAGGACATGTTTTGGACAAAATAGTTTACTGGCTTGTGTCATCTGGATGTAAAAGGTTGGATTATGGCCGTTTTTTGTGGAATCTTTTTTTCTGTGTGTAATAATGAACCCGGAAATGTGAGTCGCGCTGTGTGCGTTGAAGCCGTGTATAGAGAACGGATGGATTAATATTTGTTTTTGTCGGACAAATGTGTTTTTCTCACCCGCTGTGGTAATCACATCTGAAAGTGGTTTATACCGGCGGATTCATGAGAATCTAAGCTTTCCATCGGCATATAGTGTTTGTATAATCGGGTTTGCAGCTGTCGGACATTCTTGAAATTCCTATGCAAATTAGTAGGTGTACCGCCGGCGATACACCTACTACGCACTGAAGCGTAAAGGGTTAACTACTATGCATAGGGTTCTCTACGACCAAATCCAGAGGACTTCCTTCTTGTGTGTGTCATTTGTGGCCTTTCCTGTAGATCTAAATATCATCACTCTAACAGCGATGGAATCACCTTGAGTACAAACCAATATGAAAAAGAAAACTGAACTGACATGGTAAAGCTCGGTAAAAACCTGAGATGGGAGGTGTCGGGTCTGCCTTCACAACATGCCTTCAGTTTCTAGTTTTAGTCTTAGTTTCGACTTGATGCATTGCAGGATGTCAGTGTGTTTTTATGCATTAGATCTCAAAAGTACAAATAAAATAAATCTTACTAATTCTAGTAACTGATTAATAATTTCAGCCAGACTAATAATGACAAATAATTTGATGGTCACCCATATTCATTCTCAGGACTGAGAGTGAATATGGGCAAGACCAAGGTTTTGTGTAGCGGCAAAGACATGAACATCCTGGTAGACACAGGTAAATGGCCATGTGGGGTGTGCAGGAAAGGCATTGGGAGAAGCACCATCCACTGCCAGGGATGCTCGCACTGGATCCACAAATCCTGCAGTGGTATCAGAGGAAGACTCCAGGGTGATCCAACTTATAGATGCCCTCGCTGCCTTGGAATAGCTTGGCCTATAGATGGACGACCTCTCCAACATGTGTCTGTGGATGACCAACAGCTTGACACGGTAGGCAGCTTCTGCTACTTAGGAGACAGTCTGTGCCGCTGGAGGATGCGCAATCAGCATTACCTCCAGATGCAGAAGTGCATGGGGTAAGTTTAGAGAACTCCTCCCCATCCTCACCAACAGAACTGTCTCACTTCAGACACGAGGAAGTATCTATTCTGCCTGCATAAGGAGTGTACTACTGTCCTCAAGCGAATGCTGGCCATCAAGAAAAGAGGACAGTGCACGGCTGGACCGCAATGATAGAACAATGGTGAGGTGGATTTGCAGAGTGAAAGTGGAAGATCAGATTAGCATGGACAACTATGAAGGGCTTGGCATCCCATGCATTGACTTTGTTATGCGTCAAAACCGTCTGCGCTGGGCAGGGCATGTTCATAGAAGTACATCCTGGATAAATAAATGTCAGCTGCTTCAAGTAGAGGGGAGCAAACCTAGAGGAAGGCCTAGGAAGTCATGGAAAGGGACCATCATGGAGGCTCTGCGTGCCTGTAATCTCTCTATGGACATGACAGATAACAGGGATGATAGGAGAAAGAGACTGTGAGATGCCAGAAGACCGTCCAACAACCTGGAAGGGGTCCAACGGACGTAAAATGCATGATGATGATGATGATGATGATGATGATGATGATCACCGTTCTCAAAAGTGATTTGCTGCTTTTCTTTGTTTTTTGAGTTTTACTCTGTTGGTTGAGCAAAACAAGATATTTGATTCTACTAAACATACTTTAAGATATTATAATGTCCATTTTTTCATTCACCCACTGATGCTGAGAAACATTACATAAATGAGAAAATAATTCAAAGGTCCATTTTGTCTCCCACCACTTCACAGCTTTGATACTTTCAATTGCGAAGCAAATTATCTGTGCATTTTCACCTTTACTTCAACCTGAGGAAAGATCCCAGACTAACATGAAGCAGTTGTGTGGGATGATGGAGGCGTGTGTGGTGATATAAGCCGTTTGTGTATAAAATCATCATTTTAAAGCTAATGTTGTCAGTGGTATAATCTAATGACTCCCCGTCGACCTCTGACACTCCACTGAGTCATTAAGGTTTGCAAAGCTTCTTCAAAAATGTGATTTCAACTTTTCATCATAAAAAGTTGGAATGACCTACTCAAACTGCAAGTATAACCGATAAAAGTCTGACTGTAGGGCTTGCTATGCAAATTAAAATGCTTCACTTGGTGCAACATGATAGAATCTACTAGGGAAAACTTTATGAACTTGTTTTAATGATATAGAATCATCATCACAGCAACATATGCCAGATACCTCCTGATTGTTACTCCACCAAGGAACGCTGCAGAGCTATGTGACGATCAGCCTGTCTGTCTGTCTGTCTGTCTGTCTGTCTGTCTGTCTGTCTGTCTGTCTGTCTGTCTGTCTGTCTGTCTGTCTGTCTGTCTGTAACATTGCTCAAAAACAGACTAACGGATTTGGATGACATTTTCAAGGAAGGTCAGAAATGACACAAGGACCACATGACTAGATTTTGGCAGTGATGCAGCTTCTAGTCTGGATCCATGGATTTGTTAAAGATTTCTGTATCATTGTGAGAGAGCAGCACGGCATCACTGTAACTATGACAACAGGTGAACACTATGTCAGCTGCCTGCTGATGATCACATGATTGTGATCCTACTACAAATCAACCACTGTGGACTTATCAGGACTTATCCATTCGAAATCATACAACGACTGAGCAGAGTACCTTGTCGGAGTACTGCGCTCTCTGAGTGTTTTTCTTGTTCATTATTTTTATGAGATTGTTAATTTTAATAGACTTTACCTGAACATTTCCCTGACTAATTAACATCGGAAAGTTTGGAAAATACACTCTTGGTTAAACAAGGGACCTTTCCAAACTGTCAATGTGGTAAGAAATGTTTGTGTTGTGGCTTTGGTTTGTGGACCAACACTGTGATAAATCAGTGCAAAACAAACACAAATTATCAGACATAAACTAGTAGCTTTTCTTACACTGATATAACTTGAGAGAACTTTTTTTCATGGACACATTCTGAAGGTAACCTGATAAAATGCTTTATGTTTTGTGATGCTTTCAACTGGATAAAAATGTAAATATTAATATATTTTGAACCTTGATAATACTTGTTGAAATACATTCTGCTTACAACTCTGTGTGTTGTCACTTAAAAAATAAGTAAGCAGAGAGATAAAAAGATAAAAATCATTAAAAAAAATACAGGTTGGACACGCACAACATTTGCACAAGTCATCCATTACTGCAGTGAAAGTACAGTGACCTGTGAAGAGATTTCAGGAATAGGGCCGGGGCACAAAGTGAGGGGAGAACGAAGGAGATAAAGGAGGAAAGGAGAGAAAGTGAAAAAGATAATGAAAGAGTGAAATTACCAGAGGGCAGGAGAAAAGAGGGTTATTGTGCATGTGCATTAACAGGGTGTATGATGAAGTTAGTATTTTTTGTGCTGTGTGCAGTGACTAGGGGCTAAGGAGTCGGCGAGAGAGAGGGAGGAGGGGGGAAATCAATGGCAAATTACACGCGCTCGGCTGGCCCATTGTACAGTATGGCTGCTATATTCTAAAGAAGGCACTTCCAAGATGATGCAGCCAAATGGTGGATGGACTCCAAGATCACTTTTATTGATTTTGAGGAGCCATCAATAGAGGAGAGGGAGGGGAGGGGAGGGAGGAGGGGGTGAGTGTGTGTGTGTGTGTGTGCTGAGGGTGGGATGTGTGTCACAGGGCCAACACAATACCTCCGGACCCCGGCTTTTTGTTCCTGTCCACACATTAGCAACACACCCCGTCCCACTGCTTTTCATTTACATTAGTGCCTGGATGGGCGAGCGAAGGACACACAGAAAGAGGGTTTTCCATTAAAGAATGAGTCTGGTAGCAGATGCCTGCATTGTTTGGGTTCGGGAGCCCAGAAGTATTTGGAATTGGGACTGATGATGTGAGCATCAGTGGAGTCATCTAGTTTTTCACATCAGAGCTAATAGGTGTAAAGCTGTTATGAAGATTGCATTTTATAGCTGTCTGCTCGAGACGGAGGGTGATTTTTAGCTACTTTGAAATGATTGAAGTTTTCAGCCCAAAAGAATCCAGCTGTTGCAGTCTGAAGCCTTTAAATGTTCTAAAAAGAAAGCCAAAGTCATCCAAAAAGAGCTATTTTGTCATTTATGGAGCCTTGTTATCTCCATCAAAATATATAGATTTGTGGTGTGGTGATACAGAGATGTGGACAAATGAGTCTGTTGGTGCACACACACACACACACACACACCTGCATGTGAAACTCATGTCTGAAACTCACATGTATAAAGGATAGATCTGAGGTGGAAAACATACAGTTGACAGTCAACAAGTCAACTCAGATATAAAGCTGTAGTGTGCTCATTCAAATTCTTTTAATAGCACAAGTGATCATGCAACTGGTTGGTACACTAGCTGACAGAGTAGTGATCGTGTGTGTGAGTGTGTGTTACATGACAAACATTGGCAGTGTGTGATCATTTGATTCTATTAGATGGCGTGTGTATCACAGAGCAACATGGCAGCGCTAAATGCAGCAGATGTTAACGGTAGGAAGCCAAAACACGACAGCTTGGAGCTCTTTGAGAGAAGGCAAACACACACACACACACACACACACACAAACACACACACTTGCCCAAACACACACACACATACATGATGATAATTAGTGGCACGCACTCATGGATATTTACAAAAACATACCAACAGTGACAAGAAGTAGGAACATATTCTGGTACTATAATGTATCGCGCTCTCTCTCTCACACACACACACTCTCACACACACGACAATGACAGATGTTGCCATCTGTTGCATGTGGCACAAGTGTGCTTCCATCCACAGTGAGGAAAATACTCAAACATTTGCTTGATTGAAAACGACATTCCCAGAGAAAAACTGGAAAAAAATCCATCTTCACAAGTGCAGTCCTGCTACTTCTCCATGTTTTAGAAGTTTTAGCCTCAAGATGCACTGAAGTATCAAAGTAGAAAGCTTTGCCCTTTAACAGTAAAGTGCTGATGCATTAACAGACAAATACTCTTATGATGTAGTCCTTTCCAATCTATATTTTCTCATTAGCACAGCTGCAAGAGTCCATGAGAAATAAAGGTCCTTGGGCTCTTTTTTTATTAGTGGCTTTGTTACTGTATAGTAATCGACAATATGTTCCTAGATAATGTCTCAGGTTTTGGATCTAAAGTTAGAATATGGGAAGTACTTTAGTAAGAGTACTTAGTTTTTGCCCCAGCTTCCGAAAAATTACATTCCTGTACAACTAAACTGCTCGATTTTTAGGGCAATATATCTTCTACTGGATTACAATTGTCATTTATTTTATTATTTTACTGTCACTCCTTTTTGACCACCCAAACATGTATTTAAAAAATGAGGAGAAGCTTCAAACATGTTGTGAAGGGGTTTCATTTTCACTCAAATTGTGCAGATTTTCAAAAGTAAAGAAAAAAGTCTTGTTAGAAGTTTGGTTAAGTGTCAACCAAAGTGAGATATTTTCCTAAAGCTAGCCAAACGGCAAGAGAAAACCAAAAATGATACTCAGGTGAAACCCTTGCTTAGAACGCAAACCCAGGAAATTTTACTTAGAAAGTAATTCCATACAGCATTAGCGACGTCTCCACCAGTGTTAAATGATGACTTGATGGGCCTTTTTCAGAGCATCATGACTTGTCATTAAAACAGTAATGTTGCTTGTGACATGCCTGTTCCATTCAGGGTCCCAGAAACTGAAGCAGCTAAGTGGAACTCAGCCAGTATTTGTTTGACTGTTTATACCTGTGCTTTTACTACTGTGACAAGTCAAAATGTCTTCAGTCAAAAGGCCCAGTTAGCTAGAAGTGATTACTTTGGGAAATAATTGCTGTTTCATGCCAAAAATGAATGTTGACTATTTAAATAAATGAACCTTTTTCCTCAGAGTTTTTGGCTATTCTGTTTCTGTGTTTAATTTTGATGCACAAATTCTGACCACATTTACAGATGTTCGGAACAACATGTTTACCTCTTCCTCTTACTGATTGTGCTGTTTTAATGGTGTTTCAAGCAAAAAGGCACATATAAAAATTCTCATTACGCGGCCACTGCATTTTGCTTGGAGAGTGAATGCATGAAGACATATCGACACTTTCTTTACCTTTCACACACAGACGCTGCGCTCGGCAAACAGTCTTGATTTATTTTCCCGTGGACCTCAACACATTTCTGCGTCCTTTATGAGCTCGTTGTGAAATTCAACAGGCGCTGTTTAAATAGGACGGAGACGAGTGTGAGTGTGTGCCTTCAACCAGTCACGACTCGCTCTGGCCACAGTGTTTGAGTCTTTCCTGAAATACACACACATTATCAGCGAGGTGCGAGCTTTCTCAGCCTGAAGATAAACACAGAACATTTATGACTTTTTCACTTTACAGCTTGTTGGCTCTGTGATTCAGACTTAGACTTTCTGTAGACATGCTAGAGACACGGAGGAACTGTCTGAGTGTCTGAGTGCATGTAGCCAGGTGTTGCCAAAAAGCAATACTCCTGTTCAGTCAGTAACTTTGTGTGCGCTGGGATTTAGTATTTAACAGAAGTCTACTGAGCTGTAAGATGTTCTGACATTTTTTCACAACCTGGATATTAGTGTCTTTGTCTTTGCCAGTTTATCTGAGGATTTGACAAAACATATCCTTTAAGAAGAAATGGACTAATGTATTCATTTTTTTTACAATGGTCCTGTTTGAACTTGCTTATTATAAGCAGATTTTAGAAGGCATGAGTGAATAAAAACTGCTCTTCTGAATAGCTAACCGGAACAAAGTAGCAACCTTTAAACTTCATAATTGGATGAAAAAATAGAAGTAGAAAGGCAAAATATTGAGAGATAAATTATTTGAATTTTTTTGTTATTTTTTGAGAAACATCTGAGTTTTTCTGGTCCTAAAATACACCGTCTGGTTAACTTGTTTCATAGCCAACTGCTGAACAGACGAGGAAAGGGTGGAAGAAAGGAAACCTCAAATACTGACGTGTATGTTAGTTTCTCAAACTGATGTCCTGCAGTAAATATGACGCCGTACTGTGGCAGTAAATAGACAGTGAAGGGCTACAGAGGACAGGTGGCAAAGGAGGCGTGTGTGTCTTCTCTAAGTCATGTTTCATTTTCTTTTTGTTTTGTTGTTTTGATGTCGACCTGTCCAGGGTGTCCTCTTCCTTCGCCGAGTCAGCTGGGATAGGATCCAGCACCCCCCACGACCCTAGTGAGGATAAAGCGGTGTATAGAGAATAGATGGATGGGATGGATGGATGTTTTGATGTCCTTGTTACATATCATTCTAATTTTTGCAATCTAAGTTGTTTGCAAACTGCTGTTGTGATTTATCAGTTAACTACTCATTGGGTAGAAATTTAATCAATTACATTCTAAGCTAAAATGTTACATAGAGAGGTCTTGTTTGTAGTTAGAAAGATTCTTTTGGTTCTAGGAAACTGTCTTTTTGCAGTTTTCTTAATGTTTTAGCCATTCAGTCATTAACGAATGAGTTGAGAAAATACACAGTGGATTTATCATTTATGATAGCTGCAGCCTCTACTCAAGACTGTAACGTGAACACGAAGAAGTTTATTGTGATGATGAGAGTTAAATTATACTAAAAGAGGGAAAATACAATGAAACAGAGACAGAATGAATCCTTTTCTCTCCTCTTTGTTACCCTTTATATAACCTTGCCTACATGTACCTCTGTGTGCCACATGTTCCATGTAAAGGCCAAGGGAATGTCCTGGTATGTAACCAGTACTCAGCCATTCCCTTGCTAACCATCCAAGTCCATCACAGAGGTTTGATCCAACCACACTCATCCACAAACCTGGATAAACATCAACACCGTCTCCTCTCCTCTCCTCTCCTCTCCTCTCCTCTCCTCTCCTCTCCTCTCCTCTCCTCTCCTCTCCTCTCCTCTCTTCGGTAATCAGATGCCAGGCTCAGTCTCTGTCAGAAGACACGCCAACATACTCTCAGTGTGGACCACTGCTATCTCTGTGTGTTTCTGCCAAGCTTAAATCTTCCTGCTTCTCCTGTTGCCTCGGCGCCTCTCTCCCCCGGTGACTACGGCTTACATTCTCCCCCGCACACATACGATCCCGTAAGCATCCACATACATGTGTGTATTTTTCTTGTTTTTGGACAGCATTAGACACTTACAGCATGTTTGAAAGTGTTTTTCGAGAGTCACTCAGGTTTTCAAATGTCTTAGTGCACGTTCAAACTGAAAATATCCACTCTGACTATCAAATCCATCAGCCTGATCGAACACCAAGAAGACTGCACAGTGGTTTAGAACATTTGTTGGGTCTTTTTTGGAGACAGTGCTAACGTCTCCGTGAATCCAAAGCAGGCACTATCTTAAACAAAGGGCCTTCCAAAGCACTTACAAAGAACCTGTATGTGTCCTAAAACGCTGATTTGAAAGTCAGACACAAAGACACAGCAACACTGTGGTCACCTATGTAGGTCACCTGTGATGGCAAAGATAAGTTTCACTAATTTAACAGTTTTACTTTGATTTTACATTAAGATAGTCAGATTTTCAATCTAAATACTTATCTGTACAGATCAGCGATTATAAAAATGTTAAAACTTTAAGAATTCTTGACAAGCTCATCATTTTCAAAGATATTCAGTGTGTAAGACTAAACTACCAATCAAAATTGTGTATGAAACTTTTGGAAGTTTTCATCTGAAGGAATGGTGTCATCATTCTAAAAAACGGACCTTTAAAGTTTGAACTTTTGCTCAGCACAACCATGGTAGTTTACGTGAAACATCTGATGAATAGAAATTTTCATACAGGCTGCAATCGGGCATTTTTTGTAACTTTTAAGGTACTTAAGAGTAAATTTAAGGCCCATGCTTGGGATCAAGTGGTTCAGTGTGCGACTGTGAGGAATAAAACCTTCATAAATAAATGTCACCCGTCAGTGTCCTCACATGTATAGGACTACAGTGGCGTGTATGTATCTGTGTGTGTGTGTGTGTGTGTGTGTGTGCAGGCGTGTGTGAAGGTATCATCCTGGCTCGGTAGCAGCTAGCTAGCGGCTAAATGACTCTCCACACTTCATTAGCGGCGATGAGGTGAGCTGCTCATCTCCTCATTGTTAGCTAGCGCTAAGCTGCAGTAATCCCAAACAAAGGGCCGGGGCCTCGCAGCAGCCGGCATGGATTAGACCGCTTTCTAGAAACATCCGAGAGAGATTCATTCTCATTCAAATTGGCCTGTAAACAAAACCAGCAGTGGCTGGGAGACAGATGAGAGAGGAGGGAGATGAGTGTATGATGGAGTGAGTGGGAAACATCTTATATGTGTACATGTGTAATGTAGCTGCAGCTTGCGTGTTTGTGTGTTTGTGTGTGTGTGTGTATGTGTGTGTACAGAGGAATGTGTACATTACTGAGCCTGTGTTTTGACACTGTGTTGGATCAAAAAGTGTGTGAGAGGCACAGAAATTAACAGAGAGTTTGAATACAAGCTCACAGGTCACGTGAATTTTGAAAAGCATATTTTCTTACTTGCCAACACTGGTATACATGTATCTTGCCATGAACCTATCTCTTCTTATTTGTCCAAGTAGAGAGAGAGAGCTCTCTTTGCAGCTTAGTGATCACAACATTAAATTAAATGCCTACTGCACCCCAGGTAGAAAGGTGCCAAGGAGAATTATTGTTGTGCACTTCTTGACCTGTGTTTTTGTCCTTTGTTAAGGAGGCTTTAATTAACTTTTGATGAGGTGATTCCTATAGGTATTTCAGATGTGTCTTCCCTCTTCATATTCATTTGTTGCGTCCTTTATCTTTACTTTTAAGACGTTGTTTCTCATGTTGTTGAGTGTGATATATGGCAGAGGACCATGACTGAAATGTTTTAACTGTAATACTACTCATGCTGAATGTGGGTATAAATGTAATGTTATCTGTGCTTTTTCTGACTGCCCCCAGTATCTTTGATAATACACAAAACACACTATTAACAGTTTTCATTACTAAGTTTCCAATAAGGATAAATCTGGTGAGTATGAGTATATAGCGCCACCACAACGCTGCATTTAAAACAGTATGTTTTGACATATTTGGCCTTTATTAAAAAAAATAAGGCAGTTCCTGTGATTTGAGTGTTGCATTGAGACGTATTTCAACGCTGATAATGTTTTGATTGTAATTATTCAGCAGAGGCTCCAGCGTCAGTGTTTACTCTGGACTGGTAAATTATTGCAATGCAGTGCAGCAAATGATTGTTAGTTTCACCTTGGTTTGACAATTTAAAATGTCAGCTTTGAGAAATGCATATTGAACTTTTGTTTTAGTTCACATTTGTGATTCAAAGTAATCCGTGCATGTTAGCTGAAAAACACATTGTTAGCACTATAGTTTTATTTATTTGTGGAGGAATAAATCTGAGGCACGGATGTGTCAAAACCTGGACCAAATGAACTAAAACAGTTTGTACTGATCTTTTCGGCATGTTTCCAGATTTGAGGCTGCAGTGTGTGATACATGATACACCTGGTTCAGAGTGTTTCTAACATCAGAGAGTGTTTCATGTCATTTGCTTTTTCCTCTTATGTGACACACGTCTGTAAAACAGATTCAAATGTGTTCATTTTCAGCTCTTCTCAGCAGGCTTGATGCCACCACAGTAACAGGCTCTGCTGTACATTTTTAACTGTCACTCAAATGATGAGAGTCGTCCTTTCAGGCAGCCTGTTAATCTGTCTTGATCACTAATAACCGTCAATCAGCTCACAGAATAAGTTATTTTAAAGTAGACTTCTTCATCTGGCTGATCTGTGGACCTGATGCTTCCATTAGATTTTTTAATCTTAATTCTGCATTGAAATGCCACCAGATGCTCTGACATATTAGCCATCAGTCACATTTTCTCATGCAAGTCATTCTTAAGAAAACCAATTCTTATTGGGTTTGATCATTATTAACTGTCAATCAAATGAACTGAGGGAGCTGTTGTACAGATCAGCATTTTAATATGATGTCAGTAGATGATGTAGCTGATCTGATGATTTATCATCATGTATTTTCATCACGCATTTGATCAATGTAATGATGATATTTCATGATTGTACTTTGCTGGTTTTAAATATCAGTCATGTAGTTCTGGATTTCAAAAATTTGACTTGAGCATTAGCAAACATCCATCAGCGATTATGGTTTGTTTGGCAATCAAATGTTTAAACGTTATTAAAACTGTGCATAAATACTAAATCAGCTGAAATGACATTTCAATCATCAACCAGATAATCTAAGTCTGTAGTGGTGGCTCCGTTCACTTCTCCATCCTGCCGAATGTCATGTTTAATCTGAAATCTAACCCGGTACTCGCTAAACGTTTGAGTTTGTGATTCGCTACACGGTGACATTTAACTGATTCTATAATTGCCGTGTTGATTTTGTGCTCACAACATGTCTGATCTATGTACCTAGAGAAGCACTGCACAGATATGTTGCTGTTAGTTTGATGGTTTTACACCTTGAAATATATGACTGCATGTTCTTGTAGAAGTGTGCCTGATATACAGTATTTCCCTGGTTGTTTCAAGTCAGTAACTTCCCTGCAAACTCAAGGATGCAGTTTTTACACTGTGTCTGTCTGTATCAGGTTTCTTGCCCAAATTTAACACAAAACTGAACATGATATATAATGTTGCATTTATAATTATATTCTAATTTTTGAGAAAATCTGTTGCAATAAAATGAACAAATAGACGGATTTCAGGAACAAGATGGTGAGTTTTCAGCCTTGATAGCATCATCAAAATGCTAACATGCTCATGATGCTTGTTTGGTGTGTTCACCACCTTCACCAACATAGTTTAGTGTCTTAGCATGCTAACATTTGGTAACAAGAAAAACACTCAGAGCACAGTACTCCATCAAAGCTGCTCAATCACTGCATGATTTCCAACTGAGAAGTCTCAATAAATTCGCAGTGGTGGATTTGTAGTAGGATCACAATCATGTGATCATCAGCAGGCAGCTGATGTAGTGTTCACTTGTTATCAGTGGCACAGCGTCACTGTAACTATATCTCGCAATGCTATAGAAGTCTTTAACAAATCCATGGATCCAGCAGTCGAATCACTGCCAAAATCTAATCACTTGGTCTTTGTGTCATTTCTGACCTTCCCTGAACTTTTTATCCAAATCTGTGAATCTGTTTTTGAGTAATGTTGAACACGGACAGATTGACAGACAAACGTACGCCAATCATCACGTAATTCCGCCTCGTTCCTTGGTGTAGTAATTAGCTCCTGAAGACAAAACACAGCTGAGGTTGATGTGAAATCAAAGTTACGTGTTAAAAATTTTCCAATAAATGAATCCTTTCCTGCTTTAAAATAATTTAAAGTCCTCCCCTCTCTGTTCATTCACCTTTCTCACTCACTGCAGCTCAAGCAGACCAGCTCACCTTCAGATCTGCTCAGACACTGTAAAACTGCTCTACTCTACCACGTGATAAGCTGAAGTATTGGATTAATATATCTTATGTTCGGAAACCAATTCTGAAGAACGATAATGGTACAGAAATTTTCTCACTAAAAGGTGAAAGGATTGATTCTTTTGGTTTGTCACATATGGAATCCAGCAAGTCTGAATTTGTGTTTTTGAGGCTGTCATTGGGACATTTTCAAGGTGGAAATGCTCAACCATGGCATTTACTACTTATTTGGCTCATGCTGTGTCTTTCAGAGTTAATTAAAAAAAAACACCATATGGATTAGTAATGAACAAGCCAGAAATTTAACTTAAAACATCCTGGATGGTGGCTAAAAACTAGCTGCATGCCATGTGTGCAGGACATCTGTAATTGCTTTCCTGTTTGTAACAATATACATTGAATAAATTAAAAATCAAGGCACTCATTTTCCGGAAAAAAAAATGGACTCATGTTGGTGCGCAAGAAAATGCCAAGGGATCACCAAAGTCATTCCAATCAGTCCTGAAGAGGATGTGAATGTGGACCAAAATTCACTAATTCCCGTAGAATTGTTTCCAACATGTTTTATTTAAAAACTCAAACGTGAACATTTTTTCATTGTATTAGTGACATGACCACCAGCGTCTTTCTGTACTTTACCCAGAGACCACAAATGTTTGTCACTGTGGACCAGAGCTGGACAGCTAACACGGCCCTCCCTGCAGCCGTGTTACGACAGCGGCTACGAACAATAATTACCTTTGCTTTCGTTTTGTTCTGCACATTACTCGAAGCATTCAGCCCTTAAACGTGAACCGTAACTGAGCAGCATGGTGGCCTGGAGGCAAACTTTCCGTGGCGCTCTGTTCAAACTGTTTGTGTTGCATTCTTCATTAATGAGATGCAGTGCAGTGTGTTGTTCAGCAAATATCTGACAGCTGTGTCCGTGTATCTTCCTGCCAGCCTCCTGAACAAACAGCTGCAGGACTGACCGGCCACCTCCCTGCTAGTGGTGGTCAGCATTTTAGTATCTTCAAAGCCTTAATCCTCAACTTTACAGCTTCTGTCCTGCACTTCTCAAAGTCTGACCATGTCCATATTGTGGCCGATAAATTTAAAAATGCTGTTTACATATGGAAATTTATGTCCCCACTAGCATTTTCAAGTCTTTTTTTTATTTGAAAAGTTGTCTGTCCACGCTAAAACTTGAAAGCGACATCAAAGCTTTGCATTACATCATGTGGTAGTGTGGGACAGTCACAGGCCGGTTCCTCTGCTGAGTGTGAGGAAGTGAAACCTCCACTTTATCTCCTACTGTTCGCCGTGACCACATATTTTGAATGTCAGTGTCGCCGAACTCAAAATGTTGGTCTTTGAATTGATGTACTTTACTGTTGTTGCGCGTCTAAAAGGGGATAAAATAGCAATTAATAGATGTCAAATCAAAATTTTTGTTTGAAATAATGCAATAGGAAAATTGCAAAGGCTCCAATTTAGGATATTCAGATCATTGTGCCGCACATCTGTTGCAAGATTTAAATTGTAATATCACTGGTTTTATGAATTCAGTCCTCCTTTTGTGGCAGGTTTTTGGTAATATGTGGGTCAGTATGCAACTGAGGGACTGTTGAAGTCCATGGGATATATCTTGCATTCATTTTTATTCAAAGTTAAAAAAAAAAAAAAACACTGTTGTTTTTATGTTCATTATGATCATGACTTTGCAAATTCCATAATTATTTACTAATCACTTATTAGTAAAAAAAAAAAAAAAGACTGGATATCACTAAAATGTCAACTAAATAACCGTCCAAATTTAGTAACAACCACCTGCTTATTAGCTAAACAATAATAAAATGAGCTTATTCAAAAGTTGTTTTGTGTTCTTTTTGTTCTTTTTATTAAGTTTAGACAATCATGACAGACATTTCTTTTTGTCAACGTATCAAATTTTATATGGAAAGTAACAAATTGTATCTGTGTCCGAGAAATCACTTTCAACTAAGTTTCCCGTTACAAAAACCCCTCTCAAGGAAGTGTGTTAATTCCAGATCACATGACCTGCTCCACATGATGTCATTTCCTCCTGAAGAAAAGACTGGCAAGACTCCAAGGCTTTCTGAGTTATTTCATATAAAGTAGTGTGTGAGTCAAGTGTGGATTTATGGCATGTCAACAGGTTTACTACAATTTTTTATAAATAATGTTCAATTTCAATATTACTCAATTGTATATAGAATATTTTAGAAGAATCTTTCGCTAAAAATGCCATGTGGTGTTTGGTTATAGGCGGCCATGTTTAAACCTGGAAACGGCAAAAATGTCATCTATGATACAAAAATCCCACAATTATATATTGACCCATGTGTTATTGCTCCATTTTATGTTTTAAATCCTTTAAATACTGAACTACAGCATCAATTTAAATTGATATCACAGTTCAAATCACAATATCTGTCATAAAAACTGCAATGAGATATTTCCACAAATCATTCAGCTCTGGCTTTGAAAACAGAATCATCTTAGAGCAGGTGAACAGCGCAGCTTTTCTTGCACTGCTGCGTAAATAAATAGCTGTTTTCTGCATGAGGCCATCTTTGTGCTCTCTTGAGAGTTTGTCCAAAAGCTCTGTTACTCGTGGAAAAATAATGGCTTAGTGTCAAGAGAAAAAAAGATTAATTTTGATATTTACTGTGTTTAATTGATGAATCACTTCATCAAGGTTTAGAACAGCAAACTTTCATGGACTGGTCTCACCAATCCTGAAGTAAAATACAGATGTGGCTTGACGTATGTTGTAACATAGAAATCTTAGATTATTGCTTTTAAAAAAACACATCTGTGCATTATATTATTTGTCCAGGAAAATTGATGCTGCTGTCAAAATTGTGGTGCTAGTATGTTAGCATTTTTTGGCTTGCCTCTTTGTTTCTGTTGATGTTTCCTTAGTTTGGCATCTGATCCAGCATTTTTTCAGAGACTTCACCCCACTAGAGGTCATTTTTAGAAAAGAGGGAAGCACCACGTTTGCTACACTGATACACACCAAGGGGTAAACTGAAGCTGTTTAATGCTCAGTATCTGCCGATACCTTGTTTGCATATCAACAAAACAAATACACCTTATGACTTTCATGGCAGCGGGGATGGGTGACGGTGAGGAAAGATGAATTGAAAGGAAACTTAAAGTCACTGCACTGAACGCACTTTATGTAACGCTGAGAATCTTGCCAGAGACCCAGCATGATCCTCAAATCAGCCATTTAACAATGTTACTACTCCTTCTCAAGGACGAGTGTATTAGTATTAATGAATGACTGCTTGTATGTGTGAGGTAATGTTTGTGCGTGTGACATGATTGACAGATAGCTGGCTGCATCGCCTTCAACCAGGGCCTCCCTTTTCACTGATTACTGTGTCAATGTGTCTGCATCGCACACACACACACACACACACACACACACACACAATGCTATGCAGACACACAAAGGGAGAAAAGCCCACTGTGGTTCTCCCACCAGGCCGAGCTGGGGAAAAAAAGAAAAACACGCACACAAAACAGATGCACCAAATGTGTCCACTCTCATGCATATGGAAATGCTAGGATATATGTATAATGTGCATAGTGTGCATTTGTGTCAATGGTTTCAGAGCATAAATGTGTGTGTGTGTGTGATTATATGTCAATGGACAGCTTCAATGTAAAACGCATTAGCATTCAGTGATGATGCTGGCCTTTCTAAAAGCTCTTGTGGTGCCAGTGGACTCCCCCTCTCTCCCCCTCCCTCTCTAGTTTTTCAAACATGCTATCACATTCGCCGGCCTCTGTGGATGGGTTTATAATTAAAAGTGCTCCAGCTCTCTAATATGAGGGGTATGACTGTGATTTAGACTATATGGCACAGATTGATCAGATAAAGCCAAAGAGTCGTATTCCGTTCCTGCTAAGCCTATTCACACTGAGAGCACTGATCCTCTCTCTGTCATCCTCCTTCTCATCTTTAAATCGTCCTCTGCTGCTTTCCTTTCCTATGTTTTTCCTCTTCTTTTTTTTTTCCAAACTCTGAATGTATTTCTGCCTTGTGCCGTGTTTCTGCAGTGCACTCCCAGAGTTCACCTGTTAACAAATCTGTGTCTGGATGGTTGAGTGTCAAAGTCCTTCTCCTATAAGCTCAATGATGAGTATGCTGTGTATGTACCCAGAGTGAAGGCTTTCTCATTTTCTTTTGTTTGAGTTTCCGTGGGTGGCCCTCTTGACTTTTGCCGTGATGGAAAACAACCAAATCCTAGAAATGTTAAACGCATCATTTAAGCCTGTGTGTGAGCGATTTGTTGCCAGAAAAATGCCGCCGGGTGATGAGTTGAAAAGATTCCATGAACTTCAACAAAATTCGACAAAACAGGCCTTTATTTCTGAAAACAATTTGTTTGATTTCTTTTCAAAGCCATTTTAAAGCCACCTGTCACTGCTGACTGTGTCATGAAGCTGAATAACTGCATCAACTATTTATATTGTGCACATACAGTATATTGTGTTTCATCTCTGGAGAGGAAACGATTTAGTTTGCAGAAATGTGAAAGGGTTTGCGCTCCTGAAACGAGGCATTTCAAAAAACAGTGCTTATAGCAAACAGCCCCTTATCACAGAAAAGAATGCCTTTAGGCTGACAAAAAGTTGCGCTGATGATGGTGCTGTAGCCAAACCTTTGTCACATTTTGTCACCTTTTTGCACATTGCATTGCGAAATTGTTCTTTTTTTTCCATTTAAAAAGCCTCATGTTTCTCATTTTCATGTTTTTTTTCCCTCTTGGTATGAACGTGAATATCTGCTTGCTCCTTGTGAGGCTGCTGGAAGACGTGAGGCCTTTTTCTTAATCCACTGGATGTGTGTTGATAAGTACATATGTTTTCTATACGTCTGACTCTGAGGGATGATGGTTACAGGGGGAGGATGATTCCGCGTGTCTATGAAGTAGGCCAGACGAGTTAGAAATGGGATTCTTTGCTCACCTTTTCTGTCCTCCATTATTCCCCCTTTATCCCCTCTCTCCTCTCTGCCCTTCATCTCTCTCTCTCTCCTCCTCTCCCCTCATCCCATCATCTAGTGCCACTATCTTCTCCTGCTAACCTCCCCCCCCCCCCCTTCCCCACCCCTCCAACCCTGTGATAGACAGAGTGTCCTCACCTTGTAACGATCACTGACATCCAATACGTTTGGCTTGGGATCATCCCCTGTGTGTCCATTGTGTGTTCTGTTAAATGCTTTATTGATTAGCCATGAGTTAATTACAAATTACATCAACCGTGGGCAGCCTGAGGTGTTCCCGTGCACGGCCGCAGGATCCGTCCTGGAGCAGCTAATGCATGTTGACTCCACACAGCTACAGGCGTGCATCTCAGCCTCAGCAGGTTACATTAGTCATCCTCATTTCCCCCCCTATTAACACCCGTGCATTTATGACATTTCACAGTGCCTTATCAATGCTTTAAGGGCATGCAATATTTCCCGGGTGACTGTAGTGAGAGGGGCAGAATTAGAAACAGGAGGTTTCTGCAGGTCTCTCTGGATGTGCACCCTGAATGCTTAATTCTATGGAGCACAACTTGACACACCCTGTGCAAAATTATGAGACTGTGCTAAATCCACAGCAGACCTTTGGAAGCTAATGTATTCTGGATTTAAGCTCCATTGTAAAATCCATAACATGCCTGCACCTGACCTGCTCTGCTACAGCCCCTCACATCTGACTTTGGCACAAAGTTAGGAAGCGTAAATAATAATAATTATTAATATTATCAAAATAATAATAATAATAATCTTTGCAATCTGCACCGGCAAGCACTTTTTCCGAGCCTTTTTTCCTTTTCATCCCGTGTCAGTTTCTCTTTGACATTGCCGTGTACTTTGCAAAAAGAAAAAGGAGCGAAAAAAATCTTTATCAAATCCCCATTCTGAGGCTTTCAATAAGGCAGGCCATTACCTCACTGGCGCTTTTGTTCGGCCTATACAAGAGAGAACAAAATGGTTATTCAGGAGGACGCTTTAGATTTTTATTGTGGGCTCGCTATTCACAAAGAGCACCGTTATTGTATTAAAAAGAACCATCTGTGGCAGAAACAATGGCTTCAAATTATCTGTGAATACCCAGTGAACAAAATATAAAGCTTTTTCCTGCTCATTATGTGGGCTAAGCTAGGGGGTGGAAGATAGGAGAGGAGAGGCATAGACTTTGCTATAACTGACTTTTGTTGTTCTTGCTTGCATTCTTCTCCTTTTTAAATCGGCCCCCTTTTCACATTGTGTGTCGCCATAAACGGCTTTTCTTGTTGCAGGGCTAGCGGAGAGAAGACAGCGGAGCTCCAGACAGACAGCGGGGCTGCGCGGGGGCTGCACGCCGACCGCAACGCACCGGCTGCCGGATCGAACCCCGGCGCGGACTACCGGGAGGAAAGAGGGCGACGGCGCCGAGGGGTTGCCGGATGGCTACGGCCGGACTGGGAGCCCCGGCCCCGGCCAAGCTGAGGCTCGTTCACCGAGGGGGGAAGCGACAGACAGATATGGAGGAGGTTGAGCGAAATGGCATCTTGTTTAATTTCTGCCAATCAAGACGAGAGGAAGACAACTCCCAAACTGGCAGTAAGTTGGAGTGGAGAGGAGAAGCCCTGTGTGTGTCGGTGTGTATGTCAGCGTGTGTTTGAGCTGGTGTGTGCGCGCGTGTGTGTGTGTGTGCGTGTGTGTGTGTGTAAAACATGCAGTGTTGTGGAATGACACCGCATGGCTTCATGAGCTTCACTGACTGTCTGAGTTGTTGTTGGCCGCTCTCCGTTACTAAACACACACATCACTTTCGCACACAGAACATATTTGTGTGCATATTTTTAGCGGCTTCTTCGTGCAATTTGATCTTTCTTTATTTTACTTATTGAAGTCTTCAGTGATGGTAAATATTGTTTGAAATAGGCTGCAAATGAAAACGCCGACTTTCTCGTGATTGAACCTACATTTGCGCGCTTATACACAATTTTGACGGTTAATTTTATTCCAGAGTACCAAAAAATCAATGTTTAATTTTTATTCTTAGTTTATATTTTAGGCGTGATTTATGTCATTTATTAAAACCATTTAAATTAAACAGTATCTTGCGAATTTCACAGTATTTTCAGACATGTAATATTCTTTATTAGGCGATATAATCTTACTATATAATATCTAATTTCAGTTTGTCGCGCACATTTAACACAATCTATTTCCTAAACTAATAATAAAAAATGAAAACTCTAGCTAATCATAACTGCAGCATTTATCTCAACCTTGTAAAAAAATAGCAGCAATTATAGCCTCTATTAATAAGGAAAAAATAACCTTGTCTTTGTTTTCTACATTAATTATCAGGACGGACTCCTAAATGTTGTGCTAAATGTTCTCGGCTGTCTCCAGCCCTTGTTACGGCCCCTAGTGGCAAGAAAAGACAAGTTTATTTCCAGTTCACCTGAAATCTGTCTCTCAGTTCTTATTTTCATTTTAACAGGATTACCCTCTTTATACATTTTGGCAGGTGTATGTCTGAATTTTATCTGGATTAACTGGCACCAAGATCATGGCAGTGAGCTTAGAAGTGATATTTTAGATAGTGTTAGGCCTTGTGTTTTTCATTCAAACGGGAGATAATTTTTCAGTAATTTTTGCACCTAAATTTGGACAACCACAAAACCGTATTTTGCTGTCACAGCGTGTATTTGCTGTATCCATTCCAACCTGGTGTAGCAGGGGGCTTACAAGTGGTCCGAGGGAGCCGCCCCGCTAGTTTCTCCTGGTTTTTGTCAAACAACGGCTTTAATTCAGGGTGATTGTGGATGCGGGGCCATTCCCGGCTGGCTGGGGCCTGCTTTCAGAGAGCTGCAGGGCCCCGCTGTTCCTTTATTATCATAAGCAGATTAGAGGTAGCGGGGAACACACTCAGATGCAGATAGCAGCCGAGCGGCCCATTTCAACCTTGCATTATAATGGACCGAGCTGCATGTGTCGCCTCTCGCAGCCTATTAAGCACAAGATGAATCTTATGTAAGGTTGCCGGGGCCGGCATAATGAGAGCACGGGGGCTCCGCTCCTCCATTTATTATCAAATGACTAAAACAAAATAATAAGGCTTGATCTATCCACTTTCAATTATGATTTAATCTGGAGACACGCATGTAAATTAAATTATTTCAGGTGTATGTACTTGATCTATCTTTAATTATCGTCTGGCTTGGAGATCCAGACATGTGTGGCCTCCGTTTTATTTAGTCTTTCCCTCTCATGCTTGTGCACTAAATATATTTTTAGACTATTTTCACCATTTTTTAAAATTTGTTCAGCTGAATTTCTGAACACCCTCTATTCTTTCTCTCTGCTTGGAGAAATCCCTGCTCTTTCTGGATGTGCGCGTAATTCCACTCGTGTCCAGTAGGCGGCGCTGGTGCCACGCGTCACGACGCTTCGCCCTCATGATGGAGAGCCTGGAGAAAAAAAAAACAAGTGGCACCAACTCTTGCAACCTTTAAAAAACTTTCGGACAGCATATGAGTGGATGATTCGTGCGTACGGTTTGCGATGCCGGTGTGATCCATAATCAGCTCAGCGCGCTCGGTTTGATCCGGAATGAAAAGTGAAGCAGGTGGAGGCCGCTTTTCATCCACCTCTAATTGGCTGACACGCTTGTTCGGGGGCTTCTGTGAATGAGCTGTGTCTTTTGTGCAAACACACTTTATCTTAAAATATTCCTCACCTTTATTTCTCCTCCCCTCGTGTCCCCGGTAGGGCCTGTCTCCCCCCTTTACTCCCCACCACAAAGCCGTGACAACAGCAGCGGCACTGGCAGTGGAAGTGGAGTGGAGTTGGGTCTTTGTCCGGACAGATGTAGCGACAACATCCCAAACAAAAACCGCTTATTTGTGCTGAGATGAGCCCGTCTGCCTTCTGTGTGTTGGCATTCAACTTCACTAAACAAAAGGACTGGGGGAAACATCTTGGATTACCTTTCCTCTTTTCAACGCTAAAAACCAGCCGTGGCTTCCCCCCTCTGCTCACATTCACACACCGTCCATTCACTGCATTGAGTTAACCAGCAAAGTTTAGGCCTATTTAAGTGTTGTTATGTTATTGGGGCTGTAAGTGGGGGAATTAGTGACTTTTTGATTTTGAACAACAGCAGTGCCACGGGCCGTGACTTTAGTCAGAACAATGCACTTTAGACCTTGAAGAACACACGATAGTGACACCATTAATGTCAGCGTTTCATACTTTGATTTAAGGATTTTTTTTTTAAAAAAATCGCCTCCTAATGTGCCTCTTTGGATTATTTTTATTTGTAGCTGAAGTTTAGGCCACACATTTTATCAAGCCTCAAAACAAAACAGAATAAAAAATAGTCATATTTAGCAGAAATTCTGTGGCATATTTATATTCACTATGAAACTTTTTTGTCCTTAAGCTTACAAGGCAATACTTTTTAAATTTCCTAGTGAATTTCTGAATCTAGCTCAATATAGTTCTGAAAAATAACCACAAAGGACTCCCACATATTTACATGTATATATATATATATATATATATATTCCCAGAGATAAACCTGCATAAGCTTGGAAATAGTAAATATGTACTTTGTATTGGCTAATATGTGCAGCTGAGTGAGTGTGAGGCTGTGTGTGTCTCGGGGCAGGCAGACCCCTCCCCTTTATGCTAATTAAGGTCTCCCATTGGTGTGTCAGTGGAAAGGCCGGCTCTGATTGGCCAGGTCGAAGCCATTTATTCGCTGACAGCCCAGTCACATGAATGGTTGTCTATTAACTTGTTCAAAAACTATCTGGAGTTGTCAAGGCTCAGGCGGACAGAGGCGAAAAAGTGCAGTTTGTTGATGCTTTTTCGGAGAAACGACGGCAGAAGTTTTGTGGACACAACATAGCAGGGACCTATTGGGAGAAGAAGGCTCTCTGTCACACACACTCCTCTGACACACACTCAGTGAGAGGGAGAGAGAGAGAGAGGGAGAGAGAGAGCGAGGGAGAGAGTGTGTTGGAGACGCGCTCTGATGCTGGTTGTTTTTGTCCAGAGAAAAAAGTTGCAGAGAAAATCGACAGGTAACTTTTAGCAGCAGTCCTGCGCTCCTCACTGTCTGCCTCCGGCTTGTGGAGTTTGTCTCTGGCTTTTTTTCCCCTCGTCTGCTCGGGAGCTCCAACTAAAAGCTGTTCCTGATGTATAACATGATGGAGACTGAACTGAAGCCCCCAGCTCCCCAGACCAACACGGGGGGCACGGGCAACACCAACTCCACCGGCACCGGCACCAACCAGAAAAACAGTCCGGAGCGGGTCAAGAGACCCATGAACGCGTTCATGGTGTGGTCCCGGGGCCAGAGGAGGAAGATGGCGCAAGAAAATCCCAAAATGCACAACTCGGAGATAAGCAAGAGGCTGGGCGCAGAGTGGAAACTTCTGTCGGAGAGCGAGAAGAGACCTTTCATCGACGAAGCCAAGAGGCTGCGGGCCCTGCACATGAAGGAGCACCCGGATTACAAATACCGGCCCCGGCGGAAAACCAAGACCCTCATGAAGAAGGACAAGTACACCTTGCCCGGCGGGATGCTGGCTCCGGGAGGGAACGGGATGGGACCCGGGATCAGCGTGGCGGGGACCGGGCTGGGCGGTGGGGTGAACCAGCGGATGGACAGCTATGCGGCGCACATGAACGGCTGGACCAACGGGGGCTACGGCATGATGCAGGACCAGCTGAGCTACCAGCACCCGGGGCTCAACGCGCACAACCCGAGCCAGATGCAGTCCATGCACCGCTACGACATGAGCGCCCTGCAGTACAACTCCATGACCAGCACTCAGAGCTACATGAACGGCTCCCCGACATACTCCATGTCCTACTCCCAACAAAGCACGCCGGGAATGACCGCCCTGGGCTCCATGGGGCCCTCCTCGGTGGTGAAGTCCGAGTCCAGCAGCTCCAGCCCGCCCGTCGTCACCTCGTCGTCCCACCGGGCCGCCCCGGGCTGCCAAAGCGGAGATCTGAGGGACATGATCAGCATGTACCTGCCCGGGGCGGAGGTCAGCGAGCAGAGCGCCCAGACCAGGCTACACATGTCCGGGCACTACCAGAGCACCGTGCCCGGGACGACGATCAACGGCACGCTGCCGTTAACACACATGTAAGAGACACACAGCAGACAGAGAAAGAGAGAAAGAGAGAGAGAGAGAAAAAAGAACTTTTATAAGAGAAACTGTGGACTACTTAACGTTGGACTATTTTTGTACAGAAAAATTTCGGGGTGGGAAAAGTTGTATAGAAGTCTCCAGGACAAAAAGGACACGACTCTTTTTTTTCTTTCATTTTATTCTAAGGAAGCTCTAGAGGAACGGTAGGAGATCCCCTGTTCACTGGTGGATGAAGTTTGGAAGACTAGAAAGTGGGAGTCGCAATCAAATGTTTTATTATTGCAATCACCTTTTGTACAGTATTTATCAAAGAAACATTACAATCAGATGAAATTGTTTGTTAAACTGCAAGAGGTTGCATTTTTCTTTTCTCTTTTTATATAAAAGCAACGCCGGTTCTGCAGAAAATATTAAAAGTGAAAAATGGCAGAACTGGGAATGATATGAGAGCGATCAGTTATGCTCCTTAATTACTGCAAACATTGGAAAGAAAAGGGACATAAAAGCAAGCAGGTAATACTGTTTTGTTATTTTTTTTTCATTTAAGGTCAATATTACTAAACATTTTAATTTCTTTGAAAAAAAATACACTTTTTTTCTGTCATACAGCTTAAAATATAGGTTGTTAATTTATATTTCTGTCTCCCACTTTCCATCTGTTAGAGGTATGACGCTTGTGCTCTTTATTTTCTAATTGATTTGTACAATTTCTGTATATTTCCTGTGATATTTTAAGTTTTTATTTCAAAATTCATTCCCGTAGTTGTATTTTAAAAATTGTGGCCTGTACGCAGAAGCCAACCACTCCATGTATATATACCGAAACTAATACCATCCTTATAACAGTTACAATTTCAGCTGAGTATATTTTTTTTCAATATGCAGTTTGAAATGAATAAATTTTGGAAATTTGGATACTTGAAATTGTATGAGTTTTGATTTTATTTCTCCCTCATTTCGTGTGTGCAGGCAGCCATCACGTGTTGAGTTGTCATCTGTGTGTGGAGCTTTTCTGTCTTTCATGTTAATTCTTTACTGTATATTCAACACTGATTTTTTTATTTAGCATCTTTATAAATATATTTAGCGTTAGCTTACAAAAAATAATGAATTGTGAGAGGTGTGCCTCCACTGATCATTCAGCTTGTGCGTCGTGGTTAACCACGTTTCTGTTTTCTAGTGCCTGCGGATGGCCCCATCCAGCCAAAGTTTGTTGCCTGTTTCCTAAAAAGGGGGGAAGATTTTTCCACCAAAATACCCAACATCCCCAGGTATAGACTGTCATTTCTCCTCTTTTATAATCAAACACAGTCTACTGTTGTTGAGGCCCAATTTCTATTTTCTTTTTAGTGGATTAAAACACTGTCTTCTGGGCCTTCTTTTGGACTGATGGAGCAATAATCAGACAGCACTGATGCCAGTATCTTGTTATGCACAAATCATATTTATAGTTATTTTAGATTTGTGTAACCTGTCAAGAGAGTGTTTGTCACTGGTGGGTTTTTATTTCCTCATGGCACCATGCAGCAGCCTGGTGTTCTATCTGAGCTCAGGCCTGACTTCATGCTCCAACATGTCCTCTTGTCATTTCCTTTAATCTAATAATAATATTATTAATAATAATGTGTGCTGGTTTTGGAAGCTTTCTCTGCTATTTTTCTTCCAAATCACGGAACATGGCTCATCAGGCTAAAATGTCCAATTAGCTGTGAAGTGAAGGTGAGCCCTCTTGAAGGGAGCCAGGCGAGCGGGACCAGCCGGGATGTGTTTTTTTTTTCCTCATCGCATCCACACACATTGTCCAGTGTGGCTCTTTTAATTTAATGTTTAATCAAACGGACCCTGCTGTTTCCCGTTAACCCCGCTTCTCCTGGTTCAAGCTCTCCTGTGACTCCCCACCACCACCTCCCTGCCTTAAAAAAAAAAATATATAGAACCGGTTCCAAAAAAATCTTCCCATGCGTCTTTGTGCCAAGCAGGCTGATTTCCCCCTCTCATAATAATAATCCTTATGATGAGCTAACAGCTCGCCCTGAATTTAACTAACGGTTTTAAATCTGGGGGGAGTGTGTCTGACTGTGTGTGTGTGTGTGCAGCCAGCTAGATTAGGACCGTTGTGTCTTGCAGGCTGGGTCCCCGGGGAGCGGCAGATGAATATTTGAAGAGGCCCCTCGGTATTTATCCGTCCACTTCTCTCCCTCTCTCCCCCAGTCGGACCTTCAAGAGGTCAAGGGATCGTCGGTTGGCCCATTAATTATTGATCCGAGCAGCTCAATTGGTTGTAATAGCAGAGAAAGCCGGTGATAAACAATTTGTTTTTAAAAGGTCGGACTAGTAGACGCATTAAATTCTCCTTTTTTTAATTCCAGTGAACACCGGGCCCCTGCAGGCCCCGAGGCCCCGCGAAATTAATATTTTTTTCCCGGCTGCGCGCTGCACCTTTGATGTGATGAAAAAGCTTTTTGAGCGCAGAGAACACTTGATGTATTTGATGCGGAACTTGCATTTTCTGTGGCGTTTCGTGGGACCTGTGGCTCATTGGGAACGCCTGTAGAGACTGGATGTTGACACAATCAGGATGCTCAGGTTGAGGCCCAGGCAGCTTTTAAAACAATCCAACAGAGAATGTGTTTAATAATACTGCTGCATTTGGATTTATATTACAAACCGACTGTCCCTGTTTATTCATATTTTCCTGCAAACATTCTCATTTAAAAGAGAAAACTAGATTAACAAATTAGTTCCTTTTCCATGTGAGTGAAGTCAAACAGTCCCAAACTAGGGCACGGTAAATGTTCCCTCTGAAAACACTGATATCGCGCTATCTCAGTAGAAAAATATTAGCCCGCATTTAGCCCCTGTGCTTTCCAAAATCTGATTTAATCTCAGAGGCGCTTTAAGCTCAGTGGCGCTCCTGTGCAAACATTAAATAAAGGCGCTGCACAGCGCAGATCCAGGTGATACAGGGAAGTGTCCAAAATATTACACCTCATGTGGTGTTAATGCGAGGACGGAATCCACCATGACACTGACAATAAGCCTCAGTGGTTCAAATGAAAAGGGACTTTGAATGCCAAATATATTTTTTAATTTTATATGAGGAAAATTGTAGTGGAAGAAGACAAGAGGTTTCTTCCCTGTTAAAAGGGTGTTTTTCCTTGCCACTGTCGCCTTTGGGCTTGCTCTGGGGGTCAGGCATATGGGTTCTGTAAAGCGTCTTGAGACGATTTGACTGTAATTGACGCTATATAAATAAAATTGAATTGAATTGAATTGAATTGAAGATCCTCCTTAAAATGTCCTTCATGGCGCAACCAGGTGTGTTGTGTGTGGTGTGAAGCTGGGAGGCCCGGTCAAGGTGTTCCCCTCCATTCATCCATCCATCCATCCATCCATCCATCCGTCCATCCATCCATCCATCCATCCATCCATCCATCTCCCCTTCTGTTCCTCGCGTGCAGAGTCTGGCTGTCGCAGCTCGAGGATATTTGTCCTGCAACAGGTGGTAAGCGCGCGCCTCAGCTTCTTTTTTTTTTTTCGTTTTTTTTTCCTGCCCCCGGTTAAAAAAGCTCCCAGATGTTATCTATGATAACTTGGCGTGTGAGTGTGCCTTTATCACAACATTGGCGTATTTCATTACAAACGTCTTCCTGTGTTTTAACCGTTCCAGGCAACCAAAAGTGGCTCTATTTTATATCAGTGCGCAAAACCCAGTTGATTGGAGGACGTGGCTTGGTCACAGCAGGTCATGATCCATTTCTAAACAAGACACGAGGCCTAAAAGCTCATACAGGCCTCCTATTTTTTTAAGTTTATAAAATGCAATAAATTCTTTTTTTAATAAAACGATGCTATTAATTAATAATGTGAGAACATACTTGTCAGTCCTTGTTTGAAAGCCTTATCCTGGCCGCAGTCCAAATTCATACGTTTGTTGTTGAGATTATATGATTTTTAAAATTAGGTCAATTGACCCACACGCGCGCGTGCACGCTCACGCAAACAAAACGAGCTTAGTGGGCTGTAATCCCACGAGAGCCACTTTCCTTTTTCACCACGCTGCGGATAAGGAGGAGGAGGGCGCATGACGTCAGCCACGCACTGAGGCTGCCCCGCTCCTCAGATACAAGTGATTCTTCCAGCGCACAAAATCTCACATCTTACAGGCCTCCATGATCAGGAAATTGCCCCAGAGGAATTGTGATATTTTAATAATTGCTCTTTCAGCCTTCTTTAAGCGTTTTTATTGGTCCACGTTCCTTATCGCCAAATTACGCACTGGTTTTAAATAGAAAGACTACCCAGAAAACAAGTCAATTGTATTTTTACTAGTTCATTTAATAACACTTGAGCACAAACAGATTTTTTGTCAAAATTTTGAAAAACAAAAAACTGCTTGTTAGGATGTTTTCCAGCAAAGTTAAAGCAGCCAAATAAATGGCACGACTGATAAACGTGGGTCTGTGTGTCATGTCAGGGTGGTTGTGCGAGTCACAGTGAGTAAAATCAATCTAGAAGCTTCCTCCGGGACTGTTTCTGTACAAATGAAAACTGAAAACTTCCCTAAAAAATAATCAAACACGCGCTGTGGATGCTCTCCTCCTCCTGTCGTCATTATTCTGCAGCCCTCTCGAGTGTTTTTCAGGCTGCCCGACGTCCCTGCCTTACAGCAAGTAATGGGCGAATAGCGAAAAACTGTCAGAGCAGAGAGCTGTCGTGTGTTTCAGCTGCGTGTGCGTGTGTGCGTGCGTGTGTTTGGAGCGTAGAGGGACTGAATGGCAGCCAGTAGCCTGCTGATCTAGCGCAGGTGCAGGGAAGGGAAGCGGGCGGTGTGTGTGTGGAGGGGGTTCTCTCTCTCTCTCTCCCCCCTTCTCACCCCCTCTCTCTCTCTCTCTCTCTCTCTCTCTACACACACACACACACGCACACACGTACACACACACACACACTCAGTGCCATTGAATAGGACCACACACTGACACAGACCAGCATGCCATCAGCCTCGCGCTGCTCTCGGCCTGCATTCTCAGAGGTTCGAGGCCTCTGCGACACCCCCACCACCACCACCACCGCCCTCACCCTCTCACCCACCCAACACCAACACCACCACCACCACCCCTCCCCCACCACGTCACCGGCGGCTCCGGCTCCGTTTATCATTTCTGCTCATTGATGCTGACAGCTTTATAGAAGCGCCATCATTAAAGGAATGCATCGTTTGCGGCAGATCGCGACTCTTAAAAAAAAAAAAAAAAAGAATCCAAAAACAGAACAGCTATTTCGTCTCTTAGTTTTAACTTAAAGCTGTATGCAATCAGTTTGACTTTTACTTTCATCAGGTCGTTCCACAGATACAATGTTTTCGTGTAAAATTTCATTCAATTCTGCATTATAATGTGGTAAATCAATTGTTTATGAGTCACGTGCACCGGTAGAGTTGGATTCAGCCCCACTAATAGAATGCTGCTTACATGAACTCTTTTTAACCTGCCGTTTTCCAGATTTTTTACAGCTCAGTTGTTGTTTTTTTCCTGTTTTGTGTCGTGCCCTTCATTTTGGTAGTAATCACTGACTGCCTGTCATTACTAAATCTGTGTCATGCCTCATAATTGTCCTTGGCTCTGACTGGCAGTTGTAAAATGCCTGAGAAACCTTTTTTTTTACACTCATGGCTGCGCGTAAAACTTCACATATTCCTGCACTTTCTTGTTTACTATTTTGGTTTCCATCAGACATCTACCATTAGAAAATGTTGTGGAGAAAAAGTCCCGAAGGCCTCTCAGGTGTCCTGAAATCACGTGAAATGTGGCTTTTCTTTGGCAGATTTGGGTCTGTCTGAAGTGTATTGATGGAGGCTCAGGCTGTGCTTTCACTTCTGTTTTTGGTCCTTGGACAGATTAGCATATAGGCCGGGAGAAAGGGGAGAGGCACAGGGGTGGAGGGGCGTGTGAGTGGAGAGGGGTTTACTCTGAGAAGAGCCACAATATAAGGCCTGTTGTAGTCTACTGTAGCCTGTCTGGGAAACCCTTCTGCTGTGCGCTAAAACGGATCCGTGCGCTGCCAGAAAATACGGTCGAAAATCAGATCAGCTCATTACTAAAAAGAAGAGAGAGACAGAGAAAAAGAAAGAAGAAAAAGAGAATAAAAGAAAAAGCAATTTTCGAGTTCATCTATCACTCTTTTTGGCCACTTATAATATTTTCACTGGATCATAAACTCTAACATCTCCGTTATATATTCTGGGAAATCAATTTTAATCCCCCCCAACATCACGCCAATGTTTCTTTATTCTTTTAAGCATATTTACTTTTATATGTTATGCCTTCACTACTGTGTGACTTTTTGAATGTTGAGACTGAAAACCATTACTGGATCCAATCGCCAATGACGCATGCGTCTATTTTAATGTACAGACTAATTTCCCCTAATGCCAAAAAAAAAAAAAGCCAAATGCAAAGTGTCAATATGCACATTGTCCTATAACAAATTCGAGTTAATACAGTCATAATGACAGTATAACGGCAAGCTAATTGGCCTTTTTCCTTCACAACAATGCTAGCAGATCAGCATCTCTTTATTATTTAATAACGTCAAACGCTTGGCTGGCTGTGCTGGCTGCTGAGCTGCTGGCTGCTGTTGGGAAGAGGAACAATGCAGCTCCAATTCAGGAGTTTCACTCATGAGCTATATGGTTGCTGGGGAAAAAAGAGTGAGGAGAGGGCACAGGCTGAGTGTGAAGGGACGCTAGGGGGGCTTCTTAGGTTCAAACAAACCGTCTGTAAACAAAATCAAAATGCAAGTGATTTTGTTTTTTGGTTTTTATCTGAGTTTCTGCCGTTGGATATTTATTTAGTTGCTGCTGAAGCAACAGGTGAGCAGCGGCGCGTCCTGCAGCTCCAAGTGAAAGTGGCGCACGGTCCGCTGGGCTTTTGTTGTGCGGAAATTTGGAGACTGTTTGGTGAAGGACGAGGGTGGGGGGTCAGTCAGCACACCCAGCGTTGGAATAAATCCTGCCCCCTTTCTCTGGAAAAATCAAGGCAAATTACAAAAAATAAACGTCAATTACCAACACTGAAATGACACCCACTTTTAAAAAATGACGACTATAAAATTCTTCGTTACATAGCTGAGCGCACAGACCCTAAAAAACTTTTTTTCGTAAGATTTTAAAGCACAACAACAGTTTCCCTGCTGCCGCTCGTCTGGAACAGTATCAGCGGGTTTCCAGGCGGACTACCACCCAGGATCGGCTCAAGCAGCTCCGGGAGAGCCGGAGGGGAGGGAGGGGAGCGGGGAGGAAGAGTGGGCGGGTGGGGTGACTTTCGGAGACACAGAAAGAGGCGATCATTGCTGCAGTGAGTGGCCTTTCTTCACCAAAACACACCCCGATGCAGATTTCGATCCCGCTGGCTGAGATGTTGCATCACTTGTTGAATCAGGTCACGTTAAGCGCGTGTCCTGATTTCTCTGCTTCTGGAACCAGTCTTGAGATCAGTCATAACGCTGTTGGCCTGCACTCATCAATAGAACCATTTGTTATTGTCTGATCTGTGGAGGAAATGGATTTTTGTTCCGTGACTGTGAACTTTAAACCACGTTTGTTACTCAGTATAAGGCATTTTAGTCTTGCAAACTGCTGAAAAGCAAAATAGATATTTGATTTCATAGGAAATGCATGGCAGATAAATTCAGATGGTTGAGCAGATTTTCATTTCTGTTAATCTGTGTGTCAGAGCCAACAGGTGATCCTCTTGGATTTTTACATGTTGGATCAAGTAAGTTCTTTTGCTGGTAACGTCCCTGCTCCAGATCTGCTGTACAGTGTGAGGTGGTTTGTAGGCATTCAGAGATTCTTTGATAGAGAAGGCTGTTGAGCTGATGGGACTGAATCATCATTAACAAGCCAACAGACACAGGAACCCCCCTCCTCTGGTCTCATTTCCCAGCACAGACACTAACCCCTTTCACTCTGTCATCAGCCTGACTCTCTCCCTCTCTCTCTCTCTCTCTCTCTCTCTCTCTCTCCCTCCACCGACTCCAGCACACAACAGCACAGTCCATTGTTCGCCGGCCCCCCACTCTCCCTCTGCCTGGCCCCCGACCCAACTGTTGACCAACAACTCCACTCGCACATTAAACGGGGAGGAGGGGGTTGTCCTATTTTAGAATATGACACATCCAGAAATGTATGCTGAGAAAAAGTGAGTCTAAATGCCTCAACAAAAAAAAAAGGTGTGGCTTTTGGAAGAGATGAGAGTAAATAAGTGCTGAAAGAAGTTAGAATAAAACAAAAAAGTAGATTTAAATTAATATCTATCCATCCATCCACCCATCCATATCTTAGAATCCAAAAAAATAGGATACAAAATGTATTATATTTGATTATTACATCACATCTAAATCCCTAAACAGATAAATAAATGAAATGCAGTCAAAATTATAGTTTGCTTCCAATGAAATGCAACTTTAGTAGATTTATTTTGACTTTGTTTCTGGAATAGTTCAAGAGTGTTACATTCTATGTTTCATCATTTGTTGGCTCTGCTGTTGTAACCTGGTCTAGGAAGCTTTTGTGGACCTCAAAATACTTCTGGGATTTGATGATGAAATACACAGAGAACCATCAAGAAAAAGCAATGTGTTGTTTTAGTTTTTACAGGAAGTCTTCTGAGCTGTTGGAGAGCCCCTCTGGTCTTGTGGAGCCCAAACAGAGCATCAGGCTTTAATGGTTTGTTTAATTGTACGATACATAAATATGCAAAACTGGCCAACATCAAAAGTCTGTCACTGGTATTGATAAGGATTTATAACGTGTTTATCATTTAAGCCACTTCAAGAACCTTTAAGCTGCTTTTAATAATGCACCTGCAAGTTTTAACAAACCTTTCAGAATTTTAGACCAGCAGCCAAATTCTCTAATATTCAGTGTTGTGGGGGTGATAATATTTCAACATGTCAGTAGTCAACACTGCTATTGTATGCGTCTGTCTGTGTGTGTACTTTTTCTTAAAGCAGACCCACAGGACAAGGTGTTAATGTGTTTTTAAGGGGAGGCTTACATTACAACTTGTCACAGAGATAGTGTAGCCGTTCAAAGGCTGCACTGACATCGACATGACAGCTTCCTTTTCTACACACAAACAAGTTATACATACCTGTGCACCAAAGTCGTCCTCCAGACACTCCCCACTTGTGTTTTCCCTCCACTTATTTCCTCGTCTCTTCACGAAGCGGCACATCAGATTAAAGCATCTGTGGATAAAAGCGTCCTTTAAATGTCATTTGCCAAGTGTTTTCGTGTCATGGGCCTCAGTAGCAGACGCATGCTGCTGTATTTAGGCCCTTCAGAGCAGAGATACCGGGCTGTTATAACAAATCATGTCGACACACAGACCGACACCCCAGATTACGTTCCTCCGTGTGGAAATGCCATATCTCTTTCAGTAGTGAATTATTCATCTGACCCGTGACCCTCGGTTGGTTTACTTACATTGTATTCTGCATTCATTTAGCGTCTTTTATTGAAATTGTGGCAGTATGGGCATATGCATGTATTCAAGCTGTTTTTTCACTGAATGAATTGAGCTGCTGAATCCAGTTTTCTGTTTTTTTTTTCCCTCTCTGATTACTCTTTATTCCAAGAAGCAAATTAAATGACACATACCTGAACATGTTTTTCTATAAGCCACACTTGACTTGAACACGACGCAGATATTAACCATTTAACAGCATCTTACAAAAGCTCTTACATGATAGATTTACTGCCGTCATTAATCTTTAAGATGATAATAATGTCATAATAACATCACAGTTAATACTTTAATGTCATGAGACACTGCATCCAACATGACAGAGCCGCACATTTAGACAATATATGTCCATACATCAGTTTGTTTTGACTGTGTCATGGCTGATCTTTGTCAAACTGTAGTGGTATACATGTGGTGAAATGCCATTTTAATGCGGTGCTGACATATAAACCTCACACGCCGCTGATTTTCTGAGATGCAGTCATGTCTCCGGGAATCCACGAAGCTGTATTTGGCTCAAATCTTATCTGTAATTTTGCTCCAAATGAAAACATGCCATTTTCAAAGGAGTCAAACATCATGCGGGCCCTTCCCTCTTTACATTTCTGCATTTGTTCGGCTCCTACGAAGAGCCATTTCCTTTTATTATGCGTAAAATCTCGTTCCCAGTCGATCATGTTGACTGTAGTGTAGATTTCGATTGATTGCATCAGTCACTATCAGGCTATTCTGGAGCTGGTGACTCTGAGGTCTCCCTCTCCCCGTCTCTCTGACAGAAGCTGTTGTTGAATGGAAGAGTGGCCTCTTTCAGTGTGGGTGTCCCCTCGGGGCCAACCGGGAGAGATAATCAGACAGGACAGTTACAGACAGACAGGCAGATGCAGCACACTCGAGTTGTTTCTCCTCGACTCTGGGGCTCATTTTGAAGAGTTTCAAATGCTGCTTGTTGTTTGCTACAAGTTGTGGATTCACTTTTGTACAATGAGGACGTTTTTTAGTATTTTTATTTAGTAATATTTCATGGTACTTCACCCCTGAAATCAGCACTTTAGAAAGGCTTTAAATCCTTTTTGTAGGGAGGGTAAATAAGTACAGCAAAACATTACATATTATCTTACAAGTAAACATTGATTAGATTAGATTAAATCAGATTAGATTAGACTGAGTTTCAGTGGTCCTTCTAGCATAGTATGTCAAATAGGAGCAAACTGAGATTAGAGTAATTTTTTATTATTATTAAAAAAATGGAAATCAGCTCTATCCGGAAATAATATGTAAGAAAAGTTTGATAATCTTGAAACTGTCAGATCTTAGATTGAAAGATATGATCCGATTTCTCTGTACATTGCAGTTTTTAATTATTTCTTGCGACTTGCACATATAAGTGTTCAGCTTATATGAATCTATCAGACTTCATTGTTACAGGGATGAAACATTACTCACATGTGAAAATGTATATCTTTATATGCATGTTTTTCTTCTTTTCTCTGCTCTGTAGATTAAAAACAGATTTCCTCACTTAAACACAGCTTTAGTTTTCAAGTTTTATATTGTTCTTCCTCTGAGAAACCTTCAGACATGCCTAGTTCTGTAACTAAAGCAGCTGTTCACCTGAACGTAGCAGGCATCTTGGAGTTTTACATCAATTCTGCTTCACATGCTAGCCCATATCATTGTATTTTTGTTGTTGTCACTCTGCTCTGTTCGCTCTTTTTCCTACTGACCAAACTTGCTGGTGTTACTGCTAGATTCATCTTTTCCTGTGAACCAAGATATTTCTAAGGAAAGACCTAGTGGACAATGCAGCAATAAATCTTAGAGTGGCTGTATTTTTCCCCCTACTATCATGAGATATCAAATGCTGATAAAGAGTAGAAAAAAATAATGAATGTGATAACTTGAACTTTACCTGAGCTCATATTTCAAAAGATTGCATGATAGTTACAGCTAGCCTCATCGCTGGAAGTTTCCATCACAGCTTTCCCGAATACACCTGTGTGTGTGTGTGTGTGTGTGTGTGTGTGTGTGTGTGTGTGTGTGTGTGTGTGTGTGTGTGTGTGTGTGTGTGTGTGTGTGTGTGTGTGTGTGTGTGTGTGCGTGTGTGTGTGTGCATGAGGGAGGGAGGGAGGGAGAGACATGGCAAATATAGGGCAGAAAGAGAGAGAGTGAGAGAAAGAGAGGTCTGGCCTGGGTTGGGTTGGGCAGGTCAGTGCAGCAGCATTTGATTGTAAATAAGAGAGGAGTCAGTTCACACGCCGATCAAGTGACTGCCGGGAACAAGCGAGCCATTTGAATCAGGTGGCTATCTCCCTATCTGAGAGATCAGAGCCCTGTCACCCCCCCCCACCTGCCTCCTCCCGCTGCTCTCGTCATTGTGTGTTGCGCAGTAAGGGGCACACACACATGCACACAAGTGAAATGACATGTCCCTCCCTGCTGGCTATAAGGGCAGGCAGAGTGGCTGGATGAGATTTCACTGTCTCACGTTAGAGGAGGAAAGGATGGAAGAGGAGAGAAAGGAAAGGAGAGGAGGATGGAGAGAAGGAGAGGAAGACCCCTCAGAGTATAAGCTTTCCTGTCATCTCAAGAAAACAATGAATAATATGGGGCTATCAGATGATTCGGCACTTTTTTTTTTTCTCGGGGTTAAAAAATCCTCATGTTTTTATTCAGTTTAAGTCACAGATAAAGACAGCTTAAATTGAAGCCCTATTGTAGCTATAGATTTAAAAATGTTTCATATTTTCATCCAACAGCAGGAAATGTCTCGTCTTCTTTTCAGTGTCACTCAATCTGCTGATTTATTTTCTGTGTATTGTTTAGTTTATTAAATGATGAAAAATGAATGCTTCAGGACATCCCTAAATTTCTCCTTTTCTCCAGTAAACAGTCTACAACCCTAAAATAATGCATTTACAGGTTATGAAACACAACAAATCCTTACATTTTAAAGGTGAAATCTACACGTTTTTGACTCGACTTGAATTAATTGATGAATTCATTTTCAAAATTGTTGACAATTCATTTCTGTCCATCAGTGCATTATTTCTTCCTTTGCTTTAACACTCTGAGAAACCAGAGGATGCTCTTCAATTAGCCCAGCTGTCACAATAAAGACCTATGAAAAATGGATCAGATGAAACACGAAAGGCGGCGCACACACCCACATTCACACACTCATATGGTTTTTTTTTAATGCTGTGTCTTGACAACGACCCCCAGGGGAGATGATGATGTGTGACAGCTGCTGCCTGTTCATATTGATTAAATGACAGCCGGGATCATTTACCGATTTACCGACTGACGGAGCTCAAACGTGCAACGCTGCCCTGAGGGAGGTTTCACGACTATTAGCCCGGACAGCCTGCAGTTTATGTTCATGGCCGCTGCTTTCATGTGAACATCATCCTCTATCCCACTGTGGTCCCACAGGACACACATTAGATCACACTCCTCGTTTTTTGATGTTTAAGATGATCCACACAATAATGTCTATGCATGTGGACATTAAGTCATTATGACAGTATAGTGGCAATAAAAGGTTAGAGGTAAAAATTGACTCAGAGGAGGGATAGATAGATACACTTCCACAGAATCTTTGGCAGTCTATCAAAGTAATAGCAGATAATACAGTGTTTAACGAAACATGGCTATAAAGCAGTGTTACATGACAAAAAGAAGAAAATAGTTGATAAAAAATGTGCTCTGGAAATGCTATTATAGGGAAAGAATGAAATAAAGCACAACTGTGCACAATGTGCGTAAACAAAATGAAACTGACGGGACATAAAATTCACCATCAACATGAAGGGAACTTAGAAAAGTCAGTATGGCATGCAGAAGAGATGCAGCCTTGCAGTTAAAATATGCAAGAGACAGCGGTTAATGATTCCTGCTCATATAAAGGAATTTAGACACCTGATTACACAGAAATTGTGTTTTAGTTGTCTCTACCTTCCATTTACTGTAACTTGCACTCATAATGTAATATCTTTCATTTAGGAAACATGGAAGTCTATTTTAATATTCTGTATTTATCACAGAATATTATTTTGTGTCTTTTGATGGGCATAAATGATGTTAGGATACCATCTCTTACTTAGTTTACTGCGAGTAAGCTGTGCTCCTCAACTCAACAAGTGTACAATATACGTCAAGAAGATACATGCAGTACTGGGTAAGACGGGAAAATATAAATTTAACAAAAATTTAGAACATGCACAGCATAGGACATATTTTCTAATATGATAGGACAAAACAGTACAGAATGAATCAAGACAGGACATGAGAGGGTTGTGATAAGTGAGGATGGGACAAGATAAAACTGGACGAACCTGAACAGGAAAGGATAAGACAGTTTAGAACAATAAATAACATGATAGATCAAGAGAGGACATGTTATGAAAGGACATTACAGGAAGAGGAAGGAGCAGCAATGATGGGACAGGACAGGAAAATAGTAAGAAGACAGGACATCGAAGACATGGGAAGAGGGGATTATAAGACAGGAGTCAAGAAACAGAGCATTGTTGGATGGGGTAGGACAGGACAGGCCTGAATAAGTCAGCGCAGAAAGGGACAGGACATGCTGCTATGTCCTTTTTATGTTTCAGTATTATGTGAGGTGATTCAACAGTGCTGGCAGTGCCGGGACAGGCAGGACATTCGCTGCATTAACCGCTGCCAGCTGTCCCGGTGCTGAGGGTTTTGGCTGATTCCGTGTACGTAGAGAAGCGTGGCCTTGGGAACGAGCCAGGTGAAGCTGTTGAGCACAGATTAAAGCAGAGATGGATCAATCACCTCAGTCTCTGGGCCGGTGAGTGACAGCGAGCCTCGGGACACAAACATGGAGACTATTGATTTTGAGTCGTCTTCCATCAGATCCCTTTGAATTGCTCTTCTCAAGGCATGCACACGCAGTCAAACATTTACAATTACACACACACACACACACACATGTTTGTACTTCTATCTTAGTGAGGACATCCATAGGCGTAATGCATTTCCTAGAGCCTTACCCTAACCTTAACCATCACAACTGATTGCCTAACCCTAATCCTTACCCTAACCCTAACCAAACCTCAATTCATACCTGTTCTCTAAAAACAAGTCTTCACCCTCAAACATGGCTGTTTCAAAGTGAGGACCGGCCAAAATGTCCTCACTTTGTAAAAATGTCCTCACTTTGATAGCTAAATGCAGAAAATGGTACTCACCATGTAGCAAGTACAAGAACACACACACACACACACACACACACACACACACACACACACACACACACACACACACACACACATGTTAGTACTTCTATCTTAGTGAGGACATCCATAGGCATAATGCATTTCCTAGAGCCTTACCCTAACCTTAACTATCACAACTGATTGCCTAAACTTAATCCTTACCCTAACCCTAACCAAACCTCAATTCATACCTGTTCTCTAAAAACAAGTCTTCACCCTCAAACATGGCTGTTTCAAAGTGAGGACCGGCCAAAATGTCCTCACTTTGTAAAAATGTCCTCACTTTGATAGTTAAATGCAGAAAATGGTCCTCACCATGTAGCAAGTACAAGAACACACACACACACACACACACACAAATACACACTCACACACAATCTTGATAGGCCTCCTTTCTTCCACTCTCCGTCTTTCTCAGGTTGTTCCTGTCCATGTCAGACATAGTGTAGCTGACAGGACTCTTGATGTGCTTCAGTCTCCGTAAGCAGGAATGGCCCTCTGGCCACGTTTTCCGAATATTCCGAATATTCGCCTCGCCCCTGGGAGACCCAGACGAACGGATCCGAATATTCGGGCCGTCTCCACCAGTTTGGTAGATAGCAAGAAAACCACAATGATGCTTCAATACTAGTCTTGACTGCGAGTGCTATACAAATTGCAGCTTTGGCAAATTCAGGTCACTGTTTTAATAGTTGAGTTTTTAATTAGTTACAAAAACTGGTACAAATTCATAATAATAATAAAAACACTTAAAACAACACAGTCCTCTTAAAAAGGAAATCGTCTATAATGTTATAGAGCCATAAAGTCCACAGGTGAAGAAGGTCAGGGTGGTTGTGCTGATAGGTTTAACTGTATGTGAACACAAGACACTGTAGCTCACTTTCTCTTTCTTTCTTTCTTTCTTTCTTTCTTTCTTGACTGTAAACACTAAACACCAAAATGTTTTTTGAAGATCTTAAAGAAACCCTCATGTGTAAGTCAAGTTTTCTGTGTGGTTAGCATGTCCATATGGTGGTATTTTTATTTGTGAAGAGACATATGATGAGCAAAATAAACAATCAAAAATATAGATTGAAAATGTCAGGGTTTCATATGTAACAAACCAAAGGAACCAGTCCTGTAAACCAGCAGGGTGGAGGGTTCTGTATTATTTTAGAACTGGTTTCTGGTACAAACATGTAGGGATAAATTACGCTGTTTCTACACCTTGCCATTGTATGGAGGAAAATAGCGTTAGTGTTCGAGAAGAATTGTAGGCGAGCTGGTGTGCTTGAGTTGATGCGAGTGGGGAGGAGTGTGTGGAGAAAGATGCAGGAGCTGTAGATCTGTTTATTATAGAGCAAACAACAGTGTGGAGTTATATCTAAGCCATTTAAAGGCATAAAGGGATTAGTTTTGTTCTTCTAAATAGTAGCAATGACAAAGATGAGTTTTTAGGGTTTAAAAATGAATGAATGGGGATTATCCTTAAAGAGGAAATAGTGTGATGATGTTATAGAGTCATGAAAAGAAGATCAGTGGTGGTTATGTAGATAGGTTTAGCAAACAAAACATTTCCCACCGCTAGAAACTCCCCCTAACCCGAATCTAGCTGCTCTACCCCTTTCCAGAATCTGAAGCTAAATGATTTCAGTTCTCAGACTCTGCATCCATTAAGTTGTCAACTTTGTAGTTGCTCTGTGATTCTGTGATGAGATTTATTTGACCAAAATGTTTTTTGGAAGACTTCCAGGACTTCATATGCCACCAACAAAAGGAACCAGTCCTGTCAGCTTGGAGGGTGGAACTTTCTGTATCATTACAAAATCTTCAGAACTGGTTTCCAGTTTGGACATGTGTGATGAAATTACTCCAGTATCACAAGTTGTCAATGTGTAGTGCAGAGTAGTATTCCAGTGTTTGAGCAGAGTCACAGGTGAGCTGGTGTGCTCGAGTTGGAATAAGCGGGGGTGGATTGAGAGAGAGACAGGAACGACGTAGAACTGCAGATTCTAGAGAAAGCAACTGTGTAAAATTCCATCTAACTTATTTTAAGACATGAAGTGTGTGACTTTTGTACACAGATGCAGAGATCAGTTTTTACAGGTTAAATGACTGACCAGAAGGGGACTTTTAGGTTTTATATACATGTGCTTGAACCTTTGACACACTTGTCTATCTTTACACTCAGGAGTCAAACAGGAGAGTTTGATGTCCGTCCAAGCTTTGGAAAGAGCTGCAACATTTAGTCAACCAAAATCGCAGTAAGTTACTTTTACTTCTGGATTCCTGGACATCCACAAGTATTGTCCCCACTGCACAACAGGACACAATGGATACTTCATAAAAGTTTATGTGTACTATGTGAAGATAAGGAATATAGGATGGAAATAATCTAGAAACAAGCAAATAAACACAAAAAGGCCTCGGTGTGGCTGTGGATGATGGGAGGGGAAGTCTGCATTGGGAGCAGTGGCCTAATAAGGCTAAATACCAGACTGTGAATAATCTCCCAGTAAACTGTCTACTCATGAAAAACACAGAGATGCAACAGCAGCAACTCTCGCTTTCTGCCTGGCTGCCCTCCCTCCCTCTCTCGCTCTCTGCCTCCCCCCTTTCGCTCTCTCTGTCCACGCTGTTCTCTCTCTCTCCTCTTTCTTTACTTTCTCGCTCCTGCTCTCTCCTTCCTCCCACCTCCGCCTCTTCCTCGCTCCTCGTCTCGTCTCAGTAAGTAGGATAAGGCTTGGAGAGCTCTGTCGTCGTGGTAACTGCCAGAAGTATTCAGTTTGAAGTTTGAGGAGGTCAGTTTGCGGGTCAGAGTAACCCCCCCATACACACACACACACACACACACACACACACACACACACACACACACACACACACACACACACACACACACACACACACACACATGCACACATGCACACACACGCGCACACACATACACAGCCCAGGACAGAGTAGGGCTGTTGAGGGGACCCCCATATGGGCCTGGGCCCTTATACATGAGGGGCTCAGGAGGGGGACTTGATGTTTTTGGAGGGGCAAGGGCCACTGCAAAGCTCCGCTTCTAAAACAGTCGTGGTGCCAGAACTTTTCAGATTTCTAGGATTGAAATTAAGCTGATTACGAGTGATAACGGACATTGTTGTATTTGAATTTTTCGCAGTTCAGTAGCTCTGATCGTTTTCATCCCTTTACTATGATGATTACTAAACTTCCACTTCAATGACTGATTTATGGTGATATGTGTTTCAAAGTATCCGTCTTTGAAAACTAGAAGAAAATTTGAGCATCCTTAGAAAAATATAGTAAAGTAAGTAAATCACTTCCACTGTGTAAAACATGCTACTATAAGTTAGAGTGGTTGGTTTTAGTTTGATCAAAATTTCTTTAATTTTTCATAAATTTTTCTTTCCCACAACATACTTGACAGTTGGTTTTACTTTCCTTAAATCAGTGATGGAGAAACAAACCAGTTTTTTTGCTACAGCAGACTTATCCACTCCCATTGTTGAGCAAAACTGCAATAGTTTTAACGACATGCTTTTATATGAAACGGACATAAGTGTTCATTTTGTGAAGTGAATGCTTTCACAATGTTTCACTAAGATCTAAGCAGCATTTTAACTTGTAGTCGATTAGGGTGAAACTAACTCTATAAACAGCTGAATGTAAGACACAGAAACTAGTGCAGGAGCAGCACTGTACAGACACCCTAAAAAACAAAAACATTAATTCTGGTCCAGTCGAGGTCCAACGGTCACCAAACTTTTGTGCTGTTGTCAATGAAACTTTGTTGTTGCCTTGACTGGAGGCCAAACTCTCCCTGTGCACAGAAACAGCTCCGGCTGTGTGTAGACTCACACCTTAAACACTCCGGGTTTTGGCCAGTAGTTTCAGTCCATCAGTCCCAGACAACTGCTGCACTCCGAGCAAACTCTGAAGTCCTCCACTGCCACCACACTGCCGCTGCAGGTGCAGCCCCCTCATTGAAACATATTGTAGAACCCCAGTGAACAAGCAGGTTGTAAAACTGAACTCAGGTCTGTGAAACGACTGATAACTGGAACTTTCTGCTGCTTTAAAAATGGCAGAATTAGTCAGATACACACGTGGACAAAATTGTTGGTACCCCTCAGTTAAAGAAGGAAAAACCCACAATTCTCACTGAAATCACTTGAAACTCACAAAAGTAACAATGAATAAAAATGTATTGAAAATTAAATAATCAAAAAACAGCCATTACTTTTGAATTGTTGATTAACATAATTATTTAAAAAAACAAACTAATGAAACAGGCCTGGACAAAAATGATGGTACCTCTATAAAAGATTGAAAACTATTTGACCAGAGTGACATGATTAACTCAGGTGTGTCATTTAATTGACATCACAGGTGTTTCCAAACTCATAATCAGTCAGTCTGCCTATTTAAAGGGAGACAAGTAGTCACCCTGCTGTTTGGTGAAAAGGTGTGTACCACACTGAACATGGACAACAGAAAGCGAAGGAGAGAATTGTCCCAGGACATCTGAAAAAAAATTATAGACAAACATCTTAAAGGTAAAGGCTATAAGACCATCTCTAAACAGCTTGAAGTTCCTGTGACAACAGTGGCTCATATTATTCAGAAGTTCAAGACCCACGGGACAGTAGCCAACCTCCCTGGACGTGGCCGCAAGAGGAAAATTGATGACAAATTGAAGAGACGGATCGTTGGAATTGTATCCAAAGAGCCCAGAGCAACCTCCAAAGAAATTAAAGGTGAACTCCAAGGCCAAGGTACATCAGTGTCAGATCGCACCATTCGTCGTTGTTTGAGCCAAAGTGGACTTCATGGGAGACGACCAAGGAGGACACCACTGCTGAAAAAAACTCATAAAAAAGCCAGACTGGAATTTGCAAAAATGCATGTTGACAAGCCACAAAGCTTCTGGGAGAATGTCCTTTGGACAGATGAGACCAAACTGGAGCTTTTTGGTAAGGCACATCAACTCTATGTTCATAGACTCAAAAACCAAGCATACGAAGAAAAGAACACTGTCCCTACGGTGAAACATGGAGGAGGCTCAGTAATGTTTTGGGGCTGCTTTGCTGCATCTGGCACAGGGTGTCTTGAAAGTGTGCAAGGTACGATGAAATCTGAAGACTATCAAGACATTCTGGAGAGAAATGTGCTGCCTAGTGTCAGAAAGCTTGGTCTCAGTCGCAGGTCATGGGTCTTCCAACAGGACAACGATCCAAAACACACAGCCAAAAACACCCAAGAATGGCTGAGAGAAAAGCGTTGGACTATTCTAAAGTGGCCTTCTATCAGCCCAGATCTGAATCCCATTGAACATATGTGGAAGAAGCTGAAACATGCCATTTGGAGAAGACACCCATCAAACCTGAGACAACTGGAGCTGTTTGCTCATGAGGAGTGGGCCAAAATACCTGTTGACAGCTGCAGAACGCTCATTGACAAATACAGAAATGGTTTAATTGCAGTGATTGCCTCAAAAGGTTGTGCAACAAAATATTAAGTTATGGGTACCATCATTTTTGTCCAGCCCTATTTCATTAGTTTGTTTTTTTTAAATAATTATGTTAATCAACAATTCAAAAGTGATGGCTGATTTTGATTATTTAATTTTCAATAAATTTTTATTTATTGTTACTTTTGTGAGTTTCAAGTGATTTCAGTGAGAATTGTGGGTTTTTCCTTCTTTAACTGAGGGGTACCAACAATTTTGTCCACGTGTGTATCTAGCATTTTACTGTGGGGCTGATGATTTGGGCAGAAATGTCCACTTTTCCAGCACTGCCGGAACTTCTGTTTGAAGCCCATCAATGCTGCATCAATGGTGCTTCCAGTAAGACTCAGTCTCTTTACAGCTGTGATGATTCGAGTAACATTTCCCTCGAGTAACAAACTTGCTCTGTTTCATATTTTTTTTCTGGCTTTCTTTTTCTGTCTCTATCCTGGGTGGTTTCTGATGTAAATGTTTTCAGTCAGTTGGCGGCTGAGGCTCAGCAGGTGGTCCACCAAATCCACCGTAACCCCCGGCAACCCCTGTCCAGTCAATCCAAATGCTGCCCTGCCCGCCACTGCGCTTAGTTAGCCCTGACAGGACCCTCTGTGTGTGTGCGTGAGTGAGGCAGGGAGAAAGAAGCACGACTCAGAGGACAGGGCGTGTACTTGGAGTGGTCATTAAAAGCTTATTAAAAAGTTTTCAACTGTTGGGAACATGGGTTTGAGTGTCAGTGAGTGCTGAAGCAGCCGTGCAAGTTGTATATGTGTGAATTGTCCAACAACTATGGCTACTTTATTACCTCAAGCAGATGATCGGTTTTGCACTTTAATCTGTTTTTTCACCAATAAATGACTACATAAATAGTTAATATAATATATTATATAGATATATAATCAGAAATACAGTCTAGACATTGGTAATGTGGTGAATGACTATTCTAGCTGGAAACAGCTGATTTTTAGTGGAATGTCTACATAGGGATACAGAGGAAGATTTAGCTGCTGCAAGAGCCTTCATACGGTTTTTAAAATTTCCAGTAGTGATGAGATCCTTCAGATTCAGTGTCTTCTGCGGAGAGTTCCAGGCAGCAGGTGCAGAGTACTTAAAACAGTGTTTCCCTAATTCAGAATGCACCTTTGGCACGTTTAACAAGTATAAATCATTGGAATGTAAATAATAATTGCTGTGGGTTCTGGAAATGTAGTCACATAAATAATATGGCAGCAGACCTAGAATTGCTTTATAGATAAAAGTGAACCAGTGGATGAGATGGCGCATCGTCAAAGAGGGCCATTCAACTTGAGCATATAAGGTGCAATGGTGAGTGAGGGCTCTACAACCCGTGATGAACCTTAAGGCACCATGATAACATAGAGTCCAGAGACTACAAACAATTCGCTGAGGCATTCATATATAAAAGGTTGCCGTAATCAAGCACAGGGAGAAAAGTGGCAGAAACCAACTTTTTCCTGGTAGCAAAAGAAAAACAATTTCTGTGACGAAAGAAGAATCCCAGTTTTAAGCCTAATGTGTTTTTTTTAGGTTTTCTCTGTGGGGTTGAAAAGAGAGCTCATCATTAATTGAAATACCATGATACTTGTAACAGTGCACAAGTTCAATCTCGCAACTAGTTACTATCTGAGCTTATAGGAAATACTTTGAGGGAAAGCACGTTAGGCACACTGTGCATTTCAACGACCCCCACCGATACAACGACCATCGTTGAGTCGTCAGACGAGTCTTGGTATTGGTCGTTGGAATAATAGCCCTGACCACATCTCACAGAGGTTTTGAAGCTGAGGCAACATCAGCCACCAGAACTGAAGAAGCCTCTTGGATGAGAGGTGAAACGTCTTCAAGGAACTTTCTTAAAGTCCAGTGGATTGATTTAATCAACTTTGGATAACCATGACCTGGATGAATGAGAACCTACACAGACACATTAGCCAAATGAACGAAGTGAACTTTCATACAACATAATCTGTGAATTACGTCAGCTTCTATTCAGCTTCATTTAATAAAATAAGACAATGATTACACAACAGATAAACACTGATAACTGCACGAAGGGACAAACATTAAATGGACAGAGATAAAATGTGCAGAGACTTACTGTGATGCCGTTAAGGCCAGTTTCAGAATCCTACAAGATCATACATGTCGATCATTTTGCATCTTACGTCTTCACAGATGTTTATTTGCCTTGTTAATGACGCTGGTATTGTCTTCATCTTGTGAGCATGAGTGTGTGTTTGTGTGTGTATTTCATCATGGCAAAATGTCCTCCTGGAGACACCTACTGTAGCGAGGACTATCACAAAGGCGGTTTTGAGTATTTTGGCAGGTGTTTGTATCTGACAGTCAGTCTGTGGACGGATTTTGTCAACACTTGTGTCACAAACATCCAAGATGCAGCTAAGAAACTTCACAGGCATGTGGTTGAGCTCAAAATGAAGGCTCGGTTGGAAGATGGATGTGTGCCCATGAGTAATGAGCGCTCTTGTAGTACTTTAGTAATTACTACATTATTACATGAGTGCACACTGACAGGTGTCATGGCTGATGTGATCCCACAGCAAGACGGCCTCTAGTTTTCGTTGTAACTTTTTTGTAAGACATTTTCAATTTTCAATTTTCGTATAGTAAACTTAATGGCTCTTCTAGTCAAACAAAATTGGCCAGAAAGTCTTCTATTTTAGTTTTAACATATAAAAAGTAGAATATCCTTCTAGCAATAACATCAATCTGATAAATGAAAGCAATCACCACACAGTTGGCTTCCAGGTGTTTCATTATTAATGCGTAACTATACCAGAAGGTGTTCAAAAGGTTTCTGTTTAATAAATAGTTTTAATAAAACACTGTTTATTCTATCACTCAGCTCATAGTTCATGATGACTGAATGTATCTTTTTCATCTGACTGTATAATAACTTTAACATGCAGACCCTTTGCTATGCCATCTTTTTGAGATTCAGAAATTGAAAATTATGGGTTAGGGTTCAACAACTCCTGTATATTTTTGTTATTGTACAAACAATTAGTGCTAGAAGAATAAGTCCAAATCAAATATTTGTTCATTTGTATGGAACTCCAACTCATACAAGCTACTGACCATTAAAATAATGTCACTGTAACCAACAAATCCTGCAGTTTATAAAAAATCTTCATGTACAATAAGATAAATATGATGTAGCTTTTGTAATGTATCTCATTGTACATCCATTCAAAATGCTCAAAAATTGTGTTTAAAGTGGTATGTTATTGTAATATATGAAAACTCTGTAGAAAGATCTCCACAGTTAAAGTGACGACATCAGTAGTAATCTCAATGGTTAGTCAGGAATAATTACATATTTCTGAAAATGTTTTTGCTCATTTGAGTTTATTTTAAACATACATACATCTCATGGAAGACAAAGGAAGGAGCAGAGAGCAATGCCACTGATGCAATTTAATTTTGAATTCAATTTTGACACAGTGTATTTCACCTGCCTGCCAGCCTCTTACTAAAGGTTTACCAAGTCGAATGATTGTTTAAAAAAATTACTGTGAGTTATTCTTTCCCTTCTGTAATTACAGATACACCATTGTCATCTGTGTATGTGGAGCTCAGTGCTCACATTTTTCTCCTCACCTACACTGTCCCTGCTCGGTTTTTTCTTTCCCTGCTCAGTTTTTTCTTTCCCTACTAAATTCTTTTTTCCCTGCTCATATGAGTGACATGGTAACGATGATGGTGATCACCTGAAGACATTTTTTTTTAAATGTTTGTGTGCACATGCATGTGTGTGTGTGCGTGTGTGTGTGTGTGATAAAGAAAAAGAGAGGCAGTGGATGGATGGATAGTGTAAATGTCTGAGCTATCATCAGCTTTGATTGGCTTTGAGTGGCTCTGAGTGCTGGGTCCATCCCAACCGCTTTCCAGGGTCCTCAGGAGCAGCAGGTTGTATGTGTGCATGTTGCCCAGGCCTTTTGTGTACCTCTAGCTGTCTTTGTGTGTGTGTTGGGATTTCTGTGTGCATATGTGTGTCTGTATGGTCATAATAAGCCCCCTACAAAGTGCAAAACCATACAAGGGCATCAAGAAGGATGAGTGGTTTTAGAGACGGCTATTGAACCAGAGGATGTAGGTTGAAGCTGCGTAAGCAAGCAGCTGCTCCACTGAAGTGTCCTTGAGCAAAACAGCAGTATCCCTATATTCAAAGAGCAAAAGAAAAAAATCAAATATCTATCTGTCTGTCTATCTATCTATCTATCTATCTATCTTCCTACCTACCTATTTGTCTATGGCTTCAGACTGAGTCGAAGGGAAAAATGAGAAATGTCCTCATTTACCATCTTGAAAACTTTTTCCTGCATTGGAAAAATGCCACTCTCAAAGCAAGAAAAAAACTTATTTCAAGAAACTTTTACCTTGAAATAAGTGGAAAAAAGAATCTGCCAATACAACAAGTGAAAAACGGCTTGGTAAGATTTCTTGAAATAAGATATGATAATTAGAATATTGACATCTTAAAATTAGCTGGGAAAACTTAGTTTAACCCTCCTGTTGTCCTCATTTACGAGCACCAAAAACTATTGTTTCCTTGTCTGAAAAAAATCTAAAAATTCTGCAATAAATTCTCCAAATTTCTGAAAATTTGCAAAACCGTCAGGAAGAAAGTAATTCCTTAAAACTTTCCCTTGAAAATTTAGTTTTTAAAAAATCCCCCAAATTTGGCAAGAATATTCTTGTAATTATTTTCAAAAAATTTGTAAAAATCTTCAAAAAAAATCCTAAAAAATTCTAAAGTGATTACAGATATATCATTCGAACTTCTAATATTTTCCTTAAGAACATTCAGAAAAAAATTAACCAAAATCCAGTGAAATTCGCTGGATTTTGGTTGAATTTTTTTGTGAATGTTCTTAAGAAACATTTATTTTTTCCACCAAAAAATGTTCAAAGATTTCCCAAAAATGTTGAAAATGTGCACATCAGAAGTTTCAAACTTCTGATGACACGAAGGTTAAGCTGTATGTTACCAGGATTGTCAAGCTTAGGTGTTTTAAAATAAGCCAGACATGCTAAGAAAAAAGCAGTATTTCACTCAAAATAGATTTTTACTTTCATGGAGCCTTCTAATTTGAGATGTATTAAACTCATTTTGTGTTTTCTTGTAAAATACAACTCAAAACAAGATATTTAAGATGCATTGTCTTAAAACAAGTGCCTCCATCTTGCTGAAATGTCACTTGTTCAGTGAATTTATCTTAAAATCAAACGGGATGAGACATTTTGACTAAAAATAAGACAAACAGACTTGGTAAGATTTTGAGTTTTTGCAGTGTGCCAATGTTTTTGGTCTTACACTCAAAGTACAACAGTTACCCAGCTGGAAACGTATGACCAAAACCTCATTTCTCTGTACAGAACAAGTAAATACAACCAACAAACAACATAATGTCAAGTAAAAATGAGGACCCGTTTTCTCTAGGCTGAGAGGAAGTGTCGTCAAACGGATTACCCAAGTCTTCCCGCCCTTCTTAGAGCTGCATACATACCAAAGACTGCACTAGAGGGGGAGAGAAAGGTTCTCAGTTAATATTTAACCAGGCTATGTAAAGACTCAGTCAGATAGCTGAGCTCATGAGCAAACAGGCTCATGTGTGTGGGACAACAGTTTAATGGCTCACATGTATGGAAATACTGCAGCTCTGAGCAGGCACCGAAATACTTAGTATGTACAAAAAATATGTAAATATTATGTGACTAAAGATGAACTCTTTGAGCTGTGTAATATTAGGCGGAGGCTAGAAATGACTTTTAAGGAGGAAAAACACCCGGCAATGAGTTTAAATCAATCTTTATTGTAGAACAAGAAGATATCCTGTCTTTATTTTTTGGTGTGATTTTGCTTTTTGTGGCTACTGGCGTTTTATGAAATACCACAATCATGCTCAAAATCATTATTTTTCCAGAGAGCGTTAAATATACATCCTTGTATGTCTGACACACGCAAGGCTGTGATCATTCAGTCAAGACCTAATGTAAGAGGAGTTGCTCCACAGCCAAACAATAGTCTTTCAGTGTTGCTGTAGACCTGTCCTTGGTCGATGCCTAACTGAACCTTAAAGGCATTATGGAGGATGTTTTTTTTTGTTTAATTTGTCTGATTCACATAAAATGAATATACTGACCTTTAGTGGACTTGTATTTATGGTTTCTAAAAAAAATTAAAAAAATAACTGTGGACATGGCAGGACCTGAAAAACATCAGCCAATCATTGCGCTCGGACCGAGGCCTTTGGTTTGCTCCCTTTCCTGTCAATCAAAAATCTTCCGGCTCAGGCCTAGTTACGTAGATTACGTACGCCTTGGACTTACGTGTTTTGTGTATGTGTTGCTTTGGTATAGCTTCGTACTTCGCTGGCGACTTGTTTTGCTCATCTTTTTTTACATAATGGCAGATAAAGATCCAGGGGGACCCAGCCGTAAAAGACAACTTCACGAGTGCTACAAGTTTCTGGAGGGGGGCGTTTCTTCGTAAATGTTAAGAGGGGGGAGGTTAGAGGGGGGTGAGGGAGAGGTTGTATGTGCGCATGCGCATGCTACGTTCAAAGTCGTAGGAAATTAAATCTCCTCTAATGCCTTTAAGGTTGTCACCAAACTGGTGTGAACATCTTCCGCTTTCATCCTTCAGTGTTGAACATCCTGAAGACATGGCTTGTTCTGGGTAGTGATACTGAGGTATCTCTGGCATACATCACTTCATCTCTCATTCTCTTGGTCTTTGTTTTTGGATGATCTGTTATATTTTGCAGGAATTCATGAACATGCTCAGCTGCTGTGAATCGTCCACTGTGGGCCTTCAGTCTATCCAAAATACTGAGTTTTATGTTCTCATCATGCAGCAGATTAGCCTTCCTTATTAACACTAGCAAAACCAGGTTTTTTTTGGCTTTAATGCAAGCCCAGAAAGTAGTCAGAAGACCCTGATACCAATGTGACGACTCTGGCTAGCTTCAATTAGCATCTGAATATTTACAAATGCAGAGATATCTTGGCTTTGTCAAGCAATAGACCACTCAAACACTTTTTACATATTCCTGCGGGGTCACTGACTGGGTGTGGAACGGTGCTGTTTACAGATCAACAAGCTGCAGGTTGCCTACCCCTGCTCTATATCCAGGATACAGTGTAACTAAATATTCAGACAGACAAATTGAGACAGTTGTTCTTTTGTAATGTTTTCATGTCAGACACTTCTTCTCAATAAATCCTGTAAGCCCAGCAGCTCAAAGATCTTGCTGGCGTTTTTTTCCAGTCTGCAGTGATATTGCCCATGATCTTGACCACTGGGCCCATTTATGGAAATCACTTGAGGCACCTTTCTTTAGCAAGTTTTTGGTCAGCTTCAGTATATTTTCATGAGAGACAGTGTCCACACTGGGCTTCTTCTTCAGCCTCTATAATACATGGAGAGCTGTGGGTTTTGTGAGTGGCCATATGATAACTTGTTATTGTTTATGATTTGTCAAGTGGCAAGTTTTCCTTTTAATCTTATAGACATTAACCAGTCAAATGAGTAACTGATTGCATGCATTCAGTTTGGTCACATAATGGCCGACATGATTTTGATGATAAACTCAGTGTGTTATTAAAATGCACATATCTGTGGTTTTCACATAGATGCCAGCAGCCAAGAGACGCCGACTCTAAATATGAAATAAAGGTGAAAAATTGAGTTTTTATGGATATGTGGTTAATTTGAACTCATTACTGGCATTTTCTAGAATTATAGCCCTCCCCTAGCAGGAATATACAATAATATATGTTGTAATGTTCCTTTGAAATATCAGTAGTACTATGTATAGTCAACTTGAAAAAAAATTGGAATTAATCTCAAAACTGAAATGTCGTCTCAATTTAGGAATAGTTTTTAGCTGTTAAAATTGATAAAGTGAGTCATCCTGAGATCATAAAACTTCATCGCCCAAAGGAAAACAATGTCATATTTTAAAATTAATTATTTTAAACAATAAATATGCCAAACGAAGTTCCCGCAGGAGGCCAAATATAGCTAGAAGTGTGTCGGCCTTACTGCATCCCCTGTTATGTGTGTGCATACGTGCATTCATGGATGTCTGCATGTGTGTTAAAAAGAGAAAGCGCTTTTTTTTGGCCAAGTTGGCATTACTTGTACCATGTGTGTGTGTGAGTGAGAGTGTGCGCATGTGTGTGTGTTAGTGTTTTGTATGGAAAGTGCTGTGTGCAGTAGAACAGGGATTTGGTGCCATCAGCACAGTGATGTCAGCACACAGAGACAAACAAAGCCAGAATCCAAACCCTCTCCCAACTACCCACAATCCTGTTGGAAACTGTGGGGGGCCCAGGCCTGGGGGCCTTCACACACATATGCACACACTCACCCATGTTAACACGAGCATTCACACACACAGATGGACAGAAATTAACACGCATGCATTTGTGTTCACAGGTCAGTTTATATAGTACAGGTAGCAATAACTTCAACTCCCTCACATGCTCAGTTACTCAGACACGTCTGCTCAGTAGCATAATAACAGCTCACTCATTCGTATGTAGATGGGCCTCGATGGGAAAGAAATACACTCTATAAGTGGTCAGAATTATCTTTATTCCTGTTTTTTTACACTGAACTAATCCAGGATTATTTGGATAATGTAAGTGCCCCAACTTGGAAAATGAAACCAACTGAAAACCAAAGTGCGTTTTAAGAATATTAAACCTTGAACATCCTTTAAGCAAACCAAAAACACCCTAAAGGAATACATCTTGTACAAAAGATCTACTTGTCTCGAAGGACAGCAAAATCAACTGTAAAATATGTTGTGGAAAATCAGAATCGGTATTTTTTGGAAGCAAAACCAACTGTGAAGTCCTTTAAGCTGACGCTTAAGTACTTTTTTTGGAAATGAAAACTGACACTAACTTTGTAAAAGCCAGCAGCGCATTCATTCAGCTGCTACACTTTCAAAAAATACATCCATTTATTCGACACTGCAGTGTGTCTGTATTAACTTTGTAACAGCTTTGAGTGAGCAGTCAAATCAGAAACACACCTCTGTTTGCTTTGGCCTGGCCCTTTGCCACGCTGCACCAGCCTCAGCCGCATGCTTTGCAAACAGGGAATGACGTTACTGTTTTCATGCTGTAGTTCATGTGAATATGCTATTACTGAAATGAGGCAGACGTTATTATGGATATGGTATTTTGTTTAGATTTTTTAAAAACAACACAGGTTTTGTGGAGGATATGTTTTTTCTGAAGGGCCCAGGAAGGCAGGTCACTGACAGAATACTGAAAACAGCTATAAACTTTGGCAGCTTCAATTCAGAATTACAAATATTTGATTTGTTAATACAGGCAAAACTGTTCTCTGTAGATTTTCCATTAGCTTCATATTCTTCCCTGTTCCCCCTGCTGTTAGTTTGAGTTACAATAGTAATAGTATAGAAGTAATCTAATTAGTATTAGTATTATTACTGTTGTTGTAATCCACATTTATTGTAAGAATCCTTTAAAAACTGTTGGGAATTGTCACACTTCTGTTAAAATAAACTTCAAATTTTAGACAAATTTTTAGAAAATCTGCAAAATAAACTGTAAGTGAATGCAAGTTTCTATAAATTTCTAATTTAAAGGTAGTAAGAGAGTTTATTCTTCTGTAGAGCAAGAGTGCACCAACACGTTGCAGTTTGAGTATCAGTCCCGCCTCTATCGATGGAAAACCCGTAGGCGTGAATTAAAATTACGTTATGTATTAATTTGAAGAAGATTACAATTCACACAGCTCTGACGTATCATTTGCAGTTCATGAGATATTTTACTAAAAAATCACATGCTTGATCAACCCTTCTTTCTTTGCAGTTATATTTAAGTGGTTTTGCACAACCCCCAACATCAAGGTTCTGTCCTACTACATGACTCATCAGCAAAGATATAAAGTTCAACTTTTTGCCCACATCATCATGATCCTGATTCTTATGCCAGGATTATTTTAATCAAGCAGTTATTCAAAGTCAGTCTGGCTCCTAGTGAGATTCACAGGAAATAAAAACATGAAAAGTTCACTCATGCTCTCATATGTATTGTCTTAAACACGTTGTTGAACGCCGTGTTGTGTCTTAAAGGGTCAAATCCGACCGTATTAGCTGGAGGGTGTGATAAGAACTGTGGGACTTTCTGTTTTAATGCTGCTATTTCCTCGTCGAACTGTTACACAACAATTAGCAACTGTTGCTGTTTGTCGCTGCTGTTTAAATGCCCCTCTGTCCTAAACAGTCAGAGCCAGACTGGGGCTGGTAGTGTGTGGGGGTTTTTGTGTGCATGTTTGTTTGTGTGGCTTTTTTTGAGCAGTGGGATCGGGGTAACTGGGCATACTGGACCCAAACAGGTCCTCATTGTGCTGGAGGAGGAAGAGCTCGGTCGTACTGCACTCTATTCAGTCAAGTTTGGAGCTGAGGGGGGGCGTTAAGTGTGTGTTTGTATACTTGCTTTTGTTAGCATGCGTGTGTGTGTGTGTGTACAGTTGTATACAGTGACTGCAGGGAGGTTTGGATGCATATATCAAGATGTGAGTTGATATGGGTGGATTTTATCTGCCCTCATCCCCCTCCACATACTGTCCATTCGTGTGTGTGTGTGTGTGTGTGTGTGTGTGTGTGTGGTGTGTGTGTGTGTGTGTGTGTGTGTGTGTGTGTGTGTGTGTGTGTGTGTGTGTGTGTGTGTGTGTGTGTGTGTGTGTGTGTGTGTGTGTGTGTGTGTGTAGCAGGGGAAGGCTAACAATAGCTTCATTTGACCCGTATAATGAGGGACTTCTTCATATTCAGACGTCTGCTGGCAGTTTGCTGTTAACATTTGTTTTAGTCAAAATTTCCAAAGGCTCACCTTTAACTTTCATGTACTAAACTTTAGAATATGACAGGAAATAAAGCCAGCAAGTTACTAACCCTGAACAGCACTTGTTGCCTGGTAACACAACCTTGTATCAGGAAACACTGGGAGCTATTGTGGGTGTACAAGGATTCACTGTGAACTATGACCTTTTAGTCTCAGCAGCTTTTCACCAAGGCTGAGTGTTTTTTTTTAATCTGTCTCCTATGAATTCACCCGCATCTGCTCTACTAAATGCACTGAATAGAGCATTTTATGGTGTTTCTGTGCTGTGCTGATCACCTATCAAATATGGCTGAGCTTCAAAAGGTGGTAATCGTCCCTTTTCTATATGGCCATCACTGCACATTTATCTTCAAAATAAAATGGGGCAGAATACACTTATAATCCCTTAATAACAACCTGCAACACTCGTGCTTAGAGCAACAATTACACTGCATGGAAAATTATTTCACTGTATTTATTTTCTCATTTTGTTTTCTTTTTCCAGTGATGTAACAGGAGGGTGAAGACGCGATCAACAGGCCTGGAAAAATGCAGGAACCGGATGGCAAATGGGAACTGGTAGGTTTAGAGAACACACCAAAATACACACACACACACACACACACACACACACACACACTGAGTCCCATAGAGAGAGACAGCAATGCCTTGGAGGGTGCCAGTCATGCCCAGCTTCCGCTGCGCTCCAAATTGAGCGTGGCACAGAGTGTATGAAGTCAGCCGTCTGGAAGAGAGCCAAGCATTGTTCCTCCAAGCAGCTGGATGGTAATTACTAAAGAGAGAGAGAGAAAGAGTAGCTCTGCCACCTCACTACTGTTGCTTCTGCATCCTCTCTTGTAACGTATAGGAAATACTGATATGGTACAACATGAATGACACAATACACTTCTTGTGTTCTTCTTCCAACACAACGAAAGGTGCGTGAAAAAGGACGGTAAACTACACTATATAACTTTGCATGATTACATACAGGACAGAAAATAACAAGGGCAGAAAGAGGTAAAACCCCAAGAGCAGCCCTTTGGTGAACTGAAACAAAACAATCAGCTGTAAATAACAAATCAAAAATCCATTTACCGGCTTTCAAATGCTTCTCATGAGCAACTATGTTATCTCTTTGACAAATGAGCAAACTCTGTATTCAAGAATAAGATGCAGTTAGATCTGCAAATAAAACTAGCAGTGGACCTCCTCTGAGTCATTTTGGTTTGTTTTCACTTGTTTCTTCCTGGTCAACTCATCTTCCTCAGGTCAAGGATGAGTTTTCACTCTCATACACCCTTGATTACCCTCATAGACCAAACTGAAGGCCTTTGTTGGGTTCACATTTGACAAGTTTCTCACAGCTTTGTATATCCAATGACAGTCTGATGCTATTCAGTTCAGTTACATTTATATAGCAGTAAATCATAACAAATGTCAACTCAAGGCACTTTAAGGACAAGATTTTACAGTATTATCGAGAGAAATCCAACAACTCCCTCTTCACTAGCATTTGGCAGCAGCAGGGAGAAAAAAACTCTATTGTTTTTAGAAAAAAAAACCTCCAACAGAATCAAAATCAGGGTGGTCAGTCAGCTGCCTCAACCAACTGGGATGAGAAGAGACGACCAGAAGCCAAAGCAGTGATCATAGAAGGGATGTGATATTATCAAATGAGTGACTGTAGTGGGCCTATTGTCTGTTTTGGCTGACCAGTCAGGTGGGCATTGCAACAGAATAGACACTCACTAGATCAAAACTAATTCGGAAACCAATTCTAACACTGAAACATGACAGAGTGAGATATGTATTGCTCTCTGAGAGGCCTCGATAGTCCTATCATCCACTCCACTATATTTACTATGGGCATAGCTCACCAGCTGAACTCACAGTGGGTTTAATCCTCCCCTCCATCTCTGCGTGCATACCTCGGTGTGTTTAGCCGCTCGGAGCATGTGTGTCGTGTACGTTTATCTGATCTTAAAGAAGAGAGGGATACACTTGAAGTGCAACAGATCATGCTGGAGGAAGACAGAAGAGGAGGGCGAGTGACAGCGAGCAGGGAGGAGGAGAGGGAGCTTTGCTAAGGTCCAGGCCCGAGGAATGTGTCAACTTACTGTCAACTATGTGCTGCTTTGTCATGAGACCGCAGAGCACTGGAAACACGTAAAGTTGCCTCTTTCACACCTTCAGCTCCTCCCGGCCTCCTTCCTCCTACTCCTCCTCTCCCCTCCTCTCCCCTCCCCACACACACAGTGGCAGCAGTAGCCAGGCCAGTGCTAGTGCAGCTGTGACCAGAACAATAGCATTCCTCAGGTTTTAAACGCCTGGCACTTAGATTCCTAACAGTCAAATTCCTGGCGGGGAGAAGCTGGGGGTTGCTATAGTACGCCGAGGGCTGTAAGAAGCCTTGTAAGGAGACGTACAGCTGTAAAGCACTGTGTGATTTGGGTTTTTTATGAGAGGGATGGACGGGTTCATGGGGATGAGGGGGAAGCTCTGTTGTCTCACCTCGCGTTCTTTTTTCATTAGATGTGACATTTTCAGCACTTCAGTTTTAGCAGTTTAGGCCGAGAGGCGTCCTGCTGCTTTGCCAGGGCATCGTGTGCTGATGGAGGCACCTGTTAAGTCAACATGTGTGTCTTGTAATGCGTTTTTGGCACATGCGGTGCCGAAAACTACACAGACGTGCTGAAAGTGACACATTAGTCTTCAGAGTGTTAAATTAGATCTTGACAAAGGAAAGAAAGAAGGGACGGTTGTGTTTATGTTTTTAGCAGGTAGAGGCGGCTATGCTTCATTTTTTTTCAATTTAAAAAGCGAGCTCTCTCTAAACCCGGCCAGGGGAAGACAAACTTTAACAAACTTCTCCTATTTCTAATTTAATTTATTATTTTTTCACCACACGTCAGATGTCCAAAGGATGTAGTTCTCAAGAATAATAATTCCTTCATTTGTTTAATGCAAAAACAGTACTTCTTCTGCTAAGATGGCTCCACAATTTAAATTACAATTAATCCCTCCTTTTCCATTAAAAAAGCCTCCAAATATCTCCTTATTCCACTCTTTTGGATACGTGGATTTTTTTTTCTGTCAGAGAAAATGAAAAGCCTAAATTTTGCGTGCCTCACATCATGTGTGCCTCCTCTGCTGGTTTTAGTTCACACAGCACTGAGCTGCCCAACTATCAGCCCATCTGAAATAACCCCAAAAATAACGATTCTCTCATTAACCACGCCTGTTTCACAATTTAAATATAAATGAATCTAATTTAGAAAACCTCGGCCGCGATGAAGGAGACTCATTTAGAGCCAATCTAAAATTAATGAGGGCATCTGGAGAGAGAGAGAGTAGAGAGGGGCCCTGTGTGGCTTAACAGATACCGGAGTTAACAAGCTACTGTACTTTAAACACTGGAAAATCCCCATTAATTTTAAAGTTAACGCAGTACTGTACTCTGAATGTTGGAAAAGAGCTTTAATGTTAGTTCAAACGCATTACAGTGACATTTTCCGACTGACTCTTGGCCTCTCGCTGTCAGACCTCCTCTAAGTTGTCATACATCAGCATTTATCAGTCTTTTCATGGTCATACAGAATTACAGTTTTCTCGACATTTCTAATATAATGGCATGTGAAAATGTTCGTGTATGTGGGCAGGATTCAGCCCTGACACCTTAGTCCTGTTAGATTTGCCGTATATAGAATTACCTAGGGACAACTACAGTAAAAAGACAGAATTTCATTATGATACATAAGCGTCAGTGAAACTTTCAAACAATTAGCCTTGAAAGTGCAGCACAGCAGGCACGCTCAAGTGACACAAACCATCAATGCATGCACAAATTTTCCAATCATGAGGCTCAAACATCTGTGGAAAACATGTGCATTTGTAGTTCTGTCTCCAGGTTTGGGTGTAAATCTCCCTCAGATTTGGATTTTGCTCTCTTTAATTTTGAGCAACACATTTCCCCTGACGTGCCGTTTGGAACGTCCCTTCCCTCAGCAGCCGATCGAGTGGCTCCAGCAGATGCCAGCCGGCTCCCACAGTGACTGTTTGGTTTTGCAGGTTTAATTCCCGATGGGTTTGGGTCTAGAGTGATTAGGCTGAGCCCTAAAGGCCAGCGGGCTTGTCAGGTGTCTCCACACATTAACGTTGTTCTGCTCACACCCTGAGCCGACAGCACAGCCAGGCAGAGGGGGAAAGAGAAACGCTGATCTGGCATGGTGGGAGGCACAGAAAGATGGAGAGGAACCCCATGTTTAATTCTATTGTTCAAACGTTACAATATGCTTTGAAAGAAGTTTTATTTTCATTTGTAATACAATGGAGGAGACTATTTTAAGCAGAGAGGAGATTAGCAGTGATGTTGAAAAGTTAGAGACTCTTGAGAATATTGCATCTTGTTTTTGTCTCGAAGGAAAAAACTTTTGAAATTTTAACTTTGACTTACACAAAGAAACAGCATTTTGACTGCATGTCACATTAATGATTTAAAGCATCTCAGGATTAAATAGTTATTTTCATATATATAAAACAGGAGTTGCACACTTTTCAAAATACCAAAAATAATGAAACTAATTAGTCATGTTTTTGAGAGACTTTTTAATGAGGTACCATTTTGAGAATTGTGATGATGCTGCTTTTAAAAATTAACCTGGTTTGAGTTACTGCAGTTTATGAAAATTACACCATCAGAGAGAATCTTTCATTATTATCTAATTCTCAGTAGAAAAGTTGTTGAATGTTAAGACATTACAGATCTGAGGCCTTTTTCTGATGATTTTTTCTTTATAATCTTCTCTGCACACTGGTGGATGCTACCTCAACACTTTCTTTGGCCTTTAACCCTGAAAGCAGCTGAGTGACAACACAGCTGACATCTCCCCGCTGGATTCAAATAAACTTGCATTGTGTGTGTGCACAAACAACTTCCTGCATGCAGACGTGCAGCTTGTTAATGGGGGGGGACTCTTCCTGCTTCTGACCTCCAACCTCATCCTACCCCACCCACACCCACCACTTACCCAGCATGGTGCAGCTATAGGAGGGGAAGAGGAGGAGGAGGTGGAGAGATGACATTAGGCTTTAGTGTGTGTATGTGTGTGTGTGTGTGTGTGTGTGTGTGTGTGTGTGTGTGTGTGTGTGTGTGTGTGCAGAGGAGGTGATGTTAGGTTTTTGGAGTTGGGGGGAAACTTGTGTCCTGCTCCGAAGGAGTGGAGGAATAAAGTGTAGGAGGTGGAGGGAGGAGGGGAGATGAGGATACCTGCTGAGAGGGCAGCCTATATGCACTCCTCCTCCTTCCTGCTATACCTCTCCCTCCATCCCTCGCCTCTTCTCCCCTCCTCCTCCCCCTCTCCCTCCCCCACCTCTCTCCAGCCGTGGGGGTAAAGTACATTACATGCTTGCTAATCAAACCTCCATTAAAAGTTTGAAGGGAACGGAGCTGGAATCTGGAGTCTTCCTGCTTCCTCTTTCTGCTCACTTCACCTTCCTCGTGCTCCTCCATCTTCACTCTCAAAACTCTCAACCCTCAAACGGTTTGTAAAGTGAGAGCATTACTCTAGCCAACAAATGCTGCAAGTGTGCCAGTGACATGGCAGCTTTTAAACAAAACGGAATAAATCTAAACGTAAAATTTGGTGTGATACTGCACTTTAATCACAAGTAGTGTGCCCAGCATGGATGCACAGATGTTACAGCCTTAGGGCATTTTTGCAGTGGTCCTTGAGGTCGGTTAGCAGCAACAGGTTTGTCAGTTGTATGAGCTGGCAGAGTAAAAAAAACAAAACAAAAAAAACAACTGAGAGGATTATGTAGATTTTATACTCTGTGTAAAAAGATGAACAGTTGGCATTCTATTTAAGTTATGACAATGTCTAATGAAATTCTATTTAACCAACCACATACATTACATGAGAATTAGGTTTTCCTCTGCAATCAAAAGTGTTGTTCATTGCTGCGTATCAAATAATATACGCGAGGTTTTAAGTTCAAAACGCATACAAGTTCAGTTGTTCAAAATGGTATTTCTACATTATGTAAAGAATTGTTTTAGGGCTATGTACTTTATTACCATAATTGTTCAAACAAGTTTTTTAGGTTGGAAAATTGTAAAATAAATAAATAAATAAATAATAATAATCATAATTTTTGCTTCAGTGTTAAGTTGATAAGGGAGCGGACTTGAAATCTTCAACTTAAGGTAAAGAAAAAATAGTTTCCAAACCAATTTTATGAAGTTATGTCTACTGGAATTTACTTCTTAGCCAACAACCCCCAACATTTAATGTTATATACAGCATCCTCCATAATTGCTGGCAGCCCTGGTTAAGATGTGTTGAAAGCCTGAAAATAAATTCAGTTTTTATTGCAGAAGCATACTCTCACAGTGAAAATTGTTTTTTAAAAAATGTATTATAGGAGAAGGTTAGGTGCTGTTTTGTTGGTAAAAGGGGGTTGTACAAAGTTTTAACATCAGGAGTGCTAATAATTGTGACACACATGATTTGATGTAAAAGAATTATTTCTTAATGTGTGATTTTTTTCCCCACTGAATAAATGCACTTGAATTAAAGGTTGGATTTTCCTCTTTTTTTCATTGTGGTCCTATATTATTTTTAAAAAAACTGAATTTATTAGAAGCTAAAGAGCACATCTTAACCAGGGGTGCCAATAATTATCTAGGGCGCTGTATAACACACAGTATTAAGTTGATGAAAAGATGTGTTCCCAACCCATCAATGTAATGTTTGCAATTTAATCAGAGTTTAAGCAACGTTTCAGATTCATTACACCTTTGAAGCAACATTAAGTATCATATTTGCAGTGTTTGCTACATCCTGCAACGTTTAAATGGTAAACAAAGCAAATGATGTGGATTGTAACATTATTAGAGCCTTATTTGAATAGCTAAAGGTGTGTAATCTGTCCTGAGATCTCATTTCAGAGCAGGAATGCGTTCAACAGTCTGCCATTGTAGTTATGACATATCAAGTGTACAAAGTTTACTTGATGGCTTGAGGGTAGTCTTTTCAGTTAATCGTCTGAAAAGCATTAATGTTCTCTGCACAAGATGAATGTCTGGTCTGACATGAGGTCAGGTCACCCTTACATCCGTTTGGTCCGAAAATGTTGAACCAATGTCTGGACCAATGTCTCGGTTGAAACCAGGCTGATATCATCGTCCCAGGCCTCTTTCGGGACAAAAATACACTGCCAATTTAGAAATGTGAGCAATACTTCATTTAAAGTCTAATTCTTTACATTAATCACTTGCATTTTATAAAAACTAGCCGAAACAATTCCAAAGTTTTTGTTCACTCTCATCCCAGTTAAACATAGATGCAAAATGACTCCTTTTGTTTTAAATCTCGTCCAGTTTCAGACTGGATCTTCAGTTACAAGCACCTATAAGCTAAACTAACAGAAACTCACATGGAGTAGTGCATTGATTTGAATAAGCTGTGAAAGCCTGTTCAGAGCTCTGTGGTCTGCTAACCATACAGAGGATCAGAGGATGAGGTCTGCACAATGCCACAGTGACACATACTGGATCTACTGTACACAATATCTGGACTTACATATTGAAACTGATACACAAGGATACAAAAGACGTAGCCGAGGCAGTCTTACAGGGGTAATTATGCATGCACTGAACCAAAGCCCAATTACCATTTCTAAGAGCATGAGCTCTCCTGGCATAAACAGGCAGCTTTTGAAATATAATGTCATGTTGTTGCTGTGCTCCGTAAACACAGAGACAGTCATATGAGGCCACTATATTATCACTTATTGTTATGCATAAGCTACATGTTGTTAGTGCTATTGACCTTATTGAACAGAAAGAAAATTGTAAAGCAGTCATTTATGTAATATTAACTCTACACACTCAAGTCTGATTGAAGTGTAGAGCTACTGCTAATATTTTCATGCACCGTCTCCCTGAGTTAAAGGAAAATGCAATTTTTAAGCACTTCTGACTACATGAAGGCAGCAACACACAACTGTATTATTTACCAACCCAAAAAGGACAAGGAAGAGGTTTAACTGTAATTTAATAATACCACTAATAATAATTTAGCCCTTTCCCCTCTCTACTCCACTCTCCTTTCCCCCTCTTATGTTGGTAATTGGATTTAGTGAACACCTGTATGAGTGTAGATTGTTCAGAGGATTATGGTCAGGGAAGCCTTGAGTCACCACTAATTATCATCTGTTTCTTTCTCGTACTCACACTCACACACACACACACACACACACACACACACACACACACACACACACACACACACACACACACACACACACAGAATCCCAGTATTTCCCTCTCTGCACCAAACTCAGGAGATTTAATTGATATTTTTAGGTCATAGTGGCTTTAGTCAGCCCTGCATAGCCGCAGCTTATTAGGCTTGGAGATATATGCTGATGCTTTGTCTTGGCTCTCATTTAATTACTTTAAAGCAAGTTTTGTTTTGAAGCATTTTGCATAAACTTGTGTTCATTTAGATTAACTTAAGTTGAGCCCAGATAATAATTTTTGGTAATCACACGTTTTCTATCTTGGCAATGCTCATGCAGATCACTAGGAGATAAATTCCGTCTCTATTTCTTCCTGAGACGTTTGCTGTTTCCCCAAGAAAGTTCATGGAAAGTCCTGCATTTTCTATAGGACCTGCTATCTTGGAGCTCCTATGAAAGATGGAGTTTACAATGGGCAGGTGCATCAATGCTGCATTTGATGTCAGACAGGAGTGTATTTAACTGTTGTAATGACAGATTTTATTTTATTTAACAATTGATCTGTGTTCCTGCCACTTCCTTATGGTCATGAGTTGTGGGTATTTACTCATACTGTGGGATCACAGATGCAAGCTTTTGAAATAAGTTTAATTTAAAGACTGCCTGAGCTCAACCTCAGGAACAGTTTGAGGAGACTAACCCCAGATTAAGCTCTTTGTGTTCAAAGTTGGTTGAAGATGGCATCTGAACCTTCACTTGGATCGATTAGGGTTTTGTGCTCCTTTTCAAAGGCAGTTCAACAGTAACTGGTAATACAGGGGAAAGTCTTCCTCCACTTGCATTGCACTGACACTCTTAAAGGCATTAGTGGAGATTTAATTTCCTATGACTTTGAACGTAGCATGCGCATGCGCACATACAACCTCTCCCTCACCCCCTCTAACATCCCCCCCTCTTAACATTTACAAAGAAACGCCTCCCTCCAGAAACTTGCGTAGGACTCGTGAAGTTGCCTACAGCCGCAGTATAATACAATAATACATTTTACCTGTCCAGAAGGAATTTAGCAACCGAGGCATCTGTCTTTAGGTCCATTTGTTGCTTGAGCTGACGCCATCGCCCAAATGACTCGCCAATAATCACTTTTGTTTTTGCATTCTCGCGATCCAGTTGTCTTTTATTTTCTCTGACCTCAAAAAATGCCTTTCTTTTACGGCTGGGTCCCCCTGGATCTTTATCTGCCATTATGTCAAAAAAGATGAGCAAAACAAGTCGCCAGCTAACTACGAAGCTATACCAAAGCAACACATACACAAAACACGTAAGTCCAAGGCGTACGTAATCTACGTAACTAGGCCTGAGGCAGAAGATTTTTGATTGACAGGAAAGGGAGATAACCAAACGCCTCAGTCCGAGCGCTTTGATTGGCTGATGTTTTTCAGGTCCTGCCATGTCCACAGTTATTTATTTTTTATTTTTTATTTTTTAGAAACCATACATACAAGTCCACTAAAGGTCAGTATATTCATTTTATGTGAATCAGACAAATTAAAAAACAAAAACATCCTCCATAATGCCTTTAAATGATTGAAATTAATTTAACTGGATTTGCCATAGAGTGGTAATGAGAGCATCCTGGTGTGCTCCAGCTGCAGCGAGTGACAGAGGGGTGAGTGGAGAAAGAGGAGGTGAGGTCATCGATCTGTGTGTTGTAAAGTAAGAAACAGTGTAGTTTTACATCAAAGCCATTTTAATGCAGGAAAGGATGATTTTGATGGAAGAAAACTGCAAAATATGTATCTGTGAGTCTTGGTTTGGAGAGATTTATTCAATGCTGAAGAGAGGCTTTGATTATAAAGCTCATGGAACAAGGAAGCAAGTGTTGTTATAGAGCCACAAACGAGGAGGTCTGTTTGGATGGAAGAGTTGACAAAACAGTGGACGTTAACACAGGAAAGTACTATTCATTTGCATTGCCGAATGACTGTTTTATATCCCTAACCTAAATTTCTCCTTTGTGAGATCAATAAAGTCTATCTTATCTTATCTTATCTTAACCACATGTTTTTGTTGTAACTATAACAGTGAAGGTTGTCCAACATCAAAAAATGCTTATTTGAAGCCAAATTTGGATCTTTAACTAAACGTATTCAAGCCTACTGTCACAGTATTATAACTAAAAGTGATTTCAGCAGTTAATTGTGGCACATTTCCTGTTGCCACCGTGTTATTCTAACAGTCTCATAGGGTGGGGCTGTAAGGTTGGAGGACTTGTTGAGTGGCACGTAACTGACAGGACATGGACAGACAAAGTGAAGCAGGAAATCTCCCTTCTCAAGTAGTTCTCAAGCTCTGCAGACCTGTCTTTAAAAGTGGAAATGGAAACAAGCTTCATTATGTGCTCTAGCATGAATATAGGTCAGTAAGTTGACAAAGCTGGTGACCTAGAACCAAGTTGTTGGAAGGAAGAGGAAGACTCGGGATGGGTAAACAGTGTGAGATCAGTCAGTGAAGGAAGAAATGAGTTGAAGGAAGAGAGGGAGGACTGACAGAGGGAAAGAAAGAGATGTTCTCTGTCCCACAGTGATATATGAGATAGCAATGTAGCTCTGTGTGTGCGTGTGTGTTGTCAAAGAGCTTCAGTGACTTAAACTTCAGCAGGCATCAAGACAGATAGACACACATACACAAAAACTCACAAAAGCACACACACACGCACGGTCAGGTGATACATCATGGCTGTGAGGAGGAGGAGGAGGAGGAGGGGTGACACCGGTGGAAGAGAAAGAGAGTGAAAAGAAGGGATGGACAGATGAGGAGGAGGTGAAGCGGAGGAGTAGGAGAGAAAAATCAGGGTAAAGGGGCACCCAGCAGGTGACTGAGGGGAGCAATAAAGAGCGCTGGACAGTTCACTTAGTCCAGCTTATTCTTGTATTTAAGTACCGGTGAAATTGATTCAATTATTAAAGAGGTAATCCGTCAGTTTTTCTCCGCTTTCCATTTTGGCGCTAAGCCTTTGTTACTCTTGAATTATTGTGAAGATCACCTGCCAAAAAAACAGTAAGATGTGTGAAATGATCCCTGATAGTGAGCCCAGTATATAAAGGAAAACATTTTCATCTCAAATATACCTTTATTGTCTCAAAGTAAAAAGAAAATATTGCAAAAAGTGAAATATAGTCAGACCTGAGCATAGAAATAAGCTACAACATGATTATGAAACAATGACAACTATGTAAATGATAATAATAATAACCTAAGCACACAAGCTCGCTTAAAGCTCTAAGACAGCTTGGAAATATCACCACTATCATCCATTAGTCACAAAGCCCTGCTTATCACTAGCTACTTCTTTTAAACATGTAAAGATTTGATGGAAATCAATGAGTCATTCACCATCAAATTACTAATAATTCTGTTTATATAAAGAATTTATGAAGATACCCATTAAAGCAGCTGTAGCGTGCCTTCATGGTGTGGTAACCTGACAACGTATGCCACAGATATTGCACGTATGCTACTGTTCAAAAGTCTGTTGTCACCCAGACAATTTCATGTTTTCCATAAAAATTCACACTTTTATTCATGTGCTAACATAACTGCACAAGGGTTTTCTAATCATCAATTAGCCTTTAAACACCATTAGCTAACACAATGTAGCATTAGAACACAGGAGTGATGGTTGCTGGAAATGTTCCTCTGTACCCCTATGGAGATATTCCATTAAAAATCAGCTGTTTCCAGCTAGAATAGTCATTTACCACATTAATAATGTCTAGACTGTATTTCTGATTCATTTAATGTTATTTTATTGAAAAAAATGTTTTTCTTTCAAAAATAAAAGCATTTCTAAGCGACCCTAAACTTTTGTAAAACAGCTGCACACAGTCATAATCATATATTGTTCACTATGATATCTAATGACAGCTACTATTTTCAGTTTATTTCTAAACCGCTAATGGTTGATAGTTACAGTAAACTGAATAGAAGTGTAAATATCAGCTGAGGATCTGGGCAAACCAAGTAAACATAGATCTTCCTAAAAACGCAGTAAGAGGAAGCTTCTACTTGTGAGAATTTTTACACTCAGAAATCCTGTAATGTCACGGCCTTGTTACTGTGTTTGAGAGTCCTGCTTTATTCTACCTAAACCTTCTGAACTGACAATCAGTTCCTAGGAGAGAAAAAAAAACACCATTCTGACACCAAAACAATCCCGATGATGATTTCAGTAAGTATCTGCAACCATGAGAACTCTATAACAGACATAACGGGTTTCTCTTCTCCACTGCAGCATCACTTTAGGCCGAAACAGGTGGAGTTTTACTTCAGGACTGTGGCCAGTGTAGCTTTAAGTCTTGGGGTGATGAGATGAGAGGGGGAGGAAGTGAGTGATGGACAGCCAGAGGGAGGGAAGGAGAGAAGGGGGGATGGAGGGAGGTGTGTAGAGCAGCAGAAACTTCCCATGCTGGCCTCCCAGTGTGGCTACGTAATGAGGGCAAGGGACACACACACACACACACACACACACACACACACACACACACACACACACACACACACACACACACACACACACACTCACACTCGGGGCTGAGCATGGCCCCACGGCTGATTAGCGGCACACAAAGGCCCCAAACAGAAGTAGCAGAAGACACACAATGGGAGCAGGGCCTCAAGGCGTGGTTTACTTCTGCCCCGAGGGAGGGGGCGAGAGAGGTAGAGAGACACAGGGAGACGAGGAGAGAGAGAGAGAGGGTCCCACTGAGAGGGACAGGCAACCGAAGGCGGGAGGGAGGGGAGGAGTGGGGGAGGAGGAGGGGGCCGGTCGGTGGGGTTACAGAAGTGACAGAAGCAGAGAGGAGTTTTGTTTTTGTCCTGATAAAGACGTGCTGCGTTTCTGCTCACTTCTATTTGCAGCGCCCGCCGCATCAGGAAACCAGACGGATGGTCAGCAGCCCACCCAGGGGCCTAGCAATGTTTTCGCCCCAAAATATTCTGTGTATATTGAAGCTCAATTAAAAGATTTGCTAACCCAATCAAGGGATGATGCAGATGAATGCAGGATATGTGGAGGAAAGGAGTCCTGAGCCAGCCTCCTCCTAAAGCAGGTTGATCCCAGACATTATTACATGCCTCCACCTCACCAGAACATCCAACTACATTAGTCAGTGAAAAGGGTAGCAGGGAATGATGAATGAATTAAATCATGCACAGACACAAGTGAAAACAACAATTTCTATTCATAATACTTGTAAAAGTGTAAGAATGCATTGCTCTCTCATCAATGTGGGAGCAATGTGGTGGAAGGGGAGTGAACTTCTGAAGAGGAACACAGCAGAAAAAGTTTAATTTACATTACCATTCACCAGTTTGGGCTCACTTAGAAATGTCCTTATTTTTGAAAGAAAAACATTTTTTCAATGAAGATAACATTAAATGAATCAGAAATACAGTCTAGACATTGTTAATGTGATAAATGACTATTCTAGCTGGAAACGGCTAATTTTTAATAGAATATTTCCTCCATAGGAGTACAGAGGAACATTTCCAGCAACCATCACTCCTGTGTTCTGATGCTACATTGTGTTAGATAATGGTGCTGAAAGGCTCATTGATGATTAGAAAACCCTTGTGTAATTATATTAGCACATGAATAAAAGTGTGAATTTTCATGGAAAACATGAAATAGCCTGAGTGACCCCAAACTTTTGAAGGGTAGTTTATATGTGAGAGAAGTCCACTGATAGCTCACTTCAAGTTTTGGTGACTGACAACCTACCTCGTAATCATGAGAAAATTTAGGGCAAAATTCTCACTATAGGACTGCTGCTACAACCCGAGTTTTACACCAAACAGTCCCACTACGGCACAAAATTCACTGATGAGTTAAACCCAGAAGAACTATTTATCTAGAATTCACCAGCATCCTTCTTTTCCCTGGCCAGCTTCACAGTTTCTTTCTGCTGTTTTCAGGATCCTTAATAGATTAAAATGCCGGCTCAAGAGATCGCTGATACAACGTAGAGAAGTGTCTGTAATTCCATAAATGTATTTACACACAGTTTAGAGTTGTATTTGATGACGCATTTATTGAAACGCCTCAACACTTGGTACCACACAGTCTGCAACAGAGTGCAGTAGAAACCTAAACTAGCTTATTGTGCACAATGCAATGAATTAGCAAAACTATCAAAACACTGACTGTACAGGTGCCATTGCTCTCTGAAGTCAGTTGTTTCTGCCACTGCAGACTTATCAAAATATAATGTGGAACAGGTATGCAGCAGTAATATTTAGCCCAACTCATACGATGATGATGATGTCGGGTTTTCAGGGTGACAGATACTTGATCTAAAGATTCTTTCACACATGAATCCTGCGGCCATTTGTGATGTTGAAAATACTGTATATTTTTGCTTAAATATAAAAATTAAAGTAATATGATATAAATAATAATGAATGAAGAAACAAACCTTACTTTTTATACTTTGAAACCAAAAAGTAGAAGCTGAACAAAGGCCTGGACACCAGTAACATTCCAAATGAGGATTGTTTGAGTTACTGCTACCACAGAACGTGCTGAGAGCTTTAAAATCATCCCCGCAGCTCTTTGCATAGATTACTATCTACATATTTCTACAGAGAATGAATATTATATGGCAACGACTAATGAACATGGCCCTCTTTTCACACAGGAGTCGTGGCTGCTGTAATCTCTGCTGTTCAATTAGCTGCGCTGACCGGGACGCCACCTACACTTCATTAGCTGCAAGGCGAAGGTATGGAATTAACCTTTTTCCCTCTCTGTGTTTCTCTGCCTTCTCCAAGAGAGATATTGCAGCAGCGAGAAAAAAAAAAGAAACTATTTGAAATGAGTTTCTCTGTATCAGTTAAAATGTGATTTTCTTTTATTTTACCTTTAAAATAGAAGCTTTTTGAATATTTACCAGGAAGTAGCAGAGAGAAAGAGAAAGAGGGCACGACTGACGAAAGTAGGGGGAGGGAGGTATAAATCCATAAAGACAATTTAGCCTTACCGGCTTCTCTTCCTGTTTTTCCAATTACTTAATGCTATTTAAATACACCAGAGCTGACACACACACACACACACACACACTCATACACACATTAATGGTCCTCAGCAATGGAGAGGCTCCTGAAATAAGTCACGCAGTAATTGTATTTGATAAATCATAAAGGGAGCCCATCAGAGGAAAGCTAGCTGTAATAAAATGATAAACTAGACAATTATGAAAAAAATCCCTGGCCTTTAATTTCCTAAACACACTCTGGAGAGAGGCCGTTTAAGCCGGAGCGATTTGACGAGATGCTCAACACATTATTTTTCTCCTCTCTGACACATTGAATTACAACACGGGGCTCTATAATGTCTGTAATATCAGCAGAACACCAGAGATCCACACTCGGCTGCTGTACATCTCCTCAGCGCTCTGACTTTATGGGATACTCGTCTCAGTGCAGGCTTAGGGGTAAACCAAACAATCAACAGATACTAGACACACTTTATGTGCTTCAGAAACCTGTGGAGTCGTTTGTAGGTTGTGGGTGTTTCTTTTCTTGGTTCAGATTCAGAATTAGCCCTGAAATCATGTAGGAAAAAAAAAAAGAGCCTGAACTTGCTACAGTAAAAAATGGGTTAACTGTCACCAGCATTTGAACACATACACTGGCCACGTTTACATGAAGTTTTTTAATTCGGAATTATTAATTTGGATTTAACTCATTCAGAATTAAAGTTTTGTGCTTCACATTTACATGGAAATATTAATTCTGCATTAAGGTTGACATGGACCGCATGTTTGGGCGTTGGAAAGGATTCTGATTGGACAGGGAGTGGATGTGAAGTGTCCCTGTTTACCGGAAGAAAACAAACTCCATTTGCTGCAGCATCTCTTTTCCCCAACAACGTGGAGGAACAACTAAAAAGCACGCTTTCTGCTTTGCTTTTTATTGTCGTTTTGAAACAGCAACTCGACAATGGCGTACTTCTTCTGTAGCGTCAGTAAGGTCACAGAACGTGTAGGTAGCTACATCGATACGTGAGGAGCCAAGCATTCACAGAATGAGCGGAATTAACTAAAGCGGAATTAAGTGTATACATGAATAGAATGTACACAGGAATCAGTTTATTCTGAATTAACATCAGAATAAACCAGGTAGTTTATTTAGAATTAAGTTTCTTCAAAATTAGCTTTTTATTCGGAATTAAGTGGTTACAAGGAGATTTTAAAGCGGAATTAACTTTAATTTTGAATTAAAGAGGAATTAAAAGTCTCATGTAAACGTGCTGACTGTTCCCTGCTCTGTTTCTCATTGGTTGTTCTTTATCTGTGGCACTCAGTCCAAAGTTCATTTATTGAAACCAAAAGCACCATTATAAATATTTTTGGGCTTTTTTAAACATCGCTTTGATTTTCTATGACACCTGAATAATATTCTAAAACAGATGACACCGTAGTTTGCAGCAAACATAACTCAAACAAGAAGAGGTGCCGCCTTTGTTGGAGCCTTTTCAGCTGCACTTCAGCACACATTAGGTGTGCTTGTAAGTATTTACAGCAGTGGATCAGTGTAAGGGAGTCTGAATCAAAATCAACCATAGTATCTGTGTTTATTTTAACAAATGTGATCAGATTAAGTGATTTTAATAGCTTTACTGTAATATTGAGCTTTGGCTTCATTTAATAATTGCTAGTTTGCATCTACATGTGTTGACTGCAGGGAAAACACAGAAAATCAAAAACTTTTCTGTCTCTTATCTGTTAGGTTCTTTTCAGTATTGCGAGTGATTATATCCCATAAAGCCTCGCTCATTCTGTATTCTTCCTGATTCAGCTCGTGGCCAAATGAGCATTTAGGTGGGAGTTTATCTGTATAATGGATTTAACTGATGTTGTGATCGACAGTTTCCTGAAGGCCGCTGTTGGCAGTCAGGTGCTCCAGCATCAATCCCTCTATTGTCAGAAGATCACATTAACTCTTTGAGGCACAGATTTTTTTTTTCATGCCTCTATAAAAATCCCATTCCTCGCCGAGTCTTGTGGCACAGACGGGCGTGACGGTGTGAGATCTGCACCACAAAGAGTTAAAGAAAATCTGATCTATTGGTTCCTCATGTAAACGCAGCTCCACTCTGTGTGTGTGTGTGTGTGTGTGTGTGTGTGTGTGTGTGTGTGTGTGTGTGTGTGTGTGTGTGTGTGTGTGTGTGTGTGTGTGTGTGTGTGTGTGTACACTGTTGGTGCTGCTGTGTAAAATAACATGGAAAAGGTGATTTTCCACCATAGTGAGGTTTCCACAGTGTGTTCCCCCAGGCAGGAGCACAGACATGATTGAATTGTGTGTGTGTGTGTGTGTCATCTCCATGCTGCACTGTATAAGGGCATTTCTCCTGTCATTGATTGAATTAAGAATTTATTATCCTCCAAGCAGTAAGCACAACATATTTGATTTTTTTATTTATTTTCAGATGTATGTTTTTCAACTGATAATTTAAAAAAATAAACATGACCTTTTCCTCATAATTCCTCAAAATCAGACTTCTTGGAGATGTGAGGTCTTCCTTTGGCATCAGTGTGATTACTGTATACTATGACACTATGGAGGAGTTTTTATTTTAACATGGCCTTGAGTCTGATCCTGTGTCTGAACAACACACAGTAACTCTGTCTCTCCCTGCAGGTGAGGCTGATGGAGCAACAACAACCGAGCACACGGGATGCAGAAGATGCTGACACACACACACACACACACACACACACACACACACACATACAACAGTAAATGGGAGTCTGCTGTCAGGAGGGTGAGCCATTTCCAGGTGAGGAAAACTGAATTAAACTGAATCAAGCTGAACCGATCTGAACTGGAATGACCTGCAGTGAAGCGAAAGGAAGGCTTCAGCTGGACGGCTCTCTGAGGTTTGGGGGAAAAAATCAGTCAGAGAAATAGCTTGAAATAATGCAGATGAAAACGTGTTGTTTTTGAAGCTTGCCTTCCAGGCTTCCTGTGCTGTATTTTTAATATTTGGGGTTTATTCACTTTTACATTATGTTCTGTAACATTAATCATGACAAAAACCTCAATCATGACACTGTAAATAATAAGCTTTCTCTTGTCTATGTGTAATCTGTATTTCCCTATTTTATTATGTCTGTCAAAGTTTTTCAAATATGTATGTTCTTGGGGGACATTGTGGAATTAAAGAGGTATAAAAGTGAAACTCTAGTGCTGTTTTGAGCTGTTTGGTGTTATCTGCTTGAAGAACTGCCTTCAGGCCACACACAGTTTGTCCCAGTTAGAAGTTTGTGTAAAGTCCAGCATCACATATCATCATTTCCTCTCCTAGTTTCACACTTGACTTTTTGAACAAACTCATGGATTACAAAAAACTGTTAAATGATTTTAAAAATGCATCGTAACCAAACTACAAGTTATTACAGGTCATGAGGAGCTGACTTTTTGGATACATTTTCACATTAGTCTTTGAACGTATACAGGATTTACATTAAATGTCAAATAGAAATTAAATGTAAAGAAAATCCAAAAATAGTACATCGGCTTTACAAGGTTTCCTCACTGAAGGTTTACCTTGAGTCTTTATGGAAGATGTTTCTGGTGTTTTAAACAGAATATTTATCTGCTGGATCGTAAATAAAGGCATGCATGGAGTCTTTCACCTCTATATATCTGGTGTGTAAAACTTGAAGAATACTTAAAGCCAATGCTATGAATTCAGACACAAAATGTGCATACAAACAGAGAACAGTCGCCCCTGGCTATCTGCAGCACTGAGTGTAAATGATCGCATAGCTGTGGTCATAACTCACAGTGGTACAGGCTGCTGATGGAAGCTGACACCTACTGTCTGTGTGTGTGTGTGTGTGTGTGTGTGTGTGTGTGTGTGTGTGTGTGTGTGTGTGTGGGTCATTTTAGACTCTTAATGTCTCTTCCTTTCCCTTCTGTCCCTTCTCGCCTTCCTCCTCCTCCTCCTCGATGCCTCGGGTGATGAAACTGACTCTGTTACATCAGACCAAACTGCCCCCGCCCAGCTTTTGCCTCCTGCCATCGACACACGGACACATTTGTTTGCCCACACTCTAGAGCCCCATCAGTGTGTTTAACCTTATTGATTAGGTGTTGTCTGTTGATACGAATCAGGATAATCCATCACTGATGTCTGTGTTTGCGGGGCGGAGGTGAGCTGATAGTGATGGATGACAGATTAATCAGTGAAGCACGATAAACTGAAGAGCACTCGCACAAAGACACACACGCACAGTAACGATGGTTTTAGTTTCACTGTCGGCTGCAAACTAATGAAACACAAACTTGTTCCTCTTTTAAATTACAGGATGTTAAGATTTAAATATACAACACAATGATAGTTATTCTAAGCACGGTTTATTTGTAATTATTTATAGGTTCCCCATTAACTTACAATATGCAGTAATACACAGGTTATATCTCAATGTTAAGTGTTTTTTAAGACGAGGAAAAGAAGAAGTCATTAACAGCATAAATACAACAATTACTTGTCAGGTAATTATTCACAATTTATTCATTTTTTGTCCTTTCTATGCTAAGTTTTTGAAAGAATTAAAAATAGAATAATTTTAAAAAAATAACATGTAATGTGATTGTGTGTAGTTCTGACTGGACCAAACACAGGCACTGCTAATTTTCAGTACACACTTACAAAGCAGGTACATTCAGGTAACAGAGGGTATTTGGGGCCTACTGTAAGTTTATATACCATACAGATGTGGAGGATAGTGAAGCCTGGTAAACAAAGAAGTGTGAGCAACCCAGATGAATGTCCAGAGCAAATAGTTTGGTAAATAACACCAGAAAGCCACTTTAGTCCCATCTGAAAACATGTTAAACAGTCGGTTAAGTTCAGGAAGGTTTCAGCATCATAGTGATGTACGTTATAGCCTGCTGGGGATGAAGGAACAGAAGAGAAAGAACTGGGCCAGTGTGGAAATCCATGAAACCTGCATTCTTTCTAACAGCCAGCAGGACCATGCAAATGAGTTTATGGGTTCATTTACTAGTTTCACAACTTTTTAAACATATAATGAGGTTAATTTTGAAAAATGGTGTTCCGACTTAATGGAAAATAGATGAGAAAGCAAACTATGCTTGACAGGTTGTTGCCATAGCGTCCTTGAGCTCTCAATTAAAACTTCCCCTCGCTCATTCTGTCCTGTTTTAAAAGACCGAGATGGTGATGGACAAATTAAAAATGACACTCTGTAACCAATGGGTGAAGAATAGAGCACAGTGGTGTCTGAAAAGTAGTTAAAATGATGTTTACTGATTAAACAGGTGACCTGGTTAGCATAGGCTAACTTACCAGCAGTAGTATTCCACCATAACTGCAGCACATCTGTTTAATATTTTGCATTTAGTGACTGCACAGTATTTCTCCACTAACAGGTAATGGAACATGATTATCCATTGCCTCTGACTGAATCACTCACACACATCACAGCAGTGAGCTGACTGTTGGGGACATAATGGGGCTGATGAAGGACATTTGGAGAACAAGGAACTGAACCAGCTTGTAGCTTCTTCAGGGTGTCCATTTTCACAACGTAAAAACTGACGTGTTATAGATAATGACTCCATTGATCTCATAAATGGAGAAACTCACTAGTGTACATTGTGAAATAAACAAACAAATAAACAAACCACCAACCCTGTGATTAACAGACAACCTATGCTGTTCGAAACAACTAATAAGGAGTGCCTAAAGAGCTCAGTATAAACACACAGGTGTAGATTCCAGCCAGGTTCCTGTGCTACAGGTCACTGGTGACTGTCCAATACTGGCAAAAATGGCACAAAAAATTGCATCTAATTCTGTTTTAATCCTGATTTTAACTTCATTTAGGCTTAACCAGTCTGGATCAAAGGGTGCACTGCTGAGTTTTCCTTTTTTCTTGATCAGAACTCCTGTAAAACTGAGCAGGAACTCGGTAAGCATTCACACTGCCAGGCAAAAGTTTGGACACACCTTCTCATTCAATGCTTTTTGTTTATTTGCATTATTTTCTACATTATAGATTCATTCTGAGGATTAACACTTTTATATTTACAACATAATTCCACAAGTATTCTTTTGTAGTTTTGATGCCTTCAGTATTAGTCTACAATGTAGAAAATAATCAAATAAAAACCACTGAATGAGATGTGTCCGCACTTTTGACTGGTAGTGCAGAAGCAACATTCTTATAGCAGAGTTTCTTTGTCTGTGTGTAAAACATCTTTTTTCTCTTGAAAGAAATCTGGTTTTTATGATATTGAACAAATCAAGGGCACTGCAGAGAAATAACAGGCTGTCCAAACACCAGGTATTGTGAACACACCGAATCGAAGCCGTTTTTGTCGTCGCTTGTTGTCCCTCGGTGAGAGGGACGAGGAGGACTCGAACTTAATCATTTTCTTTATTTAATTATCTTCACTTCAGTCGGCGGGCCGGTTGAATGATGGGATGATCTGGGGTGTGTGAGAGTGTTGGAGAGTGTGTTTGCTGGCGCCCAGAGCATCCTTTGTGTTGCTGGAATTAACCATGACTTGTCACGTGTAACCGGCTGCTAACCTCCAACCCCATTCAGGAACCATCCGCTGTGTGTGTGTGTCTGTGTGTGTGTGAGAGAGAGAGAGAGAGGGAGAGAGAAATCATTGTTCCTGATGGAAAAACACAAATGCACCCAACCAATACAAACACAAACTACTGCGGCTTGCTCTGGATCACACCTGCTGGTTTAGACAAACGTGTAATTATTCAAATAAAAATGTACAACAGCAGCTGAATATCATTTATATTTAGCTCTGTGCAAAAAATGACAACTTTTTTACTTTCAAGTTTATTGAGCACACAGTAACAATACTTTCCTAAACATGGAAATAAAGAGTTTTATTGATTCTGACAGTAGTTCTTTTTGTCTCAGTGAAGAAACATTGAAATGTCATCTGAAAGTCTCAGAGAAGTTCAACATATCAAAAGGAACAACTTCCTCACCTACAAGTCACGTTACTGTCTTGACTTAAAAACAAAAAAACAACCATCAATTTTTTGAGTTTTTGCAGATGACTGGGTCTGTTTAATAATAAAGTTCTGACACAAGTACAGTGCTTTGCAAAAGTATTCACCCCCGTTGGCTTTTAACCTATTTTGTAATATTACAAAATCTAATTTAAATTTTTTTTTTAAATTTGAGCTTTATTTGATGAGTCTACACAAAATAATCAGTTCTGAAGTGAAATGAAAAATTTATATGTAAAAAAAATAATTTTTAAAAATAAAAAAACTGAAAATTGACATGTGCATATGTATTCACCCCCTTTGTTATGAAGTCCCTAAAAAGCTCTGGTTCAACTAATTGCCTTCAGAAGTCACTAAATTAGTGAAATGAAGTCCACATGCGTGTCATATGATCTGTCAGTATATACACACCTTCTCTGAAAGGCCCCAGAGGCTGCAACACCAAAGTAAGAGGCACCACTAAACAAATACCACCATGAAGACCAAGGAACTACCCAAACAAGTCAGGGACAAAGTTGTAGAGAAGTACAAGTCAGGGTTGGGTTATAAAAAATATCCAAATCTTTGATGATCCCGAGGACCACCATCAAATTCATTATAAGCAAATGGAAAGAACATGGCATCACAATAGACCTGCCAAGAGAGGGCCGCCCACAAAAACTCACAGACCGAGCGAGGAGAGCGTTAACCAGAGAGGCAGCACAACGACCAAAGGTAACCCTGGAGGAACTGCAGAGTTCCACAGCAGAGGCTGGAGTATCTGTCCACAGGACCACAATAAGCCGTACACTCCATAGAGCTGGGCTTTATGGAAGAGTGGCCAGAAGAAAGCCATTACTTTCAGCTAAAAATAAAAAAGCACGTTTTGAGTTTGCAAAAAGGCACGTGGGAGACTCCCAAAATGTATGGAGGAAGGTGATCTGGTCAGATGAGACTAAAATTAAGCTTTTTGATCGTCAAGGAAAACGCTATGTCTGGCGCGCACCCAACACATCTCATCACCCCAAGAACACCATCCACACAGTGAAACATGGTGGTGGCAGCATCATGGTGTGGGGATGTTTTTCAGCAGCAGGGACTGGGAAACTGGTCCGAGTCGAGAGAAAAATGGATGGTGCTAAAAACAGGGATATTCTTGAGCAAAACATGTACCAGTTTATAAGAGATTTGAGACTAGGACAGAGATTCACCTTCCAGCAGGACAATGACCCCAAGCATACTGCGAAAGCAACACTTGAGTGGTTTAAGGAGAAACAAATAGATGTGTTGGAATGGCCTAGTCAAAGCCCAGACCTCAATCCGATTGAGAATCTGTGGTCAGACTTAAAGATTGCTGTTCACAAGCGCAAACCATCAAACCTGAAGGAGCTGGAGCAGTTTTCCCATGAGGAATGGGCAAAAATTCCAGTGGCAAGCTCATAGAGACTTATCAAAGACGACTTGCAGCTGTGATTGCTGCAAAAGGTGGCTCTACAAAGTATTGACTTTAGGGGGGTGAATAGTTATGCACAGTGATGTTTTCTGTTATTTTATCCTATTTTTTGTTTGCTCCACAGTTAAAAAAATAATCACATCTTCTAATTTGTCGGCATGTTCTCTAAATTAAATGATGCAAACCTTCAAACAATCCATTTTAATTCCAGGTTGTGAGGCGACAAAACATGAAAAATGCCAAGGGTGGGGAATACTTTTGCAAAGCACTGTAGCTTTGTCATGTCAGCAGTAAAGAGTGAAGGCTGCACTTTCAAGTATTATTTTGTCAAAATCCCAGTTGACTTTGTATCACAACAGATATTGTATATTAGATAGATAGAACGTGTGCAGCACGTTCTAGACACACAGAGATGTAGAAGAAGTGACATTCAGCTGCTGTTTTACATTTTGCACAGCACAGTGGCTACATTCACATCTACAGCTCTTTAAAATGAAAACACAACACTTTCTAAGTCTTTGCTTTGTACACACGGCAGAGTATTTTCTATCGCAACCTCTGCACATCTTGATCTATCTGAAAACTGTCTAGGAAAAATAGTTGGATTTACCTTTTCAATGATTTGACTGACTGATTGAAATTTGGTTTATTTGAAAACACCTGCAATACATTTCATTATAGCTGTCCTTTAAAAAGTACAAGCTTTATCCTCATTCTGAACAAAAACAGCAGTAAATGACCATGTTTTGTAGTAGCTTTTGTTAGCAAAATTAACAGTGCTGTATGGGTGACAGAATTCATATTGAAGACTTCAGCTGAATATAATCCTTCCACTCCTCTTTCTGAAGAGGACCCAGAAACCGTTCATGCACAGTCTAAAGATACCATAACAGTGGACCATTTACAGCATCAACTGAGAGTGAAAGCCATCGACAATGATCCGTCTACAGCACTGAACCCTCCATGATGTCACCTGCAGGCGTCTTGCAGAGCAGATCAAAAGCTCAGTGTGGTGGCTGTGAGCATAAATCTATCAAATCTAAATCCTGGTCAATCTAAAACTGAACAAACGCCTCTGGGACATGGACTATCCCATGACAGCACTCACCTGTCTGTTGAGGTGGCTACACCCTTAATTACTGACGTTGGTCTAATTATTGTTCTGGTGTTTCTCTCCTTCTCCTCAGACCTTTGGAGGTCCACTATCACACTTCAAACATGCCAAAAAATGTGAATTTCAGTCATAATATATTTGTCTCATGTTTGAAGTCCACACAATGTGAACTACAACAGATAAACCACAAACAGACTGACAGAACAAATCTGAATATATTTTAAAATGAAAAAAACATGACTTCTATTTTCAATCTGGAGACTGTGGTGGATCCACTTGGTAAAGGAGAAGAGACATTCACCAAAGAGGACTTGTGCCTTGAAGAATCTAGTTTTTCCGGTTCCGGGATTTCTGGCGGGTGAGGTTTTAGGTTTTTGCCGGTTAAGGTACACACATGTAGTGGTGTTGAAGGTGTTGTGAAGTGGAGAGAAACCAGTAAAGTTTTCGACTCACCTACATCCCCCGTCTCGTTGTTTCAACTCCACAAGACGTGTAATCCATATATACACTAGTGCTCAAAAGTTTGGGGTCACTTAGAAATGTCCTTATTTTTGAAAGAAAAGGACTTTTTTCAATGAAGATAGCATTAAATTAATCAGAAATCCAGTCTGGACATTGTTAATGTGGTAAATGACTATTCTATCTGGAAACAGCTGATTTTTAATGGAATATCTCCATAGGGGTACAGAGGAACATTTCCAGCAACCATCACTCCTGTGTTCTGATGCTACATTGTGTTAGCTAATGGTGTGGAAAGGCTAACTGATGATTAGAAACCCCTTGTGCAACTATGTTAGCACATGAATAAAAGTGTGAGTTTTCATGGAAAACATGAAATAGCCTAGGTGACCCCTAACTTTTGGACAGTAGTGTATGTTTAGGATTATAAATAAAATACATACATATTTCCTGGCCACCAAAGATCAGTGTGTGTGTAGGAAGCTTAACTTTGTAGAACTATTCTCTTGTGAAACCCTAAAAAACTGCCTAGAAGGACCTTGAATACTATGTTTATGCCATCACCTGGAACATATCTTGTACAAGTACAATACTGGAATACATTTTTTTGTGCAAAACACATCAGACTGCAACTGTACCTCTGGAGATTTGTTGTTACATAATTCAGCTTTTTTTTAAGTTTCGATCTTTTCTTCAATGTGTCATTATTTCTGCTGGACCATTTGCTGCATTTGTAATAAATGAGATAGTTCAAACATCTCTTCTTTACAATCAATCCTTAAACTGAGGAAGGTTATCTGTACCTCACATATAACAATTTTCTCGCCATTTTGTTTAATTTGGTTCCTGCAAGAAGACGTCTGGTGAACTCAGGAGGATCTGTCAGCACTGAGGAATGTGGCTCAGCAGGTTTTGTGGACTTTTTTAGAAAAATGCTGAAGGTTGATGCTGGTGAAAGAATTACAAGGAGCCAAATTCCTCAGCATCCATTTATCTCTTTAAGGGCAACTCTATGCAGCAGCACCTGGATCAATAATATGCACACTGTTGATAACTGAAACACTGAAAGCTTTACACATTAATAATGAATGCAACAAAGAGCCACAAGTGTTAAAAAAAAAACATGTAGAATTTTTTGAATTCCCAACTTAAGAAGTATTTTAGCAGCAGTTACAAAAATCTGATCAGCAGTGCAAATCACAAAGAAATTCAGGCTGAATTTTCCTCCACAGTCTCAGTTTTAGTCAAGAACCCTTATAGTTTTCCTCACTACATTTCTGTATTCTGTGTCAGTGCTTCACATATTACATCTAAACAAGCCCTCGTCATCAAGTGACTGGGAGTGTTCCTGCAGGAGTGACATGTAGCAGATTGAAGGTTATTGTTTTCTCCATTATTCTCCCCTTTGATTGTCGGTTGGACTAACTTTTTTAGTTTCACTTTTTGTGAAAGTGAGACGAGCAAATTATTCTCGTTTAGTGCTAGAAAGCTATCATGTGCCACCAAGCGTCAAAATATTCTGCTTTCTGATCTGAGCTGCTACCCTCAGGTGATACAAAATCCATCCGTCCATTATCTATACACCATTTAATCTTCATTAGGGTCGTGGGAGGCTGGAGCCTATCCCAGCTGACTTAGGGTGAAGGTAGGGGACACCTGGACAGGTCACCAGTCTGTCACAGGGCTACAAACAATCACACTCACATTCACACCTACGGACAATTTACAATCACCAGTTAACCTCAGCTTGCTTTTGTACTGTGGGAGGAAGCCGGAGAACCTGAAGAGAACCCACACATGCACAGGGAGAACATGCAAATTCCAATGAAGAAAGGTCCTGGGAAGGTGGAGACGTGAACCGACAAGGCGAAAGTGCTAACCACCTGACCACTGTGCAGCCCTGATACAAAATCTGTAGAAATAATATTACTGTCACAGAAGATTATATCACAGTTGGTTTAGGTTTAGTCAGGTTTTAACATAATCGGTCAAGGTTGGGGAATGATTGTCAACAATAAAACAAAGTGATGCTGACTACTGGCAGCAAACTGGATGTAAATTCAGTCTCCTATGTTAAAAACAACACGCTGCATGTGTTGTATTACATCGCCTCATCTATGAGAGGTCGTGTGACATTAACAGCCCTTGTTCACATCCTCCATTAACCCTCGTGTTGTCCTGTGTGTCAAAATTGACTCATTTTAAAGTTTTAAAATGTGGAAAAATATATATATATTTTCACAGTAAAATATCTGATGTCCACATTTTCAACCTTTTTTGTAAATCTCTGAACATTTTTGGTAGAACAAAAGAAATGTTAAAAATGTTTCATCAGAACATTCACAAAAAAAATCAACCCAAATCCAGCGAAATTCGCTGGATTTGGGTTGATTTTTTTGTGAATGTTCTTAAGAGAATATTAGAAGTTTTACTGATATATATGAAATCCCTTTAGATATTTATAGGATTTTTTGCATGATTTTTACTCATTTTTTGAAAATATTTACAAGAATTTTCTTGCCAAAGTTTGCCCATTTTTAAAAAAAAAAAAAAACTTTGAAGGGAAACTTTTAAGGAATTATTGGAATTTTCTTCCTAAAGGTTTTGCAAATTTTCGGAAATTTGGGGGATTTTTTTTGCTGAACTTTTGGATTTTCTTCCGACAAGGAAACAATATTTTTTGGTGCTCATAAATGAAGACAACAGGAGGGTTAATGAGATGCGAGGTGATTCAGCTCTACATTAATGAAGCTGACCTGATGGCTGTGTAAAAAGTGGAGATTTGTGCTGAGAATTCTGACCATTTTTAAATGTGATTTAGTGTCAGAGGCAGAGCCAGTAGAGATGAGGAGATTACTGCTGTCAGTATGGAAGGAATAGGTGAGCTCTTGGAACAGAGTGAACAAGCAAGCATTAGTTCCAATACTTTCTGGACTGATTTATATATTAAAATCACTCCTTTCTAATCCTCTGCTGTATGTTCAAACCTGAGGCCTGAAATAGAAACACACAGGTATCTGTTTGAAGGAACTTCTGTAGAGTCCTGGTTCCCGAACATGATAATAGAATTATAAACTAACAAAAGCTGCCTGAGAGTTTACAGGTTTTTATGTTTCATTTCTTCAATAATTTAATGAGAGTTATCAGCAAAAAATCAAGTGTTCTTTTGATGAACTTCATTTCCTAAAACATACAGAATTGGAGCTCATATCTTTGACAGCTGTAAAGTTTCTGCTCCTTCAAAGTTCACAACACAATGATTGAATTCCTAAAACAGTCTCAATGCTGGAGAGTGTTTGTGATGCTGAAGCAGTGACCAGTTTTTCTGTTTCTTCTCTGGAGATGTACAATGAGGGACGTCTGCAGCGACTGAGAAAGAGTCTCATCACATCCTGACATGAGGAAAAAGAGTTTATTGAAGACTACAGTGAGGATAACTAGCAGACAGCAGACAGTATGCATTCAAGGTGAGCTCTGAACATTTGATCTGGAGCGGGAATTCAGTAATGGCAGCGTGAGCTTCATTTCAGTCTGTAGCTGCTGAATTCATGGATGAATCATCTGCCACTACAGAGGAAGACCATCACACATCCACGTCAGCTGATGGAGGTCCAAGAGTCTCACCAAACAAACCTACGGAGTGAAGACCGCTAACCTGATTGGACGGCCTCCTATTCAGCCACATGTATGAACAAATGCCTCTTACTTGATTTGTTTCCTATAATAAATCTAGTTTGAGTCCTAATCTATGCCTGTGTGTTTGCTTCTTTAAACTGCTGTTAAAGGCATTAGAGGAGATTTAATTTCCTACGACTTTGAACGCAGCATGCGCACATACAACCTCTCCCTCACCCCCCTCTAACCTCCCCCCTCTTAACATGTACGAAGAAACGCCCCCCTCCAGAAACTTGCGTAGCACTCGTGAAGGTTTCTTTTACGGCTGGGTCCCCCTGGATCTTTATCTGCCATTATGTAAAAAAAGATGAGCAAAACAAGTCGCCAGCTAACTACGAAGCTATACCAAAGCAACACATACACAAAGCACGTAAGTCCAAGGTGTACGTAATCTACGTAACTAGGCCTGAGCCGGAAGATTTTTGATTGACAGGAAAGGGAGCAAACCAAAGGCCTCGGTCCGGGCGCATTGATTGGCTGATGTTTTTCAGGTCTTGCCATGTCCACAGTTATTTTTTATTCTTTTAGAGACCATACATATAAGTCCACTAAAGGTCAGTATATTCATTTTATGTGAATCAGACAAATTAAACAAAAAAAAAACCATCCTCCATAATGCCTTTAACACTTTAGGCTGTTAGATTGTTCCAGATAAAACAAGTACAAGATACTTCAGAACCGTTCTACCGCGAACCTGACAGGAAGAACTCCAACAGCTGCTCAATGTTCCTGTGGTCCCCTCAAGGCTACAGGAGGAGTCCTACGAGGACGAGCCGGTCCACCTGATGGCGGCCAGTCGCTGCGGTTCAAACCCAACACCGACTACGTGGACTTCTACTGGACCACATGGAGGCCTTCAACTGGACCAACAAACTGACCAACTGAGGACGCCACCGAGCCTCGGCCCAGCCGGCCGCCTGTCTGTGGGTGTTTGAGTGCTGAGAGGTTTGTGGATACATATGAACGTGTCTGTGTTGAAACAGCAGCTTTTGACTCAGTAACGCCGGTTAAAACCAAGAGGTCCTTTATTTGTGACTTCCACTAAAAAAAATAAAAAACAACTAATGAAAATAAGTTTGCCAGGGTTCTGACTGATAAAAGATTATTAAATAATGAAAATAATAGTTTAAATGTTCCGTTAATCAATCCTTTTTGGTCTACATTTCCTTTACACTGACTTCTTGGTGTAGAAGTATTTAGGGTGGAATATACCAATAAGCCCAATGTTCAAGGGTTCTTCTGGGAATACACCATTAAACCAACCTTTTCGGTAAATGTTCCAGGATGTTGGGTAGAATATACCATCAGAACAATCTTTTACACTGGAAGATTTGAGCAGAATATTACTCCAAACCATCCTTTAGGTCTACATTTAAGGTGGAATACTATTACACCAAGATTTTTTGGTCTACATTGAAGGATTTTAGGTGGAATATTCCTTTGAAAGAACTTTTTAAGTTTATGTTCAGACCAACCTCCAAGGTCTACATTGGAGAATTTTAGGTGGAATGTTCTTCCAAACCATCTGTTACGATCTAAAAGATGTTTAGGGGAATGAAGAAAGTAACAATGTAAAACCCAGGTTGAATAAAGAAAATCGAGACAAATTATGAAAGGAAAAGGTGATGAATGTTTATTTACACTTAAAACCACAGGGAAGCCCATATACCGCCTGGTAAAACTAAAACGCCAAAGAACCCAAAGAGCAAAGGAAACTACCCACACTACTGCAGGCTCTTCAGCCACTGGAGGCCTGCAAAACTCACAAACAACAAACAGCTCCACAAAGCCGACAGGCCACCATTGCTCCACACAGGACTGCTGAGAGAAGAGGCCAAAGAGAGTGAGAGAGACCACAGCTCTCTCCTGCTACATGTACTCTCCTGCTCAATCAGACTAATCACCAGCACCTGCCACACCTTCACAGCAGTAGAGGAGCCTGAAGAGAGAGAGGGAGAGAGAGAGAACACAAAGCAGCACACAGGACATGTAACACCATCTTTTAGTCTACATTTAAGGATGTTTAGGATGGTATATTCTTCCAAACCAACTTCTCAGGTCTACATTTCAGGTGGGATATTCCTCCATACTCACTTTTTTGGTCTACATTGAAGGATTTTTTTCTAAACCACTCTTTCGGGTCTATATTTGAGGTTTTAGGTGGAATATTCCTTTTAACCAGCCCCTCAGGTCTCTTTGAGGATTTTGGATAGAATACTCGATTAACCAGATCTGCACAGTGGAATAGTAGTTAGCACTTTTGCCTTGCAGCAAGAAGATCCCCGGTTCAAATCCTGGCTTTGGCCTGGGATCTTTCTGCATGGAGTTTGCATGTTCTCCCTGTGCATGCGTGGGTTTTCTCCGGGCACTCTGGCTTCCTCCCACAGTCCAAAAATATGCTGAGGTTAATTGACGACTCTAAATTGCCTGTAGGTGAGAGTGATTGTTTGTCTGTATATGTAGCCCTGCGACAGACTGGCGACCTGTAGCCCTGCGACAGACTGGTGACCTGTCCAGGGTGTCCTCTGCCTTCACCCGAGTCAGCTGGGATAGGCTCCAGCACCCCCTGCGACCCTAGTAAGGATAAAGTGGTGTATAGAGAATGGATGGATGGATGGATGGATGGATGAATACTCGGTTAAACCAACATTTTGGGTGCATGTCCAGGGATTTTTGGTAGAATGTTCCTTTAAGGTGGATGTGTGAGGACCTTGAAGGTGGAATACTTCCTGAAACCAACCTTTTAGGTCAACATTCAAAGATTTAAGGTGGAATATTCCTTTAAACCAACCTAAATTTCATGTTTTGATCTTTATCAAGTGAGAAACCTCAATCCAGACTCCTCATAAAGACGTTTGAGATTTCTGCTGCTGTTATTTGTTTAGTCCAGACTAAATGACAGAAATCCACAACTGTAATTTTTATTTCAGGACTCTGTTATTAAATGTCAAAACAATCCATGTGACTCTAAAAACTCAACAGCTTTACAAACTCTAACATTAAACTCTCCACAAGGATCCAAAATAAGTTGGACTTCTACATGAGAGCTTTAATTATTCTTCATCTACTTCCTGAAAAGTTTGGTCAATAAAAAAAGACAAAAACTAATATTTTCAGCTGAACTAAAGACAGATTTTGTGATTTTTCTGCTCACATGTTGTGTTGTTGTAAACATACTCTTTCAAATAAATGCCCGCCTAACGCCCTGGAAACAGCCTTTGTCCTGTTTTCGTGTTGCTCCTCGGTGACCCTAGACAGCTGGTTGTAATGTTTTTTGAGCAACACACCATACTGTGATGTTTTTACAGTGATGGTTCTACTATGAAACCAGTTTGACATGATCAGGTGCTCTATGTGTGAAAACTCAGAGATTTCAGGTATCAGAAGGTGGTTTTCAACTTTCTTTGTTAACTTTCTGCTTCAAATTTAAACTAAATTTACTTCACTAAGCCAGCCCTCTGGACTTCCAGTAAGCTGTGTTTCTATTGGCTGTCCAGGTGGCTGCTTGGTGTTATCAGGAACATCTGAGCAGCTCACTGTCTTCCTTTATTTGACTGCAGTCAAACATTTCCTCTGCTTCTCTTCACTGAACTGGGTTTGGTTCTGTTGCTTTAGTTTATTCTTTAGGTGTTGGTTTGCAGCTTCCAGCAGTAAAATCCTCTTTAATGTGTTTCTTGGTGTGTTTTAGGGCTTTGTACTGGATAGTTGTCTGGGTAAATATGACTCTTTAGCCACAGTTAGCACATGGTGCTAATTTGATTTGGTGCAGATGAGGTGTGTCTTTATTTTGGCTGAAGTGAGTCTTTATAGGTTTTTGGTCAGACACATTCTGTATTCTTGTTTGTGAACCAACGTTGGTTGTCCAGAAGGTAAGAGTTCCTGTCCTGATTCTCTGTTTAATGAGGTTCTCTGGTAGGCTGCAGGAGACTTTAGCGTTTGGGTTGTGCTAGTTTGGTTTTTGTACGGTTTCATTTGGACGACTATCTTGAGGCTCCTCCATGTGGTTTAGTGAGGTTTTCTGTAACAGTTCTACAAAGCAACCTGCAGCAGAAGAGACTTTGAGAGTTTTTAAGGAAGTTCTGGAGACTAGACTTTGGAGCAGCAGAAACATTTGTCAGCAGTTTGAGCAGGAGAAGGTGAGCTTCAGAGTAGAAATGAGAAGGAAACCTTCTTGACCCATGTGGTGAGGTCCTGTATGAAGAGTTTGAGCATTTTGTGAAGACTCTGTAGTTCTTTGGTCTGAAAGCACAAGAAGAGTGGACCCATTAAAGGAGAAAACGGGAGATATTGTTGGTTCTTCTGTCGCTCTGCAGTTTCCTTAGACTGAATATCAAGTTTCTATTTTAAATGATTTACTGTGTGAGCCCAAGAAGACTTTAATAAACTCCCTCCATCCCCTTGACACAACATTTTATTACCATGTTAATTCTTTCTTTTTTTTTAATGTTTTTGAGTTTTAATCAGTTTTTTCTCTTTGCTTGTGTACTTTTGTCATCTGTGTGAAAGGTGCTAAACAAATAAAGTTGAATTGGTAAACTGAATAACTGACTAATGCATGATTGTGACAACAGAAGTATTTTCATTGTGATTTAAGGGTTAGTTTAATTTTTAAGGTTGAAGTTAAAACCTTGACAGAAAAAAATAAACTGTTAATAAAGCAATTAAATCAAAGGAAAACTTGTTTAATACAGTAAAACTTTTAAAAAGAAAACTAAACATTAAATACAACTGAACAAAATATATAATTAGGTAATTAAACAGAAGATACAAAACATGTAATTATTAAATTAAACAAATTTTTAGACAAATAAGAAACATTAAAGATGAAATATTTTTAGATAATTAAACATTAAAAAAATCTAATTAAGAATACTAAACATTTAAAAAAATACAAAGCATTTAATTAGATTAATAAACTTTTAAAAAAGACCAAACATTTAATTTGAAAAAATTAAATGTTTAATTAGAAAATAAAATTTAAAAGACAATAAAACTTTAAATAGAAATTAAACAGAAAATACAATGCATTCAAAAAGAAAATTAAACATTAAGTGGTGGTAAAACATTTAAAAAGAAAAAGCTTAAAGATTCAATCTAAAAATTAAACATTGGGAAAGAAAAGGAAATTTTTCAAACAAGCCGATAAAACATTTGAAAAAAACAACAATAAACATTAAAAAGACAAAACATTTTAAAATCAAATCAGACATTAGAAAAGAATAAAAGGTGAGATTCTTTTATATACAGTCCACCGCTTGGTCCACATTTGAAATTTTGAAATGCCCATAGAAATATATTATGAGTGCATCCAACATTTTTGGCTTGGTTTAGTTTGGCTTGGTTTAGTTTGGCAATTTGATTTGCCTGGAACATTTTCTTCCATTTAAATTGTTCACAAATGTATACTTAGAAACACAAATATTGTAAAAAAAAAAAAAAAAAAAAAAAAAAAACTACATCAACTTATGTTTGTTAAAGTTCAGTCAGGTAATCCTTTACAGAATCTGTTGGGGCATCAGATTTGAACGTCCAAGCATCTGATGGATGTTTCTCTGGTGCAGGTTTGATTTAACAAGCTTCACATACACTAATTACTGCCACCTTGCTTTCTCACACACAGACTGTGTGAGTATTCTTTGTTTTTTCCTGGTCTGATGACACATTTGAACATTGCTTTTTGTTGATATTTTAATGAATGGTTATTATCTAGTTACATTTTGATGCTTTTTATTAATCTAATGGATCTTTTATGGGTATTTTGATTTTTTTTTCATTGGGATTTACAGGTGGGCATCAGAGGAAGTTGGGGGGGAAATACATTAACATTTATATGCATAAGTAGCCATCGTTCCATAACAAATGAGGTTTCTTACATATCCGACCTGGTGACACAGAATGTAACACACAGACTAGACGATAGCATCTTGGTGATCTCCTGTTTACTGTAATCACACTAATGTCTCCGACTTCTCACATCTCATGTCGCTCTGAAAGGAAAAACAAACAGTGTGGTACATTATCCTGTCAGTTCCAGCAGTAAAGACGGTGTGTTAGTGTGTGTGTTGGTGTGTGTGGCAGCAAGTGGCGGGGAAGTGTAGGTGGCTCAGAGGTTTGTCATGTGAACACACTCACACACACACAAACTCACTGTAATTGAAAACCTTCCCCTTTAACATTGTGAAATGCCCCTAAGCCCTCTGGAATACACTCTTCATCTCATCCCCCACCTCACACACACACACACACACACACACACACACACACACACACACACACACACACACACACACACACACACACACACACACACACACACACACACACAGTAGAACGAAACAGAGAGAAATGGTTTAACATTATTACAGTTCAGCTATAAGGTCAGTGAGAAGGCATCTGTCTCTCTCACTACTCTCTCTCTCTCTCTCTTTCTGTCTCGCTACCATAACATCAAAAAATCAATTTCACCCTTGAAGGAGACTTCTGCTAATTATCTGTTAGGAGGTGGGAGGGAGACAGGCAGGTGGACAGACAGGTTACAGTAATCCAGAGAAACTTCTCTGCTAATGCATTATAAATACTGCCTGTTAGCGTCATCTACTGTATATGTAGTAGCTGGAACTATATGACAATGAGTAACACAATCAAGCACCAGGTACTATGTTGTCTATGAATTTACATGCTTATATGTAACTGAAAGGAAACAATGTAACTTTAAAATTGCACAAAAGAACCTCAATAGTACATTTCCAAAGAATCCAAGTTTGTTTTGATCATTAAGGGCATATAAACTTGTTTGGGCTTTAATACCTAATAAAAATCAGGAGCTGAACTGTGGTATTTCTATAATTTATTTTACGTATTTACTGTGTGATTTGAGGAAATATATGTGACACTAAGTGGTTGTTCTGGCAGCAGTAACACCACTCAGCTACTGGTAGCATCTTATGTTCACCTTTAAGCATTTTAACGCTGCAAATAAACTGTGAAATACAGATCATAAAAATCTGTTTTTTGTACAATGATATGACATATTTAAAGGAGATCCTCTGCTTGTATTTTTATCTCACTATAATATCTACAGTAATACAGTTCTGTGGGTTTGAATAATCCCAAGTGGCACAGCATGAGTTTGTCACAATAAACTGGTTTTGGCAGTAACTATGATATTTGTAAAGGACATATTGACAATAACTACAAGGTTGACACTCCAGCAGTGAAAAAACAAAGTACAGTTGTGGTTACAGATTCTCCACCTCCCTACATTTGTATTTAATGTGACAGGAAAAGGACAAAATACACAGAAAATGAAGTCAAAGATGAATTTGACTGATAGCATTTTTTTCCCTGAATTTCTATAGATTCAGTGAAAATATCTGTTACTGCAAATTCATTGGGCCACAATAATCATGTCATGAAAATCTGATATTGTGGAAGTTCTATGGAGAGGTTAACAACTGTAACTTATGTACAGAGCAGAGTTGATATTTAGATTCTTTCAACTTGTCTCTCCTCATGAAGGTGAAACTGAACAGAGAGTGTTTAGAGACTAATGATGCAACTTTAAAGATGATTTCTAATAGTAATGTTACAAAAACACGGACAAATGTGAAGCTCACTTGACTGATAAATGTGTGAGAGTGTGTAAATCATTAGTTTCTACTTTGAAAGAGGCTGAATTGTATCAACAGAGTGAATCAGTGCCACACACTCCAGCCTCCAGCTCTCCAAATCACATGACTCCAGACAACGATGACACACATTTCATTTTAAAAACTCTTCTCACAAAGGCGAATATACAAAATGTACTTTTTAAAACAAAACACAAGCTAATGAGTGCTAACTGTGCTTGAAATAAAGCCTCCATGTTGTATCATGTTACCTCTTCTCTTGTCTGATTTGTTAATCTCCTTCCCCCTCATCCAGTCTCGCCACATTTCATTTATTTTCATCATTTCTTCCATCTCATTTCAGTCTGTTCAACCCTGCTCATCTCCTCTGAATAACGTCGTGTCACTTGTTCTCTCATGTTCCTGTGATGAAGTGTAAACTAGTGTGTCTGCACATCATGTCAGGACATCAGACTGTGTTCTTCTTCACTCCTTGCTGAATGAGCAACAGATCAGAGTCCTAATGAAGTGCAGGCAGTGACTGGAGTTGATGGCATTGATTGCCACAAACACAAAACACAATGCAGTCCCAGTGTGACAGACAACAGCAGACAAGACTCTTTTCTCCTCGTCACAACAACAAGGAACTCACAGTCATGTCTGTCTCTCTGTTTTTCCTCCCATCTGCAGACATCTCCAGCGTCTGGCCTTTTCCTCGGATGGCTTTCGTCACAGTCATCGTGTCCCCGTTTGATGCGGCGATGTACAGTATGTGGGGCTCATTATTCTCAGTTTTCATCACGTTCACCATCCATGTGCACATCTGATTTTAAAACATTTGCAGAATATGTATATATTGAATGGTAGTGTGTGGAAAAAAATGCAAATATTGTAAAAAGTTTGGGGTCATTTAGAAATGTCCTAATTTTTGAATGAAAAGCATTTTTTTCAGTGAAGATAATAAATGAATCAGAAACACAGTCTAGACATTGTTAATGTGGTAAATGACTATTGTAGCTGGAAACGGCTGATTTTTAATGGAATATCTCCATAGAGGTACAGAGGAACATTTCCAGCAACCATCACTCCTGTGTTCTAATGCTACATTGTGTTAGCTAATGGTGTTGAAAGGTTAACTGATGATTAGAAAACTCTTGTCCAATTATGTTAGTACGTGAATAAAAGTGTGAATTTTCATGGAAAATATGGAATTGTCTGGGTGATCCCAAACCTTTGAACAGTAATGCATGTTTAGGATTATATAAAAAAATTACACACATATTTCCCAGCCATCAAAGATCAGTGTGTGTGTAGGAAACTTAACTTTGTAGAACTATTCTTTTTTGAAACCCTAAAAAACTGCCTTGAAGGACCTTGAACACGATGTTTATGCCCCAGCTGGGACATATCTTGTACAAGTACAATACTGGAATGCATTTTTTTTTTTTGTGCAAAACACATCAGACTGCATCTGTACCTCTGGTAACATAATTCATCTGTTTTTAAGTTTGTATCTTTTCTTCAGTGCTACATTGTGTTAGCTAATACGTAGTGTTGAAAGGCTACTTGATGATTAGAAAACCCTTGTGCAGTTATGTTAGCACATGAATAAAAGTGTGAATTTTCATGGAAAAAATGAAATTGTCTGAATGACCCCAAACTTTTGAATGGTAGTGTATGTTTAGGATTATTTTAAAAAAAAAATTACACACATACTCAACTGTACTGTAAACTATGGAGATCAATGACACTTTGCAGCAGAAAACACAGTCATTTGTGTATTATCGACAACAGAACATATGAAAACTGTACTATTCGCTGCTTTTGTAAAACCTGCACTTTTCCATTAAAACTTAATTCAACCTGAAACTGTGTGCTGTGTTTAATGAACATACTGAAAGAGCAGCAACAAATTCAGATTACACCAGCAAATTTAAAAATATAAGGTTGGAAAGGAAAGTCAGTTTGGGTTCTCTGTGGCGAAATCATTTAAAGAGAGAAAGACAGAAAAACAATAGGGAAAAGGATAAAATGATTAGATGGCAGAGCTCCATCCATCCAGAGTCCAGCTCTCCAATCATGCAGCCTCTGCTTGCCTAACCCATGCAGGACCCAGACAGCCACATACTGGGACCACGGCCAAGTGCTTGAGTGGTATTACACAAAAAAGGGGATTTTCACAAATTTGTCTTGATTTTGTGCCAAACAGGAGGAATTTATTGTAATTTAAAAGCACATTTGCCCATTACAAAATATTAGCTGAAGTGTGAAAACGCTGTAATGGGCATAATACCTGAGATGAGTGCTGGTATCACAGGACTAGCCATAATAGCAAGGTGTGTGTTACGGTGTCACATCTCAGCGAGGGGCGCCTAAATGAAAAGTCCAACTGCTCCACTGCAAATATTTGTGTGCAAGTTTACGCTTTATTTGGTCAAAATGAATGTTAGGTGCTGCCAAAAATCTAAAACATCATTTTGGCGGGTGCTGTGTTGCCTTGGCAACAGACACCGCATTAACCACTTAGAAACGGGCAGAAAGGCATTTCACAGGAGGACGCTGTGTACCTTGGCAGCACTCAGAGCTAAGTGTTGTTGGCCCTAACTGCATCCTCCATATCATCACCAAGGTGAAGCGGCCCACATCGGAAAAATCGGCTGGCACAGACTGACAGGGATTTTTTTTTTTTTAACAAGTATGGTTCCGGTGAAGCCTAATACACAGGAAGACCTCTCCTCTGCTCCCGCAAAACAATACCAGCACACACTGTCTCAGTCACAAACCTGCAAAGGTTCCTGGAGATGCTGCAAGGTGCTGGAAAATCCACACCGACTGATGGGAAGATGAATATTTATGACCCCTCTACTGCCTGTCCACTTAAGGCATGGAGGTTAAACAGCAGACGTACAGCTTCTGAGATTTTACCGTCTGTGTTCTGGATTATTTCTTTGTTGTCTTGAAGAGAAGGCTTAATCACCTTGAACAGGATCTCCTCTACCATTGACCAGTGAGCAGCTCAGGACTGTGGGTGTATGAGGTTATGTGTGCTGCCCAATCATTTGGAGCATGAAGAACAGAAAGAGTTTGCAGATTAGGGGAAGCTCAGGGGATTAAGGTCATTTCCTGTGTGTAAGCTGTAAATTAGCCCTGCAGTGCCACAAGGGAAAAACATACCCAATACCACAGTCCTGCTGAACTCCACTCAGAACTATCTTGTCTGCTAGCTTCAGATGCAGGATGGCTCATATGATCAGTGTTGGATGTCTCTGTATCCCAAGACTAAATCCTAGAAAGAGTTTTATAAAGAAACAGCTGTTAGCAATGTTCATATCAGAGGTCATATCATTGATATTGTTCATGTCAAACCATATTTGAACATGAAGAAGACAATTGAAGACCAGACAGTACCACCAGCTTCCATAACTGAAAGGCTGACCAGATTGTTGATGCATTCAATCTGAATGTGAGGCCAAATCTTCCAAAGCAAAGACAAGAAAATAGGAAAGTGGACACAAACTGAGCTGAAAGCCCACCTGTGTGAGTTTAAAGTGTCTCAGCCTGAATGGAAAATTTGACATGATCTTAAGTTCAGTGGAAAACAGCTGGACTTTTGGTTCTTTGAGATGTTTTACCTTTCACTCATTTCATCTTCCTCAGTCCCTTCTGGCTGGTGTGCTGTCCCAGGTATTCATCAACCCCCTCATATACTATTAACAGCAAAGTAGGAATAGTTTACATCTTGGGCCATGTGAAGTCCTGGGTCATTAATGGGTCATGAGTTATGTGTTTTGGCGGTGAGAATAAAAACCTAGAACTCCCTACTACATAGTTAGAAGTGGAGAAGCATTTTGCATGAGAGGTGAAATGTTTTCAAACACCATAAAATAAGTCCAGTTACCTTCTACTGAAGCACTGAAGCCAATGTGCAAACAGGAAGAGTTAAAAATATACATATACATTTTTTCATATCTAAAAAATCATTTTTGAAACACATTTAAGCTGGAGCAGACAAAACAATTACATACAGTACCGCTCCAAAGTGTGGGGTCATCCAGACAATTTCATGTTTTCCATGAAAACTCACACTTTAATTCATGTACTAACATAACTGCACAAGGGTTTTCTAATCATCAATTAGCCTTTTATCATGATCAATTAATAGTTTATCACATTAACAATGTCTAGACTGGATTTCTGATTCATTTAATGTTACATTCATTAAGAAAAAAATACTTTTCTTTCAAAAATAAGGACATTTCTAAGTGAGCCCAAACTTTTGAACAGTGGTGTATATTGGTGCAATTCTCACCATATCGTGCCACAGAAAACTGCAGCAGCAGCAACAAGCTAAATAAGCTTCTTGTTATTCAGGTATAACAAAAATAATCCTAAAGTAGTAAATCTCCCTGTCTTGGTTTGCTGGTCAGTTGTTCATTCTGTTCTGGCTTCCACTAAGGCTACTTCCACACAATTTCATTTTAAAATCATGTTTTTGAACAAAAACTATCTTCATCCAAACAAGCACTTTTGAATTGTTTTCAATATAATCTCTGATCATTCTAACAAATCTTAAATCACGTATCACACGACTATTCCCTTAAAGCGCAACTGATGCTACTATTTTGGCCCTCCTTGTCTTCTCCATCCTCCTGCCCATGACCTGGAAATAAAACTGCTTTATCACGAAAGATGCAAAGGTGTAGCCTTGCTGTATTCTGAGTCAGTCTTTTCTGCACTGGTGACATAAAACAAGTGACACACAGCACAACATACACTAAAGATGGAGAGTATATTAACCATGTTGGGAGCAGAACTTACAAATATATAATAATTATCGCTCAGTTCTTCATTGAATTGAACCCTTTATTGGTTTAGTACTCTTTTGTAGGTCACCTATTTTATGCTTCACAGCATAAGTGTTCATTTAAAAAATGGAAGTGCATCCACTTCTTCATGGTTCTTGTCCCATTACTCCACTCTTCAATTGAATTATAAGTAAATATGTGCTATAAGGTCTCATGAAGGCTGCTCATCTGACAGTGAGTGATTGGTTTTACAGAGCAATGGACAGATGATGCAGCTGTGTCATATTTAACTCCAAGGCAAGGATGTCAAACAGGTTTCATTATCTACACATCAACAATCAATCAACTCATCACCAAAACAGCAGTGTTAAGTTTTATTCAAAATGAAGCTGATACAGTCTCAACTTAACTTAATAATTGAGACTAAATAAACAGTGCTGCAGACCAAAGACTTTTGTTGCACATAGCAGTTGACTGAAAAACAGAAGGACCAACAGAAAGCAGAAGTTCAAATGCATGCAGGCCTCCTCAGTTACAATAGAACTGGCTTCACGTCTGATCTATTTTGATGATTCATTCAAGCAAAGAAACGGTAAAATACGTAAGAATGATGTTTTACCATCATAGCACTACATATTTTTGTATTTTGGGTAAGGTTAAGAATCATTTAACCAGAGATGTAGAGTACTGCATGGACATACAGAGGCTTCAGTACCAGTGGCATTTATTCTGCCTCGTCATGACTCTGCTCTCTTCAGCTCTGCTCTCTTATCTAGTCATTTATCTCCGGTCTCCCTTTGCCCTTTTTATGGAGCATTTTGTCCTGATTTATCTCCTCTCATCATCATCACACTTCCCCCTCCTCTCCTCTCCTTCCACACGCTCTTTGTTGGTTGATCAGCGGCCCAGACAGACTATAACTTGTTTGCTCAGAGTATTTTTAGTAAAGCACAGACAGGCAACATTGTATTGAAGAGGTTTTGACAACAGTGGTATTATTTAGAGTGTGTGTTTGTGTGTAAGTGAGAGTAACACATAAAGTGGCCACTGTGTGTGTGTGTGTGTGTGCGTGCGTGCGTGCGTGCGTGCGTGCGTGCGTGTGTGCGTGTGTGTGTGTGTGTGTGTGTGTTGGTGCTGAATCTGTGTGTTGAGGGTCCTCATTCATCACTGTTTGCCAAAACCAGAAATAGTGAGCGTTGTATTTCAGGGAAGAGAATTCCTTTCTGTGGTCAGTTAGTGACTATCACCACCACTCTGTAACCTCCACTGACTTTAACACACAATCCACTGTGAAACAGCTCAACTTTCTCTCTCATTATAAACGTTATATTTGAACACTAAACTGGGTTTCATGTGAAATGTTGTGTCTTCAGTACGCTGCACATTCTAGAAACAAGATTCTACTCTTGGAAATTTAAGAAAAAAACGTTTCCTGTATATTATCTACTCTGCTTGTCAGCTGTGGTCCTATGTGTTGTAATTTTGATGGATGTTGTCTGTGGGTAGAATCTGTCTCCCTGGCTCTGGTTCACTCGATAGACCCTGTGCATGATAGCATGTGCTAGTTCCGGTTGAAAAACTCCGGGTGCTACAGTTACTTCCGGTCCCGCTTACAGCACTGTCAAAATGGAAGAAACCAGCAGTACACTTTACTTTTCCAGATGCCTAAGCAACTTGCCTAAAATTTCTGTTGACGATGTTTATCGTCTCGTTGATGATTTTTCGTCAGCTCCTCAAAGCAAACGGGAAAAGGGATTCAAATTTTATATATCCCAGTAACTTTGAAGGTAAGTGGCATCGCATCCTACATAACTAGCGCTAGCTTAACTGTAGGCTTGCCAAACATGTACCTTATTTTATTTTCTAGTATTTATCCCTTTAAGCTGCAGTCAATTCCAGCCATTTTCAGTACAAAAAATCGCTAATATTCTATTTGTAAATAAAAAATATGACGAGAAGTACAGGGAATATTGGACGCGCATCGCGAGGTGCATTTCCTTGAAAACGCCCGATTCGTGGATTATATACCGACTTCAGGACATGTTTGGACAAAATAGTTTACTGGCTTGTGTCGTCTGGATGTCCAAGGTTGGATTATGGCCGTTTTTTGTGGAATATTTTCATCTGTGTGTAATAATGAACCCGGGAATGTGAGTCGCGCTGTGTACGTTGAAGCCGTATAGAGAACGGATGGATGAATATTCGTTGTTTGTTGGACAAATGTGTTTATATTATCCGCTGTGGTAATCACATATGAAAGTGGTTTATACCGGCGGATTCATGAGAATCTAAGCTTTCCATCGGCTTATAGTGTTTGTATAATCGCGTTTGCAGCCTTCGGACATTCTTTAAATTCCTGTGCAAATTAGTAAGTGTACCGCCGGTGGAACACTGAAGCTTAACGGGATTATACATTACTATTTTTTGCTTAGTTAGCTACTAGAATCCACTTTACACTTTAGTCTTTGGTACTTAGTCGAGTTCAGCAAGACATTTTATATTTGTAGTTTTGTTTGAACAAAATGACAAATGCTTGGATTTCCTCTATATTTGATTAGGTGTCAAAACGGAATAACAAATGATTGAAGAGTGCATGGATTGTTGTTATAGTTGATCAGATATTTGCTGTTTGATCAGTGACTATGCACTAATATTCCCGATCCTCAGCTCAGTGTGAAACATTTTTTTTGTCTAATTTTGGCAATCCACTGAGCCCGCAAATGCCGGTCTTTTGGAAAATGGTGAAGGCTTATAGAACCGTTATAAACACCAGAAGCCGAACATAATGGTACACTACAGTACCTCCCATATCGACCTTGAACACGCTGAAATCTGATTTTTTGTTTTGCTGAGAAAACAGTGTTTTTCTTTTTTGATTCCATTTTATCCATGCTGCGAAATAGCCTCCGGAAGGACCTGTAAGCCCTCCCGGTCAGAACCCGGAAGTTAGCATTTTGACGTGCACAGGGTCTATGTAGCCACAAAACTGGATTCTGTTGTCAACCAGGTCACACAATCTCCCTGTACCAGTCTGACTGATTGATGGTGGTTATTTTGGTTTGCTGGCACTTGTTGCTGTTGTCAGTCTGCTCTTAATGTGGGTATTTCAGGGTTTGTCCTACAGTCTGGGTGACAAAATTTCAAATTCTCTCACAAAAACATCAAATCAAACACTTCAGCCTTGCTGTCCTGCCTTCTCTCATGTGTGTTGCAAATCAGACTCTCCAGTGTCCTCTTAAGCCTTTATAGTATTTGTAGTTGTTATTGTCCAGGTCTGCACAGCGGTTTGGTGGTTAACACTTTCGCTTGCAGCGAGAAGATCCCCAGTTTGCGTCCCGGCCTTCCTAGGATCTTTCTGCATGGAGTTTGCATGTTCTCCCTGTACATGTGTGGGTTTTCTCTGGATACTCCAGCTTCCTCCAACAATCCAAAAACATGCTGAGGTTAATTAGTAACTCTAAATTGTCTATAGGCGTGAATGAGAGCGTGATTGTTTGTCTGTATATGTAGCCCTGTAATAGACTGGTGACCTGTCCAGGGTGTCCCCTGCCTTCACCCTAAGTCAGCTAGGATAGACTCCAGCCCCCTCGCGACCCTAATGAAGATTAAGCAGAGTATAGATAATGGATGGATGTTATTATACAACTAGTCTGCCTGGGGTCAGCTGGTAGGACTCCATCCCATACATAGACATTAAGTCAGCATCTATGTACTCCATGCTAACATACTGCTGCTTCACATTCCCACAATCTCTCCTGTAGAATAGTCATGCAAGTACACAACGTTCAGGCAGTGTGGACTCTCCTGAACTTGGTGAGGTTACAAACTTGTGTCTCACAGTACCTAGGGAACTGTCATGGATTCAGGAAGAACAACAATGTCCCTACACAACTTTCTAGTCAACTTGGATTCTGCTTGAACCACTGGGTTACATACCTGAGTCATTTATTCATATTCATGACTATGTACTGCTGACCCTACTTATTGTTTCCTTCACAACATTGTTTCTGTGTCAACTCTTTGCACAGACACAAAGTTTGGGCTGAACATAGACATCTGCAGAGGGTCTACACAAACTGCTGTGAACTTGGGGAGATTATGACATTTGGTCCACACAGACCTGAGTGAACCCTCATGTACTCTTATATTGTAATAACAGTAGCATTAACAGTGATTAAAGAAGACCCTTACTTACTCATGGACATGGACAGCATGACACTGATCGGTCAATGATGCTTGATGATGAGTTTTTTTAGAGGGTCTTCTTTTGTCACTCTTAATGCTACTGATATTGCAACTACCCGGTTTGTGCAACTGCTGTTGCTGCTCATGATACTATATGAAACTGTCTGATTTTTTTTGGTCTACCTCATGCTGAAATCCTCGCTCATATGCCGATGTTGATACACACTGTGACACTACACTTGGGTCCCTATATGTATCCCTGCACCATGTAGGTCGCCCCCTGCATGGGAGAAAGGCCTGACATAATCCACAACCAAATTAAATAAAAAATAATATTTGGGTAGTTTGAATTTCTAAAGCTGAAAAATTCTGCATCAGAATTCATGTCCTATTGTTTTAAGTCTGACCAAACAATGTAAGTTACATATATGTTGTATAGCTTTGCTGCCTGCTGTAGTTTGACAGGTAATACACATTATTTTTGCAGTTTCCAGTGAGGTGATGCTTTTGTTGTTTTTTTTGTTCATTCAGGTCTCAAACAACCCCCATTTAATTCCATTGTCTTATTTAGCTTGTACTTGGCATGTTGGTTAATTTATATGCTAGAATGGGCATCATTAGCACATGTACTCATGGCTAAATAGAAGATTTGTTGTTGTTTCACTTTAACATAGAGGTTTCAGCCCCTTTGGGAGAATGGAAGTAACCCAAAAACAGAATGGTTGCAGCTTTCCCAAAGTTTCTTTCAGAGTTTGTCAGAGCGTGAGCAGCAGCTGCATGATCCTCTGATAGCAAGAACCAGCAGGTTTTAATGACTGCTAATGTTTGGTACATTTGTGGTATTGGTTTAAATTTTCATTACTATTAATACTCCTCATGCATTGTTGTGTTTTCTTTTGGCAGCAAATGTTGTTGCGCCTCATGCCAATAGAGCTCATTTTAGTTGAGAATTAGAAATCAAAATGTAAAAGCTTTCGTGATCAAGAGCAGCATTTATTCATATGAAACTGTTTCACATTAATACTTCACAGAGTACCCGGCTAAAGCCACCATCCTGCTGCTTCTGCTGGTCATGTGGTGCTTTGTAGTATTTCTGTACTCTGCTACCAGCCACAGTGGGGAGATGTAATTTTGGCTTTTACTTATTTTATGTCACTCTGGATAAGAGCCTTGGCTAAATGGAAAGTGTGAATATAAGGGAATCGGGCATGGCACCGCAATGCTAACAGTAAAGCCAGTGACCTCCCTGTGCCACCCCCACACACACATACAGAAGTGTTTTCAGTGTCCCTGTCCTCATCACAGTCATTTCTCTGTTCTTGTGGCTCGGCTGTTGGTTTAATTAAGACAAAAGTGGCTCTGAAAATCCTCCAAATGTGAGAGCTGTGAACCCCCTGTGGAGCGGAGAGGAAATGGAATGACAGAAAGATAGAAGAAGAGAGGGAGCGTGATAAGGAATCGCCAAATCCTGGATTTAAAAAGAGATGGACCCATCAGAGTGAGACTAAAAGCGGGTGGGAGTCCAGATATACTAACCTTTCCATGACTCCAGAGTTTTACATATGTATATAAATATATATGTATTATATACAGATGGGTGACAAATTAAAGGAAAAACCAACATAAAGTATTTTAATAAGGTGCTGGGCCACCATGTGCTACCAGAACAGCTTCAGTGCTCCTTGGCATTGATTCCATGGTGTCAGACCTCTACTGCAGAGATCAAACACCATTTTTCAAAATGATTTTCCCTAGTTTTGTGTTTTGATGACGGTTGAGGAGGACACTGCCTAACAAGTCAGTCCAAAATCTCCCACATGATACTTAAAGGCATTAGAGGAGATTTAATTTCCTACGACTTTGAACGTAGCATGCGCACATACAACCTCTCCCTCACCTCCCTCTAACCTCCCCCCTCTTAACATTTACGAAGAAACGCCCCCCTCCAGAAACTTCCGTAGCACTCGTGAAGTTGTCTTTTACGGCTGTGTCCCCCTGGATCTTTATCTGCCAGTATGTAAAAAAAAGATGAGCAAAACAAGTCGCCAGCTAACTACGAAGCTATACCAAAGCAACACATACAGAAAACACGTAAGTCCAAGGCGTACGTAATCTACGTAACTAGGCCTGAGGCAGAAGATTTTTGATTGACAGGAAAGGGAGCAAACCAAACGCCTCGTTCCGAGCGCTTTGATTGGCTGATGTTTTTCAGGTCCTGCCATGTCCACAGTTATTTTTTTTAATTTTTTATTCTTTTAGAAACCATACATACAAGTCCACTAAAGGTCAGTATATTCATTTTATGTGAATCAGACAAATTAAACAACAAAAAAAAACATCCTCCATAATGCCTTTAATTTGGGTTGAGAGCTGGTGATTGTGAGGCTGTAGTATACGATTCACATCCATTCATGGATGGTTGAATTGTCATCCCAGTACTCTCATCAAGATAGAAATGCTTTATTATAGTATAAAAGTGATCCCTCAGAACAACTTGGTATTGCTTTGCAGTGATCTTCTTTCTAAGAGAACAAGTGGACCCAAACCATGCCAGCAAAATACCCCAACAATATATCAGAGCCACCAGATCCCCTCAGTGTAGGGGTCAAAGGTTCACGTTTCTCCTTTAATGTGGGATTTTAACACATGGCTATTTATTTCAGCTGGCTTGTGAGAACTACAAAAATATATCATGAAGAAAGAGAAAGTAATCATAGTGTGCTTTAAGAGGTGAAACTGAAACTTTCAGCAAAGTTGGGACCATCGGCGGATCTAGGGGGTGGCTACTTGGGCTCAAGCCCCGGATGTTTTCTCAAGAGCCCCGGATCGCGGATCCGAGCTGGTCTGAGTATAATGTGCAGTACTGGAATTCACCAGAGAGTGGCAGCATGCGCTGGAGAGCAGCTGGCAGCCTGCCGCCTGTCCAGAAGAAGAAGCGTTTACGTCTATCTGCGCTAGTCGCTGCTCCTTGATTCTACTGCCAACCAGCGTCGACTCAAGTAATGGATATCAGAAGCTTTTTCAAAAAGCGGACGTCGCCAGCAGCAGCACCAGCAGCAGCAGCAGCAGCAGCAGTAGCAGAAGCAGAAGCTGAAGCTGCTAGACAGATTGATGTTCCCGGTTTGTGAAACTTTGACTGATTTTGCTAGCTGGCTATCAGTATTATCCGTTAATACCAACAACAACACAACCGCACTGAAAATGAAAGACAGCAAGATCAATGTTGCATTCCAGGATAAGACTAAAAACCCTTTATGAAATATGAATGAAAAGTATTACTGGCAAAATGATTGAAGTATTCATTGTGCAGAAAAATGCTCCCTGTCAGTGCTTTGCCATTATATAAGATGTTTTTGGATTATTATACTGTATTTTACTACTGCAGATGTTTAAGCTTGTGCTAATTTTAGCTAATATGTACACTTTTGGGTGGTTCAATCAACAGTTAATAACTATGTTTCTTTTAGCTAATCCAAGGGAGTTTAAAACAGTTCATTTATTTGAAGAAGAGGGAGAATTTTCTAATCTCATCAAGAAACATTTCAAACATTTAAACTCAGCATGTGGGTATTTTCACATGAATTTTATGAATCGTTATCTGAAAAGTAACTAAAGCTGTCAAACAAATGTAGCTGAGTGGAAGGACAATATTTCCCTCTGATATGTACCTTAAAATGGAAATACTCAAGTAAAGTAAAAGTGGCTAAAAATTGTAAATGTACTGTCCACCACTGATGTTAACGTTATAGAAATCATGCATGGGTCTGATTTTTAAGTGTTCTCTGTGCCATTCACAGCTTTGAATTGGTGGTAAGTTGATGTAAACAAATAAAAATAAAATAAGGATAGTTTTGTGTGCGTGGCACAAAAAAAGCCGGAAAAAATAAATCGGCATCTGCACCCTCAGGGCTAAGCCCCTGATCTCCTAGAATCCTAGATCCGCCCCTGGTTGGGACATCTAGTTAACACTAAGAAAAGGCTAAGTTGTTCGGAATCAGTCATTTCTTTCCTTTGACACATCTATCTCTATGCCCCAATTTATAACTCATTCTTACTGCTATAAATTTATCGTGTGTATGTGTCCCTGGTTAAGTTACAACATTAGTGTTAAACTCCGTCTACAGCTGTTTGTTACATGCTATACTCCATCTCTCCTCGTGATTCCTGCCTGTCTCTGCACTTTAAACTTTGGAAAGAAGGTTAATAGCCAAACAATATTACGAATAAAATGGTAGCCGTTAAGTATAAACCAATTATTTTTAATGACCTCAGGTTTATTTTCTTGAAACTCCTCCTCAGCAACAAAAGACAGTATCCAGTTTACACAGGTTAAATAATTGCCCTATTGACTAGTAAATATCTGAAACGGCCCCCATCATTACCATTAAATCATCATCCAGTCATAAAATTCATGACCACACCTACAAACACAAAACAAGAGGAATGTTATACTATATCATATCATTCATAAGCGGGTAAAACACCTCAAATCCGCGTGGCATTAAGGAGTGATTTACAGCTACACACAGAATTCACTACAGAGGTAGCATGAGAAAATGACAGCAAACTTATGTAAGATGAAAACACCAATGAGGTCACTTTAAACTCTCTATTGAGCAGCACTCTAAACACACAAACACGCACAGAGTGAAGCGGCAGAGTATTTGAAGCAGAGCAGGCAGACACACCTGAGAACCTGCATGCTCTGTTTGAGGAGGGAGACCTGTTGTTACCTGCCTGTAGGCTGGGTTCACACACACATACACGCAAACACACACACGGTCTGTGGCTAAACAAACCAACTATCCCAGGTGTGTGTGTGTGTGTGTGTGTGTGTGTGTGTGTGTGTGTGTGTGTGTGTGTGTGTGTGTGTGTGTGTGTGTGTGTGTGCGTGTGTGTGTGGGCAGGCGGACCCTCCATCAGCATCCTGTCACACACAAGATGTTTATCCAATTTGTCAAGATAATCTTTCCTCAAACTGGCTGCCAAGGAGGGAGCCTCAGCTCTCTCTGTTACTCACACACCTGGGGGAAGGTTCACCGATACCCACTGCCGGGCCTGAAATGGAGGCCCTCTCCTCCATCTTGATGGCAGGTAGCTTTCTGTTTGTCGTCCGAAAACCAAAGTCGGCTTGGTTTCGTTTTGAATTTAACACATGAAATGTTTCACCTGAAGTGTTTGCTCCTTAAACTTCCATAAGCCTGTGCTGCTTCACCCTAAAAACTAAATGAATAGTGGACTAGAATAGTCATTTTAGATGAAGACAAAAACTTTCCATCCCAGGTTAGTAGCAATCTGGTTTAAACTAGAATAATCATCAATCAACTGTAATATGCTGCTTCAAAATGAACTCCATGGCATTTCAGACATAAAGCCTTTAGAGAGTTTTCGTTGATATAAAATAGTCTAACAGGCAAGTGCATGATAAAAGCTGTAAAAATGGACATTGAACATGATCATAAAATAGTCAGGGATATATAGCATTACACAGCTTAAACAGATAAACATTAAGTGTCAGTCTGAGCTGGCAGTTGTATTTACAAATGTTTTTTTCTTGTGTATTTACAAATAGTTTTTTTTCTTGTGCGTATTCTTATATTGGCATCTGGATCACGAGAAACAACATTTCATTCTTAAACACTCTGTATGTGGAAATTACAATAAATGAATCTGAATCTTGAATAATATCTCTCTCTTGGTGCGTTAATTAAAGGTTTCATGTGGTGAACTAATCGAGATTTTGGACCCGAGTTAAGTCAGGTCCAAACTATAATATGTCTACTCAGATAGCGACTTGTTATATAACCACATGACTGTGTGTTGATATGTCATACACATGAGTGGATTCCTCAGCTGCTCTGATCAGGTGCTGCATCATTAAATCACCTGCACTGCTACTGATCTCCTTTATCTTGTTATGAAACATTTCCGTCCTGATGGGAGTGTTCTCTTCCAGGATGACAGTGTCTCCATCCACTGAGTGGTTTGATGACTATGAAGATGATGTGAATCATTAACTGTGGCCTTCACAGTCACAAAATCTCAACCCAGCTGAACATCATCTGGATCCAACATGTTAGACAGCTCTCTCCACCTCCTCTTCATCAAAACACCAAATGAGGAAAAATATTTTGGAAGAATATTGTTCATCCAGAGTTCCAAAGACTTAAAGAATCAGTAGAAAAGAGCACTGAGACTGTTCTGGCACCTTGTTAAAGCACTGTATGTTGCTTTTTTTATTCTTAAACTTTAGTCTTAAATTTAAAAAAAATGAGAAAGTGTGTCCAAACTGGTAGTGTAGATCCAATTACGGAATCTCACTTTATAGCTTCACTGATTTGTTAATGAATCAGCTGATCAAAAGAAAATTATACAGCAATTAATTGTATTGTTTGTCACTTTTTAAACAAAAATGCCAAATACACCTGTCATCCACAACATTATGACTATTGGCAGGTGAAGTGAATAACATTGATTATATTGGTACTAGGTCTGCACAGTGGATTGATGGTTAGCATTGTTGTCTTGCAGCTAGAAGATTAATGGTTCGCATGCCGGCCTGGGATTTTTCTACATGGAATTTGCATATTTTCCCTGCACGTTGTAGGTTTTCTCCAGGTACTCCAGTTTGTTCCCACAGTTGCTCTTAATTGTCTGTAGATGTGAATGTGAGTGTACTTGTTTGTCTCTATATGTAGCCCTGTGATAGACTGGTGACCTGCCCAGGGTGTCCCCAGCCTTCGCCCTAAGTCAGCTGGGATAGATTCCAGCCCCCAACGACCTGGATGAGGATATAGATAATGGATGGATGGATGGATGGATGGATATTAGTACTGTGTGGCATTCTGCTCAAAAACCTTGGATTTTGGTGTCTGTGTTGATTAAATTTAGACACTCAAATAAACATTGTCCCAGAACAAGGACACTCCTTCATGCAAACGGCAATCCTAAATGTCACTGGTCTACCCCCGCAGGAAAGTGCACCCCACTACATCACAAAATCATCAAACAATCAAGAACAGCTTGAGGAACATGACAATCACCCAAGATGTTGACTTGACCTCCAAACCTCCTAGATGTCATTCTGATCAAGCATCAACAGGATGCAGTGGAACAAATTTGATTCCCAGAGGCCCCACTGTACAACCCAGAGTACCCAAAGGATCCACTGTCAAAGTACTGGTCCAGGCCCCATAGGACACCCTGAGAGGTCCTCTGGTCCATGTTCAGTGGTTCAGAGCATTTTTGAATACATAAAGGGGGACTAACGCAATATTAGGCAGGTAGTCACAATGTTATGCCTGATCAGTGTATATAAAGAGTGTTATATTCTCTATTTAGAAACTAAATTAGCAATCTATTATTGAAAATAAATTAAAAGACTAATTGATAATAGAAATAGTCATTAGTAGCAGCCTATCTGATTTTTAAAATGAAGCCCGTCACCTTCAGTAATTCAGCCTGGCTCTGTGCACATGTGTGGGTCTGGTAGTCGGCATATCACCCACATAGTTTGCTCAAGGGCAAATTTGCACTTTGTGAACAAACTCCCCAACCGGAAGCTTTTATATTTTCAGCCTCAAAGTTAATTAGAAACCTTAACCCTGATATGACTGAAGACCTTATTCCCCCAGCTTGAATCAGGTATACAAAAAATATGGTGATGGAATTTGAAAATGTAATAGTTTCTTGACCTTGAAGCTTGGCCAGGAAAAAATAAAACCCTGCCAGGTAACAGTTCTTGCTCATAGATTACCAATCTGCAAAAAGGACCAAGAACAATGTCTGATATTTCCTACCCAGGATTAGACGTAATGTTGTCCGTTATACCTAAATAAAAATGGCACAGTGATTTGCATAAATAAGCAGCCAGTGCATGTGTACATGCACACACACTCTCTCTTATATGCCCACATGCAAATGCTCACACATGCTGAAAGTCAAAAATCCTGGAATGTTGCAAAGCTGATGATTTTCTAATGAATGGTTTCATTGGCCATGGTGAGGATTAGTGTAAAGGGATTGGAGGGGAATATTTACATGGTTTTAATGATTCCTCAACTTTATATTTAGAGGTTCGTCTTATCAGCTCCAATCATCTCCCAGCTTGGAAAACAAACCGCCGAGTCGAGCGACGGCACAATTACACGCCTCTGCCACGCACACGTTGGTCTGTCGCCTCCAACAACATCTGTACTGTTAATGTGTAACATATTAAAATGTCTCTGGGAGGGAGAGATGAAAGACTTAAACACTTTAAAGTCTCAGGCCCATCCCTCATCAAACATTTTAACACTCTCACTTATAAGTTTAGCTTTCCTAAATGAAAGGAACATAAGGCTTCATGGGGATATATCAAATCCTACTCACACTTCACTAAGTGCTATTCCTTAGCTGGAAACGCTCTGCCAACATATGAAAGTGTTGTAGATCTCCTTGTGATTTGTTGATGAGCTCTCCTCTGTTGGTGTTAAGGCTGGGCTGCATTTTGGTGGAGTGATGACGGGTTATGCCGTCCAAGGACTGGCTTTGAGTTCAAAACTCCTGCATTATTACAGGAGCCAAGAGGAACATTTTTCAGCTTCAGTTCAAACTTATGTGGCGGGTTCTAGAGCGTTTGAAAGGTCGACCTTTTCTAAAAGCTTGGCAGGTGTCAGGGATCATTTCTTTCAGTAATGTGGGCACATGAATCTGGTTTTTGTGCACACAAATCAGTGTGAAGCTACTGCAGCAGTAGGGCCTGTGTAAGGTTGTTCTGGCTTCTCAGATTGGAAGGCTCTTCTGGATGGTTATGGGCAGGGTGTCACATCATTAATTTAAGCAGTTTGATTGTGAAATAACTGGTTCTTGTTTTGTTAATTATCAGTTAAATGCAGTGAACAAGCAATCTCAGGTCTTTTTTCACAGTGTTGCTGTGAGTTTGAAACACATTGTGTCATCCTCATCTTGATAGATTCTTCATACTTCATGAGAGAGTAGATGTGTCAGTGCTACAAAATAATTACTGAAAACAATATATTTTCATATCCCCTCATGCTATCCACTGATTTGTTAAAATCCTGACAGACCTATGGGGTGTCAGAGGGTACTGGCTATGTGTTGGAGTACAAAAATACATGATTTCCTGACTGTAACAACCATTTTTGAACATGCAAAGAAGGAGTAAAGCCGAGGCTGTGTTTAAAGATGGACGTAATCCTGAACAGCAGTTTTGAAGCTCAGTCATCACTGAAAGTGGTCATGCCCTTAATTATTTATAACTTTAAGGCTTAATGAAATTTAAACAGATGAGGTATATAAAAATGCACAACCCGAACAATGATCAATAATGTGGAAATTTGCTATAGAGATCACAACAGCTTTTAGTAGCAGGTTGTGAACATTTTTATTTCTGCTGTAAATTGGACATGTTAACATGGGGTCTATAGGGACTGACTTGCTTCTTGAGTGAGCCTTGAGTGGCCACTTGAGGAACTGCAGTTTTGGACACTTGAACACTTGTTTGATAAAGTAAAACTTGCGTGGATATTTGAATGTCCCTGGAAACCCCAATTTAAACCAAATATCCTGTCATGAATACAATCGTTCCCTTTCCTTAACAAAATAGTTTGACTAACCTGAAATGATGCAAACTTTAACCATAGATGTGTCAGATCAAAAAATGTTAATAACAGTCCTGACAGAAATCAGCCACATGGGTCATTTTTGAACGCGCTGACAAACAACCTACTTTGACATTTCGTTTAAAGAACTTGTTGTCTTATTTTGGTTCTTGTTGCCATGGCGCTTTGCCCACCTACACTGCTCATAAAGGATTTCAGGCTGTACCGGCCTTTAAAGTGCGTTATCAGACTTCAGGGGAAAACGAGATGCCTTGAAAGCGGCAGCTTGAAAACCACACACACACACATCACTGCCGAGGCTTTTCTTATCTGGTCTGCAGGGGAGCTCCAATCAAAGACAGATATTTGGCTTGGTGGCAGCGTATGGCTTTAAAACTAGTTGTAGGCTGCTCTTTGTCCCGATGTCCTGCCTTGTGTCGTTCCCTCTCTGTGTCACACACCCACAGAAACCCCTCACTCTCTCCTTTGAGGGGAACACACACTCAAAAACAGACTAGTCATACAAAAACACAACACTCTTATCTTCATCTGTGTTTTGCTGTTTTGATGAATGTTCGGATGTTTTTCCTACAGCACCCAGTGAGGTAAGTAGCCCACACACACACACACACACACACATGCTGGCATAGCAGAGGGAGTATGGGACAGGTTAGGCAGGTTTTTTTCCACTAGACTGGGACTAAACATGAGCTGCTTGCTCAGGAGCAGCTTGCACCATCACCACCCAGTTCACACAGACCTGCTGTCCTAACATCTCACTGCAGCTCTCACAGGTTGCCTTTGTGTCTCCTTATCGGGAATCAGAAGTTGCTCAACAGGGAAATGTTGTTCAAGAGTACAAAAGTATGTGGATGTTGCAAGTAAAGTAATGGAAAGTCCTAGTTAGGAAGATTACAAGTCAGGAATGGGGCTATTTTTTGACTGCAGCTGCAAACGAAAGAAGCTCATTACATTAACTGTAATAAAAAGTCAAGGCTATTAGATGATACGGGGTGTCTGCATCTCTCAGTACATCAAAGCTGTGTTAAACCTTTTGGAACAAAGCCAGGTAAAGTCTCACATAGTTCCACATTGACCTATTGCAAATCAGTCAGAGTAGCGGACTGTTTGTCTGGTGACTGCAGAGAGCCAAGAAATGGTCACATTTCACTGATAACGTGATATAAGGTGTTAATTGAGGAGCTTCTGAGGTGCTGGTAGGTAGACTTGTTGCTGCTGGACACAGTGACGCTTGCTGTTTCACAATCTTTTCAGCCTTTTTGCTAAGCTAAGCTGCCCGTGGACAGATGGGTAGAAATATAAATCATACTTGTTGCAATGTTTTAAACAAACACAGCTTCACGCCAACTTGTGCCAAATAGGCTGGAATAAAAGAAGCATCAATCAGAATCCACTGCAGTGTAATCAGTGACCTCTGAGCTCTGTGGCAGTATATACATTTAACTTAGATCCTTAATTATAAGAAATAAATACACCGTATCATTCCAGTGCCTAAATATGATGTTAAACAAAAGACTTTTAGTTCAAATGGGGCATTTTACCTCATCTAAATGTACTAAAGTAATGAAAAGAACCACCGTCAGGCTTCAAAAGCACTTAAATTACATCTCTTAACTCCGAAGTCCATCACTTCCAGTTTTTTCTAATAGTAAATTCAGTCACTCAACCAATCGATCATATCTTGGCTTGGCCAGACAGGATGAAAGATAAAAGGCTACCTCTCTGTGTCTCTTTGCACACACACACACATACACACACACACACACACACACACACACACACACACACACACACACACACACACACACACACACACACACATGAACAGACACACAGAAACACACACCTGCTGCCCGGGCCGATCGTGTTTTCTTTCATCACGTGTGTCTCTCTACGGAGCTCGCAGACATTAAGTCAACCAGCCTGTTGCAGTGATGAATAGGCTGCGGACAGCTGAGAGCACCTTCTGTCAGGGAATCAGTCTGTACGTAGAGGGTGGAACGTTGCCTCCGAACAGAAAGGACAAACCCCTCGCAACCTCCTCAAATTAACAGCCTTCGGTGGTCAAGGCTGAAACTTGTGTCAGAAGTCAGAAATGCTTGGTTTGAAGATTCTGCTATGATCTTCCGCGCAGTTCTGCTTCATTGCAACCAAACATGAAACTGACACCAGGAAGTTGATGTCTATCTCAATGACACTGCAATCACACGCCATCAGGCCATAAGAGTTATTTGCTGTTAGTGAAGGGCTTTATAACATATACATGCAATTAAGATTTTTAAAAAAGACAGCAAGTGTTTCAAATTATCAAGGGTGTCTTTCCTATAGTGTACAGTGAGCTTAATACATTTGTCAATGTATCAGATGAAAATAACATTGATGTGACAGTTCAGACTGACTACAATAAGCCTCCTAATATTAAATTCATCAGACATGGAGGACACACCAAAGTGAATGAATAAAGTGAAATCTAATAGAAATTCACTTGTATTGTCCGGTTACAATATGAAGATATTCACTGCTGAAACATAGTAATTTGAGAACTGCCATTTTACTGGGATTTTACTATATTGTTTCAACGGAGGTACCCGCCCATTTGATTATCAGTGGCTGCATTAACTCTTTGTGGGCAATGTCACATCAGTGTGATGGAGGACATTGTCAGGCTTTGCTGGATTATTCAAGAGCAGGCATTTGAGTCTGATTATTTTATAATCAAAAAGTTTCTCGACTGTGTTGCCGGAAAGTTTTATATGGCAGGATGGTTTTAATAGTTTAAATGTACATATGAGTTGTCAGAGGATTTAGTTCATATTGCCTACTGCCATCCATCCATTCTCTATACACCGCTTTATCCTCACTAGGGTCGTGGGGGCTGCTGGAGCCTATCCCAGCTGACTCGGGCGAAGGGAGGGGACACCCTGGACAGGTCACCAGTCTGTCGCAGGGCTACATATAAGACAAACGATCACTCTCGCATTCACACCTACGGGCAATTTAGAGTCATCAATTAACCTCAGCATATTTTTGGACTGTGGGAGGAAGCCGGAGTACCTGGAGAAAACCCTCGCATGCACAGGGAGAACATGCAAACTCCATGCTGAAAGATCCCAGACCCAGGCCGGGATTTTGAACCAGGGATCTTCTTGACGCAAGGTGAAAGTGCTAACCACTACTCCACTGTGCAGCCCTGTTCAATTCAATTCAAGTCAGTTCAATTCCATTCCATTCAATTCAATTCAATTCAATTCAATTCAATTCAGCATTACATTTTATATACATATATAGGACCAGTTCACAGCAAAAGTCATCTCAGTCCACTTAACTCAGTAAGATCAGACCTTTCATTATCATATTGGATAAAAAAGCCCAACAATTCCCTCTGAGCAAACTCCGAGCAATAATGAGAAGAAAAAAAATCTCTTTAACAGTAAGAAACCTCTGACAGGGAGTGTCACCATCGACCGGCTAGGTTGAGAGGAGTGTATATAGGAACAAAATGAACAGTAAGAAAGACAACAAAAAAAATCACAATTTATTGCAATAAAAAATAAGTATTACTTGAGCAAAAAAATTAAAAACTTTCAGGCAACACAAAATTGACACATCAACAGTACAAATGAATTCTCAGTGTCTGAATACATACATGCTCTTTTAAGTTTTTAAGTATTAATATGACCAATTCTGTGTTTCCAACCAGAACTGAACAAACCATTCAGTTACAGTATGTGATCATGCAGAACCTGTAAGTGTCCAGATGAGTGTAAAATGGGCCTGTTAAGTAAACTAAAAAAAGGTTTCAGTGGTTTTAGTTCTGTCCCAAAGCACACTCTAATGGAGCATGACAGCTCCCTGGTTCCCTGATGGCCTTTGACCCCAATCACGGTGGTGTGGGACCCTACCCTACCTTGCACTGCTCACACACACTCACACACATACACCTCAGCACATTGTTTCAACAGATTAGAGGAGATTGCTGGAAAACTCTGTCAGACGTACAGCTTGTGTGCACAGCAGAACGAGTTAGAGACGACTGGGAAGAAACGTTCTCACTTCCTGTCTGTCTCTATGTCCCCCCCATCTCTTGTTTTCTCTCTGATGACTTACTCATGTTTACTTGTGCTGTTTTAAAAAGATAAGTAAATATGTGAAGTAGTAATGCAATAACTGTACAGTTGTTATCAGTGATTATTATTATTTTGGTTAGAATTAACAGAAGAAAGAGGTTGGTAGCAAGAGGAAAAACACAAGTATTAACACAGGTTTCCAAAAAGCATATGAGCAACCACGGTCATGTTTGTTCTAACTTTGTATGCTCTGCATACTTGATTTGAGCAATAACTGTAGCTCTTTGAATGTCCACTTGAGGCTGGCTTTAAATGTGAGTAAATCCTCATTGACCATCAGGTTAAAATGCCAGACTTTACAGGAGAAAACGACACTACATGTTTACAGCCTGGTGCGTATTAGCCATTTGTGAATTAGGTGGGAGACAGAAGGCATCAAGCAATGACAAGATGGCCACTGAGCTTCAAAACGGCTCTTAAGGAAAACTATTGGTGATGTCTTAGGGGTTCATCTGTCTTTATGTAAATGAAACGTGTTCAGTTAGAAAAAAGGATTGAACACGAAGTTTTAAGTTCTTTGCCATGTATATGGTTATGTTTTCTTTACATGTTTACATTAAGATCAGTTTAGATCAGTGAAAAAAAATCTAATCAATATGTACCATTCAAAAGTTTGATGGGATATCTACATAGGAGTACAGAGGAACATTTGCAGCAACCATCACTCCTGTGTTCTAATGCTACATTGTGTTAGCTAATTGTGTTGAAAGGCTCATTGATGATTAGAAAACCCTTTTGCAGTTATGTTAGCACATGAATAAAAATGTGAATTTTCATGGAAAACATGAAATTTCCTGGGTGACCCCAAACTTTTGAACAGTAATGTATACATAGACAAAAGTAAAGCAGTCCTGTGTTTAGCTGTTCACTGTTTGCTAAGCTAACATGGTAGCCTGAGTTACCAGTCCATGAAAAAAAAAGAGTTCTATGGCACACTGCTTTGTTAGTAATTGACTCCATCAGTCACTGGTGAACTAGGCAGGCAAAAGTTGTGGTTGTCATGTCAAAATCAGCCTTTCTGTGCAGTATTATAATGGTGCAGGTAAGAAAAGTACATCGGCTCCTTTGTCCCTGAGTTGCTTAACTGCTCCTGTTGCTTGAAACGTTAGTTAGTTACCTAGCCCTTTATGTAGCACATAATGATCTGCTGCATCTCAGTATCATTCTGCTATAGGAGGAAAAAAACACTCTGGCTTGTATTTTTTCACATTAATCATGCTCTTCTTGGGCTAAGCGACGATTAGGCTTATGGTGTTCCCACAAAATAGTGACATGTTGAATTGTTTTGGTGTTGGATTTGCACACAGGGAAGTAATCACTGTCATTGAAATGGGTAAGCTGCAAAAACTAGCAAGGCTAACACATAAAACGATCCAAATCTTCTGCAAAACTTGAAATTTTGAGTGTGGTAGTTTGCTGCCTCAACATTGTTGTTGTTGTTGTAGTGAAGTGAAGATTTTAATGTGTAGATAGCAGCAGGAGAGAATGAACCCATGTGAGGTGGCCAGTGATATCCTATAGCCACTGAGTCAGACTACTGCTTGCACTAACTAAACTTTTACACTCGGTTACTCGTATCTCACTAACGAGGACTGCCCCAAGCAGACACACTGGTGGAGGAGACTTTTGTCCTGAGGTCAGACAGCTGTCAAAAGAAAAAGAGGTGAGGGTGAGAACAATACGAAGGCTGGGAATTTCTTGACCCGGTCATGCATGTAGTCTAGTAGAATTTTTTAAAATTATTTATTGCTTTTACATTTTACATAATAGATTATATTAAATTCAATTACAGTCACACGGTGGATGAATTCATCTTTAATTCTAACTGTACTTCTAAGTGTAAAACGCAAAGGTTACTAAATAAATACAAGTTGACATGAAGGGAAAATGAGTCCTGATGGTCTTTACCTGTTTTACTAGTGACCCCTATTTTCTGTGACTTAGATGTGGCAATTAACCCACACAGAATGTAGTCTTGTTACAGTATTTATCAATATTACAGAATGGGGTGATTGCTAGCCAAACAGCACTAAATTGAAATCATAGTTTTTCCAAGTTTGAGGTGACCACTTTCAGCTGAAATGTTCAATGAATCATTTTTCTCCAACATTTTAACATCTGACCAGGCCATGACCATATTCTTCATTTCGGGTTACACAAATGCGTAAATCTAGCTAGCTGTATCAGGTGATGTAAAAAAACTTAAAGAGAATTGAATGTGTTCAGAATGTTTTTTTCTTCTGAGTGTGTGTTTGCATGCATTTGTCTGCTAATAAGGGGTCATGGGCCGTGATTTCGGCGGCACTGTAGTAACACAACTCTTTCTCTCATCGTTAACATCAGCAACACACACACACACACACACACACACACACACACACACACACACACACACACACACACACACACACACACACACACACACACACACACACACACACACACACACACTTACATCTGTCTGTCCGTCTCCTGTGGTTAGTGTCAGTGGTAGTCAGTGTGTGTGTGGCTGCGAGACGCTTCAAATACTTGTGACAGAATCCCAACCAAGCAGAAAAGAGGCCATCACACTTGTATGTACATGTGGACGCACACAAATTTGTGTGTGTATGTAAGTGTGTGTGTCTGTGTGTGTGATGCAGATGTCCAGTGACAGCTCGCTGCTGGGGTCATCTGGAAGCAGCTGCCTCAGGGACAGAGGGCAACACACACACACACACATGCACGCACTCACAGGATTTCATCATGTATAGTTTGGTGTGTTGTCACCAAAATTTCTAAAAGGACATATTCAGTAAATTATCAGTGTCACAAAACATATTTTGACACAATGAGACAGGACTGAGGTCTGCTATAAATATAAACACCTTTAATTTATAGAAAAAAGATGCTAATTTTTAAGACAATGCAAACTTCAGGTGTCAATAATAAAACAAACCAGAGATCCAAACTGCACCTCTACACAAAGTAATAATCGTTTTTAATTGTACAAATAATCTCAGCTGTCACCTGTATCTAGATGAATAAATTTCATGCAACTCTGAGGCATAAAGCATTTCAATCAGCATTAGAACAGGTAGAGTAACTGTCAAATATTGTAGAGAGATCAGAGTATGTGTGGCTCCCATTGATTCCTTAAACGACATAAACTGAATAGTAGCTGTTTGTACCCATCCACCTCTCCCACAGCCATCCCTCCTCCCATCCTGCAGCTGTATCCAAAAGACAGGAGGAGGTAAAAAGGGGGATGAGGTAAGTGGAGTGGGGTGTGGGGGGGCAGGAGACCACCAACCCCTGTGGAGAGCACTGCTCCATTCCCACACCACAGGTGACTGCCCTCCATCCCGCCCTCTTTTTTTTTCTTGAGTCTTCCCTCATTCATTTCTCTCACTCCAGTTCCTCTCTCAGTTCTTAAAGGAACAGTTTAGCCAAAATTAAATTAGCGTCAAAATCGCCTCACAACTTTACTGTTTATTACCACCAAAGCTACAGGAAAGTAAATTAGGCTTTTTTTGCCCCTCAAAATCTTAACTGAAGAACCAAAAAATGTCACCGTAGCTACAAACAAAACACTAACGGCGGACATGACAATGTTTTTGACATTTCAGTACCACTTTTTAAATTACATTACATACATATAAAATCTGTGCTTAGCATGCACTTGTATGAAGTCAGTTTTCTTGGGGCAAAGGTTCTGGTGACAATAACAAAAAAAAAACATTTCTCAAAAAGTCAGTGACGAGACAGAAAAGTCTATTTTTGCATCTGGAGTCTGAATGAATTGCATGTTTAGCTACAAAACATTTGGAGTAAAACTGTATTCTTCATGCTCTGAAGTTGTAAAGAAAATAAAGATAAATATGAAATCAGGTGTTTCTGCATATTTCTGCAGAGCAGACAGGAAATCGAGCTGGTTCTTTGTTTTCTCCATCTACTTACTTTAACCTCCAGGCAATTCCAGTGTAACTGTCAGTTTCCCTCTTACAGACATATGGACAAATTAAAGAAAAAAACTGACGTAAAAGGTAAGACGCTACAACACCATGTACCAGCAGAATAGCATCAGTGTGCCTTGGCATTGGTTCTACGGGCATGAAGACCATCTTCCAAAAGATGTTCCATCATTTGTTGCTTTAAGGATGAAAGCAGAGAGCATGAACCTCCCATACTTTGAGAGCTGGTAACTCATCCAGCCAATCACTGGAATCATAAGGCAGAGGCTCCTCCCATCAGAATAGAAATATTTCATTAGTGGGTAATGATGATCACTCAGAACAACTTTGTATTGATTTGCAGTGAAACATCATCAAGCAGAAACCTTCAGAACTAAACATGAAGTGTGAAAAACTGCACTTCCTTGAAAGGCCACTTGAGATTGGTGACAAAAGCACAGCAGTCCCCTTAGACCCCCATGTTCAAATGGCCAACTTTACAACAGAAATAAACATGTTAACAGCCTGGTACAAAATAATGGTTTTGGTCACTATCGCTAATTTCAATGACAATGACAACTGTGTGGGGATAAACATCTAAATAACTCACCCGTTTAAAATGTATTACAGCTTCAAGTTATATGTTTTTAATTAACAGTAGGATACCATCATAGGACAGTCAATAGCCCTCAGGCTATGGAGGCCTGAGCCGAAAATTGGGAGAAGTCAGGACCTGCCAAGACAGTGAAAGCATGAGCCACAGTGAAGGTTGCAACTGCTGTTCAGGAGCCCTGTGGATGACAACATGGAGGATTCATCCCTCTTAATGTAAAGTCAGTGCTGTGGAAACACCTTACATTATGGTAAATACATTCACCCTTAACTATTTTGGCTTCAATAAGGAAGTTGTGCATGTAATGCCATCCTACTGTATAGGACTTGAACAATGGCAGTAGCACAACAATACTTCCATATCAAATAAGGTCTGTTTGTATGCAGCAAAACTCAAAACTACAGATGTTAATAGTGTTTTTGTCATATTCGTGTTTGCAGAGGTTATATTCCCGTTCAATGGGAGAAGAACATAGCACAGACTGAACTATCTCATTTATTACTGGAACATGTCAGAGATTTTCAAACATATCTTTTCAAGGTTCTTCCAAGCTCTTAACAAATAAACTAGCCACAGAATTTTTATCTAACTTCACATGTTTCCCATTCCAAATCCCGAGCCTTTTGATGAAACCAGGCCATAAAATTGATGTTGTATTCTATGATTTTAATTTTCCCTTTTTTTTTTCAAACTAATTACAGTGACTAATGTTCCCTCCTGAGATTGACACTTGGCCGACTTCCACCTGTTTACAGCATAAGGTCAGAGGACAAGGGTTAACTGGGAATGTGAGGGGTCGTGGACACTTAAAGGGGTCATGATGCATGCATTTGTGTGTGTGTGTGTGTGTGTGTGTGTGTGTGTGTGTGTGTGTGTGTGTGTGTGTGTGTGTGTGTGTGTGTGTGTGTGTGTGTGTGTGTGTGTGCGCGTGTAATGGGGTTGTCAGAGGCGGCATTACCCAAGAAAAATGTGACTTGGCTTTTGTTCCATCTACTGTAGCAGCAGATCCTCTTCTCCTAAAATGATTCATTATTGTGTTTCCAGAGATTTGGATTCCATATTTCTGATTTACTGCAAAGTGGAAAATTAAGAGAGCTTTAAATGTAAGTGAAGGATTAATTTTCATATCTGATTTCTAACTATGGTGACTTTACTCTTAGCTTTTTGTAATAATTATTACATTTCAATTTTATCTACTACTACTGCTTTTATTTTTTTTCCCCGTAGGAACACTCGTATCATCAGTTATTCTGGTTGATTAGTAGGGGTATGTTATGCTTTACCCAACTGAATGTGGTAACAAGAATTTAAAAAGTGTAAGACTTTTCACCTTTAAAGGTGCAACAGAAGTAACAGGAGTGCCCGGAGTGCTGCAGCATCTTGCCTGTTTTGCTGTTTTCCCCTCTTCTACATTTAGTACATTTAGTAAATAATAAAGGAATTACAATAGAATTCTGTATTGAGTCTAACTTGTCCTAATACCAAAATAACATGAATCTGCTAGGACGAACGAGTAAAGTTTCAATATGTGATTACACTCGTGTATCCCTCTCGATGACGTTGTTTATCAAACTTAGTGCATTTACGCGTGTATATGTGTTACATTGTTTATTTATTTCTATCTAGAGTTCAGAATTGCATGACTCCTCTGATGAAGAGTATGTCCCAGACGCCCCAACATCTTCCTCCAGAGGTCGGGCATCTAAACGAAGCCGTCAGGCGGGCTATGGAGGCCGTGGTCGGGGAGCGACGCGAGCACCCCGAGCCAAAAAATATCTTGGCCTGACAAGCCGTGGGATTGGTAACTTTTCTGGAAGTTGCTGATCCCTGATGCTCTCTCCTCCACAAGCAAAACAAATGTGCGCGCGGTTGCGTAGTGCGTAGCTCGCCCACCTCTGCATGGGCTTGCTTGCTGTGCGCGTAACCGTTGATTGACAGCATGACAAAGCTGAAGCTCGAACTTGATTGGTCAGCAGCGACCGGCGCTTTTTGGAATAACATGGGGGTCTATGAGAGGAAGGCGGAGCTCAGGAATAAATTTTCATATCGCGTCATACTAACATTAAATTATAGTATCGAACTAGACCAACACATTTAAGCTTTGTTAAACAATGATACATAAATTGAAAACAAACGGAAACTCCGGACAGCAGCTTTAAGGCTTAAAGTTATGAAAAATGACTCCACCGAGGAGGCGGAGCCTCGGGAGAATTATGTGATGATCGGCGTACGTTTGTCTGTTTGTCCTTCTGTCCTTCTGTCCTGCTGTCTGTCTGTTAACAGCATCACTCAAAACAGACTAATAGATTTGGATTTAATTTTCAGGGAAGGTCAGAAACGATACAAGGACCACTTGATTAGATTTTGGCAGTGATGTGGCTTATTGTCTGGATCCATGGATTTGTTAAAGATTTCTGTATCATTGCAAGATAGTTGCATTACATCACTGTAACTATGAAGCAAGTGAACACTACATCAGCTGCCTGCTGACGATCACATGATTGCGATCCTACTACAAATCCACCACTGCGGGCTTATCCGTTGGAAATCATGCAAGGACAAATTGATAAACTTGTGGGGGTGTTTCCTCGTTCCATAAATTCCCACTGCCCGCTACATATTTAGGCGACATGATTCAGTATCAGTACAAGGTCATTGTGTTTGCGTATACATCTATATTAAGTGGTCACGTTCTATGTTGCCGTGATTTCTGCCACAAATTTTTTTCAAGATTTTAGCCGTCAGAAATAATACAATGACTGAGCAGCCTTGATGGAGTACTGTGCTCTCTGAGTGCTTTTCTTGTTCAGAATCTGGCCACTTTGAGTGACAGCACTCAGGACAGTTCAGGGAAATTTGCATGTCCCACATTCCCCCTCTTTGTTCATTTCTGGATGAGCTGAGAGCTGCCACACGGAGCCTCATAACCACTGCTCAGGAAATGTATGGGTGATGGGACATCCTGTTTTCCCATTTTTTATTGTAAAGTGTTTGTGACATGACTGTTCTAAGCTTTAAAACCTCACCAGAAGCTATATTTAATGATGACTAAACTACGACTTTAATGAACAAAGCTGGTTTATTGCTTATTCTTACATCGTACAATGCATTTCACTGCACATTATACTATGTATAATTGCGTTTGGGAAAAATAAAGGTGATTCAACATTCAAAGGCTTGAATCTTGAATCTGTAATAAATGTGGCTGTATACACATAATTATCGGAATGTTTTTCTGTCCTTCTCTAAAATGTAAAATCCATAATTGGTCATTAATTCTTAACTTCTTGTCACATGATAAATTATGATTTATTGTTATCTTAACTGTGTTCGTGATTGGAATGACAGCCCACTTTGAGAACGGAAACAAAAAAGATGAAGAACTTTATCTTTATCATCTGGATTATTAATTAGGAATAAATCATGATTTAATTAATTTGATTTAACTGTGATGATCCATTATTTGGTTAATTAACCTAATATAGGATATTTTCATTTGATTTAAAAAAAAAATACATATTTGTATATATATTTTTACACCTTATTAACTACTTTTGTTGTGAGACAGTAGAGGTTTGTGGGGATACACTGACAGAAGAAAGAACAGGTATAAGATTACAGTATCACTGCTCCTGTATTTATTACTGTCTGTGTTTCTCTCTTCACCCTCTCTCTCTCTCTCTCTCTGTCTCTGTCTCTCTCTCTCTCTCTCTCTGTCTTATTTGGGCCAAAACATGAGATCACCTGGCAGAAAGACATGAGGGTTCAAGTTCCACAATAGCTCTGCATCTCCGATCATTCTGTGTATGTGCGCGCTTATGTGTGTGTGTATCATCACACTTCATCTCTTGTTTGGGTTTCAGTAGGTTACACACGGCTGCTGAGAGGAGGCTGTATGATTGCCATTCATAGTGCTACAATGAGCTCATCTGATTTCATACACACACACTGGTACATATGCCTAAACACAACATCCACATGCACACATTTCCATGCACTGAACTGAACACAGACTCAGGCCACACATGTATACACACTCAGCCACACTTGCATGAAATCACTAACATAAACACACATACTGTACATGCACAGCCCGCAAAGCTGCTGTAATAACACAAACAATGTGAGCTCAGTCATACTTTTGTTGTTGTTTATGTGCGAGGTATTCCATGACCTCAGTTCAAGTTCGACTAACTATTGTTTTGGTGTAGAGTGCAGCATTGAATGTGGACTCTGTTGAGGAGATAAAAGTGCACTAACTGATCTCTGTGGCTGAATATGTTGAGTGACGTTTACGCTCACATTTTCTTCCATAATCACTGCACTTTTCTGTTTCCAGCAGATTTGGTTTCATCCTAGAAACACATTTCAATCTATTCCTGCAACAAACCCACATTTCTGCGTAATCATGGACACTGATATTAATTAGACCACTGATGAAAAACCTTTATAGTGAATTTTGACTACCCTTCCCCTTATTTTCCATTGTACTATTTCTAATGCTGCCAAAAACAAACAATAACAATTATATCTAATCCAAACACTCATACTACTCTGCTTTTCTGCTTTTTACTCGTAATTACAGCGGTGTAACTTAACTGCTGCTCTGACAGCTAATCATTCAGGATTAAGGAATTAGCCTAATGCTCTAAAATGTAAAAATATAAATTCAGAATTAGGGCAAATAAAAGCTGCTATAATTAATTTTCAAATTAATTTCATTTTAATTAATGTTAATTTCACATTTTTCAACTTAAAAACATTCATTTGCAGGTGCATTTAGCTGCATCTTTTGGAAATCCAAGAAAACCCAAAAGACGTGTTTTACAGCTTAACGTCAAAAATCATCTCAAACAAAACTGTCACTGTCCATTTAATTAATTTAAATATTGGAGTTCACCAATTCTACACATTGTGGTCAATATAACAAAATAACAGGCTTAGGGTTACAATGCTTGGGTCTGCAATTTTTTATTTTATTTTTTTTTACAAATATACTGTGTTTATCGCTCCTGTCATCCTGCGGGTCAAATTGACTTGTTTTAAAGTTTTAAAAATGTGGAAAATATATATATATGTTCACAATGAAAACTTCCACATTTTCAAAATTGTTTTAGGCAAATTTTTGAACATTTTTGGTGGAAAAAAACAAAAAAAAAATGTTTAAGAACAATCAGAAAAAAATCAACCAAAATCCAGTGAATTTCGCTGTCAAATTTGGGGATTTTTTATTTAAAAAATGAAAACTTTTGAGGGAAACTTTTCAGGAATACTCTTCCTGAAGATTTTGCAAATTTATATAAATTTGGGGAAGTCTTTTCTGAATTTTTGGACTTTTTTCGGACAAGGCAACAACATTTTTTGGTAAGGACAACACGAGGGTTAAAGCTGGAGTGTGAGAAACTGTGTGGTTGCCAGCTTCAAGTGCAATAACAAGATGCTGTAGCCCTTTAATATTCTGTCACTTTTAACAGCCACTAAAAAAGAGGAGAACAATGACAGTTATCGTTTTGATGACAAACTAATGTCATGCCGCACTAACAGCTGATGTAATACAGCATTACTATCATAATAATAATAATAATACTATCATTTCTGAGTAAAATTAATGATTTTTGGCTTTTTGTTTTTTGCCCTTGGGGTAGTAGTTTTGTATCTCTGTGACAATAAATAGTGGTGTGGAGTAATGTGTTTTATTTTCCAAACTTGCATTAAGTTAAAATGCTGACATTTTTGGATTACCTACATCTACTCTGATGACACCATGAGTGACCTTTACTGTATCACATGAGTAACGAAAATCATCAATCATCTTGAAAGGCGTCATTTGATGTTGGTCTAAAGCCTTTTAGGCGTGCCTTGTATGTGCGGTAAATAACTACAGCATTACGAAACCAGAACAGTCATTAGTTTATGTCATATGAACCTGGTCGACCAGAACTCCGCATGCAAACTTAGTCAATAAACCAGGTGAGGTGTGCGGGGGGCGTGGCTTAAAAGCTTCAACATGTTCTACATGTTATGTTGCCACGGCAACTATAGTACACCCAGATTTCTAGCAGCCAAGCACTAAACCCTGTGTGACCTGATAATTACCAGGGCACACACTTACACAAACACTCGCACAGAGACGAGAGAGTTCGTGGAGACCGTGCAACACCGCTATCTGCTGTTTGATAAAACAGAAAGGCAGACAGAGCTCTCAGTCAGCAAACACTCTGGCTCAGGCTGACAGACAGGTTGAACAGACAGAGTTAGAGGGCAGACAGGTACCGACACAGGAAGACAGACAGGACTGACAGGTTGATCAGACAGGTAGAGAGACAGACACAGAGAAATACAGATATATAAAAATGTAAATCAGAGAGTTGCAGCAACACACTGGCAGGTCAGAGAGACGAGCAGGCATAAAGTCAGGTACAGTAGGTCAGACAGGAAGACAGATCGACAGGTACAAAACATACCAGACACAAGGATTCAGGTCCCGAGATGGACAGGTGTAGAGTTACAGTGCTAGATCTGAAAGACACCTACTAAAAACAGGTGAGTCAGGAAGAGACAGAAACATATAGCGACAGTAAGACAGGCCTGGATTAACAGGTACAAAGAGACAGGTACAGAGGCGGTAAGGTGAGAAAGTGAGAGAGATGTGTAAAGAAACAGTAATAAAGGTAACCAAGGATGGAAAGACAGGCATACAGACACACGGGTGCAGAGAGAGACAGGTAGGCCAGACATACAGATACATTATTAGTTAAGGGGTTGTATGAAGTTTGGGCAGGTGGGTCAGATAGTCAATAGTCAATTGTGAAGTTGTTAGACATGTTTGTCAGACAGACAGGTACAGCGACACATAGGCAGGCGGGTTTGTCTTCATGCTTATAACAGCTGTAATTATTGAATTAGTTTGAAAGTTCAGTCCAAGGCCTCCTCACATTTCACATCGAAGCTAAGCTGCACTACAGAGCTGTAATCCTTTGCCTGCCAGCCTCACATCAATTTATGTGTGTGTGTGAGTGTGTGAGATACGAGAGCGAGGTTGCGTGTGTTTGTTTTCATATATGAGAGCAAATGCTTGTGTGTTCACTTTCCCCTCCCCTCCACACCCCTTCTCCTCATCTTTCCCCCTCCACCCCATCACACACAGACACACACACACACACACACACACCTGTGTGAGCATTTTCAGGTGTATTTGGTTTGGTTTGGTTGGGAGGGAGGGAGTGGAGTTTGCTGCATTATCGCCCTGAGAAACCTCTGATCTCTAAATGTACTCGCTAAAACCCTGCTGCTTGGAGGAGGGTTTAGTCAGACGCAAACACACCACACACACACACACACACACACACACACACACACACACACACACACACACACACACACACACACACACACACACACACACACACACACACACACACACACACACACACACACATGCCAACAGGTGTGTTGTGCCCAGTGTGAGCACTCATTTTCTCAGTTGTGTGGTTTTGTGTGTGTGGAGGTTCTTTGATGAGAAGTACTGAAAAGGTTCTTCTTGTTGGAGCTGCTCTGGGTCTAATCCTGCCTGCTGACAGAGCCTCATCCCCACCACTTCCTCATGTACACACACATGTGCACACAAACACTCAGAGCAGCTGGCCTGGACTTGACACAAAAGGTTCAACCCTTAATTGGCAGGTTACACTTTTCTGAAGTTGGAAAATTCCTGTGACACCGGCATGTTTTGCACTTTGTGTGTTTACTGTACAACAGTGAAAAACCTGCTCTCCACTACGAGAGAACACACTCAAGCTGCTCATGTGCATGTTGTTTCCACGCGGTGCATCTCTTACACATGTGGATATGAAAAAGCAAGTGTTGTAGTGTAAAGAGCAGTTTCATTTTGAAGCAGCTGGATGCAGGAACTAACTGTTTCTTTCCTCCTACTGAAGATGTTTTGTAGTTCCATGGATTCCAGGGTGTATTTGTGACCTGCTGGACAACATGATATAATATGTAAATAAAGCAGCTTTTAAAGTGTCGCAAAGCAAATTTTTCATTTTCTATTGAGGCAAATGCTGAGAAGAACCTTTAAAGATGGAATTACTATGTCAAACATACACAAATATTTATTGTTGACAGCAAACACATTAAATACCTGCAAACACCTATTAATGATAATAAACTTAATTGCTGTAGCTTCTTTCAGAAGAGTTAAAAATGCTTTACAAGGGGAAACCAAATCCTGACACATTATTATTATGAAATTTAAAAAAATCAATTGAAAATGGAGAAACAAAGTAAAACTTGCTTGAAAGAAACATTAGATACCTGAACAGAAAGTTGACTGAAGCTCTTTTCCGCCTCTTTTCCATTAATCTAAGGGCATCCGAACATGTCTGAAGAGCATCCTGGGCAGCTGTGGCTCAGGTGGTAGAGCTGGTTGTTCACTAATCACAAGGTTGCCAGTTTGACCCCCAGCCCCTCTGCATACTGAAATGTCCTTGAATGAGTAAATGGGAAAAATTGGCTTTAAGTACCACTAAGCTCTAAAAGATATACTGCATATATCTTGGTACCTTCCTTTACCAATTTCTACACAGCTCAAAAATGAGTGGAAAGAGATGTTGATCACACAGACCATAAACTGTGTCTTTACTGTGTTAAACAAGTCAGATTTAGTAAATGTACCAATTTTAAATGTCTTCTGGGGTTTAACAAAACAGGAGGGGTATTTTGGTACGTTGCTTCCAGCTGTTTGTAGGAGTCTTTCCTCTGAGTGGATTAAACATGTGCAGCATCAGACAGTACCAGGATTCAAACAAGCATCTCCAAAGTGAGAGAACTGAGTACAAATACATTATTTATTTTGTTTGCTGTGTAATTTAGGTGAAATTTAGGTAATTTATGTTTTACTGTGTGGTATACAAAGTTATCAGGGAGGTACTTTTCAGTAAGATGTCCTCTGTTTGTTTTGATTTCTTTTGGTTGGATGACCATGAAAAACTTGAGTTATGTTTTAGAAGGGGAACCTTTCTCATGGTAGCATTTTGTTGCCAGGCCTGGGATGAAAGGCAACATATTTAGTTTGAGGACTGAGCAGCAGAATATTATGTGCTTTGGATGTATTGCTGCGATGCTAGTATATTGGTGTCCATGAGGGTTGGGCATGCTTGTGTGCATGACATGAAAATAATCAATCAATCATATAACAGCTTTAAATTCAATAATTATTTATATTTCTAAATTATGGCAGGTCACACTGTACTGTGCTTCACGTCAGACAGGAGAGCTGTCACACACAGCTCACAACCTACAGGTAAATAATTTGTTGCATGTTGGATTTAGATGTTGACTTTTGTTTATCAGTGCTCTATTAAGAAATATCATGTCTCAATGAAGCACACACACCTCCCAGTCCAATAAATGGACTACTGACTGCCTTGCACTCTTGGTGCAGACTATTATAGTCTGTACCTGCTGTACCCGCTGCTATTTTAAACTGCACCTTATTTATACTGTTCATTAAACTATATTTTATGACAGAGACATTGTAGCTGCTACAACAGATGTCGTCGAACGGAATTTCATTGTACTCCATGCAATGACAATGAAGCTTCTTCTCTTCTTCAATGAAGCCAAACGAAACGTTAACACAAAGGTGATCCATTGCGCCTTCACCTCATCAAGGAGAAAACAGACAGACTCAGGAGGAGCTTTGTCCCTCAAGCTGTCAGGATTGTCAACTCTGACATACAGTCAGCAGCTCACAAACAAGGACTATAAACACACAACTGTAAATATGGCAACATTGTACATCACGCAGACTGAACATTCTCTGTGGGAATGCACATTTTCATTTTTGCACGTCCACTATCTTTAACAGTGTGCAATCCATATAATATTACCATTTTACCTGTCTATATTTCTTGTATATTATAGTTTTACCTATTTGTATTTTTTTTGCATTATATGTATTTTTCTTTAGTATTTTATATTTTTTACCTATTTTAACGTTTTGTATTTATAAAGCCTGGTGGACAGTCACAGCATTTCACTGCCGTACTGTATGTGTATGTGATGAATAAAAAAATCTAATCTAATCAGAATACTGTCACTTTAACAGAGTGATGAAGCGTGTTGGTAGGCCCTTGTCTGTAAAGGGCAGAACATTGCTTGGTATAATCCCACAAGGCCACAAGCTGCCATGCGTATTTGTAAGAAAATAGAAATGAGCATGCATAAAAATCAGTTTGCCTAGCAAATTCATGCGGCAGCTGGAATGAAAATGTGATTATAATTGAAGTAAAAATGATAACGTCAGTGTAGTAGTGAGGGCAACAAGTTAGACAGAAAGTTTAGAACAGTAAAAAAATATAGCAGAAACTACAGCACAAAACTAAAGTAAAATAAAAGAAAGGATAGACAGAGTAAAATGAGTACATTTAAGATAAAATAAAGTACAGCAATGGGACAGCTTGGGTTAAGTGTCAACGCACTGAAACAGAATACTGAGGAAAAAATTAACACCAATTTATTTGGATTATTTTACAGCTTGGCCCTGCATGGGGGAGTTCTGTAGCCTTCTTCATAACAGATAACAGCACAAGTTTTCTGACCCGTTCAGTCTGGTCATTATAGTATTATATCAGTCTGAGCCATCAGTGTTTGCAGTCATCTGGAAAACTCTACAACTGTTACCTTCCTTCTCTGTCAGCACCTCAAGCTAACAGTATTGTGGGCTCACACACGTGCCCATATGCACACACATAAACAGACAGAATGGGCACAATCGGAGGACATGCATGCTTGCACACACACACAGGCTGGAGCATCAGAAAAAGGAAGGATGCATCCGCCTTCACGCTGTGCATGAACACACACACACACACACTCATTCACACTATTATTATTGTCCTTTCCCACTTCCACTAAAAGTATGGACTGTGTGTATCCATAGAGACTTTAATCCAACTTCACACTGAAGCTTTAAATTAAAATTATAGACAGATTAAAGCAGAAGATCCTATTTCAACCAAATAACGGTGATTCTCCAGGAGATGGAGGTAAAGCAGAGTCTCCAGAGAGCGACGCATCTGCAGCTGTGGCCAGTGGCTGTTGAGTTCTGACACCTGGAAAGGAAATGACAGAATTACTTTCTATGATTTCTGGATTTTTCTGGAATGACTCTATTAAACTGTTACCTTGTGCAGCAAATGTAAGTTGCCCACTGAGGGGGGAGTGAAACAATTAAACTGAAGTCTTGTTTCTGACCAGTCGAAGGAATATTCACCATACAGTGAAAACAGAGAACAGCTGCCTGATGCTGCAGATGAACAGATCAGAGGTGGGAAATATAACTGTAAACTTGTTCATATTAAAAACCAACAATAGCTCTGTTTCCATAGCATGCTTCTATGAGCATTTTAAAGTAATCTATTTAAAAAGGTTAATCAAAATGACAAAATTCTAAAAAGTTTCTGCAATTTTGCAAAAACATTTTTCATTTGCTTTTGGTCTTTTTTCACTAGTTTGAAAAACATTTCGAATAAACTCTGACAAATTGAATATTGAACTTATGATACTGATCAGCTGTTTCTGCTCCTTTCGTTGTCTTCTCCTCCAGAAAGCTGAAATGAGGTCAGTACCATTTAAGAATCAATACATTTTCCCCAACTGAAAAGAAATGATTTTTTTGTTTGTTTGTTTCTTCTTCAACTTTTTTTTTTTAAAGTGCTTAAGGTTTTGTTTCTGGCTCCTTCTCCTCAGACATTTGCAGTGTAGCGTACACCACTATTTCCTGGTGACACCACACAGTCTGGCTTTACCTCCAAAGCAGTTAATGTAAACAAGCCAAGTTCACATTTTCTTTTCTGGTAAAATAATTGCAATATTTCAAATGTTTGCTGGAAATTCGCTAAACAATTACAATATTTGGGAACACATTTAGTGATTTAAAAGACATGAGGCTGATCTGCAGAGCTGAGGGCTGCTACGCTAAAAGCAAGTCTTTTCACATCTCACATACTCATTTTGCATTTATAAAATAAAAGTATTGCTTGATGCAGATTGAAAATATGCATTAGATAAACAATAATTCTTGACTTTTATGGCAATGGCGGTCTCTAAAAGGGTCAAAAGGCGAGACAAAACTTGACACCTTTTAAAGGCAGGATTTCATAAAGCTGCTTTCAACCCCCCCACCCCCACACACATTTTCAGCGCAAAGGCTCCTTTAGGTTCACTTTTCTTCAAGGCTGTTTTGCATGAACTGTGACGAGATTAGAAATAGGCTGTGACCAATACAAGATAATTATTTGCCTTTATTCTTCATTCTGTATTGTGAAGAATAATGTTGCACTGCAAGGACTTTATGTTACGCAGCATGAGGTGATCAAATGTCAAACACATTTTCTACATAACTAAGATATATACTGAAGAAGCGGGAGAGTGCAAGGCGAGAAGGAGGAGGAGAGGGAAAATTCCACAGGTGTGAGGAAAGTGAAGGCTTAGTCCTCTCACCAGGGCACAGTAAGACATGCGCACACACAAACCCAAAACCCACACACATGTACGCACTAAGGCATGCCTGCAGATAGCCTGAGTGTTGACTAAGTCATTAGGAAATACTGGAGGGAGTGAGTGAACAACTGCAAACTAAAGTTTCCACTAAAGGTGGACAAAATGTGTGTGGAGCCGGAGCCAAAGGATTAACGCATGACCATTTGAACAAACTTACATATGTATGACATAATGACACACATACACTACCTGTCAGATGTTTGTGTTTATTTAGAAATGTACTTATTTTTGAAAGAAAAGCAGTTTTTTCAATGAAGATGCTATTAAATTAATCAGAAATACAGGGAAACATGGAAACAGCTGATTTTTAATGGAATATCTCCATAGGGGTACAGAGGAACATTTCCAGCAACCATCACTCCTGTGTTCTAATGCTACATTGTGTTAGCTAATGGTGTTGAAAGGTTAATTGATGATTAGAAAACCCTTGTGCAATTATATTAGCACATGAATAAAAGTGTGAGTTTTCATGGAAAACATGAAATTTCCTGGGTGACCCCAAGCTTTTGAACAGCGGCGAATACTTTATCATACTGTGAGTTCACTGTCCCCTGAATCATGTATAGCTTATACAACGATCAGCCACAACATTAAAACCACTGACAGGTTAATTGAACGACACTAATTATGTTGTTAAAATGTAATGTGCTTCTGGGAAATCTTGCTATTTGTGTGTATGTTGTTTTGTCATGTGCCATCCACTTAAATATTGTTGCAGATCAAGCGTACCCTCCCATGGCAACACTCTCCCTGACGGCAGCAGCCTCCCCAAACAGGATAATGCACCCTGCCATGTCATTAAAACGCCTTACGCTCGAGGAACATGAAGAACCCAAGGTGTTGACTTTTCCTCCAAACTTTAGAGATCTCAGTCTCATCAATTATCTACATGGTTTATTGGAATAATTCCAATCCATGGAGGCTGCACTCTGAATCCCACAGGATCCAAAGGATCCGCTGCCAACGTTCCAGTACCAGACAATGCAGGACACCCACAAGGGTTCACAACCCAACAAGTCAGAGCTGCTTTGGTGGCAAGAGGGGAATGCGTACAATATCAGGTGGGTGGTTTTAATGTTGTGGCTGATCAGTGTGTACCTTACATAAATTTCTAACCTTTCTTTCTGTAACCCAGATAAAAATGCATGCAATAGTAAAACACTAAGTAAAAAGTCAATAAATAGTGAAAGAAGTAAATTAATTTATTTCATATTTCTAAGTTCATTTAAAAAGCCACGTTCATGGTAAAGTGTTAAAAACGTATAAGTTTAAGAAATGTTAATATATAGTAGTATTTTATTTTTTGTGCATTATTTTGTGAAAAGTGTATTTTCCTACCTCGACTGTGTCTTTGAATGTAGCGTAAGCTCCGGAAGGGAGAGGACGTGCCAGAACGAGTTAGAGTGAGTTTGGTGTGTGAAGGGATAACATTCTGAAGATTATTAGCTTGTTTTTGTAACTTTTTGCTAAAGTTGAGCCGTGGTTTTTGTTTTCAACAAGAAACCACTGTTGTGTATGGTGACTGAGTTAGGTGGGACACGTAGTAGTTTCAGCACGAGGCTGCAGGACTGTGTTGTTACCGCTCATTGCCAGCTACAGGAGCAGAGGCTAACGCAGCCATTGCTAACAAAAGAACCACTGCTAGCCGCCGTTTCACCAACATCGTGGGACATTGGAGCTAGTGGATGGTCGTTGCCGAATTGGACAGCGATAAAGAGGATCGGACTACGTTGGATTAGAGGACGTGTCGGAGAGGACGTGTCGCCGTGGGACGAGACCGCGCACCTTCATCGCCATTGCTGGAACTGGATCGTCAGTTGCCCTCGTGGAGCCAAGTACACGCTGCTTGCCCGGGATCACTCTGGTTGGATTTACACTATTTCACAAGGTACTGTGCTTTATTTTATTTTTTGCTCTCTGAGTGAAGCAACCGCTTTCTTTTGGGTTTCAACGAACACAAGCAGCGACACAGGCCTGCAACGTAGGTTATTGTGCCGGCTTTAGGACTAGTTATTAGCCCATATTGTTCTGCTGTGAGTGCCTGGAGTGTGGGGATTCATTGTGTGAGAGTTTACTGTGCTTGTGACCAGAAATTAAGACCTGCCTCTTATTTATTGTCTATATTTTTTTTTATTAAATTAAATTGTTTTTACTGTTTTCTCACTTTACCTTGGGTTTGGTGTCAATTCGTTGCCAATTAAGTACTTTTGTCAATATTAGAATTTAGTGCCAATTTTTAAAGTTACCTTTTAGATCCAAATTCTTAGAGAGGAGTTAATTTAAAATATTTAAAAGTACGAGAGTACACTGAAAACGAACCCAAAGCCCACTCATTTCATTTCGTGAGTAAACTAGGGCTACATAAAGTGTAGGCACCGCTGGGATAAATTGGGTCTTTTAGGAATATTAAAGGGCACTAGGCTAAATTTAAAAGTTGGCTTTAAGTACTCAGTTTTACATTTCCCAGTTTATTTGGCTCCAAAATGATGGCAGACCGCACTGAGCTTGCAGCAGAGCTAAAGAGATGATGTCGGGGCGAAGGTTTAAATGAGGCAAAAGCTCTCATGGCTCTGGTTCCTGAAGATGTGGAAATAGCTGTCATAGAAGAGACAATACTGACTATAAAATGTCTTGGACGAGTCCGTGTCAGAGGCCACCTGTTCCACACTTCCCTGAACTGTCTATTGGTGCTCTGTAAATGCAAAGAAGATGTCCCTGAAGAAAATGCACTAAAAGAAGTGTTCAATCAGGACAGTGGTGAGAGCTGGCAGATAGTAACACTCAAAGCAGCCATAGCTCCTGATGATTTCCCTCTGAAGTTGAAAACTCTGTTAGACGCTGAAGGCAAAACTATGGAAGATATACAAGGCTTACTGTCCAGCTCCACTCGTCCACCACCCATTCCTCACCCCTCTTCAAACTCCACTGAATCTATTTTACAAGCAGTTGGTGATTTATTGGAGAAGACCCGTAAACCACAAGCAGAAGGTGGTTATCGGCATTTGAGACTGTTCTCAGGGAATTTGCCAGTCCCTCCCAGTGAAGAGCCATTGGACCACTGGCTTGAACAGGCATGGCTCATGGTGGAGGAAAGTGATTGTACGGATAAGGAAAAAAGATGTCGGCTGATGGAAAGCTTAAAAGGGCCAGCACTGGAGATTGCCAAATCCGTCCGTGATGCAGACCCTGAAGCAAGTCCCACTGAATACTTGGAGGCACTGGAAAGCGCCTTTGGCAGTGCTGAGTCTGGGGATGACCTCTATTTCACTTTCCGGCTGATGCAACAACAGCCAAGCGAGAAACTGTCCAACTTTCTAAGGTGTCTGGAGAGAGCCCTCACTAAAGTCATTCAAAGAGGAGGCGTTCCAGCTTCTAGCAAAGACCAAGCCCGCCTTGAACAACTTCTGAGAGGGGCTGTCGCTTCTGATCTCATGCTAATCCAGCTGCGCTTGAGAGGAAGAAAATCATCACCTCCAACCTTCCTCCAACTCTTAAGTGAAATCCGCACAGAGGAAGAGTATGAGGCTTCCAGGAGAAAGCTCAACACGTCAGTCCACCAAGCACAAACAAAACCTTCAGGAGCGGACCATGCAGAAATACAGAGTCTCAAAGCTGAAGTCAAAGAGCTCAAGACCAAGTTAGCCTCCTGCATGTTGAAATCCCCTGAAGTCAAAGAGAAAAGTTTGTCTCCTGTGTCGACTATGCAGCCAAGTGACCACAACGACACTCAAGAACTTGCTGCATTAAAGAAACAAGTGAAGAGGCTGCAGCAGAAAGTAGCCCACAGAGATACTGCTTCAGAGCCCTCGGCAAAACCAGCTACTGCAACAGCAGTGGGGGCTACAGTGAACACAAAGACTCCCAATCGAAACAGACAGCCTGTCGACGAACAATTCTGTTATCGCTGTGGTGAGAAAGGACATTTTGTGGCAAAGTGTCACAATCCTGAGAATCAGAGTAAAGTGATCAGAAAGCTCATTCAAACAGTAAAGACTATAAAAGAAAGTCCAAGTACCGCAACAACCCCTACTACTGACAGCAACTGCAATGTCAAACAAGGTCTGCTGACTTCTCCTACCCCGACTGGAATTCCAGAAGGACTAATTGGGCCTCCCAGTATTGTGCCCTTAAAGGTGAATGGCCTGCCCTGTGACGCCCTGTTCGACAATGGATCGCAGGTCACCATAATATTTGAGTCCTGGTACAAAGCCCATCTGCCTTCTGTTCCTGTGCATCCAGTCACCGGTCTCAACCTTTGGGGTTTAAGCGAGTCTAACGTCAGTTACCCCTATCGTGGCTATGTGGTGGTCGATATTGAGTATCCTGCTGAAGTAACTGGTACCCGCCACACTGTGCCAGTTCTTGCCCTGATCTGTCCAAGTCCCAAAGAAGAACAGATTCCTGTCATTATTGGCACTAACACCAGCCACGTCCGCAACTTGGTGCAAGAGTGTAAAAAAGAGGGGCATGACATAACCAAAATGTTGGGCATCCAAGCTTACAGCGAACCGCAGCCTACTGTCCAAGACTCTATTACACTGAACTCTCAAGACGATGAGGTTGGCTGTGTTATATGGCAAGGTCCAAGTCCATTGTCCTTACCTCCGGGAAAAGACATGCAAATAACCTGCAAAGTTGATTTCAAACAGACAGTTGGCAAAGAGATCTTAATGGTTGATTCATCTCCAGTAGCTCCTCTACCTGGCGATGTCCTGCTGCAACCCATGGTGGTGCCCGCTAATGCTTTACAAGTAAACAACTTTAGAATTCTGGTGCAGAATCAGTCCGCCCGAGAAACCATCATTCCGGTGGGAACCATCATGGGCCGCATGTATCGCACTGAAAGTGTCATCTCTGTGCCACTTCAAAAGTCAGAACCACCAAAATTTAACAGCGAGGAAATAAACTTTGGCGACTCACCTGTACCCAAAGAATGGAAGGAACGGCTCAAGAAAAAATTGGCTAAACGCTCTCATGTCTTCTCAGTCAATGAATGGGACGTTGGCCTTGCGAAAAATGTTGAGCACACCATCCGTCTCAATGACACAAGAGCCTTTCGCCAAAGATCACGCAGACTCGCACCTGCAGATATCAAGGATGTGAGAAAACATCTACAGGAGTTGCTCTGTGCCGGCATCATTAAAGAGTCCTGCAGTCCCTATGCTTCCCCGATTGTAATAGTTCGAAAGAAAAACGGAACAATACAGATGTGCATTGACTACAGGCTCCTCAACAGCCGAACAGTGCCCGATCAGTACACAACTCCCTGCATTGATGAAGCACTCGATTCACTATCTGGCAGTCAGTGGTTCACAGTGCTTGATCTGCGCAGTGGGTACTATCAGATTCCCATGGCGGAATAAGATAAGGAGAAAACGGCATTCATCTGCCCACTTGGCTTCTTCCAGTTCGAAAGAATGCCTCAGGGAATAACAGGAGCACCGGCGACTTTCCAACGGTTAATGGAGAAGACCGTTGGAGATATGAACCTCCTCCAAGTCCTGGTCTACTTGGACGACCTAATCGTCTTCGGAAAGTTGCTGGAGGAACACGAAGAGAGGCTCCTAAAGGTCCTGGATCGTCTTGGGGAAGCAGGACTAAAGATCTGTCTGGACAAATGCCAATTCTGTCAGCCGCAGGTGAAGTACCTCGGACATAATGTGTCAGCTCAAGGTGTCTCCCCTGATCCCCAGAAGATTGAGGCAGTTACCACCTGACCTCAGCCTCATGACCTAAAGTCTCTGAGATCGTTTTTAGGCTTCTGCGGATACTATCGGAGATTCATTGCCAACTACGCCGCAATCGTGAGACCCCTCACCGAACTGACCAAAGGTTATGCTCCAACACAAAAGAGCAGAAAGAAGAGCACAGATACTAACAAGTCATATCTGAAAGATTCCGAACATTTTGGAGAGAGATGGGATGATTCCTGCACCAAAGCTTTTCATGAGATCATCCATTGCCTAACCCATGCACCAGTGCTAGCTTTCACAGATCCTACCAAGCCCTACGAACTCCATGTTGACGCCAGTTTCAAAGGACTTGGGGCCGTCCTCTACCAGCCACAAGACGGGGACTTAAGGCCTGTCGCGTTTGCTAGCAGGAAGCTAAACCAGTCTGAGAAACGGTACCCCATACATCAACTCGAGTTCCTGTCATTAAAATGGGCAGTGGTAGATCGCTTCCATGACTATCTCTATGGTGCTCGTTTTACAGTACGTACCGACAACAACCCATTGACATACGTGCTGTCAACTGCAAAGCTCAACGCAGTGGGGCACAGATGGTTAGCTGCTTTGTCCTTGTATGACTTCGATGTTCACTACCGACCAGGCAAACACAACATTGATGCAGACATCCTCTCCAGAAACTTTGAAGACTTGGAATGGGACACAATCCCTGAAGCTGCAGTAAAGTCAATCTGCAAAAGAGTACAAGTCTATGAAACATCAGAGTGTCCTACCAGATGCGTAGACCAAACTGGAGCCTCCCCAGAATGTGTTCCAGACCTCTATGCATTCCCTCTGAAAATGGAGTTACAACCCCTGGAACATGTCTCAAAAGCTGATCTTGTTCAAGCACAGAGAGAGGACCCCGTCATTGGTCCAACTATCAAAGCTGTCCAACAAAATCAATGGTCAGATACAAGCTCTGAACTATCCCTGATGCTGATGAAGAGAGAGAAAGACAAACTGACCCTGCTAGGAGATGGTCTGCTCTATCGCATCACCAAACGACAATCAGGTGATGAACGCACTCAGTTAGTCCTGCCAAAGAAATACCATGGCGTTGTGTTAAAGTCTGTACACAACGACTCAGGGCACCTCGGCACAGAAAGAACGCTAGATCTACTCCAGAGAAGGTTCTACTGGCCAAAAATGTCACGAGACACTGAGCAACATATCAAAAACTGTGGTGAGTGCATAACTCGCAAGACTCCTGCCCAAAGAGCAGAGCCGCTTCACCAGATCTCCAGCAGTGGTCCTGTGGATCTCGTATGCATAGATTTTCTCTCAATGGAGAGTGATTCCAGAGGCCTGAGCAATGTCTTAGTGGTCACTGATCATTTCACACGCTATGCTCAAGCGTTCCCGACCAAAAACCAGACATCTCAAACAGTGGCCAAGACGTTAGTTGAAAAGTTCTTCGTTCACTACGGTCTACCTGCTCGTATTCATTCCGACCAGGGACGAGACTTTGAAAGTCGCTTGATCAAAGACTTGCTAAAGATTAAGGGGATAAGAAAGTCGCGGACTACCCCTTATCATCCGCAAGGAGACCCACAACCGGAGAGATTCAATCGAACCTTACTTTCAATGTTGGGTACTCTAAGCACAGAAAAGAAGCGTCAGTGGAGTCAACAAGTCCCATATTTGGTCCACGCCTATAACAGTACGAAATGTGATGCGACTGGCTATTCGCCATATTTTTTGATGTTCGGTCGCAAAGCCAGACTGCTGGTGGATCTATGCTTTGAGACTATACCTGACAAAGCTGTGGAGAGTCACTCTCGCTATGTATCAAAGCTCAAGGAAGATCTCCACCAAGCATATAAACTTGCAATTGAGACCGCAGACAAAGTCCATCAAAAGAACAAAACGGCTTATGACAAAAGAGTTGGTTTTCAGTCCTTAGAAGTTGGAGACAGAGTCTTACTAAAGAACTGGGGCCTCAAAGGGAAACATAAACTGCAAACAAGATGGAGTCCAATACCTTACCAAGTCGTTGGAAAAATGCCAAATCTTCCAGTTTACCAACTGAGAAAGGAAAGTGGAAATGGTGGTCTTAAAACAATCCACAGAGATCACATCCTTCCTATTGGCCAACATGTAAGACTGCCAATTCCTGATGAAGACAACAACCGTTCAGTCAGACAGAAAAAAAAAGGAAAGACACCAACGCAGTTCACAGTTGTTACTGAACCTGAACTGTCACAAGATTCTGATTCATCCTCAGAGTACGAGTGCTATGAGCCCCAACAACACTATTACACTCGTGAAAAAGTGAAAGAAGAATTGAGAAAGGCTCTTAGATCGCGAAAATCCCCACAAGAGACTCTTGTCAATGATCAAGAAAATGACAGTGATGAACATGATTCAAACAATGAAAGTGACAGTGAGGAATCACAAATGGAGGAGGAAGAGTCTGTTCAAGACAGTGAAACTGAGACAAACCCAGTAGTGATTACACCAGAAGGGTCAGACCATGACGAAGAAGATAATGAAGATTCTGCCCCAGAACAAGAGCTGAATCCCAGAGCTTCGCGGTCTGCCACAACCCCAAAACTAAGAAGAACACCTTGTAACAAACTGGCTGACACTCCAAAGCTAGGGTCAAAGAGACAAGTTAAACCAGTGGTTAGGTTAACTTACGATGAGCCGGGAAAAGCTAAAGATCAGTCTATCACTATCATTCATAGAGGTATTGTAATTACTATTGGCAAAGACTAAAAATGTGTGTGCTAAGGGTCACACGACTTCCCAAGTTCATTTAGTTCTATGGTAGTCTGTTGGGGACACCAGACATTTAGTGAGGGGAGGGTGTAACCCAGATAAAAATGCATGCAATAGTAAAACACTAAGTAAAAGTCAATAAATAGTGAAAGAAGTAAATTCATTTATTTCATATTTCTAAGTTCATTTAAAAAGCCACATTCATGGTAAAGTGTTAAAAACGTATAAGTTTAAGAAATGTTAATATATAGTAGTATTTTATTTTTGGTGCATTATTTTGTGAAAAGTGTATTTTCCTACCTAGACTGTGTCTTTGAATGTAGCGTAAGCTCCGGAAGGGAGAGGACGTGCCAGAACGAGTTAGAGTGAGTTTGGCGTGTGAAGGGATAACATTCTGAAGATTATTAGCTTGTTTTTGTAACTTTTTGCTAAAGTTGAGCCGTGGTTTTTGTTTTCAACAAGAAACCACTGTTGTGTATGGTGACTGAGTTAGGTGGGACACGTAGTAGTTTCAGCACGAGGCTGCAGGACTGTGTTGTTACCGCTCATTGCCAGCTACAGGAGCAGAGGCTAACGCAGCCATTGCTAACAAAAGAACCACTGCTAGCCGCCGTTTCACCAACATCGTGGGACATTGGAGCTAGTGGATGGTCGTTGCCGAATTGGACAGCGATAAAGAGGATCGGACTACGTTGGATTAGAGGACGTGTCGGAGAGGACGTGTCGCCGTGGGACGAGACCGCGCACCTTCATCGCCATTGCTGGAACTGGATCGTCAGTTGCCCTCGTGGAGCCAAGTACACGCTGCTTGCCCGGGATCACTCTGGTTGGATTTACACTATTTCACAAGGTACTGTGCTTTATTTTATTTTTTGCTCTCTGAGTGAAGCAACCGCTTTCTTTTGGGTTTCAACGAACACAAGCAGCGACACAGGCCTGCAACGTAGGTTATTGTGCCGGCTTTAGGACTAGTTATTAGCCCATATTGTTCTGCTGTGAGTGCCTGGAGTGTGGGGATTCATTGTGTGAGAGTTTACTGTGCTTGTGACCAGAAATTAAGACCTGCCTCTTATTTATTGTCTATATTTTTTTTATTAAATTAAATTGTTTTTACTGTTTTCTCACTTTACCTTGGGTTTGGTGTCAATTCGTTGCCAATTAAGTACTTTTGTCAATATTAGAATTTAGTGCCAATTTTTAAAGTTACCTTTTAGATCCAAATTCTTAGAGAGGAGTTAATTTAAAATATTTAAAAGTACGAGAGTACACTGAAAACGAACCCAAAGCCCACTCATTTCATTTCGTGAGTAAACTAGGGCTACATTTCTACATAATGTTTAAAAGTTAGAGAACATGTGGAAACTGCCTTAAAGTTGTCCACAGCTGTCTTTTTTTTAAAAACACTTATTTTACCTAATTCAATCTAACATTGCATTCCTGTTGCCGTCTTACTTGGAAGGGAGTTTATTTTGTTTTATTTTGTATCCCCCAAGAAATCAGAATCAAGTAACATATCCGACTTTTCCGTTAGCTGACGCAGACGCTACAGTTGCTACTGCAAAAAGCATTTCATATTTTTCCTGATTGATCACGGTTTGACTATGATTGCTGTTTCTGTGACTCAGCTTTAAGTAATGCATCCATGTTTGTGATCTCTTTTCTGTTTTCATAATAAAGCTGGGCGGTTAGCTAGGTAAGTAGGAAAATCACTGTTCTTACTAAGCCCTGGTTGGTCAAGTGTTTCTCTTACTTGGAAAATGTTAGCGAACAAATCTGACAGAACCAAACACATCTGAACCAAACCATGTGTGTGTCATACTGCAAAGCGTCTGGTAGCTGCTGTGGTGGCTTCCCTGTGGCTCAGGCAGCTATTATGTTCTGACTTCAAGGATAAACCGCTCCACATTTAATTACTCTGCTTTTCATACTCTCTCCTCTGCTTTCAACATCTGCCCATCTTTTAATGACTCATCATCACAGAAGCGTGTTTCTGAATGGAAGTCAAAGAGGTTGGATGGAAGAGACATTGAATTACTGAGTGTCAGAGTCTGAGGAAACAGATCAGTGCACCGAGCAAAAGTTTCATCATTTGGAGGCATCCATGATTTACCATTCTTAGACAAATAAAAATGAGAAATGTCAAAAACATAGAAATCAATTTCATGTGAAACAATGGAATAAAACAGCACACTTGGTTTTGCAAAAATCATTTGCAATTTAGAAGATATACAGTTTCAGGAGTTTCTTAGAGATAGACACAGTGGTTGAAATGACTATCAATCCATGGACGTATTTTAGTACTGAAAACTAAGCTTAAAAAAAGACACACTTGGTACACTACAGTGCTTTTCACTGTAATTTATTCTAACATCTCGGCGGTGGCTGATCACTGATGGAATTAAAAGGTAAAATTGAATTATTGGTGCTCTGTGTAATCCAGCGAACGCGATGTGTTTCCGCGAGTCTTCAGCTGCTCTCTTCTGTCTATGTTCTGGCTTAAGGGCTTTTGGCTGCACAACTTTCTTTTGGACTCAGTGTAACAGAGAAAAGGGCATGAAGGTCAAAGACTTTACAGCTGAAGAGGAGCATCTTCACATCCACACAGGAGCTGTTTACAGAACAGAAGGTTTCTGTAAATATCCCTTTAATCGGCGTAATGAAAACACAAGCAGAACACAACCACAAGCTGTACCATAATAAGCCATTAAATATGGATTATGGAGGAACTACCCCGAGGTTCTCTCTCCCTCTCTTGTGTTTAATATTGGGTTGTTCTGTCAGTGAGAGTGAGAGTTCACACACACAGCTGTAATTAGCAGCTTAGGCAGCCAGCCAGCTCTGTAAATGCACTGTGATACGTGTGTGTGTGTGTGTGTGTGTGTGTGTGTGTGTGTGTGTGTGTGTGTGTGTGTGTGTGTGTGTGTGTGTGTGTGTGTGTGTGTGTGTGTGTGTGTGTGTGCGTGTGTGCGTGTGCGCGTGTGAGAAAGTGTGTGCACGCGCTGATGATGTTGTGTATATGCTGCTGTATTTGAATGTGTTTCTGCGAGCCCACAGGTGTGCAGGTTTGTGCATACCTGTGTGTGTGTGTGTGTGTGTGTGTGGGGTGAGTCACACGGTTCTGCGTGGGTGTTGTGTTTGTCTTATCTGTGTGCTGATGGAGACCTGAGGTGCTTGGAGACGGGCTGTGACGTGTATGTGTGCATGTGTGTGTGTGTGTGTGTGTGCATTTATGGGTAGGGTGATTGCTCTCTAACACCTGGTATTAGCACCAGTAATCCTCACACCACATCATACTCACGCACCAGTCCCATGCAGATCCCATTTAGCTTGTCATCCGTCCTGTTTTTAAATGTTTCACAACTAGTTTTTGGGGGGTGTGGGGTGTTTGTGGTTGGGAAGATATGTCAACGGAAAGCTTGTTTTTGACAGGGCAGCCCTGGGTGGTTCAAGGTTGTAGTTCTTGGCGGTAAAGAGGAGTAACAGTGGCTGGAGGAACTTGTTTCTCAGTGCATTACATTAAATTCTGCTGCATCCTACGCAACAGAACACACCGTTTCATTCCGGCCAAATGAACTGCAGCTTAAGTCAAAGTCTCAGATAAGTTATTCTTGTTGCTCCAGGAATGATTCCTATCTCTAATTAAATAGTTATTACAGGATTGCCAGGTCTGTTTGGAGGCGAAGTAGGCAGCTGGATAGAGTGGCACCAGACTGGAGGGGGTGCCAACTGTTATTTGATGCTCTATCTGATTTTACATGTCAGTCAAAGTGACATTTGATGCATCATTTTCATTTATAATTACTCCAACCACACACCTAATACAGTGTTGCTGAGATTGTTCTGGCCCCTGAAATGTAGGCCTTCTAGTGAGCCTGGCTGGTGTTACAGATTCACAGCTGTACATATTCTATGGCTAATTCTTTTAATTAGCCTGCTGGATGGCATTAACTGAGCACAACACTTGGTCGACACCGAAAAACAGATACTTTAAATGCAATCCATCTTGGAGAAAACTTTGTGTGTGTTGTACTTGTACATTTAAAAGGAAAATGACTTGATCACAATCTGTCACTCCGCTTTGTTTTGGAGAAATGAGGTGAAAACTCAGTCATCCAAACTTACGCTGTCTGTTTCTTTAATACACCAACATGCCTGTCTGCCCCCTGCTGAATCAGTTTATTTCCACATCAGTGTTTTTCATTCTGTCTCTGTTGGTCTGTTAGCGTAGTCTGCTCTCCCATATTGGATTTGCTCTTTCAATAATTGATAGAGGAGGTATTTTGTAAAGCTAAAGGCCAGTAATCCTTGGTGTCAAATTCAAAATTAGTTCCTCCTGCATTATTAATGTGCCTGAGGGCAAGAGGTTAATAAGAGGAACTCTGTATAGATAGATAGATAGATTTTTCTCTTGTCTATCCTTCCTCTTTTGCCTCAGTGTTGCCTCATCTGTACACAGTGTTAAACATTAACACTTCCCACTTCATTTAGAATGTACTCACATCTCACTCAGCAGAGAGTTAACCAAATGCCACACAAAGCCTGACAGGCATGCACAGAACTCATCCATCAGTCTCAGTATTTTGTCCCTTATAGTTCTTACATGCAGCTTCTCAGGCAGAGAGAGGGAATGGGTTGCCTGTAATGGGATTACATTAATCTGATTACATGGAGATGAAGGCTGTGATAAATTATTAAAGTCCTCAGGTTCTCTGTGCCTTTGAAAACAAGAGATAATTGCTGATAAGCGGTATGAAACAGACAGTATGTGATATCACTGCCCAGGTGGATGCAAACAGATCCAGTATGGATTCACTCAGCGGGTGAAGTGAGGTAAAGCATCCTCATGAGATGAGAACGTCTCAGAGTGAGGAGGGGGCGGTGAGGGTTGATTACATATGAACATGGAGGCAGCACGCTGTACCTCGAAAGACAGGAATACAGAGAGAAACTGTATGGAGCTGTTGACAGCCCAGCAGTCCACCAATGTGGTTAGTCAGTACACCACTGGTCAGGAGGACGGATATATTAGGTAGCAAGTGAACAGTTCTTGAAGTTGGTATGTTGGAAGTCAGAAAATAGGAAAATGTGAGGATCCTTGTGGTTTTGGCCTGCCATTGACAGGTGCTATTGAAACCAGAATAAATGTTATGGGAAACTTTAATGGATATTTGGGGGGGGGAAATCTATTCTACAAAACTGCTCCTATCATTCATCTATTTAAAATACAGTAGATGCATGGATAAACAACTCTGTCGTCTACTTTTGCATATTAACTATTTGTAATAACACATTGGTTTGAAAAGAAAATCCATTTGATTTATAGATCCTGTTTCCATATGGTATTTTCTTTTTTTTAGAATGAATGAAAATAAAGACACTAAAACATATAAATACGTAATTCAGCCACACACAGATGATATTTAAGCATTTTCTAATAACCAGAGAGACTGCAATGAATGTTTTTCAAAGGTTCAGACCATGTGTAAGTTTCCTGCTGAATTTGTGTGCAAAACGGTTTCCTCTCTTAGTGACAAAAATATGAACTTTAAGGTTAGCAAAGATTGTGATCTTAAAATATTGAAAAAGGTTAAACTGAAGTAGGAAGCTGGACATGTTAAGTTTTTCAAGGATGTGAACCTTTGATCGTTGGTTTCTGAGGTCTCAGCATTGAGAGCATGTCAAGCCCCACATCCACTCTGATCGCCTCTGTACAACTTGAGTATATACATGTGACGAGTGTGTTTCCTGGAATGGAAAAGAAAACATTTCTGGTACAACCAGCCAAGGGGCCAAACATCAAATTAATCTACTCGAATATCCATCCATCCATTCTCTATACACCGCTTTTATGTCCATTATCAGAAAGAAAATACACATATTGCACACAATTCATCCATCATTTATGCACAGCATAATCCTCATTGAGGACGCGGAGGTCTGGAGTCTATCCCAGCTGATTTAGGGTGAAGGCAGGGGACACCCTGGACAGGTCACCAGTCTATCACAGAGCTACATATAGACACAATCACATTCACACGTACTGACAATTCAGAATGACCAGTTAACCTCAGCATGTTTTTAGACTGTGGGAGGAAGCCGGAGTACCCAGAGAAAACCCACACATGGACAGAGAGAACATGCAAACTTCATGCAGAAAGATCCTGCGAAGGCCGGGACGCAAACCTGGGATCTTCTAGCTGCAAGGCTACGCTAAACACAGATCCACGGTGCAGCCCTATAACACGCTAAAAAACTAAAACAACAAAACAGAACATGGTGATGCAGTGATTTGATATAACATATGAGGGTCAGTGAGGGGAGCTGTAGTAGCCCTGATCATGGCTAACTGTGTTTGACTTCGTGATGGAAAATCTGAAATCTTGTAGAGACAGGACTGAAGATGTAGCCACAGCTAGCTGGCCCTGTGTTTGGCCTTGTGCTAGAAAGCAGGCTGTTGTAGTTTAGGTTTTGCAGTCTGAGTGACTGTTAGACAAGACTGAGACACCAGAGACCAGGAAGACTCCCTCAGGAATAAAAGACAGATATGAGAGAGAGAGAGAGAGAGAGAGAGAGAGAGAGAGAGAGAGAGAGAGAGAGAGAGAGAGAGAGAGAGAGAGAGAGAGAGAGAGAGAGAGAGAGAGAGAGAGAGAGAGAGAGAGAGAGAGAGAGAGAGAGAGAGAGAGAGAGAGAGAGAGAGAGAGAGAGAGAGAGAGAGAGAGAGAGAGAGAGAGAGAGAGAGAGAGAGAGAGAGAGAGAGAGAGAGAGAGAGAGAGAGAGAGAGAGAGAGAGAGAGAGAGAGAGAGAGAGAGAGAGAGAGAGAGAGAGAGAGAGAGAGATTGGAACATGGTAATGGAGGGAGGCAGAGTGGTGCAGGGAACAAAGAAGTTCATAGCTGTCAATCGTTGTTTTGTAGTTCCATCCATTCCTTTGTCTGAGTGAGAACTCTAAGAGCCAGAGGCCCTGAGCAGCAGCTGGCAGGTAGGAAGAGGAAGGGAGCGAAGGATGGAGTGAGGAAGGAGATAAGTGAGAGATTTTGGACAAAGGGAAAGGGAGAGAGAAAGGAAGGAGGGAAAGCGATGGATAGATGGTCAACTGATGTGAGTTGTGAGTCGAGGAGGCAAAGGCCAAGATGTAGAGGATTTGTCCACATGGATGAATCATGTTTTGTTTCATTTCTATTACCTCAGGAGATCAGTTGAGGCAATTTTTTAGAGATAAAAGAATTACATTTTTTGTTTATGGTGTGAATTTTGTGAATAATTAGATGTGAACTTTTCCAAAATGCACAAAAACAGATACTGCAAACAGAAAGTATCAGTCGAGTTAAAGCTATATAATTACCAGCGCTTTAAAATGTGTGGAAGTACAAAACCTAAAGGAAAGAGTTACTTTAGTTGGATGAAAGCGCGCTGCAGCAATGAATATGATAACAAGGATGTGCAAATTACAAATAAAAACTTTAATATGTAAGGAAAACGGTAAGGGCTGTATTCTTTCCACCACAAAACCTTTTGAATAGACACACACACACACACACACACACACACACACACACACACACACACACACACACACACACACACACACACACACACACACACACACACACACACACACACACACACAGACACAGTGGGTCTCAGTTAACCAGAGAGTCAATAGCCTGCAGACAGACAAGTGTGATTACAGCAGATACTGTTGCTCTCACTGCTCAGTGGTTTCTCTCTCTGTGTCTCAATCAGAGATGGCGGGAGAAAGAAATGAAGGGAGACAGAAAGAGGGAGGTGGAACGACACAACAGTCCAGTTGTTGTACTCTGCTATCTCAGTGTCCGCTAAGTGAGCTGTCAACTTTCCAAGTCAAGGATCAGAATTGCTGTTAAGTTTCTCTCTCCCAACCATTTAGGCACAGAATCATTCTTCGGCGAAATAAATTATATTGTATAAGGTCCTCAGGAGAAAATATTTTGATTTAGATTATAGGTCATTTTTCCCACAAAAAATTAGAATATTTTTACTTGATAGTGTATTTATGTTCTTCATTTTGCATAATTATATCTTACTATTGGCTGCACAGTGGATTGGTGGTTGGCACTGTCGCCTCATAGCTCAAACAACCCTGGTTCATGTCAGAGTCTGGCATCATTTGCATGGAGCTTGCATGTTCTCCCTGTGCATACATGGGCTTTCTCTGGGTTCTCCGACTTCTCCTCGCATAATTGGTAACTGTAAATTGTTGAATGTGAGTGTGATTGTTTGTCTCTGTAGTCCTGTGATAGACTGATGACCTGTCCAGGGTGTCCTCTACCTTCAGCTGAAGTCAGCTGGGATAGACTCCAGCCCCCCACGACCCCAATGAGGATTAAGCGGTGTATAGATAACGGATGGATGGATCAGTGTCTTAATATTTCACAAGGTAATATTTATTGTCACTCAGGCCAAATATTCTCCTCTTTTGGCTTCTACATGCAAGCCTTTTTCTTCAAATACTTTTTTTAGAAGATTTCCCTAAACTCTGTGTGTATCTGTGATGATGGGTAAAACAGATTTTGGGACATGATGATGACATTGCTCATTTCATACTTACAGATTGTGTAATAAGCAGATGTCTGACACAACAGATCAGCCTGTCCTCAAACAAAAAACGACCACATAGGTCGTCTGTACACGCCCGTATTACGACCCAGTGTTACGTTTTGACATATGCGACCTCTAGCGGTTGAGTAAATATCGACACTCTGGAGTCGTGGGTGAAACGTCACCAGGAACAAACTTTTATCTAACACTATCCCTGTCCCTGTCCCTAACCCAAACCTTAACCATAACCCTAAACCCGTGTTGGGAAAGTGAGGAAAAAGCCGTTTTGCGAGGGAAAAGCCGTTTCGTGAATTAAATCCCGTAATGCGTTCCTTTTCCCCGTAGGGGCGCTAACGTAAATATGCTCTCACGGGTCGTATTCCGGTGCACGGTGCATACGACCGATGCGGTCGTTTGAATTTGAGGACTTGTTGCAACAGATAAATAACATCTTCCTCACGTTTGGTTAACAACAGCAGCTATAAATTTAAAGTTAATCTGCCACAGCTGCACCACTTCACCATCATGCAAAAGCTGCTCTTGTGCCCAGTATAACTTGAGCCACAGCATCACCAGTAAAAAAAAACCTGCAGAAACCATGATACAAGTGTCTTCTTAGATATTTGATGTATTGTGCATGTAGCCTGACCCAGAAAGCTTATTGTAGTGTTTGTAGTTGATTTGTATGTTCGAGCGTACAAAAACAAGGGTCAGGTAGACCGATCCCCAGAGAGGAAAGATAGGCGGCTCGAAAAAATAGCCACATTTGTTTGCACAAGGACCAAGAACCAATGAGGACGGCATTTCTTCCTACAATAATCGTTTTTCTGTGGAACAGTTAGAAAACCACTGTAGAGGAGCAAAAGAATATTAAGAAAGAATGCAATGCAACAACACAATGCTTGAAATGTTCGATAACATTTCTTTTGAAGCAAGAAATGTAACTTGAACTATCTATAACTCTTATCATTTCCTCCCACATTTTTGAAAGTAGCTGTTTTCAGGTTGATCTCGTCTAGATGAACCTTATTCGGGAGAAAGATGCTTCAGTTCTGTGTGGTTTGTCAGTTTGTTGTGTTTTGTGTCTTGAAACAGAGTCCTTATTGGATCTATTTATCACAGAGGCAAGTAGGAAAAATAACCTTCACACATTTGTTTCTGAATTCAGTGAAATGCTTAAATTAAAATGTAATCAGGATAAAAACTCAATCAAAATTCAACTTTTCAGCTCCAGTCAGCCACATTTTTTTTTTACTCTTTTCAGAACAAGAGGAAACATTTCTATTGTCATGTTTCTCTTCAGACAAAGTCTGGCTTCTTCCTTGAAAACAGGCTGATGAGGAAGTTCAAAGTCATGGTCTCCTGTGGGAAATATACAATACTATTCTGACCACTCTAGTGATGCATGCTTTCATTTCACCACTTGGATTTGATGAGAGCAATGGACGATTGAGACACACTGATACAATAACTACATCCTGTTGACAAGCTACACAAACACACACACACACACACACTATAAATAAACAGCCTCTGAACCACTAATTCTGGCTGCATGTCAGTTGCTGAGACACGGTTTTAGTGTCGGAACAACAGATGTTATGGCAGCTCTGTCTCCTTCACAGAGGATATTTATTCACCAAACAAGGCCTTTAAAGAGACAGAGATGAAATGTCCACCCATAGCACCTATCGCTGAAGACAAACATCCAAGTGATTAACAATGGCACAAACACACATCAAGACACATTTTTAGTTGAGCTACAAAATGCTCATGTAACAAGGAAAACATACATGTACATCAACACCAATAAGCGGGACACAGACACACATGAAGACTAAGCTGTAAACAAACACGGTGACCAGTCTGTCGCCAAGCAGGTCAACTATAGCCTAATGTCTTGGTTCATACAGCTGACTGTGTGTGTGTGTATGTGTGTGTGTGTGTGTGTGTTGCTGCCAGTGCCAGTAGTTCCATTCACTTACACCAGGCAGCCTCACACACTCAATCACCCGTTTATCTCGGCCTGTCTTCCCCCAGACACACACACGCCACCCTGACCAGGCAGATGGTTGTGCCACCCCTGCCAAAGCAGTAACACACACACACACACACACGCACACACATGCACACACAAATAAAGGGGAGGGGACCGTCTGTTTCAGCTGCCTCTCCTTGTCAAAGAGAGGTTGGCATCAGCCGCGGCCTCCATCAATCCATCATACTGCTCGCTCTCTCTCTCTCTCTCTCTCTCTCTCTCTCTCTCTCTCTCTCTCTCCCTGTGGGGAAGCCCTTTCATGCCCACCTGTTACAGTTATATAAGAGTGAATATGTCAGGATGTAACCAACAGACAACTCACTCCAAAACAAGACAAGCAGAGGAAAAAAGCAATGCATTTGATTGATTTTCTGTAAGAGTGTTAAAGTATCCCTCTCTGTGTTTGTGACCACTAGTGGCTCTGTAGAGCAGTATTTTGATTAACAAGCCTCTGAACTGTTTAAAATTGTTTTTATTAGCATGTACACAAGATGCACATCCAACACTATGAGAAGTAGACAGGATAAATAATTCCAATTTAATTCTATTACTCTACTGGTTGTCATTCTGACAAAATTAAAAGATTAAATTCTTATGGTTTTTTGTTAATCCTGTCCTGTTAGCAACATCACTCAAAAACAGACTAGCGGATTTGGATGAAATTTTCAGGGAAGGTCAAAAATTGCACAAAGACCAACTGATTTTGGCAGTGATGCGGCTTATGGTCTGGATACACAGATTTGTTAAAGATTTTTGTATCATTGCGAGATAGCGGCATGGCATCACTGTAACTATGACAACTGAACACTACGTCAGCTGCCTGCTGAAGATCAGAAAATGGTGATCCTACTAAAAATCAACCTGCAGACTTATCCGTTGGAAATCATGCAAAGACTGAGCAGCCTTGGCGGAATGCTGCACTCTGAGTGCTTTTCTTGTCAGGTATAGCATTAAAAAAAAATTTTAAAGTTCTGAGGTGTCAAAAATTTTACTCGCATGTCTCGTGCTGTTTCCGGCTTCTTGTGTCGTCTTTGAATCCAGACATCATGACAAATACAAAGGAAGAATTCCTGAAAATTTGTCCCCATGTGTTTGACCAAAATGGCCAAAGTTTAGCTGCGTCTTCTTCAAAGATTTTAGTCCTTAGTAGGGGTGTAACAAAATGGTCAACTCACAAAACGAAACAGGGCTCACAAAATGAAATAAAGTTTAAAGAAATCCCTAACAGTAGGAAGTTATGCAAAAATCTCTTTTTCGTCATGGTAGTTGTACTCGCCGCAGTCTACGGTGAACTGTAGCGGCACATTTTGCACATGGTTGTTGTTTTATGCGCAATTTTCTCACCGTTCTCTCGTCGTTTACACAGGAAGCCAAAATAGGGCCACACAACCGATTTATTTGATGAAGGAGCATCAGCTAATTCCTCAACCTCATCATCCTCCATTTTGAAGTGAGTGTTTGCAACGGTAGGCGAGGAGGGTCAAAATTCAGTCTCAGTGGTGTGCGGCGCCCCTTCGCGTTTTTTTATTTCGTGTGTCTTTGAATTTTATTTCACGGCACAAAATTTCGTTACACCCCTAGTGCTTAGCAAACCACTGACTTCTTCTACTCTGTCTGTTCAAGCCATGTGTAAGGTGTCCTAAACCTCCACCATTAGACGATGTTCATTCACTCAAAACTGTTAATAGAAACAAACTTAATTTTTCTTCGAAGTTTTGCAACACACTTTAATTCCACCTGACAGTGTTCGAGTTCTAGATGGTTCAGGCACAGGAAATGAACAGACAGGTTTGAAATGCAAGTAAAAAGGTTTATTTACAGAATGCAACTCAGAAACTACAAATCCCAGACAGGGAACTACAACAGGAAGTACTCTATAAACAGAACTTGGTTGTACTACTAAGGAGGCGACAGGCGACAACTGAGGCGAGGAGGTCTAAACTCCAAACACAAAATCACTCCAAACTCGCGTTGGGTAACACCCAGGTAACAAAGTCTAAGAAACACCAAAACCTATTTGACAACAAAAAGCGAAGCTAACTTGAGGTAGCTGAGCACAACTACAAGAATTAACTGTAAAACAGTAAATAATACTCACAAAGGAAAACTAAGCACTATAACAAGATGCTAAGGATAATCACTAACTAACTCAGGTTTTAGTAATCGATTGGGTTTCACAGCTGAGTCACAAACACGAAACAAGATGCTCGAACAGGGATCTAGCGTGAAGAGCAGGGGGTTCTTGGCAGCCGACTTGGAGTCCTGATGGTGAGTGGCGAGAGGCGGCAACAGGTGAGTAGAACAGACGCCAGGTGGTTGGAACGGCACAGGTGAGCAATCCTTGACTCGGTTTTGGACTGAAAGCTGAGGAGGTGGCAGTTCTTGGAGTTCGAAACAGGAGCAGCTGGACCCAAAACTAAAACAGAGGAGCACAACTAGAATTACTAAGAATGCAGAGGCAAAATGCTGTGGCTAGAGTAACAAGTAGTGTGTATTACTGGCTTTGTAACAATCCAGCACTGAAATGGAGAAAGATTACTTTCAAAAATATTCATCCACGATTCTAACCATTCGTATTCTTAATGTTAACATTTGTATGTTAATAAAAAAACTTGTACACAAAATTCTGCTGTCATATGCATGAGTTATTAAATTTAGATAAATTTAGGTTTAGGATTGTTTTTACGAGTATGAACCTAAAAGCTGTGAGTGCAACTGTAATTTCTACGACTACGAAGTCTTCCCTGTGAGGACGAATTCAAGTTTATGGGTATGAGTAGAAAAGCCCTGAAATGACGTCACATAGGTCACAAGGGAAGGTAATCGAACACCAATTGCTCCAAACACGCATGCGCCAAAGATGGCTGGCAGCAGTGGACCTACCGGGGCAGGTGACGCGTCACAGGTAAAGTAAATAACACATCCAACTTTTTGTAATTTATTTATTTTATAAAATTGTACTGTTTTAATTGATATACAGTTTATGGACGAAAGACGGTACTGCTTAGCTTGCACGCTAACGAGCCGGGCTGGTGACGCGGCCAGAGGTTAATTAGCCTTCTAATGCAAGGAGGCTAATGAGGAGGCTAAGGAGGCTTAATAACAAAACAAACATAATTTGAGATTATGAATCGTGGCAATTGGCGTATGAATCAGCCCATTGTACAGCCTAAATTGCTGTAAATTAAGTCCAGTTTTAGTTCTTTGCAAACTCAGACACGTGCATTAGTTTAGTTTACAACGAATCTTGCGGAGAGTCAGTCAGTGGATCGATGGACTATCATACACATATTGTGACGTTTGTATTTTCGTTGTTTTATCTGCCATAAAGTTTGATTTTATTGGTTATTGTTCACATTTTTGTGGCGGTGCCACAGAGACAAGAGCTGGGACACTGGGTTATTTTCAGTTAGGTAAAGTTGGAAAGATATTCACAGATTCGGACGGCGGCATCAATAACTCATGAGATATATGTTGTCAAAACATAAACGATGCCTCTTTCAAATCACTGTAAGCCAGACAATGTGCTACAAGGCCAATTTTATCAAAAGTTTTTATTATTATTTTATTAGTAATAAAATTCAATAACTCCACTCTTACACACTGTACAATCACCAAAATCACTGGAGTCATCAGTTGTCTCCTGTTGGTCATACTACAACTCTTTGTTTGGTGCTAAATGAAAAATCTAAATTTTAAGGAATTTTTATGTTTTGTATGATTATTTTATGATTAATACAATTCAATACATGATTATATTGCAGAGGAAGAGAGATTGATTGGTAGCTCCCAGCTGCTCCTGCACCAACTGATGATTAGGGATGAGGAACACCTGCTGCCGCTGTGGACTGCAGAACCAACCTAAAAAGGAGGTGGAGAGAGGGGAGACACACTATCTGGACCTGGCCGCAGCCGGCCTGACTGACAGTCATATGGAAACAAGACAATTGCGTCACTGTGCTGTAACCTAAAGCGCACACACAAATGCTGTACACAAACAACAATGTTTCTCTTCAGTTAAACCTGCAAATCAAACCACAGTCCTTGAAAGTAAGAACGAAACATAAATTGTTTGACTCACTGACCACTTACAGTATTAATACTGGAAATTTAAGCAGAGTTGCAATTATGTTCAATGACAATGTATTTAAACGCTCAGTGTCATCCACTTTTAATTAATTATTCCTACAGTATCTGAGCACATGACTTTGAATGGTTAATTGCAATAAGTTGCAGGTCTGAACTCAAAGACATTTCACCTTGCTTTATAAAGAACACACCACTTCTAGTGCTGGCACTAAATGTTGGCACGCTGGATGTGAATCGCGTGCTGCTGAAGCATCCAAGCTAAATGTAATTCATAATGAGCCCAGGATGAATAGTCTTGTTTAAAGGCTGATAATTTGATGGTAGATTTGGATGTTGCAACCAAAACACACAGTAAAACAAGACAGCAGTGGAGAGACTGGTGGAGGAAGTTAGAGCTGTTGGAGTAGGAAGAAAAGATGGAGGACTATGCAGAGAGAATGAAGGAGTGAGTAAAGGCTGCTGAAACATGGAGCCTGAGTTTAAGTAGTGAATGAATACCAGGAGAGAAACTGGGTGAACAGAAACAGAAATGTAGAGAAGAAAATAGGGGAAAAATGTTCAGTGGAGTTTAACAGCCCAATCATACAGGCCTGCAAGTGTTGCAACACTGTTGTGTGACAAATCAGAGAACCAAACGTGAGCCAGGGCCGGTCTGTACACATCTGCTAGATCTGGCAAGGCTTTGGGGTATTAACAGGACCCAGGTGCTGGAAACATGTCACAAGTGTAATTTCATCTTTAGTCTTCTAAACTTTATGCAGACTCTGGAAAAAATGAATAAAAAAATGAGCAAAATTCATTAAATAATTTCCCCATACAACTCTCCAGAATTTCCACCCTGGACAGTGAAGAAAACATTTTTCTTTGGTTACTGGTTAATTTTAGAAGAAAATATGGAGTTCTCCATGTTCAGCTGTGTAAAACTGACAGAAGTGATATAAAAATATCCGGTTGACGTTTCAGTACAACCCCAGAAATGATGTTAATATATGACATCTTGTTTTTGTTGTCAGTTCAGCTGGGCATCTTGTACATTTGACATCTACAGGATGAGGAGACAACACAATGGCAGTGGGGGCCTCCATCACTCTAAAGTGGATTCATGGCTTCTGAGTCTGCCTACAGAAATGATGCAGATTTGGAACGTGGATGCACACATGATTCCACACAACATTAGGGCATTCGAGCAAGCATCAAATTTGTGCTCAGGAGTTTTTGGGTTCCACACAGACATCTGTAAGGGAGTTCATGAGGAATCTCACAGTTACACGGACCTGTACATCCACTGCGGACATGTGGATATGAAGAGCATGAATTGACCTATGCTGGACAAGGAAGACGGGAAAGGACGGACAGAAAGAAAAGCAACGAGGGTGGATCGTTTTGAGGCCTCTCGCAGCTGTCGGGTTGCTCTACCCTGAGGGTGCACATACACACATGTACTGTCACACATACGCACAGAAGCCAAGCAGGCCTTACAACCAACACATAAATCACCTCCTTAACAAAGAGAATGACAACTAATCGTAACGGACAAGACAGATCATTATGTGAATGAAGGGTACTTTAGGGAAGAGCATCTGGGTATGTATTAATATGCATGTATATGCAAGTACTGTGTGTGTGTGTGTGTGTGTGTGTGTGTGTGTGTGTGTGTGTGTCCAAGGATCACTCAGAAACACAACTTGACTCAGAAGAAACAGATCACTTTCAAAAGTCAGTCTTACTTATGCAACACACACGCACACACACACGCACACATGCACACAAAGTCATACTTATCCCTGTTTCCACCTTACAAATCAACACATCCTCACAGATTACCCCACACACCTTAATCTCCTCCTTAATTCCTCAATGTCTCAGGCAAAGGTACAAGCCAGCAGAACCCAGATTAGATTAGGCTGCACCCGTACAACATGGCAGTGCAAAAAAACTCCAGCATACAGCAAAAAAAAAATTAAAATCAAAATACTGAGTCAACCGTTTGCATCAGATTTGCGAGTAAATCCAGCGTGATTACACAGTGTCAGGAATGTAATGTGATATTTTCTGCATGCAATACAAAATACCAGGCTGCACAAATATACTGTAAGTTGCTGGATTTAACTACAAATCTACACTAGTTTACCAGTCTGATGTTTAACAGAGACATTTCTGTGCCCTGTAGAGTCAGTGTGTCTGTATACAGCATGTTAACAAAGATTGCATGCTATAAATGAACTTTTTGACAGTCATCAATGAGATTTTTGCAGCTATCATGCATTTGCAGATCAGAAGAAGGATATATGTTTTCTTACTGTGTCACAATAATGAGTGCTACTGGTTGTTTAGCCAGTGACCAAGTAATTGCTTGTGCAAAACAGAACTTCACAAAGACAGTGTTCACTCTGCATGGATTATACCACTCAGCCACAACATTAAAACCACTGACAGATGAAGTGAAAAACACTGATCATCTGGTTACAATAAAATTCTGCAGGCAAACCGTGGATCCTGGTGTTCATGTAGATGTTGCTTAAAGCACCTAAACATTGTTGCAGACCACTCGTTTATAGCAACATCAATCCCAAGGTTCTCTGCCACATGATAAAAACTGCTCTCTTACAGCTTGAGGAACACAATGAAGACCCCAAGGCATCATAACTCTCCAAATCCGAAATTGAGCTAGCATTCGTGGATGCACCAGAACAGCCCGATCCACAGAAGGACAAGCCATAAAAAGCAAAATTTATTATAGCTATTGGACAACTACAGTCTGCAAAAGAGTGAGTATGCATCTTTGTTCAGGTATACAGACACACTTCTTGTTTAGTTTTTGGCCATTTGTCCTTGTGTATATATGAGTATGTTCATGTGATACCATTCTGTGCATGCTTCATTTGCAGGTGTGTGTGCACGCTTGTGTACGTATGTGTGTACATGTGTGTGTCAGTGCAAGACACAACCACTAAGCCAGTCAACAAAGGGGTCCGGTGATGGTGGTGTGGTCTCCTCTCTGTCTATCTCAGGTAGAGTATGTTACTGCTAATGCCTTCTAAGATCCCCACGACGCTATCCCAGAAGCCCCCTCTCTCTCCCACAATCCTCTTTGCTCCCTGGGTCCCTAAGCACCTTGGCGTAGGGAAGGTGGCTCACTGCGGATTGTCTTAATCTCTCCTTTTCCTTCAGAAAAGGGCTAAGCCAACCCGAATGTCACTCTCCCTATCACTCCAAAAACCAATTGGTTACAAGGATATATTTTTTCTTCTTTTCTCTCTTCCGTATCTGTTTCTTTCACCTCTCACCTCTCTCTCAACTTCCTCTTTCTTTTCCCCCACTGTTTTTTATACCAGAAAGTTGAATCAACTTCTTGGTAAAATTAAAAACAAAAACAAAACAAAATGCAGAAACATCCGTTTTGGGAGACCATGCAAGCTGATGGAGGTTTTATTGGGAGAGGATGATTAGGGCTAATAGCGTTTGTTTTTCATTTTATTATGAACAAAATCGTCTGTTAGATATTTAAGCAAATTAAGATATCTCAGTACACAATAACAGAAGCTGCTGTTCCACATTCATCCAGAAGAAAGTTCTCTGTTAAGTCACATTAGATTCAGTAAAATTGTAGAGATTTAACTTCATGATCATCTCCGCCTTGACGCTGCAGCAAAGTTGAAGATAAAGTTCTGTGGTTGCGTTGAGGTCGTTCCAAGGTTGCACGAGTCAATGGGAAACTGAATCAACTCTAAAAACAACAACAACAAACTAATGGTTTTCTTGTCTTGGACCAGTAAATCCCGTGCCTGTCTTTTTGTCTCCTGTGTTTTGGGTTTTTTGGGATGTTTTTAGCACAGCTGCTATTAGCCTTCATGTTAATCCCCTTGGAGAATAAACTCATTAGAACATTAATCACTGGATTCTAATTACCTCTCTCTCTCTCACTCTCTGTCTTTCTCACTCTCTCTCTCTAATTCAGGTACTTAGACAAACCACCCTTCTCTGGATCCACAGGGGAAAAGTTACAGCAAAATGAATAAATAGCTCAGTCCACCGAGCTGCTACAGTGCAGACTCTGTGTTTTTAGCAACACATTTGGAATTCATCACAAGCAGGTGATGAGATTTTTAAAGGTATGTGAGCTGAGAGCCCGACACTTTTAATTTCTTTCTTTCTTGTCTTAACATCATTCATTAAAAGCCGCGTTCACACAGTGTATATTTATACACTATTTGAAATATTGCAACAGAAAAGGTTTACGGAAACTGCAAAATATAAGAAAAGCTTTCATGATTACTTAAACAGTTCTTTTTACGTACATAACTGAAGATGGAAAAAACTTTTTCGAATATGTTTTGATGTAGTGAACATGTTACTCATACGACTGATCAGCTGTTTCCACTTCATTTGTAGTTTTATCTGGAAGCAACAAGCTAAATTTCACTTCCTGTTTAGATTTTGATGTCTATGTGCCTCCATGAAGTCAGTTGTGCTCTCTGTAGATTCTCACTCATCCATGTCATGGTAATCTGACTGATGAAGGCTCTTGTATGACAGGTCAAACATCTTCAAGAACCTAAAAGAGAAGTCCATTTGCTCTCTTCTGAGGCTCCTAGGATAAAGCCAACTGACTGTAGCTACAAGTAGCCGTCACAGCCATCTAATGCTGCATTCGCTTGAATTTGGACACCATAACTCACTTAAATCTGGACTCAGTGGTCCCCTGAATGAGCTCTCTTTAAATAAAGCGCCTTTTTTCTGCACAAATTAAACAACACACGTATGCTCTGAAATAACTCATTCTAATCAAAGTACCTGTAATGCAGCTACTTTATTAGTAACAGAAATGCATCTGCTGAATCACATACTGAGTCTAGCTCCTGATTAACTGTTTCCTCCACCACCCAAACATATTGCATAAGTAATATAAGCCTATAAGTTCATTTAGGTGGTGACCAATTGCATCACTGTTTATATGGCACACCTTGCTTTCGGTGATATTCTGCCACTGTCAGCTCTGTTATTTGACATCCCTGGTTATAGGAAGAAACAAATAAAAAAAACAACTCAAAAATATGCCGAACAAGTTGTGCCCATTAATAAGGTAGTAAATGAATGGAACATCACCAGGTGCTGTGGATGTTGACGGTGAGTGAACATTACTTTCAGCTATATTCCATGCTGCTGTTGGAAGGGATGAGTAATTTTCATGGTTAATACCAGCTGTCAGTTGTCTAAATCTTCCTCTGGCTGTTTTGCGAAACAAGTATCACTGTGTAATCCAACTTTTAGCTTCTCTTCTCAAGCTAATCCCAAACAGTGAACAGTGTTTTAGTGATTCCCTGCTCACGGAAAACAGAATGCATTACGAATGTGAGACTAAAGGTTTACTGACAAAAAAATGTTAAATACTGTCAGTACTTGTTGACTAAAACCCCAAAGATTGTAGTTTTCATTAATGAATGAATTGATCTAGCATTTCTTAAACTTCAGTCTGTGAACTTTTTGTTGCTGTTAGACGTTTCTGCAGCAGCACAGCCTTTGACCTCACACTTATTTGGCAGCTGACTATGGTTTAAAACATTCACAACATTTCCATAAGGTGTTTTTCTGTGCAGCAGCTGTCACAAAAAAAAACATCTAGTGATCCTTGCAAGTCTGCTGATTTGAAAACAGAAAGCTGGCAGTGTCAGGCTCGCTTTACTCAACAGACAAAAGAGCACCACCTGCTGAAAATCACTTTACTTACTCTGTTTAGTCTCATAGTGTTTTAAGTTTCACGCCTTGCTCATCCAGGCCATGTTCCAAGATTGAATTCAGTCGCACTGGAGCATCTTCAATTCAGATGTTTGTGAGAAATGTTTGCATTTTGTGATCTCCAGGGAGGCACTTTGCCAAACATTTTAAAGCTGTGTGTGCATGTGTGTCAGCTGGGAGGACACTTCCTGCTAACAGGCCAGAGCAGGCTCCGGGAGCTGGGGGAGGAGGAGGAAGGAGGATGGCAGTGAGCCGTGGAGGTGCAGCTCCCTCACCGTCACACGAGACCACACAACAAGACAACAACCTCCCTCTCTCAACTTTCCTCTCCCTCCATCTTTGTGTCTCTCTATCTTTGCCTCTCAGCTGCTGAAAGTGGAAACAGAAACTTAAAAGCGGCGTCAGGTTTTCATATTCTGAGTGCACTGCTGCTGATAGCACTTGATACCCCACAGCATTTACTTGGCTTAACTGTCTAAAAGCGTCACTGTGAGTGTGTGTGTGTGTGTGTGTGTGTGTGTGTGTGTGTGTGTTCTGGGTGGGACTGTTTAGCTGTCACCTACACAGAACCTATGATGCAGGGTCTTAGTGGTAGCTTCTCATGGCTGAATGCACAGGACACACACATGCGCACAGCTCCACACACACACTCAGCGTTGACAGGTGGAGGTAAACGGAGCAGAACTCTGCTAATCCGCCTCTGCCTTGGAAAGAGAGAGCAGGAGGTGAAGCAAGAAAAGAATGATGTGACGTGTAGTGGTGTTTTCTTAAACACTAAAATCTCTCGAAATGACATTTACAAATGTGTTCTGTGCAGTCAAGCAATGTTTGCACCTTTGCTATGAGATGCCACATATAGTGGGATTAGTTTTGAGGAAATAATATATAGAATAAATTACATTCAAGATATCCACAGACTGCATATGCATTTGGCCACTTGGCACTTCCCAAGAGGATAAAAATGAATGCTGAATATTGAACATAGTTGGTATAAATGCTTTCTTGAAGTATTGAAGATAGACGGAAATCTAATTTAACAACCTCCAGATGGTTTGTTACTTGCTATAAAGAAAGTTAGACTGAAATTAGTCATCGATTTCGTTGGCTCATTAAATCACCAGGAATAAAGCTGCTCCTGTTTCCGGCGAATACAAATGTTGAACAGTCTAAAGAAGGATTAATAAATAAATATACATATAAATAGGGATGAATAAGAAAGATGTTGAATTGTTAAAAGGCTCTTATGTAAAAGTCACTTCACTTGTACAGCCCAGTGGAGTTCATTTGCAGTCAGTGAATTTGAAAATGTGTGAACTTGAAAACAACCAACACTGACTTAGTCGAGTGACCATATTAGTTGCCAATTAATTTTACTGTCAATTAGTTGGTGACATCTCTTCTGTTTTTGCTGACTCAGAACATTCTGATATGAAGGCCTTACTGCCTGTTGGAGGGTATCACTGCTTGATGTAAGCTGCTGCCGGATGAGATTGCATAAAGCCATGAACCTCCTTCTCACAGCCTGGGGGCTGAGTTCTCTGCTGATCTCAGCACAGCAGAACTGAAGGGGTACTGGATGAACCAAAAGGTTTCCATCAGCGTAGCACAGCCCCAGTTGTTCATCAGACCTGAGTACACATTGAAGAGATGTTTTTCCAATGACCGTTACAGTGAATGGGGCTTTATTGGAATCAGTGAGCTAATAATGGTTGACATCTAACATTCATGGTGAACTGAGTCAGCAAGAGTCAGCGAACTGTAGTTTGTGAGCAGCTACCACACTGACTGTAGTGCTCTACTGTAAAGCTGTCATCAGCCTGACGATGGCCGACATCTGATCCATGGACAGCCCAACAACCGCTGCAAACCACACGAATTAAACGATCTGCTGCCAGTGTACCAGTGCCAGAAGTCCTGGTCTACTCTCTAACAGGTCAGAGCTGTTTGGGAAGGATGAAGGGGACTTGCACCGCAATTTTAAACTTGTAACTCATATATTCCTGCTGATATGAGTGGAGGCAGGGACCAGTGGCTGGCTTTGTGAGTGTACAGTCAGTGTCCTGCTCTGAGGACTGACAGACTTGACATTGTGATGTGTTTGTGTGTGTGTGTGTGTGTGTTCTTGTACTTGCTACATGGTGAGTACCATTTTCTGCATTTAACTATCAAAGTGAGGACATTTTTACAAAGTGAGGACATTTTGGCTGGTCCTCACTTTGAAACAGCCATGTTTGAGGGTGAAGACTTGTTTTTAGAGAACAGGTATGAATTGAGGTTTGGTTAGGGTTAGGGTAAGGATTAAGTTTAGGCAATCAGTTGTGATGGTTAAGGTTAGGGTAAGGCTCTAGGAAATGCATTACGCCTATGGATGTCCTCACTAAGATAGAAGTACAAACGTGTGTGTGTGTGTGTGTGTGTGTGTGTGTGTGTGTGTGTGTGTGTGTGTGTGTTTTAGCATTTGCTACATTGTGGGGACAAAATGTCGTCACAACTGTAGGAAATCCAAAAACAATGTGACTTGTGGGGACATCTTTCGGGCCCCACAAGTTTAAACAGTGTTTTCTTGGCCATGTTGTTGTTACTGAAAAAAGTAAAAGTGCAAAAACGTTTCTTTAGGGTTAGCCATTGTTTTGGTTAGGCTTAGGGTTTGGTTAAGGTTCGGGTTCGGGTTAGGGGTTAGATATGAATGGGAGTCAATGGTAAGTCCCCACAAAGATAGAAAAACATAGAGTGTGTGTGTGTGTGTGTGTGTGTGTGTGTGTGTGTGTGTGTGTGTGTGTGTGTGTGTGTGTGTGTGTGTGTGTGTGTGTGTGTGGAGTTCCTTCTCGGTGATACTTGATCCTGGCTGGTCACTGGGAACTTTAACCTCAGTGTGGCAGCTTCACCCTGGTCACCCTCTGTGTGTCAAGGTGAGATCATTCCTTTTTCTTAATTTGCTTTTTTTGTGTGTGCATTCATTTTTATTATTGTGTTTACATTAAAATTATCGCTTGTGTGCCTTGATAAACAGAGTGGTTAAACTCAAAGTAAAGTGGTTACACTCAAAGTGTTTTCTTTCTGCTTATCTTTGCTTAAACCAGCTTCATAAAGATGATCAATAATTATCTATATGAACTGAAATGAAATATTTTGTTGCGACAGATTGAAAGTTCGACACAGGTAATCCAAAGGATAGGCTTTAGAGTAGCTCTCGTCTTGCGGAAAACATTCTATTGAAAAGCCATTTTAGCATCATCAAAGCTGCCAAACAGAATCAGTCCTCAACTGCTCTGACAACTCCATCAACTGAGAAATGATCAAAGACACACCTGCATGCAGATAGTGAGAAACTGATAATAACGGAATCATGCAAGTTGAATGAAGCAGACACAGAGTATACAGTATGTAAAAAAAAAACATTTAGGAGAAAATCTGGATTCAAGAGGTTATACACAGTGCAGGACAAGCTACAACTACATACATCTGAGTGTCAAACTTGTGTGCACTCATACAGTACACAGACATAGACACAGGCCTGGAGGGGCAGCCAGGGTAGATGTTATCGTGCCAGTCTCATATTGTTTCTTCAGGTGCTTTTACAGCAAGTTAGACCATGCAGCCTGCCTGCCCTGTCTGCCCCCTACACACACACACACACACACACACACACACACACACACACACACACACACACACACACACACACACACACACACACACACACACACGCTCTCAGTGAAGTCTTTTCCCCTGTCTTTGATGTTTGTACATTTAGCTTTCCTATCTTGGAGACGTCTGATGAATTAATCCTTCAACTGCACCCCCATCACCACTTTTCTCCCTTTGCCCCCTTTTTTTCTTTTCAATTTCTTCTATATTTTGCTATTTTTTTCTCCTCCTGTCTTCATCATTCTCTTTGCTCTCTCATCTCCCCCCTTCCTCCTTCCTGTCCTCCCTCTTCTCTTCCTTCAATCATACCTCCCTCCCACCTCCCCTCTCGTTGTTTTAAGTGAGTGGCGTCAAGCTCACAGATGTTTAGCACCATTTTACCACTAACCCTGTTTCCTTGTACTCCCCCCCCCCTCCGTCTCTCTCTCTCTCTCTCTCTCTCTCTCTCTTCTTCACACTCACTCGTGCACAGAGCACACACACAAAGAAAGGGGCTGCTGGAGTAATCATGTCATGTAAATTACCCAGCATACCAAGAGGCCTCTTCACCTGCAATCAGCCTCACGGTGCTTCAGTCCAACCTGCTTTCAACAAGAAATTTATCTCCCCAAGATGATAGTGGGGGCACATTTTCTGCACATCTAGCGAAGTTGCTGAAGAGAAGACATGTTTGTTCTCAATATCTGTGTTATTACTGTGTCTATACATGGAATTTCATACTGTACCATAAGACTCTACAATAAAATGGTAGTGATTTGTACCAGCCAATACATTTAATGTGTGTGAAGGTTTTTGGTGTTTTTCAAAGTTGAAATAATGCAGTTGTTGCGAGTCTAGACTTTCAATTAGCTTGATTGTTATGTAAATTATATAATACATCCACAATGGTAAAATACAAGTTTATTAGTTTTTGTTGTTTTTTCCATACGAAATTGATTTACCTTTCAAAGTATTTTTGGTGTCCCAGAGTCGGTAATTTGTTAGAACACAGCCCATCAGGGCAAGAAACACAAGTGTTGTCCAAATAATGAAAAACTACAAAACTCAGGAGATCCAAGCTGCAAATTTGCATCACACATGATATCAGTATCATCTCAATAATGACTCTGAAGCTAAAGGAAGGTGATGATTTTTGTCTTCTTTACCAAATATTCGAATGATTTCAGTACTAAGATAAATATTTTGAACAAGCACGGACATCTATCCATTTACTATGCATCGCTAAATCCTCATTAGGGTCACAGGGGATGGAGTCTATCCCAGCTGACTTAGGGTGAAGGCAGGGGACACTCTGGACAGGTCACCAGTCTTTCAGAGTGGCCTTTTATTGTGGGCAGTCTAAGGCACACCTGTGCACTAATCATGGTGTCTAATCAGCATCTTGATATGGCACACCTGTGAGGTGGGATGGATTATCTCAGCAAAGGAGAAGTGCTCACTATCACAGATTTAGACAGATTTGTGAACAATATATGAGAGAAATGGTGATATTGTGTATGTGGAAAAAGTTTTGGATCTTTGAGTTCATCTCATAAAGAATGAGAGCAAAAACAAAAGTGTTACATTTATATTTTTGTTGAGTGTAATTGAAACTTTAAAACATGCCATTTAAGAAACAATGATGGAATTTCGTTTTTTTAAAATTACTTCCTGTAGATGGCGTCCTCCTGTACGAACGCATTCTTGAAATCTACCTGGGGCTATCTCAAGAGTAAAGTGTACACGACTCGACCAAGAACTCTGGATGAGTTAAAACAGAGAATTCAGGATGAAATTCACAGTATCCCAGCTGAGATGTTGCAGCGGTCAATGAGGAATCTCAAGAGCAGATTTCAAGAATGCATTCGTACAGGAGGACGCCATCTACAGGAAGTAATTTTAAAACAATGAAAACTCCATCTTTGTTTCTTAAAGCTGCTGTCCGGAGTTTGAATCGCAGCGTCTCCCAGAACACTGGTGGTCCCACCCTCCCTCCCTCTGATTTCGCCCCTTTATTTGTGCACACGCGCAGTACATGAGAGAAGTGCCCGGAGTGCTGCAGCATCTTGCCTGTTTTGCTGTTTTCCCCTCTTCTACATTTAGTACATTTAGTAAATAATAAAGGAATTACAATAGAATTCTGTATTGAGTCTAACTTGTCCGAATACCAAAATAACATGAATCTGCTAGGACGAACTAGTAAAGTTTCAGTATGTGATTACACTCGTGTATCCCTCTCGATGACGTTGTTTATCAAACTAAGTGCATTTACGCGTGTATATGTGTTACATTGTTTATTTATTTCTATCTAGAGTTCAGAATTGCATGACTCCTCTGATGAAGAGTATGTCCCAGACACCCCAACATCTTCCTCCAGAGGTCGGGCATCTAAACGAAGCCGTCAGGCGGGCTATGGAGGGCCGTGGTCGGGGAGCGACGCGAGCACCCCGACCACGGCATCTAAACGAAGCCGTCAGCCGGGCTATGGAGGCCGTGGTCGGGGAGCGACGCGAGCACCCCGAGCCAAAAAACGTCCTGCAGTCTCTTGGCCTGACAAGCCGTGGGATTGGTAACTTTTCTGGAAGTTGCTGAGCCCTGATGCTCTCTCCTCCACAAGCAAAACAAATGTGCGCGCGGTTGCGTAGTGCATAGCTCGCCCACCTCTGCATGGGCTTGCTTGCTGTGCGCGTAACCGTTGATTGACAGCATGACAAAGCTGAAGCTCGAACTTGATTGGTCGGCAGCAACCGGCGCTTTTTGGAATAACATGGGGGTCTATGAGAGGAAGGTGGAGCTCAGGAATAAATTTTCATATCGCGTTATTCTAACTTTATATTATAGTATCGAACTAGACTAACACATTTAAGCTTTGTTAAAAAATGATACATAGATTGAAAACAAATGGAAACTCCGGACAGCAGCTTTAAACGGCATGTTTTAAGGTTTCAATTACTATGAATAAAATATTTTTCTTCCATCACTGTTGATTTTATTGGATTGTTAAAAAGTTCCCGTTTTTTTGTGTCACCCTGTATTTTAAATATTAAACTTAAAATCAGCAGTCAATAGATACAACAACCTTTAAATTACAGATTTTTCAAGTGCTCAGAACTCAAGGAGAAGAAATTGTAGCAGTATTAACACAAAAGCGCACTTTTCAAATTCTGACATTTCTAGACTTCAACATTAATAAAACTTTGCAACAGTTTCACAGGTTCAACAGCCAATACATAACATAATAAAGATGAAATAAAAGACGAGCACTCAGAATTCAAATTGAAAATCTTCATTATAAACAAGACAAAAATGAACATTAGGTAAAAAAATAAAATAAAAAAGAAGAAATCATGCTCTGTCAAGTTATGATTTAATAACATCCATCCATCCATCCATTCTCTATACACCGCTTTATCCTCACTAGGGTCGTGGGGTGATTTATTAACAGCACTATGGAAATAAAAGAAATTATAGCAAAGCAGACACTGAGTAGGAAAGACCTAAAATAGCTGTTCTGTTACAGCTAATACAACATATTACAAAGTTCTGTGTTTTACTAATTTCGTGTTTTTGAATTTCACTGAAGACACCTTAAGAGTGACAGGAAGTAGGTCAGTATGTAATGGAAAACGGCTGTTCTGGTTGCATCTGGTCTAATCTAATGACATCTACATCCATCTTATACCCTTTTCAGCATCGTGGGTTATGTTGTGATTGGTATTGCCTTTATAAATGATTGCAAACGTTTATTTTTGGGACAATGTTACATTTAAGAAGTTTGTTGTTGGAAACGTTCTCCAGCGAACTGATATTCTACGATAAGCTCATATGAGAGTAATTACAAATAAATACATACAAAGAAAAATTACTTACATTAAAATATGTCATTGCATACTTCATATTTAGATTGAGAAAAATAGAATTAATACATACAGCTTGTAATGTCAAAAAGTAACATCTACGTATATATTTAATTTATTTCAGGTAACGAGTTGAGACATTTACAAAGAATATTTGTACATGTTAAAAGCAAGCATAGATTTTATCATGAATTTGTCTGTTTCAGCTTCATTGTCAATAAATCTGTGGATAAGGAGTCGAATGTCTTCAGAGTCTTGATGTTTGGAAGGCATTTATCTGACTGTCAAGTTACTGTATATTCAACCAGCCCGGTCTCACGGGGATTCGTGAAACTGTCATGTCAGTTTTTGTTTCGGTTTCGTGCGCACCAACACGATGTCGTCATGTTTTTCGTGCCGCTCACCACGAGCGAAACCCGCTGTGGTAATCACATCTGAAAGTGGTTTATACCGGCGGATTCATGACGATTTAAGCTGTCCATCGGCGTTTGCGGCGTGTTGGTGCGCACGAAACCGAAACAAAAACTGACGTGACAGTTTCACGAATCCCCGTGAGACCGTGTTGATTCAACACGTATACCGAGGACAGTGCAACAGGAATGATGAAGCAGAAGCAGGTACAGAAACAAATGCGAGATGTCAGCACCTTGAACTTTTAAAATGGACAGTGTAACTTCAGTGTGCTACCACAGCTAACATCCAGGCATGTTTTACTTTCCCTAAACATGGGAGGTCGGATTGATGCCTCCTTAAAGGTGCAGTAGGAAGAAATCTAGAAAAGAAAAATAAAAGAAGAAACAGAAAGTCCTGATTTCTGATCTCCATCCATCCATCCATTCTCTATACACCGCTTCATCCTCACTAGGGTTGTGGGGGGTGCTGGAGCCTATCTCAGCTGACTCGGGCGAAGGCAGGGGACACCCTGGACAGGTCACCAGTCTGTCGCAGGGCTACATATACAGACAAACAATCACACTCACATTCACACCTACAGGCAATTTAGAGTAACCAATTAACCTCAGCATATTTTTGGACTGTGGGAGGAAGCCGCAGTGCCCTGAGAAAACCCACGCATGCACAGGGAGAACATGCAAACTCCATGCAGAAAGATCCCGGGAAAGCCGTGACGTGAACCAGGGATCTTCTTGCTGTAAAACCACTAGACCACTGTGCAGCCCTGATTTCTGATCTGATAGACTAAAGTCTTTTGCCACAGGCTAAATCTCCTTAAACCTAAAACCAGTGATGCCAAACACTGCATACCCCACCTTTAAGTTCTCTCTTTAAAGGCGGTTTAATCATGGCACTGTGGTCTGTTACAATTACAGATTTTGGGGAAGGAAAATCAATTGGTCCACTGTATGTGGTCTCAGAGCAGCCCCTTGGCATGAGACAGTACTGCCACCTGTGCCGGACAGTCTTCCTGACGATGAACTGGTTGCTGGGATACAAAGGTACTTTTTTGCCAGGAATCCATCGCGTGGAAAATTTTGCAGTTGCGCTTTCCACCATTTCAGTGTGTCCAACTCACTGTGAGCCTCGGGTGTTGGGAGGCATGATGCCAGTTCTGCCTCAGTTAATTCTTTCAAAGGTTGAGAAGTTGGACCTGTGGTTGAGGTACTGGATACTCTGAAATGGCCTTGAGTATCTAGAGGATTGTTCTATTTTTCACCTGTCTCCTCAGACTCTCTACCCTAGCAACAGGCACCGTTGTTTGTGATACTGCAACAGGTGTTGATAGGACTTCCAGCTCAGTAATAGCTTCGGATTTAATCCTTTCTCTATTTTTTCTTCATCCAAGTAGTGCAGTTTAAACCGCCGGGCAAAAAGAGACGCCATTTTCAGGAGGTCATCCATCGTCCTGTCACTGCACTCTTCACTGAATGATGCTTTTCTTTAGCGACCTTGTTAGATCTGTGTCCTCAGCATCCACATTCAAGATATTCATTTTTAGAAAATGTAACACAAGTTTTAAGTAAGAAAACACCATCATAGTCCTCACCTGAGAGTCCGTCTGTGAAATCTTTGAGTAGACTGAGGGCCTTCTTAACAGACTCTGAAACATCAATAACTAGCCATGACATGAGGTGTTTTGCTTTCCTGTCAGCATTCAAAACCTGCCTAATGGCTGCCCCCTGTTCAAGGACTCTTTCAGTTGAACTCCAGACTCAGTCCTTCAGTCTGGCGCCCCTCTTCGTTGGAGGCACTGTTATTAACTTCTGCAGGAGGCCGGTTGAGCTCAGCTTGTGCCTTCATTAGCTCTCCAAGCTTTATATAAGGGAAGGAGAAAGTGCTCATAACTGTTCCATGGTGAATTTGCACCCTGAATCTTTGTACTCTTTGCTCCTTTTTCTATGAAAGGAGGTAAGCACATGTGCGCCATTAGGTAAACCAAGATCACTCTAATATAACTCATGCGGAAAAGATGAGCAGAACAGTGGCAATTTAACAAATATTTTATCATATAATTTACTGTGTAATAGTGTTATATCTTAAAATAATAATAATAAAGTGATCTCTGGCTGGATGCAGTCTGTGACCAAAGCATGGTGCACAAGTCCAGTTGTTGAGTTGCAAGAGCATCGCCGTATTTTCATCATGGTCTGTTGTTCTGCAGGAAATTTGCTGTGCAACTGAACTCCAAGAATCTGCTCGTGGTGCTTCATTGAGGTTGTAAACAAAAGCTCCTAAACGTTACAGTTAATTTGAAGACATGCACTTTTTAGCTTCCAGGCATCTATAAAATAAACACCAGACTCAGGTCAGATGTACGTAGTCAGTCACACACCATTTCTGTGCTTTATTTGTGCATCAGTCCTCAGTGTCAGTGTTTACTGTTTGCTATATTACGAATGGGAAATCAGAGAGGATTTTTTTTTACCACTTTGCAGATCATTCTGTGATCTAGAATATGCATCAGTGTCTTAATCACATGTTGTTTACAGCTTTGAATGGCACCATGTTCTTAGCTAGATGGAATTTAACTCTTATCTTACTCTTCTCAGCAACTGTAATATGTTGGTCAGTGATGACAGTTATTTATGAAGGTGTCAATTATTTCTCAAAAAAGTTTACAGATAACTTTGAACTGACACTAAATCTCTTCATTTTTTGGCACCAGAAATTGCATTAAAAACACTCTACGATAAAGACAAGTGATAGAAAGTCTTGCTGTTGGTTTGTAGCACTGATCCAGAATCATTTCTTGCTTTTGAATTTTCATGTAAAGTTTGGAAACATTAGTCTCTACTACTACTACTTTTTTCTTAAGTAGTAACAACTGCTCACAATATAAATTCATCCCATCACACAAACCTAAAGTTTGTATTTTTGGATACTTTTTATTTGTAATTAGGAAACAGTTTCTACATTTTAATTATGGTGTTGTGGTGAGAACCACATTTCTCTTCATGGAGCGAAATGCTCAGACTTGAATAAACTTGGTCAACAACCATTTTACAGCCATCATCACATCACCATCAGCACTGATTCTGGTGTAAGCTAAAGTCTCAAGATAACCTAAGACTTCCTGTCGCTGCAACGTGAGTTTTACTGTCATACCAACGATCGTTTTGCAGAAGATGACGTCAGCCTTCAAACCAGGGATATCTTTCATTTTGGAAGGAAACTCTTTACCATCTGTGTCTCAGGCTGCTGCCAAATCCAGTCAGGCTTACTGTACTTTACCTGCCACTGGCCATAATGCAAGTGCAGCTTAAAATGTGACAGGCTTGGCAAGGCATAAATAAGGATTAAGTGTTTGTCATATGCAGTATATAGAATAGTTGCAGCATGTCTTAGTTGAAAATAAAATGCAACTCAGCTTTTAATGTCAGCTGGGAACGGCTGGAAACATGGATTAAATTTTAAAAAATCTTCAAAGTTACGGTTTACAGTGTCGGTGGAACATTATTTTTTTGGAATTGGGGGCTAAAGCACCAGATAACCACATGACACGGTGTAATTAAGAGTGTATTTTGTATGAATGTGTGTCAGACACAGAACACACCAGATTTACAGTGCAGCAAGTCAGTCGGAGCAGGTAGCAGCTCAGTGTGTGACTACTGCAGGGAGTCAGACCAGAAACACACTGATCAGGGCCCATCAAGCTCTTCTACAGGCAGGGCCGTAGCCAGGATTTTGGAATAGGTGAGGTCCATGATGAAAATTTTTCAATGTTTTTTTAAAATATTTATTTTTATATATTTTTTTTAGGCTACAAGTCACACAAGATGTTGTTTAAATATCTTTTAATGATGTGAAATCAGCATTTTCCAAACAAAAATGTATATTTTTTCAAAAAAACAAATCAACTTTTTCCATCAAAGGCTAGCTGAATCCTCCTGTGACCAGAGGCATCCCACCGTCGAAGGATATTCTCCCGGTTCACCTCCACTTTCTGATGCACATGCATCATCGCCAGGCCTGTCAGTCTGTCGTTGGACATGGTAGATCTAAGCCATGTCTTAAGTCTTCGCATGGCTGAGAATGACCTCTCACAGGCACAAATCGTCACTGGCAAGGTTAGAAATATCTTCAACATACATTGTATGTTGTCTGATGAGCCAGGAGCTCATCAAAAAAACAAAAACAAAAAAAGCGCCGGACGCGCTCTCCGCTGTGGATAAAAGTAATTAAACTGTTTGATCAGATTATCTGACAGGCCGAACTAGTGCCGAATTATCTAAAAAATATATATTGTGATCACCTTGGTGTAGATGGGCGGGGATGTGGTCTACAAAGTGCTAATAATAAAAACACTAGTTTTTGAACGGGGTTTGGCCCGCTGCCAAGCGCGTCACAGGGCGCATTTGCGGGTACGTGCATCAGCTGATCAAACAGCTTTTCACCGCAACACGCACACAGGCACAAACAGAACACAAAGCCCATGGATGTTTACCACAATTTATAATTTACAAGCACGTTTCACAGAGAGGTTTCAAGTTTTTATGAGTTTATGTTTTATTCAGTTGGGCATATTTGGCGAAAAAAAAAAACCTCGGAAAAAATAGGTGAGGTCCGGACCTCGCTGACCTCATACCTGGCTACGGCCATGTCTACAGGTTTCTTCCTGTCATTTGTCTTAGTATAACATCCCACAACATTTTCAGAAGATTCTTGATTGACTAAATCTTGACATTTTTTCTGATTTGACCTTTGTGTTGTTTTTATGTTGTTTTATGCCACTTACTGAGATCAAAAATATGTCTTACATTTATTATGGACTCTTGTATCTTATTACTCTGCCAAGGATCAGTGTATGTTTGTCCACTTGGTAATCTGTTTGTTCCTGCGCAACATTAGTCAAAAATGGACCAATGGATTTGGGTGGAATTTTCAGGGAAGGTCAGAAATGACACAAGGACCACCTGATTAGGTTTTGGCAGTGATGCAGCTTATAGCCTGGATCTACGGATTTGTTAAAGATTTCTGCATCATTGCGAGATAGTGGCTTTACATCACTGTAACAAGAAAAGCCCACAGAGAGCACAGTACTCCACCAAGGCTGTTCATTCCCCCATATAACATTGTCAGAAATGCAGCATATTTTTATAGAAATGCAGCATGTGATGATAAGAAATCACGATACTATAGAATGTGGTCATTTAATATAGATGTACCCACAAACAAAATTACTTTGTACAGCACAGACATGTGTTATTCATGTGTACGCTATATACAGATTTGGACTCACGTGACCTACATATGTGTAAATTACTCTTATAAAGGTCTGTTGATCAGTTCATCACGTTTTGCAAGGATTTTGCTAGTGTTAAACTAACCGCTCCCTTCATGCTTTTATTTTGAAGGCCTTTTTTTTTTACTGGTACATGCTTTTATTTTTGGCACCATTCCCGCGGCACAGGAAGTGTTTAATTAAGAAGTGGTTTCTTGACATAAGGAAGACTCTGCCGAAAAGTCAGATTCAGGTAACACCCCCACAGTTTAATCAATTGTTTCTTGTACCATTTCTGTCGGATATATCCCAATAAGTCAGTTATAGGATTGCAATCATGTGATCATCAGTAAGCAACTGAAGTAGAGTTCACAGTTTATTCTTATAGTTGTGCTCAGCTACCTCGAGTTAGCTTCACTTTTTGTTGTCAAATAGGTTTTGGTGTTTCTTAGACTTTCTTACCTGGGTGTTACCCAACACGAGTTAGGAGTGATTTTGTGTTTTGGAGTTTTGACCTCCTCGCCTCTAGTTGTCGCCTGTCGCTGCCTTAGTAGTGCAACCAAGTTCTGTTTATAGAGTACTTCCTGTTGTAGTTCCCTGTCTGGGATTTGTAGTTTCTGAGTTGCATTCTGTAAATAAACCTTTTTACTTGCGTTTCAAACCTGTCCGTTCTTCTCCTGCGCCTGAGCCAGCTCGAACTCGTAACACCTGCTGACCATCACATGATTGCGATCCTAAAAATCCAGCGCTGTGGACTTATCAGGACCTCTCTGTCAGAAACGATACGACCTTGGCGGAGTACTGCGTGCTCTGAGTGCTTTTCTTGTTGTTTTGTTTTTCACCATTATTTTGATTATTAAATGTTTTTATTGCTGTAAAACCCTTTAAGTTCATGGCTGTACAAATGTAGTTGCATATTTCTGCTTATTAGGCAGACCTATTTGCCAAATTTTACTTTTTCATTTTATTATGGCCTTATTATGGATTTTTTTTCTATTTTATCAGATTATTCTCTTTTTGACGTAAAAACCCTGTGAGTTGCACTTGCTGTATGAACTCTGATGTACAAATACAAAGATATTGTTGTTGTTATTATTATAGAGGTGAAGGTGGATTTTGCTTTTCTTTATCACTATCTGACTGTGTTTAAAAAAAAAATTAGTTCAAGAATCTTCTGTTCTCACTTTTTAAAGTCTTGAAGGTCTTTTTTTGGAAGCACTGTCAGTCAAGAAGTAGCAAACACAAAGAGTGAGAGCACAGTTAAAAGTTCCTCCTCCAGATTTATTTCTTTATAGTACAGCATTATAATTTAGGTCTATTTTTTAAAGCCTGGTTTCGTGTATGGTGTAAAATGAACATGCCAGCAACATTAAACAAATATTAATATGTATGCTTTCCAAAATTTTCTAAGTGTGATATTTAATGTGGCATGTTTTAAAGCAGTGTACCAGTGCAATTATGTTACTATTTGTTCCCACCACAGCAGTTTATCATTTTACTGAGATTTGTGTGTCCAAGAACAACTAGCCCAAATAATAAAGACAAATCAGTATATGTTTAAAGTTTAAGTTTAGAATGCTTAAATGTGCTCGTGTTTGCTCACTGTTCCAAATAAATAGGGGGTTTCTTTAAAATATGGCCACTCATATCTTTCAGTCCTGTTGGTATCAGTTTTGAAGCTGTCGTGTCTCTGGTCAGTTTACTTGAATGAGAAAACATGTCAACACACTTTTACAGTCTAGTCGCAGAAAATCAGGAGAATATTTGTTATTGTCGTGAAGATAAGCAAAAAGCAGACAAGTTCTGTGTTCAGAATGCATTCAGCAACCTCTTGCCTCCATAGTATATCCAGGACTGCTCCCTTCCATTCCATTGACAAGGTCCTAAGCACATTAAATCCACCTGAGTCATTTGACCCAGCAGACCACCTAGCTGCATTCATATTTATCAATGCTAATTCTGGTCACAAAAAAACAAATTAATCCCTCGGTCTTTGTTAGATGTTTGATCCTGGAAGCTCGATGATGTAGTGACTAACCGCTGACACGCTATCCAGCCATTGAACATGCTACTGCTAGTCAGTCAGAATAGATTTTTTAAGCTCCTCTGTACTGGGTCATTTACTCCCTGTGGCATTTGTTCACTATTGTACACAATTTCTTTTCAGGAAAAACTTCATGAAGAAGGAAAAATAAAAGCTGTAAAGCTTAACATTGTTCTTAGAGGATAAGTTTATTTAAAAGACATATTTCTAACAGTGACTCCTGCTTTATAACTACAGACCACTTCTTTTTTGTGCTGTAGTTTGGACTTTGACTCCAGTTCATCAAAGGCTAGAGATGGATTACTATTGGTTGCAAATTTGCAGGTCATAGTTGACTCAAACTTAGCACAAAAATCTGCAAACATTTCCTACTCCCATGAAAAAATCCACTAATTGTGTGATCCCACTGGAATGAACTGAATTCTACCAGATATATGGTAATTTTAAATGCTGCTGACACTGGTGCTCACATTCTCATTAAGTGTCATCTAAGTCACATGACCTGAGACTTCCACAGCTGTGAGTCTCTCAGACACACACATGAACACACACAATTACTCACACACACACACTTATCCTTAAGTTCAGGCTCATTCACCTGGGTGGGCCTGTCTGTCTGGCAGTAGTGTGAGGATTAGACCAGAGATTAGACTGACAAAACACACACAACAACAGGAGGAAGTCGGGGTTGTGTGTGTGAGCAAGAGAGTACAGAGAGGGAGATGGGGAACTTGGGTGTATGCACTTACATATGTGTGTGCAATTCGTGCGTGAGCGCTGCTCAGCCTTGAAAGAATCTCCCAGACGAGTCACTCTCTTCCTCTCTTCTAAGTCATCCAAGCATTCAAGTCAGATCTTTTATTAATCCTTTCAGTTAACAGTGCATTCCATTCAAATCTGGCCTTAAAACTTTATGCTAACTGTGCATTCCATTCAAGTCGACTCATCCAAAATGATATTACACTGAACCCAGACAGGAACTGATAATTGTTTTTCAGAAGCTGAAACTGTCCTCTACCCTCAGCCTAATTTTAGACTTTAATCCTGGTTCGGTACGCCCATTCCTGACCCACCCTGAGTCTGACACTTCCCTCAAGGGTTCAACGGTGACATCAAAATATGAGGTGGGTTCCTTGAAGTGGATAAACCGCTTCAGGTTATTGCTCTCTAAAGGCACAGCAGGAAGCTACAGTTGGCACCCAGACAACAGAACAAGATAACTAAAGATTAAAAGTTAAATGTCTCAGCAGCACTGAATTACACATGTTTAAAAAATGATTAAATAAGGAGCAGAGGTGTAATAATGAGGGAAGATGGTTGAAGGCAGTGGTTACTTTCACATTGCTACCTTTTAATCAGAGGTTTTGATGTCAGGAGCTTAGCGTGGGAAATATTTTCACTGTCATCTGTCAGGTTTGCGGTTTACATAATTGCAATTTGAAGCAAACAACAATAGTGTACTTCCAAATATGCAGCCAACAAAGCAAACATTTCCGATGTAAAAACCACACAGCTTGTAATGCTAGTTGCATGAGGACACAAACAAAAGTAGCTTGCGTAAGATTGTCTAGCATAATTGTGATTGTACAATTCTGTGAGAGACGTTTTGATATTAGGCTTAAGTGTAGCTACAGTGATGTTCCAGTCAGTCGTGTAAATTACCCAGCATGCAAAGAATCCCCTTCATTGTGCTTCAGTTCACCTGCTTTAAACTGAAGACATTATAGACAGCATGTTACCTATGTGTATTTTATGGTAGCAGTCATGGGCGTAACGGACGCGGGGTATGCGTGGGACATGTACCCCGCACTTTCCACATCTGTCCCCTCTGTCCCCCGCACTTTTTTCAGCCGTTACAACAGCTAAACCCTTTATGAGCATCCAGCATCTTTGAATGCACCATGAGCGCATGCTAACGCCGGTCAGGTGTTCCACAGGAGACGTGCTGCTGTGCTGAGCAGTGCTGAACGTGCGTCTGGAGTAATGTTTAGCAAACCAGCCAGAGCCAGCAAGAAGCAAAAAACTTTACACAGTTCTTTCCAAACAAACTGTGTAAGTTGTGTGACCTTGTTGGATGCAAACAATGTTAGACTTGTTAGCTAAATGATGACAAGGTAAAACGTGGCAATATATCAATATGTTAAGCTAGTTAACAATAATTTAAATGTGGTTGCCTCTGTTACATTACTGCTGATTAGTTTATTCTTGGAATAAACCCAGTCCTCTTTCATTTCTGGGCAGAAGATGTGCTCACAATTGCTCTCCATGTATTTAAGTCTTTTGGTCCCAAAAGAGGAGAGTCAGGGAGGAGAAAAACAAGAATAGGCTATCTATGGTATAAAAGTGGTTAAATTTACAACTATTTTTACTGCTTCTCTTTCAAATTCTATCTCAGAATTTTGATTTTCAGATTTTTTAATGATTATTTCCATAACAAAGAGCAGAGTCAGGCAGGAGATGGATCAGAGGCCAGCAGCAGGGACAAGGATGTAGGGTCTTTACAGGTAAGGAGAGATTATAACTTCCTGAAAATAAGATATCTATTGCAGGGAGAAACCAGGTAGTACTGATCATTTCATGTTCAGTGTTTGGCACCTTTGGCTACTCGTCCAGTAGATGTTCAAGGGACATTGTTGTCAACTCAACTAGAGTTTGGCCACTAAAACTTTAGATTTTATAGTTTAAAGTTTTATACTTTATAGTTTAAAGAACTAGCCTAGTTGGTCCCCCGGCATTGTACTGTGGCTGTTAGGGATTATGTGGTTCTTTAGCCACTAAGGATGGCGCAATTAAATGTAAGAGAATGATAAATCGCTCTGAAAAATTTGTCCCCCTCACTCCTGAGATGGTGGTTACGCCCATGGTAGCAGTTACTTAAACTTTCTGTATGTAGGCCCTAATCAAAAAACTCCATCATGCAGAAAAGGAGCCTAAAAAATTAGACAGGTGATATCACGACATCAGACAAGAAACGATCAAGGTGTCCAGGATGTACTGATCCAAGGAGTAAATATGATCAAAATGCAGATTTTGTGGAGATTCAGTACAAAACAAGGGCTAATCATAAATCCAAACCGATTAGTGTCATGTGCCAAGATGCCACCTACATGCACGCTACTATGTTTTCATTTTGAAATACACATTTTCTGCTGCATTTATACCAAGCATTGACTGTAACTCTGGTGTGTTAGAATCCCTAAAACAGAGACTTGTTGAAATGAGTCTGGATGAGCAGAAACTATGGGACTTTGGGAAACAATGACGCCCATATTCACTTTCTAACTGGCTCTTACTTTTGCTACATGTTGTTTTCTGATTGGTCACACTTCTATCACATTTTCTGGAAGATATGAAGATATCAGTCGTGACTTCAGTGGTTCATTCAAAACACATAAACAATTACAAGCCCTCTCAATTCTGCTTGCAGATGTTATGCACTTAAGGAAATCTCTAATCTTATTTTTTTGCCATTCCTCTTCTTGCTCTGTACTGCTTTCTACAGCTAAACATGCTTCATGTATGCAGCCCCCCCAGTGAATATGAATGGTCATGTGATCAGTATAAAGTTCTTCTCCTACTGAAGTGAAACGCTCGTCTAGATCGATAGCATTTTCTTTTTTTTTTCAAAATTGTGATAACCTTATTAGTGTGGATGTCGTTTTAGAAAACAACTGTTTCAGGTGTTTTACCCACCAGCATAACAGAACCAGTTGGGGCATCATGCTGGTCTGGTGGTTTAAGGGTCTCCTCCAGTGACCAACAGCCACAGTGCTGCCAGTTTGCATTCTACCTAATTATGTGACGATCAGCATACATCTGTCTGTCTGTTTGTTCCTCTGTCTATTACCAACATCACTCAAAATCGGACAAACAGATTTGGACGAAATTTTCAAGGAAGGTCTGAAATGACACAAGGACAAAGTTAGATTTTGGCAGCGATGCGGATTGTAGTTTGGATCAAAGAATTTGTTAAAGATTTCTATCATTGCAAGATAGCGGCATGGCGTCACTGTAACTATGACAACAAGTGAACACTACGTAAGCTGCCTGCTGACATCACTGCGATTATACTACAAATCAACCGCTACAGACTTTTGGGGGCTTATCTGTCGGAAATAACACAAGGAACAATGTTTGTGGGTACATCTATATTAAATGACTATATTCTATGTTGCCGTGATTTCTGATCAGCAATAACTAATGAATAAACAAATCTTGCATTCCAAAAAATACAAAAGTCCTTTCTTGTTGTTGCATTTTATTCAAAATCTTTTTGTCTCTCTCATAAAATGTAAAAAAAAAATAGAGCGGTGTATTAGCTACTCGGAATCAATTGTTTCTTATTTGTGCATAGATTATCAATCTAAAAGTAACATTATTGTTCCTGTCATGGTCAACTATTCCTGTAGCCAAAGTAGGACCAATTTCAGATTAGAACACTTACAGTTTTAGTGTATATTAAGTTTATCATTCACCCCATGGGTTGGCATGGTATATTTCCTTTAGAATATGGCCTGCTAATTTAAAAATGCTGTCCTTATAATCTTCCACAGAGGGTTTTTGCTGTTTGTAAACTGTTTGTAAACTGAATTAATTGCTTGTGCAAACCTTTCTGATAGCTACCAGCGTCTGTGTCACCCATTCTGTAATTCTGACTAAACCAGTGATCTGACAATGACCCCGACATGTGTTATGATTGGAGGATGTGGACAAGATGTTGTGCTTTGCATCTTCTATTGTTACTCCACTGTATATGACACTTTTCATGTGTACTACTAAATGTAGCACTGTCATCATCTGCCTGGAAGATGTCCTGGAGAGATGTCCTCCTTTGCTGTTTTAAACACTTCCTCCACTTGTGTCTCATGCACTCTAGGCTAACTTGCTTTCACTTGTCATTTTATTCCAGTGTGGGCATTTAGATCACCTACTAACACTTTTGATTTCAGATGTGGTCAGACAGCTCTGAGAGCGATAACCTGGCCTTTCTGACAGCTTGGTCTGCCCGACTCAGTACCACTGACTCTATGAATGTAAATAATAGTTGACTTGCCTCGGTATGTGAAAGCTTTAGTGTGATCCAGTGGAACACGGTGAATGTTTGGTACCCAGCCTGATGAGTCTATTGAAATGACTGTTAAATGCTTCTGAGCGTGTTTCATACATCGGGTCAGGGATCAGGTCAGAGCTGTCAGTTTAGATTGATGTCAGTGTAAAGCGCTATCTGTCACTACAGTCATTGTCAACACGCTGCAGGACCAGGTTCAATCCAGCGTTCTGCTCTGCGTGTGTGGGAATAACCTGGTGACGAAGGGTGTGGGAGGGATCTGTTATATTTACCTAGGACATTAAGTTGTGTTGTAAAGGCAGGTAAACACATTCCAGGCTTTCGCTTTGTCTGCGTTTGTGTGTGCGTGTTAGAAAACAAGAATAAGCAAATACATTTGCTCATAAGTAATTTTAAGACACTGGGAACTTTTTTCCTTTTCATGATATTTTCTTAATGTGTCAAACTTTTCATATATCTGACAGATGTAGCTACAATTACATTTGATTTTTGACTGGTATACTGTTAATAGAAAGAGACTGAAATTCATTACCATTAAAACCACAATTTTATTGATACAGACACTTTAATAAAAGCCGTATTTTATATGAGTTTGCCTACATGACTCATGAGCCGTAGACATAAATACAAGTCCTCTTCTTGGTTGCCCATGGATTTTTCACAAAGCAGATGCAAGAAGCAGAATATTAAATAATTTTTTGACCGACAGTGAAGACGGCCCTTCGGAGACCACAAAGCCCATCTATAAAAGATGTTTCACCTACGCTGATCGAGGAAACCAACGCATACAACTTGGCAAAATTTTTTTACCTTACTCATTCAAAGCCATCATGTTAACATCTTCAGATGTAACTCAACTGAGTGACTTAACTAACAAGCTAACTTTTTTGTTTGACAGTGGCAACAATAACTGTTTAGTTTGGCTTTATCTTTTTAGCTAACTACCACCGATTACCACTGTGTGAACTTTACCAGCAACTGGCTGGTTGCACAGGCAATGGCGCACATAATGCAAAAATACTTGTCATTACACAAGGTACACGTTGCCAAACAGCAGGCGCTCACATGAATTCAGATCAACAACATCAGTTATTACAGAAAAATTAAATTCCTCTACAAAGTCTACAATGTGCACTAAAATACTGATGCACTTATCACTGCAAAAAATTTGACCTTTTAGAAGCAGTGACATGTGAAGCTGGAGAGATGTGAACATGTAAAGAGCTGATCTTAATGAAGAGTTTCTCCAGTTCTGTTTGGATTTGAAAATGCGCAAACACAATGTTGCTTTTTTCACCTCCTTCCCTGCTGTGCACGGGCCTTGACAAAACGGTTTACTTTCATTAATATAAAACAACAAATTGTAGGTTTACATTGTTCATTATGTAAATGAATATTGGTGTTATTGATGAATATATTTATCTATTGAGAACTTAATGCTGCCTCCTTTAGAGAAATCAAGAAGTTGCTTTTCTGGAAGTTTTGGATTTTTGCTGTGGTATCATATCAGTTTTGTGTAGGTAACACATCAGAGTCATAACTCTGGCAGCATAGTGACAATACTACAAAACTTCAGAGCTTGACATTTTGTAAAGAGGTAAAATGCTCCAAAATGTCAACTTCAGTAACTTTAAATTCCACCAAATGCCCTGATGACAGGGGAAGATTTTTTTTTTTTGCCATTTTGTATTTTGCAAACTTCCAGTGAGCTGGAGCACAAGACTTTGCTTATGAAGCCTTTGAGTGACATATTAATCTCTGTATTTCAAAGTACTGAAGTTTTAAATGTGGTTTCTGTGGCAACATTCCTATGCTGGTGCACTGGTAGCAACACATTTCACATTAACTAGTAGGCACTGGTTTGTCAAAGCTGAAGAAAGGAGCAACCATAGCAATGGAGACAGAGAAGGCAACAGCAACGAGGACTGTGATGGAACCTGTGGTTTAAAAAACCTATAAGAAGCCTCAAGGAAAACATTCTGATACTCTGAATAAAACTGAAACTCTGCTTTCAAAAGAGGGATTACAGTGTGAATAAGACAGTAATCGACAGGGAGGTATACGTCAAAAATACATGTCAGCAGTGTTTGTATAATTGTTTATACTTCCAGACTGGGAGAGAGAAATGTTCCACACTGCAGATTTAAGTTTTCAGGAGCAGCCAACAGGGTCACCATGAGAAGATCTGAGGGAAAGGAGTTAAAGATTGCGTTGTCTTGTCAGGTAAGTAGGTATGATTGTATGCAGACTTTCTTTCTTATTAATGTTCTGAAATGTATCATCTCAGGAAGACAAGTCGAAGTGGGGAAACATGATCACGTCTCAGCCTGGTGTCATTGTTTAACCATAAAAAAAGAGATTTAAATGTATATTTGAACTGCGAATGTTCACTGTAAGTTCAACACACATGCACTCCATGTCCATGCGTTCATGAGTGAGTGCCCGTGCTTGTGTGCCGCCCCGGCCTTTTCAAGCCCTTTGTGAGAGTGTATTGTCTGGGCCAGTGATAGAAGTGGTTTTGAGGAGGGGCGGAAGTTTTCCGGAAGGCATTTGTCCAGAGTGAGGGCGGCTCTGCCCTGAGACTAAACAGGAGGGAACACAGGTACACAGAGAGGCTTAGCTCAGCTCAGAGAAACAACACAAACTGGACTGACTGGACCCAGCCGCAGCAAAACAACGCGCTCCTAAAATTACATCACATAAAATGTGCACCAATTAGGGAACAGGTCTATAAAAGTGCACTGCTCTAACTTGTCTTTGATGGCTTCTGTTTCATACAACTTCATATTTTTTAATTTATGTATTTCATGTCATAGTCACCTTTACAAAACAGACACATTTGAGGTTTTTTTTCCCCCAAGTCTGGATCGTAGATTAAGCTTTAAACATAGCAGCTGCTGCTAAAGTAAAAGCCTTTCAACAATGCTTAAAAAGTTAAAAACTATTTGATTCATCTTTTTGCTGCAGGGTGAAAAGGTCAAGGAACATTCTTTCTTTCACTGCTGCTTTTCTGTTCCTCTCGACACCCCATTCTGCCAACTAATACCCAACATTTTAATAACACAGGTGCATTTATCACTGAGCCGAGCTTCAGAAAGAAAATGCTTTTTCGAATTTCGTCACACAGAGGAGGACCTTGGCTCTCTTGACTTTTTCCAGCAGTTACTTTTTACATTGTCTCAAGCATTTGTTTCCTTAACATCTATATTTTTTAAAAAACTTTTCATATTTCCACACCTTTTTAGAATGTGCACGAAAAGTGTTGCACTAAAACTTAACAGTAAAACATGCTCTTTAACCTGCATATTTGAAATCCTTTCCTTTCCCCGCGTCTAGGGTGGTCTGCACTGATCTCTTAACTCTGACATACCAGTCAAAACACCGCAATCTGTGTGTGCATGCATGTGTGTAGAAGTGAGGGTATGATTCAGAACTCATAACAGTTAAACAAGGTTTTAACATACCACTATTTAGGGTTTCAGCCAGCATTAAGAGCAGGGAGGGTGTTGTGGGGAAAGAGCCACTTTGTTGGGGGAAAAGGATTTCTGCATTTCTCTTCCACTTAAAACCTCGATCTGCGGTGAAAAAAATGTAACTATGATTAGAACTCCAGACTCTTGAGCTTTAATCTTTACAAAAGAATGCAGGGAAGTTTTAGAATAGAACTTCTTTTTTCAGGTAAGACAATAATGAATGGCATTAAATTATTGTTTTAATGCTCAGTTAGTGTGTACAGAATGTTTGGAAGGATTAGTAGAACTGAACCTTAACAACCTTAACAGCATTATTTTATGCTTATTTAATTAAGTCTATGAAATATACTACTGTTCAAAAGTTTGGGGTCACCCAGACAATTTAATGTTTTCCATGAAAACTCACACTTTTATTCATGTGCTAACATAACTGCACAAAGGTTTTCTAATCATCAAGTAGCCTTTCAACACCATTAGCTAACATGATGTAGCATTAGAACACAGGAGTGATGGTTGCTGGAAATGTTCCTCTGTACCCCTATGGAGATATTCTATTAAAAATCAGCCTTTTCCACCTAGAATAGTCATTTACCACATTAACAATGTCTAGACTGGATTTCTGATTTATGTTATCTTAACTGAAACAATTGCTTTTCTTTCAAAAATAAGGGCATTTCTAATTGACCCCAAATTTTTGAATGGTAGTGTATTTATTTTATGTTTTTATGCCATGTCATCTGTCTTATATCCATACTGTTTAGTACGCTATGCTATTGAAATTAATATAAACAGAGTTACATGTCATAATTACATACAGAATTTCAACCTGGACTGAGGAAACTATAAATCCCAAACTATTTTCAGTTCAGCCTCATTTCTTCCCTGTCTCTCTCAAAAAACATCCCTGCACAAATGAAGTGGATTCTTATTCACTTTTTGAAAGCAACATATTTTCTTTCAAGAGGTGAGACTTTGGTGAGGTGAAAGAAGCTTTTAGTATGGTGGAACTACAAGGAAAATAAAGACACAAATCAGCGATGGAGACGAGAGTCATGTGCCAAGAGAGACTCTTATTCTTCAACTTTAGTTTGATTTTAAGCTGCTGTTTGGTTCTGTTCAAGTACCAAAGTTGTGTGGTTAAGTTTTGGAAAATATTACGCTTTAATTGACAATGACAACTCCATTTATAAAAGTCTGGTTACGTTTAGGCATCAAAACTATGTAGTGTGGGTTAATATGCAACCTTCTTACAATATATTTAAAACTTCTCCTCTATTTTCTGAGTCACAAGAGTGACAAGTTCCTCCACATCTAGTAGATGAAGATTTCACTTAGAACATAACTAATAATGCAGTTTAGTTGTGAAAGTAGGTTTTTTGAGAGACAGTTCTGCTTATTCTTATAATGAATGTTATTTCTGTGATTGTCACAGTTATCCCGCTCTTTATGAAACACCGCATCACTGAATGTTCCGCTTGTTTTGAAGAGTTTTCATGAACCCTAAGGCAACGAAACTTGCAGCACCTCCATGACTACACAAACTAAACTTTCAATTCAATTGGAAAAAATACATCAAAGCTAACTATTATAACAGCAATATGTATAATAGGAAATGGGATTTGAAGTTTTAATCTCTGCTTTGGCTCCCGTCCAGCACACCTGGCTGGGCTCAAACAAACACACAAACAGGATCCTCAAAGACTTACAGATACAAATTGGCAACAGAGATCACTAAACAGTCGTGTAAAGCTGGGCTCAGTCACTTCCTTTAGGTTCAACCTCTATGTGGTTACAGCTTTCTCTGTCTGCTGAAAGGAAGAAAGAAAAGGGAGGATCGCAGTCGGCAAGAAGACACAGAGAAATAGAGCCCAGGGAGGAACTGGAAGATCTGAATGCAGACAAAGGAAAGCTAAAAATCAAAGATGTTAATGAAAGACAAAGACAGTGAGAGGGAGAATACATGGATGGCGAGGAATAAAAGAAAAGGAGGAGAGGAAGAAATATTTTTCACCCAGTTGTTGACATGGTGTCAGCCGCGGCTATCAGGGTTAAAAAAACACATCAGAGATTTGTTTGCTCTGTGAGAGTAAACTAGCCGGAGCAACGCCCTGCCTCAGCAGCGCTTTCTCACACACACACACACACACAGGGAGAAAAACAAAATGTGCGGGGCAGGTCGGCTCTTGCAGGAGGGAAACAGTTTGCAGAGCAGACGGAGAGAGTGAGAGGCATTAGGAGGTTGATCTAAGGCGTGGCTCACATTCGCTTACCTGCTCAGGTAGGGAGGGCTGGAGGGAAGGAAGCCCATAGCTCTGAAGAAACACAATGGAAACAGTGATTCTGTTGAACTTGGTTCTAAATATTGTGTGGCCAGCAGCTGTTTATTTGCTCCAGATAGTGTCGATGTTAGCAGAGCAGCAAATGTGTGGAAGGTAACAATATCTGTGTTCCCATGATGTACTTTTATGTGTATATTCAAAAACAATATAAGCAGTTTTACAAAAATGTTTCTATGCTCACTTTTGATCAAAAGTTCATGAAGGAGATTGATGGAATGGAACATCTTTTTAAAATAAATTCTGACATAACGAACATTGAAGTCACATGGCCTTGTCTCTGTTGTCTTTGTCTCCAAACACAGTGAAATGAATGAATGAATGAGGCTCAACCTTGTATGTACTCATGCATGGCATTTGTGATGTAACTGTGTAGAGGACTGTCGCTCAGAATGACCAGAAAATAAATACTACATTTGGCCATCCTGGTATTTCTGGCATACTTCATTTTGCATAGTATGTTTTGTGTATGGTGGTGTGGATATTGGCTGCATTTCTGGCCTCTTCTGCTCTCTTTTTTACTATCGTGTAATGCAGCCTTTACGTTCTGATGATACTACATGAATTAGTTTATTCTCTCCAAAGCAGGTCATACATACACTTATCAACCACAAAATTATGACCACTGACAGATGAATTGAATATCATTGATCAAACTGATACTGTGTGGTGCTCTGCCAGAAAACCTTGGATTTTGGCATCTGTGTCGATGTGACTGAAGCTTGTTTTATGCTTGACGCGTCTGTGAGATCCACGTGGCTCGTAATTACATGAATTATGTGATTTTAGCAACCAAATTTCCACATCGTGCACCTCCATATTTTTCTAACAACACAGACAGAGATGTGCGGAAAACATGGTGGAAGAACAGGAGCTCCTCGCAGTAGAAGTTCAGAAATTCAGGCATTTATATGATTCATCATACAGACATCACTGTGATAACCGAGCTATGAACAATTCATGGCCTGAAATTAAAACTAATTGTTGAAATGCAACTGTTGGGTAAAATGCCATGGTTTAAGTGGTGCAAACGCTGATACACTTCTTCTGCTCTAGTTTAGTGCTGTGATAGATGTGAGTTTATGATACACTGCCCCCTGCAGTTTGGGAGCAGACTCCACATGGAGTATAAAAGCCACACATGTTCTGTTGTGCTGATTACGGGCTTCATGTTTGCGTGGAAAGCATAATCCATGCTTTAGTCACTCAAATAAACATAGTTCCAGAACAAGCACACTCCTTCCTGCAAATGACAGACCTGAATGTCACTGTTCTACCCCGGCAGGAAAATGCACCCCACCACATCATAAAAACATCAAACAATCAGGAGCATCTTGATGAACATGACAAGCACCCAAGATGCTGGTTTGACCTCCAAACCTCCGAGACCCCATTCTGATCAAGTATCAACAGGATGTAGGGGAACAAGTTTGATTCCCAGAGGCCCCACTGTACAACCCAGAGTACCCAAAGGATCCACTGAAAAAGTACCAGACCCCATAGGACACCCTGAGAGGTCCTCTGGTCCAGGTTCAATGGTTCAGAGCAGTTTTGACCACATAAGAGAGACCAACACAATATTCAGCAGATGGTCATAATGTTATAACTGTTTGGTGTACATGCTTTACATTTTCTTTTCTTTCTTTTTTTGCATCATTCGAAACATTTTCTTAAAATTACCTTCACAATTACATGGAAACACATTTAACAGGACACTCATTGTTTTGATGTAGAAGCATTTATGAAAAACAAATACAAGTAGCATCTTGGATGAGTAGTTTTCAAGATATATGGCAGATGTATGACATGTAGTTTTAACTGATGAATAAAGCTAATGATAGTCAAACCTTTATCGAGTTGCCACTTCAGACAACAATGATAAAAACGACACTGAAAAAACAATTGTTGAGCTGCGACTTGAGTTCCTTGAAATATGCAGATCCTTATCAAATTTCTGAAATAAACTTAAAGTCTTGGTCATTGTAAGGGCTCAGTCTATGCTCTCCAGATGTTAGAGCATATACAATTCAACTGAGAGCACTAGCTGGGAATTTTTATAGGACAATAGATGTTGAGAAATTTCATTTAATTTAGCTTTTGTCAAACATTTAATTAAAGGCATTCTCATTTTAGACACTATGATTGTGACTTCTACTGCAGATGCATATCAGCTCCAAATATCAACGATAACAGCACTGAAAACTGACCTCTAGATCCAGCACTAACATGAGCAGTGAAGTACTACCTCAAGAAAATCCAACGGAAAAAGCAGAAAGTTGGACAAAAAAAAAAAGATAAAAGCTGGTAATGCTGTCAATCCAGGACAGTAAGATAATGATAATTTCTTGTAAAACCAAACAATCAAATCATAGTAAAAGAATTCAGAAAGTCAGAGACTGATGATGATGAATTTCACTGACTGTATTCGAGAAGCATGTTCGAGTTTATGTATATGAGTGAAAATGAAAAAGAAGCTGATGGACAGCTAAATGCACTTCTAATGCAAGGAGGCGACAGTGAGTTTAGTTTTATTTTTCTAATTAGATTAGCTACATCAACACGTACATCATATTTGTGTGAGAGAGTGACTGGCTAACATCCTCTAACCCCCTAATAAGCTTTAGAAGTGTCATTAATACTGTTGAAAGGCATTAAAACACTCTGATCTGTTTGTCTCTCTGTAGTTCTGCCTCCCCCCCCTCCTCTCTCTCTGTGTGTGTGTGTGTGTGTGTGTGTGTGTGTGTGTGTGTGTGTGTGTGTGTGTGTGTGTGAGACCTGTCATGGACTGAGTACAGTACATGTCTGTCTGCCTGTGTCAGCCTGTGAACATAAACATTAAACCCTCATTAAAATACTGTTAATCCCTTCCCATGACATACAACCTGCCTTCAAACACACACACACACACATACATGTTTGTTTTTCTATACCGGTGGGGACTTACCATTGACTCCCATTCATATCTAACTCCTAACCCTTACCCTAACCCTAACCATCACCAAATCAATGCCTAACCCTAAACAAACGTTTTTGCACTTTTACATTTTTTATTAACAACAATATGGCCAAGAAAACGGTGTTGCCACCCGTGGGGACCTCATTTTAGGTCCCCACCGTAAGACAAGTCCCCACCTTTATAGCAAATAGTCAGGTCAAAGTCCCCACCGGTATAGCAGAAACAAGTACACACACACACACACACACACACACACACACACACACACACACACACACACACACACACACACACACACACACACACACACGCCTGTTATTAGAGAGCTGGTTTGTCATTCAGGTTCATAATCGGTTGTGAGGATTGCGTTATAAAATGTTATCGTTCATTTAAGGCGGCGGCTGACAGAATATTGTTTGAGCACGAAAACATAAGTGGATATTTACTGTCATTAAGACACAATATGAAGCTTATTTTTGCTTACATGTTGTTGTTGTTATTTTTTTCTTATATGGTGCCGTTTTCATTCCTGAAAGTAATTTTTCTTCTGAATGGGGAGATAATGCCTCTTAGGTTTGATACAAAAATTAGAAAGTTTATAAAACTGCAAATAAACAAGAAATTCTTTAAAAATGAGGAAAACTACATGAAAAAGCTGCTTAAAATTAACTGATACAACTGTCATATGATCTCATAACTTTTTTCAGAATTTTGTTTATTTAATTCAGGGAGAAGTCGAATTATTTTTGAATCCACTTGAACCCTCTTGTACTAACATGTACGCTCATTGACTTGACATTGAGAGTACTTGCTGAAGTGCAATTATCTTGTTTGTGGTCTCACTTTTTCAAAGTCTACCAAGAGTCTGTGAGATGAAAAAATACTTGATCACCGAAATGTTCAGGACTCACCTTCAAGTCATGTGTCACATGAAACACGGAGAAAACTGATCTTGGAAGAGCATCGCTTTCTGATGGAGTATCTAGTGAACGAGGAACAACAGGGGCTGCTCTTTTTTACTAATTTTGATGATTTTTGTAACTCGTTGAAGTGGTACCTTTATCTAATTTTATCAAATAAATAGATTTTTCAGTTTTTTTGCTCCAGTCAGCTAAACTTTGATACTCTACTTATGCGTACTCACACAGAAAAGGCAGTAAAACAGACAAATATCCGTTGACTTCAACAAAAAATACACTCAACAAATCAATTAAAGACCACTTCCAACATTTATGAACAATATTCTGATTAGTGACAATTTTATATAACAAGTTTGAATTGAAAAACACTTAAATAACTGTAGACCTTTGGTGTAATTCATCTTTATCAAAATATAGAATCTGTTACCTTTATGACTATTAAAGTGTGTTATGCATTGCCAAACTTTATGGGGTGTTTTTTCTGATTTAAATTTTTATTGTTTTTTTATTTAACAATAACAGAAAATACAACCACGAACACAAACCTAATTAGTTCTTGCACTGCCTTCATGTGATATACATATATATATAAAATAAATAAAATACACTTGCACAAAGATATGGGTCTTTGCATGGGAGGTTGGAAATCCCTTCTGTTAGAATGTGGAGACACAGCAGTCAAAATAATTACCATCAAATCTGATCTCCATCTGTCTTTATGAAAGTCCAAAGGTGGCCGTGAGAAGTGGTCCCAGCATCCTTACGTTTGTTGAGCATGGACTCATAAGATGCCATTGCTCTTGTCCAGTCTCTCAAACGAGGGCAGTCAACAGTTTTCCGTTGTCTCAGGATGATTCTGGATGCTGAGATAAATCCAACCATTATGACAGAAAAATCACCTTTTGGGAGATCTGGCATTTGAGATGTATCCCCAAAGAGACACAGTTCAGGGGTCAGAGGGATTGCTGATCCATACCAACCACTTAACACTTCTCCAACTTTCACCCAAAAAGGTGCTACTGGAGCAAATTCCCATACACAGTGTAGGAAAGTTCCTATCTCTGTTGTACATTTCCAACATCTGTCACTCCTTACATATTCTTCACAATTTTCCAGAATGCTCGACCATTTTTCCCATGTAGGTCCTTTTCTCAGATCCATCCATCCATCCATCCATCCTCTATACACCACTTTATCCTCACTAGGGTCATGGGGCGTGCTGGAGCCTATCCCAGCTGACTCGGGCGAAGGCAGGGGACACCCTGGACAGGTTACCAGTCTGTCGCATGGCTACATATACAGACAAACAATCACACTCACATTCACACCTATGGGCAATTTAGAGTAATCGATTAACCTCAGCATATTTTTGGACTGTGGGAGGAAGCCGGAGTGCCCAGAGAAAACCCACGGATGCACAGAGAGAACATGCAAACTCCATGTAGAAAGATCCCAGGACCAGGCCGGGATTTGAACCGGAGATCTTCTTGCTACAAGGCGAAAGTGCTAACCACTGCACCACTGTGCAGCCCCTTTGCTCAGATCCCTCTGCCAAAACAACTTCACACTATGACTCATCAATCGTACAACCATTAATCAGTTTATAAAACTGGGAAGCTGTGTGACGCTCCAGCAGCGCATCAATAAAAAGTAAGATGTTGTTCTTCTTGATATCCTTAAATTTAGAGATTACACAATGTCTCATTTGTAAACCTTTATGTTTCTTAACTCTAAAGAATAATTAAGAGGATCATAACACACAGTACTATAGAAAGATCAGCACACTTTTATGCACTGTCCACCTCATTTACACCAACAATTATGGAGAGCAAGACCGCATTAAAAATGGTGTCAATGACATGCAGAAACACTTTCAAAATGTTTCAGATGGTTACAAGACTGTAAAAATGACTAATTATTATGTTGGAAAAGGAGAAAAAGAATAGGACACAAGAAGCGAGCTGAGGAGAAAGTGAGAGAGAATGTGTGATTGTGCGAGAGGCATGTTTTGACATTCACAGAGTGCCATCTCTCTTTACCTTGGAAATAAACAGATGGAAAAGTGAAAGGGAACAAATGAGAGGAGAGATGGGAGAGGGGGGAGGGCCCAGGCTGCTATCTGCCATGCAGAGAGGCATATTTACCAGAGGCATTTTTCAAAAAACACATCTCTCTCTGGGAGAAGCTATTTGGCTCCCGCCAGGCAGTTGTGACAGGGAAATACATTAGGCCTGATTTGGTTTGTTTTGGTTGTTTTGGAGATGCTGCAATTATGAAAGACAGGGGGCTGGTGATTGAGCAGGGTCAGCTGGAGTCTTTTTCTTTTTCATCCTGTAGTCGTTCTTCTCCTGCGCTTTTGCTGTTTTATTGTACCTGTTTCACTTTCTTCTTTGCAGCAGCAACTCCAATCCCCCGTCTGTCGGTTGTTGGACGACTGTTTTATAAGCGTATTAGAGTGTTCTAAGATGTGAAGATAGATATTTTTTCCACATAGCTGAACTAAAGAAAGTACTTCCTGAAATGGAATGAAATGTAAAAACCAAAATTATTTTGCTATTAAAAAAGAAAAAACTTTTACAGTGTTTTTGTTGGAATCATTCTGTCTGCATAGCAGTCAGATTTATTGCTGAGTAAAAACTGATGCGTGATAAAAGTTAGAATATATAATACATGTTGACATATTACTACACATTGCCCTTGATGTTGTGTTCTCTGATATTGACTGACTTTTTTTGGAAAAAAAAAATGCATTCCCGACTATTCCAGCCAAAGAAATTCTATCATCTTCCTCCAATGTCATGACCAGTAGGAAACCTCTCTTCTCCATTCTTCATGTCCCTTTGTGGCTTTTCACACTTCCCTCCATTCCCCCTAAAGTCACAACTTTACACCAGGAAACGAAGGTCAGAAATTTTACCAAAAGAAAAAAAAACTTCACCGTCATGGATTTCTGACAGTCAATATTTACAGATTTTCATATCTGAATAACAACTGCAAATTGTTAAAGTGATTTCGTGGTAATTTTATGGTTCACATCACCCTGAGGTAATTGCAGAGGGAAAATGTGGAGAGAGAAGCCTCCATTCCTCTCTCTCTCTCTCTCTCTCTCTCTCTCTCTCTCTCTCTCTCTCTCTCTCTCTCATGTATTTGTTTCCTTGTCATATTTCAGATTTTTTGAGCCGCAATTCCCATTGTCTGTCTCAGAGTCTACCTCCATCTTTTCATATATTTATGTAGCGCTGTCTTTCTTCGTTCTGCTGCCTTCTGTAGGTTACTTCAGTTTGCTCTCGCCCTTTACTTTGCTTCCTCTTTTTGATCACAGCAGTAGAGAGTATTATATGTTAACAGCTATTTATGTTGTCAGTGGGAATACATAGAAAAGAGTTGGATTTTAAATGTATTTTTTCCAATAAGTTCTCAAACCTGAATCTGTAACTCATGTCATTAAAGAATACTTTCTTCACCTGTTAACCTGTATAACTACAACAGATTTTCTTCCAATTTTTGAGGAGTTTGATGTAGTTTCTGCATGAAAACAACAAAGGAAGACACAGTCTGTAGTCAATACATCACAATGAGGCAAAGATTTTTTATTTTAAGCTCCTGCAAATATACCAAATTTGTCTGGGTGATTTTCTGATATTGCCGTTTGATGGAGTCATAAAAATATTTCACTCAGAATAAATATCATGAAAGGCTGCACGAAGATGGTACAGAATGCTCCATATATACTGAAGTCAGAGAGTCTCTCTCTGGAGAGCAGGCAGATGTTATGGTCAATAAAAGCTGCTACAGGAGGATTGAAGTGTGTGTATGTGCCTGAGAGAGAGTCAGTTCATGTGTGTCCATTTCAAAGGCTCTTCTCAAACAGACTTTCCTTTAATTCTGCCACCCAGCAGGACATGGACTCTCTCTGCCTCACACACACACAAACACCCTATGAGAGGCTAATAGGTTGAAGTGAGCATGTCTCCGTCTGAACAGTGGACTCTCTTCAGGGCGGCCACAGTTCTGGGGGGCTCAGGGTCCTGAAACTGACATGTTGGGATTTGGCCTTTAATCAGCAGCATCAGTGTGTTTCATAATCTGGGTCGGGACCCTGATTTGGGTCACAAGTAGATTAAATGTGCTCGCAAAATTCTTTTGGAAGCAGCTGAAGCTGCAGCTGAACAAGTGGCTCCTCACTGCATGGCTCAGGAGACCATAAGGGAGCAGGGATACTGTGTTTCCTCAGGGTTTCACAGCCTCCACAGCCAAATAAATGCTAATGTGTGATCAGTAACAATAGAATGGTGAGTTGTCAAACTGATCTTAAAAAATAAAGTGTCCTTCTCACAAGGACATACATGTATATTAAGAAAAACATGACCCTGAATCACCCAGAAGCCAGAGACTCTCAGTCAAGAACTGCTGTTCTCCTGCCAGCTGCTGAGGTCAGGGGCAAGAACACATTCAAGAGGGAAAAAGAAAAGAAAGGCCATCCTTCTTTAGTGCTACAACAGTATGTTATTTTTCATAAAATGGTTTGAAAATATCAAAAAAATGTAAGGTTTAATTCATTTTCCATTATGTCTAGTTTATCATGTTTGGTTCTTATTTTTGGAACTTTTGCTACCTTGATCTGCTATAACAGCATTTTTCTCACTTTTCTCCAAAGTAAAACTCAGATATCCACATCAGTGTTTTTAATGGATGTTTTTACTTGCTTTTCTTTTTTCCTTTCTTTTTTTTTTTTTTTTAACTTAAATTAGTTTTGATAAATGTTTTGATTCAGTATCACTATAAATGCTGCATCAAGATGTCATTTTTGGCTCCAGTCATTGGTCAGCTGCAGTCAATACCACAGTATTGGACGATGGCAATTGCACCAAAGTTCAACTTGATTCTGTGTAAAAGTTTCCAAAGATCTGGAGCTTTTAAAGAATAGGAGTGCACCAAATGATCACAGAACAAATGAAGTTGTGCATACACAGAGTGCTTTGGTGGCAGATCACAGCAGCAATAGTTCTGTGCACAAGCAACAGAAGAGAAACACAAATGTTCTCCTTGAAGTAGAGACACTTTACTGTCTGTTTGCTTCTCTCCTGCTCCCTGTGCTCATACACCACTGTTCGAAAGTTTGGGGTCACCCAGACAATTTCATGTTTTCCGTGAAAGCTCACACTTTTATTCATGTCCTAACACAATTGCACAAGGGTTTTCTAATCATCAGTTAGCCTTTCAACACCATTAGCGGACACAATGTAGCATTAGAACACAGGAGTGATGGTTGCTGGAAATGTTCCTCTGTACCCCTATGGAGATATTCCATTAAAAATCAGCCATTTCCAGCTGGAATAGTCATTTACCACATTAACAATGTCTAGACTGGATTTCTGATTCATTTAATGTTATCTTTGTTGAAAAAAATTGCTTTTCTTTCAAAAATAAGGACATTTCTAAGAGACACCAAACTTTTGAACAGCAGTGTTTGTACTGTATGGCGTTAACACAGCTGAAATCCCAATAAAACTGTTCTTACTTAAATATTTTTCTGTCTGTTGCCAGATAGTGGAATGAGCTTGAGACACTGACTGAAACAGAGCTAAATGAACTACTTGCTAACATGCAATCACTGCCAAGCTGCTGCTCTGCACCACTGAAATCCTGATGTTATACCTGCAATGTCATCCAACAAATTCACCACACACACGAGTTAAAGATGACAGCTGTCCTGTGAATTTGAAACCGAAGCTGAAACCAAAGCCAGACAAAAATGACAACATAAGGAGAAATGGAGTGGCTTTAGCTGCTCTGTGCTTGTAAAATGTATACCGTGACTATGTTGCACTGTTTAATATACCAACTGAACACTTTCACATTGGTGAGCAGTGTTTACAAAAGTTTTGATTTCTTCTGAAGTTGCTCCACTGAATGAAATCATGCGCCTCCTTTTTTATTCATTTTGGAAATTCCAGTTTAACTCTACAGTTTTACATGTTAATAGGTAAAGCCTTCTTTACATTTTATTCTGTCATGCATTTATAGAATTGGTCAAAACAAAAGAAGTGGAAGTTAATGTTAGTATATGAATTTATTATTTAAACTATTCTATTCAAAGTCAATAGATACATTGATAGAGAAATAGTCAGTATTGGCTGCACTATTCAAAAACTTTCAAAATAAATTAATATAGATCATTTATTTGGTCTGTATGTCCTTTATGAGTGTAAAAAACATGCTCTCTGACAGCTTCAATACCTGTTTGGTGCTGATTTTTGTTGTTTTTTCTTCTTCTTCAATTCAGATCGCTGCACTTGCTCTTGTGCAGACAGCTTTTCGTGATGGTAACCTTTCAGATCCAATGGTCACCAGACAAACTCTGCCCATAATCCCTCAGCCAAAGGCTAACCAGAAAGGTAAAGTCAACATTTCTCTTCAAAACAAAAGATCTTACTGACTTCCCGTTTACCCCTCACCTCTGTACACACACTCGTACACGCACACACTCAGGCATACACAAATACAGACAAGCAAACATACGCACCGAGCAGCTGTTTAAACTCTCTTTTTCACTGAGACTAGGCTGCAGTGAAAGGTGGCCTGGATGCTAACATGGACAAAAACAAACAAATGTCTACAAATAAACAGGTGTAGATGTGCATAACAGCAGTAAATGTATGAAATTAGCTGTCATCAGTATTATTTGTTGCCCAATTATATACCTTTTAAATTACAGTAATCTCACATTGTTTTCACTGAAGTACATGCTGCTCAGTCCTCCTTCTTTTCCCCAATTCCAACCATTCCATCCAACAAAAGCTGCAGATCTCTAGAAACAATGCATTATACAAGATAGTAATAGAATAATAAACAGTCTAACAGTCTTAACAGTCCGTATACATTATGTACTGTATTTACCAGTGTATAAAAGCTAGTCTTTTCATAGACACAGAGGTTTTAGAGCTGCAATGGCCAGAAAACCAAATGAGGCCGACAATGACCAGCAATTTGGTCCACAGTGACCTCAGCAGGAAGGAAAACTTAAACAGCCCAAAAATGACCAAATCTTATATGATATAACTGGCAATTTTCAGGATGGATTTAATAAAAACAGACATTATGGAGGAATAAAATTAAAATGTGAAAAGAAATGAGGTAATATTTTATGTCGCCAGGACACATGATGGGCTGTTTGAGCTACGTGATGCTTCTGGTAAATTTCACAATGTTGAACAACTGATGATGCAAACCGTGGCTTGATTTTCACACTGACGTGATGATTTATGTTACCAAAACTGGTCCCAAAAACCACTGTTCCTGACACAATCCTCAAAACGTCATTCCAAGCAAATTGCAGGTCTAAGCCACACCCTTCATTTAGGGAAATTATCACATGAAATAAAAAGGACAAGAAAGGACTCACGTGAGGAATTTCATGCTTAGCAAGGTAAGGATGTGTGTGATGTTTTTTTTTCCGTAGAGATAAAGGGCATTGATAGCTTCTCTATAATGTATTTTTATTGGCATTTTATATATAGCATTCAAAAAAGTCTGTGTTAATATTTCTGGTCTCATTTGACTTTTTATTATTATTATTATTTCTATTATTAATGCACATAATGGGAGATGGAAACACTGTTTTTGATTAAGTTCCTCTGTAGAAACATTTAACTCACCTGACTGATCATCTGTCATGTGAGCTAAATGATGTCTCCAGATAATCTATGATTTGTTTGTTTCTTATTCAGGGTTCTTTAGTCGTTGCAAACAACTGACTTTGTATCCGATTTCTTTTACTCTGATTATTACAGCCCTAGATAAGGTAGCCTATGCGGCCCCATTCCACACTATACAGTATCTCTTATTCACTCCAAAGCAGCTAATGGAAAAAGGCTTAGTTCACATTTTCTTTTTTGCAGAATTACAAAACTTTGTGTCAAGTTTGCTTGACAGTTATATGGAAACAGAGCTATTACACACTTTAATTTAGTTACAGTCTGGTTTGATACCTCCAAACTTCAGGCACCTGGACCAATAGTTGTCTCATCAGAGAGAGCAGAGATTTGACTGATTGTCCTCAGCCGTCATATAGGGATCTATCAGGAGGAATCATCCAGCAGATGGAGAACAAGAGAACAACCTTGACTTTATCCAGCAGAATTCTACAAAATTCCCTGGGAAGTATGTCAAACACTCCTGCTGCGAAAAGTCAGGTACACCACAGACAAAATGTAGAATCTGACCTGATGCCAAAAATGTACCTCTGAGACGAGCAGACTACAACAATTTTAAAGGCGGCAGTTGTGTCTGGCTAGGAGATCGGTGCACCCTGCCCAGCTAGTTTTATTAGTTTAATTGCATTGTCAACAGTGGCATAATAAAGAGAAAGTAACTCAGGTGGAATGAGGCTATTAATGTTAGAGAAAGGGACTGAGTGGGGTGTGGACAGGAAAGATTAGTCTTTTCTTCCCTGGAATTTTTCCTGTGGCCAACTCCAGAATGGAGAGGACTCGAATGAGCCAGTAATTTACTTACTACACCACATCTCTGAATGTTTTACTGTAGACAGGAGGATTTTTTCCACATAAACCATGGTTGGAGATGTGAGAAACAAGATCATGCCCCAAAATCCCAGAGAAAGGCCTGAGAGTGGGTGGTCTACAAACACTGTAGCAGAATTACAATTGGATGGCAGACACTGAGCATTGAAGGGCATGGAGGGATGCTTTGTCAGGATGTCTTTGAACTAGACTGGTTCTCTTGTTTTGTGCTGGTTAATATTAGGTGTACAAAACTGACAGAGAGACAAAGACTGTAAATATTCATCAATCAGCCACAACATTATGACCACTGACAGGTGAAGTGAATAACATGGATCATCTTTTTGTAATGCAACACTCTGCTGGGAAACCTTGAGTCCTGACATTCATATGGATGTTTTACATGTACCACCAACCCAAACATTGCAGGTCAAGCAACCCCCTCTACTTTCCAGGGTTAGGATTAGTCCTTGATGCCAGCTACCACCCTCAGCAGGACAATGCACCCCGACATACAGCAACAACTGTCAGGCTGGCTGTTGCCAAGCCCAGATAGCGCCTCCCCTCCCTCTCTCTCTCTCTTGCAGGGTGGCTCAGCAGTGCAGCAGCAAGGACAGGTGCACCTCATCAGCAGCCCGCAGCCGGAATTAGGAGCAGGTGGAGATCGTTCAATCAAGCACACTCTGCCTCAATATAACCTGACGCCTAACAACTCTCAGATGCCGGATCGCGTCACATTGTGTAGGAGCTGAGTAGCCTGTTTGCCAGTTTGTCCACACAATACTCTGCTCTAACCTCCGCTGTCTTCATCTCTCCTAGTTGTGGTTTCACTCGCTCCTAGTAGAGTTACCTACCCACCATCAACACTGGTTCCTGGTCGTCGTCTCAGCAAGGAAGGACGTCTTTCCAGGCCACTGCAAAACCTTAGGCGTCCTCCCCATTCCACTATCACCTCTGCTGCCCTCCACCACCTGGCTCTGCACTCCGGCTTCCTCCACGGTGAACCGTCCCGAGCAGACTCAAAGATATTGTGTGTTAGTTTAGTCGACCGTAGCTCCTGCTCCCGTACAGAGCAGCGTTTCGTAGAATTGTTAATCATAGCATTCCCTCGTTCTTAGGGGATATCGTAGTAGGCTGATGTGTAGTCTCTCAGAGTTGCTTACCAAGAGTAGTGCTTGTGTTTCATAGTAGTTATAGTTCCAGCCGTTAGTAGTCGCTGTGAGTATTTGTTGAAACCAATGGTTCAGTTTCCTATTGTTGTTGCGGCATCTTAGTTGTAGTTTTGAGAACCTCTGTAAATAAACCCTCTTTGTTAAACTTGAGAACTGTCTATCATTTCCTGTGCCTGAGCCACCCTAAAATCATAACAACAACTGCTCAGGAGTGGCCTGGGGAACACGACAAAGCTAAAGTGTTCACTCGGGTTCCACACTCCCCAAATTCAAATCTTACTGAGCATCTGTGGGATGTACCAGAAGAAACCTTACCCAGGTAGGTCCCACCCTACAATGCACAGGACCAACAGAATTCACTGCCACCATGCCGGTGCCACAGGACATCCCCATAGGTCCTGTGTCCACGTCCCACTGGGTCAGAGGAGTTTTAGCAGCATTAATGAGACAACACAATATTAGGCAGGTGGTCATAATGTTATGCCTGATTGGCATATATTGAGGATGGAGCCAGTAGTACAACAGTAACCCCACTAAGTTATCAAAACCAAGGATGTGTATATAGCAGCTTCTTGTATGTCCATCCCAAACAGCATCAACATTCAAACTGACAAGTGAAGTGAATAACATTGATCATCTCATCACAATGTAATGCTCTGGTGGAAAACGTCCGGTCCTGATATTCATCAGGATGTTGCTTTGAAACATAACGCTCACACATATGTTGGTCTAAACCAAGCATACACCAGCGGTCTCCCCCAGTAGGACAAAGCGTTCCATCCAAAAATGGCTCGAGGAGCACAACAAAGAGCAAAAGGTGTTCACCAACCCCTAACTCCCCAAGTCAAAAACCAACTTTTAGCACAATATCAGTCAGGTGGTTTCAATGTTGTGATAGATCAGTTAATTATTTATCCATCCATCCATTCTCTATACACCGCTTTTCCTCACTAGGGTCGCGGAGTGCTGGAGTCTATCCCAGCTGACTCGGGCGAAGGCAGGGGACACCCTGGACAGGTCGACAGTCTGTCACAGGGTTCATTATTATTATTATTATTATTATTATTATTATTATTATTACTACTACTACACACACCTCCCCCACTCTATTTACACAACCATTGTTTTACAAAATGTCCTTGTCCACACAAGAATGCCAGAACGAGTACAAATGGTCAAACAAGCCTGATAATTCAGTCTTCATCAGTGATACATCAGACACCAAATGCAATTTTACCTTTTCTGTGGACTTTAAACTGCAGATGCTGTGAATATACAGCAAGTACAAACTGCATGTGCTGACCAAACAAGAAGAAGCTGATGGACACTGACACTGTTGTTGCGTCAGGTTCATGCTCATTGCTCAAAGCAGCGATAGAAACTGAGATGTGACAACAGTGTTATAAACGCTCTATGTTTTACATGCCTATAAAATACACACAAACCTTTCACTGCACTTTAGAAGGTACATGAAAATGTATCTGTTTGAGTGACCTTCAATGAAGTTTGCATTTGGATGAAAGGCCCAAATGTAGAGGCAAATGTTAATTTGCAAAGCATTCGTGTTGGTGCCGTCAAGGCCTCACACAGTGATCCAGAGGTCATGAGATTAAATTAATCAAGCATCAAGTAGGTAGAGGAGGGCATTTCATCGCTGCTCCCTTCAGATGGCTTTGGTGTTTTTCAGTGAACAACTTTATCTTATCAAGTGAAGCGTTTCCTTCTCATGTGGTACATAAAAACAGATGGATGGAGAAGTTATTTTATCTGGTTCAGATGTCAAGACCACTCTCTGATGAACATAAGTCAGAATTAAACGAGCCACTGTGCTACGAAAACATCCGTGTGTGTGTGTGTGTTCTTTATCTGTCTGGTTTTATCTTTCCACCCCTCCTCTCTCTTTCTCTCTCTCAGGATTAAACATGTTTATCAATTATCACTCCATCTTGCCTCTAGCTCTCAGCACGCCACACAGCTAATTGAATCATTAAACAATCGCTGCTCCTCAGGGAGTGTGTGTGCTTGTGCCTGTGTGTGTGTGTGTGTGTGTGTGTGTGTGTGTGTGTGTGTGTGTGTGTGTGTGTGTGTGTGTGTGTGTGTGTGTGTGTGTGTGTGTGTGAATGGCAGGAGAGTGTGTGGAGGGAGGAGGGGGGCAGAAAGGGGGTTGTTTGCAAACATGATGATGCCCTCGGGTGCCTGCAATGCACTTGTCAGATATGTTTATTAATTTATGACACATGCACACACACACACACATGCACAGATGGGTCCTGGCAGTGGCTGGTAGCACCATGTGTTGGTCACGCCTGGGGGGCCTCCCCTGTTGTCACACTGGCAACCGCTCGAGTGGTACTAGTGTGTGTGTGTGTGTGTGTGTGTGTGTGTGTGTGTGTGTGTGTGTGTGTGTGTGTGTGTGTGGGTGTTCTTGTACTTGCTACATTGTGAGAACCATTTTCTGCATTTAACTATCAAAGTGAGGACATTTTTACAAAGTGAGGACATTTTGGCCGGTCCTCACTTTGAAACAGCCATGTTTGAGGGTGAAGACTTGTTTTTAGAGAACAGGTATGAATTGAGGTTTGGTTAAGGTTATGGTAAGGATTAAGTTTAGGCCATCAGTTGTGATGGTTAAGGTTAGGGTAAGGCTCTAGGAAATGCATTACGCCTATGGAAGTCCTCACTAAGATAGAAGTACAAACATGGGTGTGTGTGTGTGTGTGTGTGTGTGTGTGTGTGTGTGTTACAGAACAGTGTTAAAATATGTCTAATCCTGCACCACATAGTGTATCTGCAGGGACTCAAAAAGTTCTTACATTTTTTAAATTGTACAAGAAGTCATTTGGTGATTTGAAGCATCACACTTCATACATTCTACTTATAGTTGCTTAATATACAAAGGAATGCAACACAGAAACTATACTGCTGACTATAGGATACTTTAATTATAGAGCAGATTCTTTAGTCCTCTGGATAAGTGCTGATTTGTTGTTCAAGTTAAAGAATATGAACTCATTTTTGCCTGCAATCATACCAAATGCAGTAGATATGTGCCTGTTCACACCAACTTTAGTTGTTCCTTAAATATTCTATTCTTCTATCATTTCTTCATGTTCTGTTTTGTCTCAGTGACAAGCAGTGTTTCAGGAAGAAGTCCTGTGTGAAATTCTATTAAAGATTCCTTTTCAAAAGTTAACAGAATGTTTTCTTTGTTAACACATCCATGTGATGTTTCATTGTTTGCTGGAAGACAAATCCTGACATTATGATCCATCAGCACCATGTCTGAGCATTTCCACTGTGAATAACCGCTGTGTACCAATGACAGACTCAAAAAGGCAAATTCAGACTTTCAGGGTTTCATATGTGATAAATCTAAAGAACCAACCCTGTCTACTTGTTGGGTGGTGCTTTACATTTTTCTCTAATATTATAACTTACCATTATGTGGCATAGATTAATTTTACAGCATTCAAGCTGGTTTGTTCAAACACACTGGACTTGAAATCCTAAACTCCAGATGAAGAAAAATGATGTCAGTTTCATTAAGTTATGATCAACTTGAACTTCAAATTTTAAGTCAACAAACACAGAAATCTGAGTTTAAATTAAATATAACGTTAATTGCCAACATCATTATGTCAACCCAACCCATCAAAATAATGTTTGAAACTTTAAAATTTCATCTAAATCAGTATTTTTATCCTGAAACTGCATTTGAGTAAGTGGGGAGAATGACTCTTCTGAATAACTTTTCAGAGACCACAAACGGAAGGAATTAAATGGGCTTTAGTCTGAATTGGTACATTTGGCTGGTCGAACATGGTTCAATATACCCACGTTACAGCTATCACTGATTACAGCTGATCAATAATATATTAAGCAGGTTGGGATTACCTTTTCTGACATTAAGTAAGGAGCTTTTTGTAATCACTGTCATCACTGATTGTGAATCTCTTAACCCATTATTGCCCATAAGCCTCATCAACTCTCAACCAAACACACAACTAGAACTGCACGGTCCACTGTATCTGCCCCTTCAGCAGCATATTTCCATTCAGTTAAAAACAATAAATATGATTCCTGCCTCGATCAAAAGGCTTTCTGGTAGCATTTAATGTTCTTACTAAGCTTGCTGAAATGACTGCCCTTCAAAATATTTTATAAACTCACTGTATTTTCTTTTTTCTTTTTACCATATACACTATATATATGGCTGCAGCTGCTAGTTTGTAGACTACAATTTTTAAACCTCAGGTGTGGCATTTCGGCATTGCTGTTATCATCTTATTTAACTGGACATGATGAATAGAGCGCTAAAACACACTCTGCTTTATTACTCATTTCACTCTACATAGAACCAGGGCTGTACGCTTAGCTTTTTCACTAGGAGCACAGGTGCTCCTAAATGAAAAAATTTAGGAGCACAGAAAAACATTTAGGAGCACTATGAATTTTCACTATGAATCGCACAATTTCATTATTAATATTCACACAACAAGCCAAGCAGTAGGCTCAGTTATTTAACACAGGGAACATCCCTGTCCCACATCTTTTTGTAATCAAGTCGTCCTGGCACGCTTGGCTGAGTTCATCCAGCGGTCCACTGCAGGACTTGGATCAAAGTCCTCAAGACATGGCCCCTCCAAGCTGATCCTCGTGAGGTCTTCAGTGGTGGTCAAATAAATGGATGCAGTTCTAACAGTGACATTGCACAAACAAAGCTTCTCCCACAAAATAGATTATCATCCCTCACCAGTGTCACATACATCAGCTTCATTGGTCCTCAGGACTTTGTGAACTAATAAACCAATGTATTTTTTACAGATGGACATCTATACTACATCCATCACAAGGAAACACCTGTGTGTGTGTGTGTGTGTGTGTGTGTGTGTGTGTGTGTGTGTGTGTGTGTGTGTGTGTGTGTGTGTGTGTACTTGTTTCTGCTATACCGGTGGGGACTTTGACCTGACTATTTGCTATAAAGGTGGGGACTTGTCTTACGGTGGGGACCTAAAATGAGGTCCCCACGGGTGGCAACACCGTTTTCTTGGCCATGTTGTTGTTAATAAAAAATGTAAAAGTGCAAAAACGTTTGTTTAGGGTTAGACATTGATTTGGTGATGGTTAAGGTTAGGGTTAGGGTAAGGGTTAAGAGTTAGATATGAATGGGAGTCAATGGTAAGTCCCCACCGGTATAGAAAAACAAACATGTGTGTGTGTGTTAAATAGTTTGCAAAGAATTATGTTTGATTTTGTTCTCATAAAAGGAGCTGTACATATGTATGTGTATTTTGTAATTAGTTTATAAAGAATTATTGATTTTGTTCTCACCAAAGAAAACAAAACTTTCACCAATATGGCTTCCTTTCATTTGGAGTGTGATTGGTCTACTGGCTTCTTTCTTTTGTCATATTTCCCATTATCACTCAGATGGCATTATGTTACATTTTTCCAATTTCCAAGCAAAAAACTTGGTGGAAGCCACCATGTACACAAGACCTTATACAACAGCAGCAGAGGTGCAGATGTTGTAGCTGAGAAAGTTTGGAGGTTGTCACTTCTTGGATCCCCAAAATAATAGGGGAGTCAGATTTTGTTAAGTGGCCCAATAAATTCTGACTCCAGATCTTATTTCATATCATACAATCTGCACAGTTAACTCAACCTGCATATTTCTGTTAAAGTCCTAGTTTTGAAATAGTCTCTGTTCTTAATCTGCCATACTGTGATCATTTAGCCCCTTATTTTGTTATTCTGTTCTTACAGACTGTAATTTACTAGTTTTTTAAAAAATCAAACAAAAAAACGTGTTGTGATTTGGTGTTTTAGCTGTTGTAGCAAATAATTTCCCAGGTGTGGGACAAATAAAGAATTTCAATTCTATTATATGTTGTTAACTGGCCCAATAAAAATAACAACAATAAGAAATGACTTTATACTTAAGAACTATACTTTATACATAAATACCAGACATATTTTGATGCCATATCTTGCATTCTTAGGGGAGTCTGATTATAGGTGCAGAATGCATAGATTGTGTTAACTGATGACAATTTTAGTTCAGTTATTACTTTATGGTATTTAAACTGTTTTACATGCTTAATTTAGTGTCATTTGCATTATTATAATTTAGACAGACACAGTATTTGGTTATTTCAAGTTAATGTGTTCATGAATGCTAAAGACAGAAATAGGAGCCTGTCGCTTTAAGAAAGTGCGGCGATCTGTGTGATGCTCGGTACTGTGTGGGGGAGACGGCCTGAGAGTCGAGAGGTGCTCACGGTTTTTCTGACCATGTCGTGTTGTAGCGTGCCAATGTGGAAAAAAAAGTTGTTGAAGAAGAAGGTGTAGGCTATGACTTTTAGTTTGATCCACTTTGTATGGATTTATTTTAGGAGCAAATGCGAATGACAGGGTTGACATCTGTACTCGCACCCGTGCTCCCTTTTTATTTTTTCTACTCGCACCGATCTATTTTTAGGCGCATGTGCCAGTGAAACGCTCGCACTGTACAGCCCTGCATAGAACCATAATTCGCAAAATGAACATTATGCTGTATTGAAAAAAAGGCTTGAAACTAGCGACTGAGGCCATGAAGTCATCAGGAAAATGTTTAATGAGAAAACAAATCAAGTGAGAATCTTACTTTCTCATAGACTTCTTTTTGCAACTAGAGAAGTCGCCCCCTGGCTTCTGTTAGAAAGAATGCAGGTTTAAGGCACTTCTTCATTGGCTTCACTTTAAACCCTTGTGTCGTCCTGTAGGTCAAAATTGACCCATTTAAAGTTTGAAAATGTGGAAAAAAATATATTTTCACAGTGAATCTTCTGATGTCCACTATTTTCAACATTTTTGGGAAATCTTTAAACATTTTTTTGATTGAAAAAAATGTTACAAGTGATTCTTTAAGAACATTCACAAAACAATTCGCTGGATTTTGGCTGATTGTTTTTGTGAATGTTCTTAAAGAAAATACTATAAGTTTTACTGATATATATATATATGTAATCACTTTAGATATTATTAGGATTTTTGGAAGATTTTTACACTCTCTCTATACACCGCTTTATCCTCACTTGGGTCGCGGGGGTTGCTGGAGTCAAGCCATTATGAATAGATAAATGCATAATATTCAACATACTGATTATATTTCTAAACTCAATGTGCCAAACATAACAGTGTTCACACTTTAAATGCAGCCTTTGCTAATTAGTGCATCTTGTATATAATAAATTATCTTAATTGTATTCATAGAGCTGGAAATCTGTGCACATATCACCTGGTTACTGTGCGTTTTTCAACATTGTCCCATGCACTGTTGCATCTTGAATTTGCATGCAATGAAACCGCAAAGTAGGTGAATACCGGTGTTTGGGAAAGCAGGAAAAAAATAGTCAAACATTGATGTTGAATGATGCCTGGATGTACTTTTACCTGCCCATGAAAATATAAGTTCACATGTGAGCTGGGAAGCTTCCTAGCAGGAGAGAGAAATCCTCAAGGACGTAGACTGACATGAAAATTACGGGGCAACAGATATTCTGGCAGAGGTAGAGAGAGGAGTAGGGCTCCCCCCAACCCCATCTTGTGACCGATTCGTCACCGCGACAACCATCACCCCACCTTATTCTGGGATGTCCTGTAGTTATGTTCTTCAATTATGTCTCCCTCTTTAATGTCGCGGCTGCACATCCATATTTAGTCAACCGCTGCAATTTTAGCTGCCGCGTTGAAATGCAACCGTCTCACCCTGGAATCAAAGGACAGATAGAGCTTCCTCAGGCAGAGAGGGAGAGAGAGATTTACATTTATTTCTATATTCTTTCAGGCTACATCTGCAATTTGAGCCACAACAGGGAGATTTTCAGCATGCCAAGCAACTTTCAAGGAAAATGTGAGGTACGGCAATTTATCCACTGTATGCGAGATATTTTATTTTTGTCTCCACTGTAACCCCTGAAAATATGTATATTATTATAAATGGACCGAGGGAACGAACAAGAGACTGAAATCTGTTGCAACAATTATGTGTACAGTGTAAGGTTGAAAAGGTGAGGTGTGAATGAAAGCTTCCCTATTGTTGATCCTTTATCTTAATCTTTCTAGTAAATCTGAAAGTTGAGGCACATAGAATCAGTGCATAGAGGCAGAGAAAAGAGGATGTATTAGCAGATTGAAATAAACACATCTATAGTGTAACATAATGACTTATTCTCATGTTTTTTTGTCACCTCTCTATAAGATGAAAGTCGTGAAGTCACAGGTATGTAAGGTGCATGCTGAGCATGCTTTTTAATGGTGTTTCCCTGCGAAGGTGTGTAGTTGTAGTGTGTGTTTGTGCGTCATTCACCAGTGCCTGTGCATCCACTGCTTTTAAGGATCAGTTAGATGACAGTAAATGTTCTGGCCTCCTTTTAGATATGAGCTTCTGGCATTTCTATGAATATGTCTGATAAGGCTCTAGCATCAACTTGTGTTATCCTCTGTGTTCTCTGCACTTATTTTCCCCTAACACTGAGCGAATGGTAAGCATCTGAATGCAACATCTCATCACATAATACAAGTTTGAGGAACACAACCAAGAGTCTCAAAGTGTTGGCCTACCTTCCAAACTCTTTAGATCCTAATCTGACTGAGCATCTGTGACATGTGTTAGTAAAACCATTTCCATGGAGTCTCCATCCTGCAACACACAAGACCCAAAGGATGTGCTGTCAGCAACCCCAAACGTCACAGAACACTTCCATGTCCATGACCTGATGGGTCAGGTGTGGTTTGGCATCAACAGAGGGACATTTACAATATCATCAAGATGGTTTTAATATTGTAATTAAACAGTTTATTACAATGGGTTCGGTTGCAGACTCTCATAGATTTATTAAACATGTCTGTTCCTGTTAGATCTGCAGAGCCTTTAGGGTGACATCTTTACTTTGTGATTTACTGTTACTGCTCTCACAGCAGTAAGTGTGTGCCCAGACCAGAAGCTGTATTGTGTTAATGTTTGTCAGGCAGCGTGAACACAAATGTGGATCCGTATCTCAGATGTTATAAATAAGCAAATGTTTGCTAAGATACCACATCAAGTTTTTTAGGTTCACAATATGTGATTGTTTTGTTTTTGGTCACCACGTAGCTAAATGTTACACCTAATTAAATATTTGTTCCAAAAATTCACAACTTTAATGATTCTATTTTTTTTTTTTGTCTACCTGTATGTCGCAATACCAGAAATTTGGTAGTTTATTATTAGTAATATTACCACAGAAATTCTAGGATACTTGATGTCCGGCAAAAAAAATGAACCAAAGAAATGAATGTCTTTTAACATCAACTGTTCTATTTGACAAAACCTAGGATGAAGCTAAAAGGATAAAAAATACATTGCCATGATTAAAATCCATCTCATGCCAAACAATTAAAAAAAAAGATTATCTCTTTTATGGTGGCATATAATTTTTACTCCAGTGTTCTGCTGCCTGATGTGCAGCTGTTTTAGAGCAGCCAAAAACATCTGCATTGTCTCTTTGCAAAAACATCTCATGTAGAGCCTTATTTCAAGGTAAGGCTCACACTCCAGGGTACATATAGCCATGAAAAACTACTGTTCAGGTCTCGACTATGATTGGTTGAACTCTGAAAAGACAAACACCAAATATTCTATGTTCTTTACGTCCTTATCAACTTTATCCCCTTCGAATGTTGTAGTCAAATTGTCAGATCCTACATTACAATGGAAACAGAAGGGCTGAAAGCCAGTTTTCTGGCCATTCTTGTAGATGTTCGCTTTACCTCCTGCCTACTTAACATAAAGTAACAACTGAAACCATCTCAATTTGAATTCTGTGTTCACAACTGGATGTCTGTCACTGAAATGTTTAGATCAGTTTGAGTAATTGCATGTTTAATGACTGAGTTGCATTACTGAAGCCACATGTTATCCAGTACAAGTTTTTTTTTTAAAAGAAAAATATGAAACCTGGTGAATGGAGGCCTCCAGCAATTAGTATGAATTCTTGTTGTGAGAAAGTGTTGAGTCTGGTTGCTGAGTCACAAAGAAGACAGAGATCACACGCTGTAAGAGTTTGTAAGAGTAGATGTCAGCAATGTACCCAGAACACTTGAGAGGTGATGAGTGAAGCAATGTTGTTTTCTTCCCCAGAACACAAAATGTGTCCCTGGTTGGAGTGAATGAAGAGTTTGTTGATTGCTTGTAAAGATGTCATTGGGTACTGAGATTATTGGCGTTCTACACCCCTGATCCTTCACTGTAAGGTTTTACTGTGTGAAAAAAATATAGTGTATAGTTATACTCTTGATAACATTAATTAAACAGAATGGAAAGCAAACACAGCACAGGTGCCTCTCTCTCTCTCTCTCTCTCTCTCTCTCTCTCTCTCACTCACACACACACACACACACACACACACACACACACACACACACACACACACACACACACACACACACACACACACACACACACACACACGCACACACACACACACACAGAGGAATCTCCCTCACCTGGAGGTGGCCACGAGCCAAGCAAGGTGTGCAGAGAGGTGTTAGATGCGGAAGGCAGTCAGCACAGGTGTGACAGGATGACCTTTTAATCACACATACCTTCTAAGATTGACTAAATGAGGAAGATAAAAGAGTGAGAGTACATAAAGTACAGGCCCAGTGCCAGAAACCCCATTTATCTCCCCCAGTGAACATATGTACATCTCTTTAGTTGACCATACTTTGATTTATAGTTCGACACGTTACGTGCTCAGAAGTTGGCCTGAGATCAATCAAGTCATCATGTCAGGGAGGGAGAGATATTTATTTCTGTCAAATGTAATTTATGATTAGTTTTTTTTACTGTTGGGGTTCTCCCGCTATTTCCCCACTCTTTTTTCTGCTTTTTGTTTTGCTAAACACATCTAAATTAGAGGTTAAAATGTATATATGTTCACCTCTCAATGTCAGGCTGAGCAATGGTTATAAAGAATCATTTTGTTAATAATAGTGTACCAAATCAGAGCAGAATAAAAACATTGATTTTTGCACATTTACAACTCAAATCATTTTTTAAATAATAAAACTAAGACAAAGTTGTGATGATCTTTGGCCTGACAAGACTGTAACACTGAAGCAGTGCAAAGATGCCATATGACACATTTTCAGAGTTGACTTCTGCAAAAAGAGTTGACTTTTGCAACATCAGTAACCATTCTGATGTATTTATGGACCTCAGCTTCAATACAGACGAGGCGACAGGAAATTGATCCGGAATGAAAAAGATTGCAGACTGAGAAAAGGTGCGTGAAGAGAACAAAGAATTACTGGAAAAAGTGACAGGAGTAGAGGGCCAAACAAAAGTAGAAAATACCAACAGAGTCACATTCAGATTTGAGCCAAGTTGGCACACAGTCACTAATGATAACAAATGGCTCAAATATTTCTTGAAGTTGAAACAGTGGTAAAATTCCAGCACACCTACAGTGCAAATAGGATTCATGTGCCATTTCCAGAGTGAATAACCAACACACAGTGTAATGCAGCTAAAAAATTTCCAAACGGGCTGAAGTCCAGTTACCTTGGAAGGTGGTTTGAGACGCATAGTCTCTCTCCAGCCTTTAATGAAACCTGTGAACTTGTTTCTGTGCATTAAAATGACAAAGTCATAACTGTTTGTCCTGGAAAATAATACCTTCCAAATATCCTGTTGAAAATGCTTGATCGTGAAGTTAACTAATTATTTCACTCATGATGTATCTTCTAGCATTTCAAACACCACATAGATGTGCTGACAGGTTAAAAAATAAAAATACTAAAACTGATGTGTAAAGTAAGAAAAAATGAGTTAGTGATTTTATTTAAAGATTTATGACCAAACAGATCCTCCTGCATGAACACAACACAGGTCAAAAACAACATGGAAGCACAGATTTAATGGAGTTTTTAGCTGAACTTACACTACCAGTCAAAAGTTTGGACACATGTCCAGTGCTTTTTATTTATTTGTATTATTATCTACATTGTAGATGGATACTGAAGATTGACACTTTTGCATTCACAATATAATTCTATATGTATTCTTTTATAGTTTTGATGTCTTCAGTATTAATCTACAGTGTATAAAATAATCAAATAAAAACATTCAGTGAGAAGGTGTGTCCAAAAGTGTGACTAGGTAGTGTATATGAGGACTTCAGGCAGCAATACTGAATGATGACACAACAGACAAAATGCATTTCCTCAGCAAAATCTCATCCCACAGTTCAATAAATTCAGTGCAATTTTATTTATATAGCACTGTGTGTTATAAAAATACCACAACATGCCGCCTCAATGCACTTTTTATAGCAAGGCTAAGAACTTACAGAGAGAAATATGAATGATCCCCTTTGAGCAAGAACTTTGGCAGATAGAAAACAATCAATTTATAAGAGAACTACAGATCAGAAAAAAAAACAAAACACAAACCATAAGAAGTTAACAGTCACACCTGTAAAAGGCCAGTACAGCCAGAGATCAGATATGAATCAGATCTTGGGTCACATATGCAAAGCAGGTTTCATTTTCTCACAATTCTGTGGAAAAGTCACTTTATGCTCTAACAGTCTGATTCTATTTTTCTTACTGTGTGTCTAGATTTACAGTGTAAGGACTACCTCTTGTTCAGGAAGGTCATATGTTGGCATTTTAAGGACAGTTAAGGCTACTTGAATGTGTAGTCATGTGAGTGGAATCTAATTTCTGTCCTGAAGGCTAAATCAAGTGAAAACTTTATTTTTTTATTACTTTTTTCTATGCTTGAATTGACAGGACATTGCAGTTATATGATTTATCACTGAACCATTAAGGTACCAGAACAAACCAATTATTTTCTTCCTGCGTTTTATGTCTGTTTTAATGTTTGTTTAATGGTTTTTCTTATCAGATCAAAAAAAATTTCCGGTCTTATAGAGAATAGTTTACTCCTCCTAGGATAAAAATCTGAACAAAGCTTTTGTATCTTTGCTTCAGTTAAGCTGATGAAAAGCCACTTAATTTGCATTTTGGTAACATTGCAAGTTTGAACAATACGGCAGACAGCTGGATGCAAAGTACAACTAATCAAGGCCCATTTTTAACACACCTGCTGCGTTGTTGCTCCGGCCTCCGTTTGTATGGGGGCAGGGCTGCAAACTGACACTGTCGTGACTCAGATGCTGGTGATTCTGCCCTCTGGCTGGAAGTCTCCTGCCAGCTCCACTGGCACCGAGCCAGTCTGCATTCAGCCAGCCTTATCTATTGTAGAATTACTTGGACAAAATCTTTTGGTTCTGAATCAACTTGCTGCTGTGGCAAGTTAACAAAAAAGAAATCACCTGTTAATGTGCAGCAACAGCAGTTATGCGGTGAGCGTTAAAACATTTTTTTCAGCTCAGTCCTGTGCGTAATAACTGTAAAATCATCAGATCAAAGTAATGGGATCAACCTGAACCGCTGTGGTTACTTCAAACGACGCAGTCAGACAATCGCACAAGCTGGTTTTATAGAGTGTGGGGCGGATATCAAAGGGCGTTATGTAAAAACATGATAAGATGTTTGGAAGTGAAAACACACGGAGGAAGCTAATTAATTGGTTTGTTGGAGAGAGAAAAACAGTCCTCACTGCCGTCCTCTCTGCCGCACCTGGATCTCAAATGTCAGACCTGTTTCACCTGGAAATGCACAGACAGCAAACAGACTGACTGAGAGAGAATTTTTAAAAAAATGTTAAACAAATTAGAGCGTGTTGAAATATACTAGAAAACACGGGGTCTCACTTCTTGAAGCCACTTCAGGCATTGTTGCATGAGAACACAGCTGCTCTTCAAACATTAAAGTTAATTTAAGCCTTCTTTGCCCCTCAGCTGTGTTTGTTCCATCATGGAAGTGACAGTAAATTACACCTTTAGATCAGTCAACATGTACAGTACATTTCACAAAAAGGTAAACGAGTTCATGTTCCAGGTTTGAGCGGAGAAGATTTTACTCAGCAGCGATAAAACTCTGATAAACTCAGTAGAAGTGCTTCTCGGATCAGCAAACAGCCTTTCAGTATCTCCTAGTATCTCTAATCTCAAAAATTCTGATTAGAGCTGGTAAACATTTTAGTTTCTATCAAGATGCTAAGAAGCAGCAGACCAGCAAGAGACGGTAGTTTCCAGAATAACATTTCAAGTGTTTTCTTTGTAGCTTTGGCAGATGGTAGTTTCACTTTTTAAAACAGGCTCACCAGTTCTCCCGTACATCTGATCATATTAACTCGACAACAGTTTTACATTTTGGTAACTGAACAAGCACCCTCACTTTCCTCTAAAAGTCGGAAAAGTGACCTTACTAGATTATACGTCTACTGCTAGAGTGCATCTCTCACATGTCAGATACTAATATTGTGACCTTCTGTACCTCACCTTGTGTGAATAAAGTCACCGTGTCTGAATGACGAAAAGCCATCACAGCCTGACAAAGCCAGCGATGTTGTCTATTCTATGTCTGAAAAGGTCTTTACACTGTTTTCTTCAGCAAATGGTGCAGTCATGGATTTGACATTCAAATTCACATTGTATTCAAACTTTGCATTTATGTTTTCCAGAGTATGGATGGAGTTCGACACTTCTGCAAGCAAAACAGCAGAATAGGCCTTGAGTGATAATGATATTTATCAGCGATAGCAATTAGAAAAGTGTTTGTTGTAATGTTCAATAATTTGACTTGATGCATTGGTTGCATACAGCTGTGAAAGCACATAACAAAAAAACGTAGAGCTTGTTTGCATTAACAAGCTTTAAGCGTGCTCCCTCCCTGACTCGTAGCAGCATTATCATATCTTTTGAAAATGTAGCCCCTTCACCCTCTGTTGCTTTTCCTGTGACTTCTGTGCAGGTCTCCTGAGGCACGCTAGTCAGTGGCCACCTGGGCCTTGTCTTCCTGGTGAAGGTTGCAGCCAGCGGGGATGATTGGCTTCCCAATAGTTGGGCTTCACAGGCAAAAAACTATTCACCACCCCCACCAACGACGAACTCCAGTCTGTTCTAAGGGGTTGGAGACAAATAGACCTGATGATACAGAGGCCAGTGCAGGCTTCCTGTTGGGTGATGAATCAGCTTAACCAAAGCACAGTGTGGCGGCTTCACCCTGGATGCCCTCCACCTCCCAGTTGTACTTGCTTTATTTCACATGCATCCAGGTGAAATGATTTCTGCATTCTTACTGATTTTTATTTATGTGCACAAATGTATTTAATTTAGTCTATTTAAAATTATTACTTGTGTACCTTAAATAGGCTAAAGTGGATAAATTCAAATGACACCTTTTCTCTGCTGGTCTTTATTTTTTTTTAAATTACAAAGGTCATTCCAAATCATCTGTAATCACTGATATTGATTGACATGACACATTTTATCAGCTATATCGCCCAGCCCTACTTCAAAGTGGTGGAAAGAATCCATCAACAAGGACAAGAACATAAACCTAATGTTCTGTTTGGGAAATTTATGTTACTTCCACAGAGGAACACTGTTGAAGGTGTGGATTGATTTGAAAAACATTCCGTTATGGTGGTGCTTTTAAGGGCTGGTTAGATGACGTGACACTGTTGCCAGATCAACCTTTCACTACTAGAAGCTGCCAAATGTACATCTTTAGTTCTTAAATTATTAAATTTGACATAGTTCTTGTGCCCTAAGACACATTTTTTACATTAAGGGAAATGTTTCTTTGTTTTTCTTTCATTATTCCATTCTCACCATTTCCATCACGCAAAGCAACATTCTTGCTCTTGTGTGTCTTGGAATTTGCTTAAATTAAAGCTTTTTTGTTTGTTTTTTTGGTCATGAAATTTTATGTAATTAACTTTATAAAAGAACATTTTTTAGACTATTTTATCCACTGTAAGCAACAATGTTTAGAGTAACTTCGTGGACAAAACCGTAATTTTTTAAAATACATTTTTAATATATAAAGTTGTTTGCTTTCCGTTCTAAACATGCAGACTAAAGGAATAGTTTTAATATGATGATCCCGATGAATTAATCTCCGCAGTCACATAACCTTTGAGTACAATGTTTGAACAACAAATCAATTTATTGCACGTAACAGCCTTGGCAGAATCCTACTTTTAAATGTAAGTGACCTGCTGTACAACAGAGAGACTGGAGTTTACACAAGACGTCAATCAAAAGCATGGGTGTTCACGCTGATATAGTTTGTGCAAGCACGACCACTTGCATGCACACACACGCAGCACTTGAACACATTCACAATCAGGCGAGCGCTGTTGAAGAAGGGGGTGGTTATTGTCCAAGAGGGAGGGGTTTGGCTCTGTGACTGACAGGCCATTAGTTATCAGGGTTTGGTCAGTCGTCGAGTTGACTGACGTCAGGGTGAAGGAACGCACCTTGTACTAAAAATAACACACACCTGCTCTGAAAAACACACACACATTTTCACACATGCACAAATGACAGACTAAAAAATGAACACGGACGACATTCACACGCTGCTATGTGGAGGACAAGCATGAACGCTAGAGTTCCCAAACACGAACTTTGATCCTCAGCAAATACCATACCTGCCTTCCCATCTGACTCTTAGACAGCAGAGCCCAAAACTGTACTGCAACAGAACATGTTTTTATTACATTCACTTTAGATGGGAAATGCTTATTCAAAACTGACAAATCGAACTTCACTGACAGAATATTTACATCTGGTGGCTCAAACTCACCATTTAAATGTATTCTTTGTTTAACTCTCAAGGTGTCATGAATCAGTGTGTCAGTTGATCAGACACAAATGCTTTCTGTAAATATTATGCACAAGGTCTCAGATATTGTGCAATAAAAATGAAATCAATGTACAGTCAGGCAGAAAAAAAAAAGTGTCATCTTTCCTTCTAGCTAAAAGTCATCTATTTCAAGGTGCCGTGCCAAATTCCTCTGAGTCTGATAACATTGTTCATTCATATTTAATTTCAGCAAATTTGGTTGTATTCACTTTTAACAACCTTTTGAAATTCTTCAGAAAGATAGAAAGCATCAAATACTGTAGCTGGGCCCTTTTTTGCCTACGCTTTTGTGTCTATATACACAAGAACAAACGAGAAGAACACAAAGAGGCAGTAACTGGTAAATGACTGTATTTACGGAGCGCTTTTATCCAAACATCTTTTTCATTCCCTCATTTACAGACATACTCTCACTCACTAAGACCTACAAGCTGCGTGTATAAGCTGCCTACTGGAACCATGGCTTAAACTAAGGCTCTAACTTCGGGGACTCTGCTGTTTTGCAAAGTGGACACTGAATGGGCAGGCATACATCTGAATCAAAAAATATTTCTGAGTGTAGATTTTTCTCATCGGGCAACTTATATGCCAATTTTACTAGATGCTATTAAGCAACTACTGTACAACTTGAGGTTAGTTAGTTACTAATATATTAAGATTGGTGGGAAACTGAGATCTAACTGTCAAGCTATTTAGAGAACTACCGAGTGTGATAATTCACTAGCTTTAACATTATTAGTGTGTTAAATTGTAATGCTTTAAAATGTAAATTAACATCCATCAAATGTCTTTTTTTAAAGCTCCATTGAAGTGTATTCATTCTCTCCTTTCAGGGCAGATTTACACCATGATTCCTAACTCAGCTTTATAGTCAGCGCTGATCAGAGCTTATAGTTTGTGTGCAGTTTGTCTGGTCATATCAGTCATATTCCATCGTTTTAATATTTGTTGATAAAACAAATGAGGTCAGTGTCAGATTCTGACCTGTTTCTCTCTTTATCTTGACATCCATCTATCCATGCCATCTGTTCCGTCTGACTGACAAACCACAGTGTTGGTGTGAATAGTGGCTTTTAGGAGACCCACTGACATACAAAGGGAAACCTCGTAAAACATCTAGCATTCTCAAGCTGTTATGTTTTACATACAGCTGCAGTTAGTCTGCAGATACTTGGTACAAGTAAAAATGTAGTTTTTAATTATTTAGATATCGAATTGTGACAGATTGTTGGGAGTTGAATGTAGTGAGGTTGGGCTTGCTTCCAATCACACTGAGGCGCGAATAAGTCTAGTCTGAGCAGTTTTACGACCCAGTATCTCCAGTATCTTACCTAAGGACTGTTAGAGATGCGGACAGGAGCATCTGAGGATCAAACCACCATCCCTGAGATTACTGGACAATATGTTCTATCTCCTGATCAAATATTTTGAATAAATTTGTCATAAATAGTACATCTGTTGTAATATAACTATTAATGTATACCAAAAAGCAAATATTTAATCAAAAGTCACATTTAGACTGAGAGAAAGGAATTGTTCTAAATTCTATGACTTCTTTCTTTGGACTTTAGACTGTGTTTGTGCACCACAAAGTGGAATTTTGGTTAAAGTTAACTTACCATTATTATGATAAAAAAAAAAACTGGAAAGTATAAGATGAAAATGAAAATATGTCACTGATATATTTTTCACTTTATTCTGACGCCCACAATTGGGTAAAATCAATAACTTAAAACAAATGCATGTTGGAACAAAACTGAAGAGGAAAATACAGAAAGGTGCTACTTCGCGCAGTATTTGCAAAACTGCTGCTTTTCTGCACGTGTCAACAGGAATTTATTCTCACAATCAACTATTTAATTTGAAAATGAAAGGCAAATGTTTCCTTAGAAATTCATGGACACCATTTAAATGAACTTAAAATAACACTCCAAGTTGAAACTTTTGGAGACGAAACAGGGACAAAGCATATCTCCACTTCCTCAAACCGTTCAATTTAATATCTGGCCTGGTGCCCGACTGTATTGATAAAAAGTTGTCTTTCATGTTAGCAGTTGACGTTAGCACGATGAACAAGATACAGACACAATGAAAACAGAGTGCTGCAGCCAAACACTGCAACTGAATGGTGTAACTGTGACAAAGAGCTCAACACGCAAATGTTTGCTGCCAGATAGCAGAAAAATAAATGACTTAAGATGATAATGAATGTGACACAGAGATAGTTTATTTGTTTAAACACACATACACACTATCTCTCTCTCACAGACTCACACATATGAACGACACACACTTGATGAGAATAAAACAGAGATAAATGCATTCTCACTACCCTCAATTAATAGAATTTCTTCAAATCCATCATGCAATTACCAAACACAAAATCACTGCCCTTTAAAGATACGGTAATGGTGACTACTAGCTTTTCTAAAAACAGATAGCAGCGTTCTCTTGATAGATGCCGGGGAACAATACCTAAATCATTTTCTTAATTATCTCCTCTGGAACTAATGTTGCAGATATGTGTGTGAATTAATTATTGGAGCTTGATATAAGAGAGGGAGCAAGAAAGAGAGCAGCATTATCCACAGAATCTTTTTTTCATGCAGCATTCATTAAGGCGAAGGCAACTGTCAGTCACTCGACGAGACAAAACCCTGATTTCCAGAAATCAAATTAGCGCTGAAAACAGAAAGAGAGGAGGGACAGGGAAATCAACAAAAGACAGCAGAGACCTTATTGTGAGCATCGACGAGAGGCGCATCGCAGCGGAGAATGTTTCTTTTCTTCCATTTGTCATGTTTCATTTTGCCTTCCCTTTTTATTTTTTTCTCCATGGCTTTTCTGTAGGCAGTGCTTTCTATGGCTGGGGTCAGCTTCCTTTCAGGATGACGCTCCCTCTTTAGCAGCTTGGCATAATGAATATGACCTTGTGACTCTTCCTCACTCGCACACACTCTTAGACACACACATTTACTGGTATTCTCAGTGTTTGTGTGCTGTATGTATGCATATGTTGCTGTTCTGTCACCTTAAAGTCCATGGTCACCTTCAGATTCTCTCAGAGTTTCTCCCGGAGGCTTCTTGAGGGTGCAGGCTGGAGGACACATTGTGTGGCTATTCAACTCAGATCAGAGGGTCAGTGTACAGTGCATTGCATTTTACTAAATAAAACAGAGGAAGATGGAAAAAGGTCCATGACAGGAAAAGTTCTAGATCGGAGCAACAGCACCAGAGAATGTCGACAAGCCGCCACATGTAGAGGCTGTTTCAATGGAGCGAAGTTTTGTTGTCACTGAGAACCCTGTCCAGAGGAAATCGCCTTGTTATGACGTCTGTTTGATGTTTTTATATATCCTGGAGAACACATTCTAAACACGAAAAGCAATCAATGCCATGGCTGAGCCTTTCCACCTTCAATATATATATGGAAGGTGGAACTTATATCCATACGGACCCCAGGGGTATATAAGATGTCATATTTTTTTATTTACAAGTTGGATTTTTCAGTCCCTTTAGGTGGTTGTCACCCACATAGTTGCCATCACATAAACCAAAGCTTATTTGATTCTAACCAGGTTTGTGGTGTATATATAAAAAACATCATTTGGGGTACATGTGGACCCCAGCCAGACCCCAGCCTGACTGTGCGTCTTTTATGTATGTTTGTGCTATGTCGCTCTATGATGACTGCTTCAGTTGCATTGTGTTTCATTTCAATTCAGGATTTCTTAGACTAATATTGTAAGCAACACATGTCAGTAATCATCAATAGTAATTTCATTGTTTCTTTTATATTTGTATCTATAGACGACACACGTTTTAGGAAAATATACACTGCTCAAAAAAATTAAAGGAACACTTTTTAATCTAAGTATTGCATCAAATCAGTGAAACATGTGGGATACTGATCTGGTCAAGGAAGTAACTGAGGGGCTTTTTAGTCAGTTTCAGCTGCTTTGGTGTTCATAAAATTAACAACAGATGCACTAGAGGAGTAACAATGAGACAACCCCCAAAACAGGAATGAGTTTACAGGTGAAGGCCACTGACATTTTTTCCTTCCTAATATTTTCTGACTGTTTTTCACTAGTTTTGCATTTGGCTAGGGTAAGTGTCACTTCTGGTAGCATGAGGCGATACCTGGATCCTACAGAGGTTCCACAGACAGTCCAACTCCTCCAGGATGGCACATCAATGCGTACCATTGCCAGAAGGTTTGCTGTGTCTCCCAGCACATTCTCAAGCGCATGGAGGAGATTCCAGGAGACAGGCAGTTTGTCTGGGAGAGCTGGACAGGGCTGTCGAAGGTCCTCAACCGATCAGCAGGACAGGTATCTGCTCCTTTGTGCAAGGAAGACCGGGATGAGCACTGCAATAGCTCTACAAAATGACCTCCAGCAGACCACTGGTGTGAATGTCTCTGATCAAACAATCAGAGAGAGATGTAATGAGAGTGGTCTGAGGGCCCAGCATCCTCTAGTGCCCGCTGTGCTCGCTGACTGGCACCGTGGAGCTCGGCTGGCAACACAGGATTTTGCAAGTCCACCACTGGTGTCCTGTGCTTTTCACAGATGAGAGCAGGTTCACCCTGAGCACATGTGACAGACATGAAAGGGTCTGGAGAAGCCGTGGAGAACGTTATGCTGCCTGTAACATTGTTCAGTGTGACCGGTTTGGTGGTGGGTCAGTGATGGTGTGGGGAGGCATATCCATGGAGGGACGCACAGACCTCTACAGGCTGGACAACGGCACTCTGACTACCTTTAGGTGTCAGGATGAAATCCTTGGACCCATTGTCAGACCCTACATTGGTGCAGTGGTCTTGGATTCCTTCTGGTGCACGATAATGCCCAGTCTTATGTGGTAAGAGAACTCATGCAGTTCCTGGAGGACGAAGGAACTGATGCCATTAGCTGGCCTCCATGCTCGCCTGACCTGAATCCAATAGAACACCTTTGGAACATTATGTTTTGTTCCATCCGACACCATCAGGTTGCTCCTCAGACTGTCCAGGAGCTCAGTGATGTCCTGGTCCAGTTCTGGGAGGAGATACCCCAGGACGCCATCTGTCGTCTCATTCAGAGCTTGTCCCGAGATCGTCAGTCATGCATACAAGCACATGGAGGTCATACAAACTACTGAATACCATTTTGAGTTGCTGCCAAGGAATTTCAGCAAGATGGACCAGCCTGCCACATCAGTTTTTCACTTTGATTTTGGGGTGTCTTCAATTTAGCCCTCCTGCGGGGTTGATAATTTTCATTCCCATCAAACAATGTGGCACTTTTCATTCCTAACACATTATCCAGTCCATATCACTGCTCATATCCAGTTTGTTTTTCCCCCGTATTGAAATATGATGTATTTTCAAAGTGTTCCTTTAATTTTTTGAGCAGTGTATATTGAGAGGATATGGACAGGTACAGGAATGTGAAACACATGAAATACTACTGGAGTCCAGCTGTACTCCAAGTGTGCGGATGAAGTACTGTAAGTTTTGCCACGTGTACTAATGAGGGTTTAAACTGCAGTGTACCGATGACAGGCAGACAGATTTAGACTTCCAGAGTTTATACAAATCGAAGGAACCAATCCTGTCACCTTACAGGTTGGGGCTTTCTGTATTCTTCTTCTTCAGAACTGGTTTGAGTTCTAACATGTATGTCTGAATTACATCATTTTTACATAATGCCATAGTGGTTGTAGCATAGTTTGACAGTGTTTGAGCAAAATCGTAGGCAAGCTGGTGTGCTGAAGCCGCAGCCAGCGACACATTCTTGGGAAGCAACCCATCTAAACCATTTTACAGTAAGGATGGGATTATTTTCATTGGAAGGAAGTGTCTACATTTGGAATTCTGTTACCCAAAGATGGGTTTTTAGGGGATAAAGGGGAACTTCAAAAACCCAAACAGTTTTGCTTAGAACACTGTTATTAAAAGTACCACATGCAAGGAATCGTAGCATACATTTTTAAAAACTTATATTCACCTCTAATAAACTAATTTATCACCACACCCAACAACCAGCATACATTGCAATTAGATTAGACAGTTAAATGTGATCTCAGTGTGGGCAGGTTAAGTACTGGCAGCCAAGGATAGTCACTGGCTGTGTCCGAAATCGCATACTAACGTACTACTCATACTAAGTGTGACGTCAAAATAAGTATGTAGTGCGTTCACATTAGATAGTATGAAAAGACTGAGTACGCGAGAAATACCCGGATGTATACTATATCCGGAAAATTTTTAAGTATGCGCGGTGACCACACTAGTCATACTCAAGCGCCCCATAATGCTTTGTGAGCTATCCACCGAAATGCAAGCCTCCGCGGGATATGTGGCCGGACCGTGACGATTTTTATTTTATTTTATGTGGTTAAGCAGTCATCCTAATCACCCCACAGATTTGAGAAATAGGCGTTTTCTGACCAACATTTTAAATTTGTCAGACGCCTCACAACGTGCTACTGAATGCTAGCAGCTAGTTGCAGCAGCTCGCTTTGCATACAGAACAAGTAGCAGCTACCTCCAGTAGCCTGCAGCTACAATTGAAACGATTCGCATAATCTGGCTAATAACTGCATGAGGAGTGCCGGCTTGAAATTGCCACATTAATTATGCGACTGTTTGTTAGCGTAAAATCGACCTGAAGCCGGCATTCAGCCGAGATATTTGATAGCCGTACGTCCGGTTTTTGTCGTCGAAGGTTTGAAATGCATTATGGGAAACGTAATAGTATACTACAGTGTGAACGGTCGGCATTCTAATCATACTTATAGTACGTAGTATACAGTATATACTCATTGAGTATGTAGTATGTAGTACGTTAGTATGCGATTTCGGACACAGCCACTGTCTCTGTGCTGAATATTATTATATTGTATATTGAGAATTTCCAGCTGCTAAGTGGTGAAGTCCTTTTCTATCTCTCTGATACAATCACCAGTTCAGCCCCTGTCAGATTCTAGAGTTAGGGTTTCCATCTATTAGGCTGGGATTTCTTCCGTACTAAACCAAGTGCAGTCCGGTGCTCTCATATATGATCAAAGCAGATACCAATGCCCAGTCATCCCCAATCTAGAGTCAGTCGAGCTGAATTAAACCTGGGATATCTGGGTATTTTGCCTCCTTTCCTCTGGATTCTGGGCCAGTTAATAAAACCTTTGTAAATCCTGTTCAGTAAGCAGACTAGTTGTGCCTCCATTGACTTTCCTTTTTAAAGTGATGACACTGGCTCTATTAAATAACTATTTTTATGACAATAATTGTCCAGACAAAGACAGAACTCTGTTTGCACAGCATTCGGTGGCATCAAAGGGTTAAAATCAGATTTTAGAGCTGATTTTCACATACCTGAAGCCCACAATTCCTAAAGGCAAACCTCTGAACATTTATTTTGGATCACATACACTGTACTTATCCTTCTCCCATCCCTGAAAAGAGATATGAATCTTCGTTTTTTTCTCCTCCAGTCCAGCTCTCTCTGTCTACTTCTTCTTCTTCTTCCATCTTCTATCATCATAATTGTCAACCACTTTGAATGCCCACCGACATTATCCATAGAAAAATCTGTAAATACATAGATAATCTTTAACATATATCAGTGGTAGCACAATGCATTAGATATTAAGACTTTATTTAAAAAAATAAAAACAAAAACTGATATTCAACCGCATAATCGAACTGGCAAAAGAAAAGAAAAAAACCCACATTGAAACAAGTAAAAACAAGTAAAGGCACACCGTACAGTCATTTTAAATTGAAACTGCCCCAGAGGAATACACATCAGAGGAAGAGTCAGCCACAAATGATGATTACACAACCTCAGATCTGATGTGCTGATAAATGTGGTGAGAGCTGAAGCCACATTCACATAATTTATGGACCTTACATATAAACTGACATGTATGTGTCATAGTCTTTCCTGATCTATTCACCGAAATCCATAAAGAACAAGGATAATACACACAAAACACTCTTCACTTACTGTAAATAATATTTTCAATCTGCTGAAACACAACAACCAAATTGTGGGTCAAATGTATTGACAGTAGTAGTATGCAGTCTGTTTGTAGTACATATTTAATGTTGATGTCCTTCATAAAGTAGATTCTCATGTTTGACTTTAGTTGAGGTGTTCAGTGTTCTTTGAATCTGTAATTTACCCAACTAATAAAACAATGTTGACATAAGGATAAGGTCTAATAGAGTCTGGATTTGCTGCTTTAGATATGTTGGGAATATAAATAAGGTTTCAGTTAAAGTAAAGAAGCATAAACTGAAACTCACTGATTGACTCCTTAGTGTCTAGAACAGAAATAACTCTCAGTAACATTCAGGTTTCAGCCTGCTGACACAGAACGTTGAAATTTTATGTTCTGTGGTAACATAATAAGCAAATTCATTTTTTCATGGAAGATGGAAAATTTAGCTGGCTTTAATAGTTTGTTCTTGAGGCTGAAAACAGAAACCTGACCCCCATAAAGCTCAAAACATGGACTAACTTGCTATATCAGATGCTTTTGACTACATCTTGTGACCTTTTTATGGAGATTTTCCATCTGTCTCAGAGATTTTATACATCAGGTAACCTAAAACGAACATCTGACAACTGAGGAGTGTCATCCATGTTGCTGGAACCAACACTGCAGGATAAGATAAAATAAATATTAAAGACAAAATGCTGAAATTTCATGTTCTGCTGTAATATAATTAGCAAATTCATTTCTACAAAGATGGTAATTTGAGATCTGGGATGGCCCAGTCATGATTTTCAGACCACTAAAAGAAACTTTAAAGCACCTCTAGACCACAACCTGAATCATTCTGGCCTCTCAGAGTACGTTTATATGGATACGCTCATGGTGTTTATTACGATACACAAACCAATCCATCAAAACATCTGTCAGAGCAGCTGTAGAGTAAACAGGATTATCAACAAGTACCCTCCCGTAGACGGCCACAGACCTGTGATAAGTCCGTGCAGCTCCAGAACACACACATCCATCGGTTTCTCATTGATCCCACTGTTCTGTCAGAGTTCAAACTTCGTCAGCCAGTTAGGTGATAAGGCCTGACATTATAGGGCGGGCCTGTCTTTACTCTGTGTGTGAGTGTGGCCATGAGCTCTCTGATCTTGTTATCAACACGGCGATGGCAGTTTAAATTAACGCCTTCGCACTTGTGCATTGTGGTCAGCACACACCACAGAGATAGTGGTCATTTCTAATCAGAAGAAAATTAATTAACCGAGTGGAGAAACAAGGCGGCCCTCATCTTTGTTTTGCTCCGATCGCTTAGAGTCTGGCAGGGGTTACAGAAGGTAAGGACGACAGATGGAGAAAACAAAGCGTTGGAAAAAGCAAAATGAAGGATTTGAGGCTCCTTAAGGCGTGCGCGCTCAAACAACAAAACGAATCGTATCTAAAAACTTATAGATTCAGTATTATTAGAGCACAAAACAGCTTCCCACTGCAGCGTGCAGAGGTAACAAGCAGGATTATACAGCAGAGAGGAGAGGAGGGAGAGAAATGGAGCGATAACGACAGGTTCCAAGTGTGTTTGGTTAGCAGCATTAAATGAAGACATGGAATCATATTTCCATATGAACGAGGCCCAGGTAGAAACACACACACGCACACACACACACGCGCGCTGCTTACAGTATGTGCACAGCAAAGTATGACTGCATTCTGCAAAGTCACACACACTCACACACACACACACACACACACACACACACACACACACACACACACACACACACACACACACACACACACACACACACACACACCCTGCAGAGCTCACCCTTGCACACACACACACATATACACACTCCGCCTTTGGCACACACACAGTCACCCACTTACCCACTCACTCACTCCACCTTAGAAACACACTCTCACGCGTACACACACTCCCTCCGCCCTCGACACACACCTTCCACCCCACCCCTTCATTAATACTTTCCTCTCTAAGGCGAAGGAGAAAGCCCTCCAATTATAAGCGACTCCTCAGCAGACGGGCTCAGCGCTGCATTTATTAGGAGCTCATTTGGCTAAGCAGGGCTAAACACAGCGCATCTTGGAGAGGCAGGCGTGGAGGGGGGGCACACGAGGAAGAGGAAGATGCACCCACTCTGTGTGTGTGTGTGTGTGTGTGTGTGTGTGTGTGTGTGTGTGAGAGACATTAAAGGGAACATCCCTGTATTCTGTCCTAATCCAAACTGATTTGAGATGGCATAGGGGGGTTTGAGAAGCAGCGCTGGATTATTTGTTTATGGTGGAGGGGGTTGGAGCGCCTTTGCTTGCTTCCCCAGATTTACCGTCTTATACCGTCTCGCGGCACTTAATCGCCTCTCTTCCCCCAAACACAACCCATTTACAGTTCAAAGCGGCAGAGCCTATATCTATCGCCGGCTATATTACGATTAGTATTAATATCATCACCATATTCAAGGCTGAGAAGTCTCAGAGGGGAGCGAGGGAGGGGTGATCACGACAATACTGTTGCTGCCCAAATATGGCGTCTCGTTCTTTGAAAGCATGACCTTAGCAAGGCAATTCTCACTTTAATCATAACTGCAGCTTTGCCTGGTTTCGGGGGTTAGAGATGTTACTCAGCATTTTCACCAATGGATTTTTTCCACATGTTGAAAACTAGACAAAGTCTGTATCTTCTGCACTTTTCACTTTCCATCCAGGGTACCTTGGAGCAGCAAAAATATGGTAAATAACTTGAATAGCAGGTGGCACACACTGCAACCTTGCCAGCAAAATTAGAAAAATGAAACTTTTCTGACTGCAACCATGGCAGTCTGTGTAAATAGCCCACAGTTTATTAGTTTCACTTGTATATTAAAGTCACTTTCGGAGGCCAAGAATTTTAGGGGGGGTCAAGAATCTTAATTTACTGGTGTTCAGTGCAAAAATCTTTGACACCACATCCTCAGTCTAAACTGCTTCTCCTGAATTATCTGTATTAGTAACAGACTGAGCTGCTTTTCTTCTCACTGGTAAGTGAAAGTGCCACTGTCAGCTCAACTGTGGCACACAAGGTTTAAAACACAGAGACAATTAAAAGGCATTAACTATTTGCTAAGCTGTGAATCTTATAAACAATACTGTATAGCCCTGGGTTCTTACTGGACTTCGTCAAACAGTTCCAACTAACAAATTCAACAGCATAAAACTAAACTCTAGCAGGCAGAACCATAACCTCACAATGTCACGGACAGTTCTGTGATTGTTTAAGTGCATGCCATAGCAGGGTGGGCCTGTGTTTTCAATTCAATTCAATTCAAACACTTTATTTATCCCCAAGGCGCAATGAAAAAGGCATAATGAGCAGCATCAACAAAGAACAGGACAAGAACAAACAGAACTTTAGACAACAAAAACGACACAAAGTTATATAATTATTGTGCTGTGCTCAGTGTACATTGTTATTAGTCGGGTCCATGTGACCTGCAGTCCAGGGAAATCATTTTATGATGAATGAAAACTTCTGTGATTTGAAACAATGAAAAATTAAGACACAGATCTACAGACATGTAACAAATTTAAGGAAAATTGTGACCTCTACAAGTAAGGGGATCTGGTGCCTTAGTTGTGCTGTAGAAGGAATCTTGTTGGCGTTGATTGGGTCCTCTCCAAGAGGCTAACACATGGACACTACGGAGACATAGTTGCCACTTTTTTCTACTTTTCCTGTTCTAGGGAATTGGCTGGAAGGAGTCCATTATATAAAGTACCGTTCAAAAGTTTGAGGTCACTTAGAAATGTCCAGGTTAGTGTGGAGATGCAGACAGAAAACTAGGGAGAAGAAGGGGGGGGGGGGAGAGACTTGCAACAAAGGGCCGTGAGCTGGAATCCAACCAAGGCCGCTGTGTCAGGGAATATAGTCCCTGTTTATGGGTTGCCCACCCAACCAGTTTAGCTACCTGGGCACCGAAAACAGCTGATTTTTAATGGAATATCTCCATAGGGGTACAGAGGCCCATTTCCAGCAAACATCACTCCTGTGTTCTAATGCTACATTGTGTTAGCTAATGTGTTGAAAGGCTCATTGATGATTAGAAAACCCTTGTGCAGTTATGTTAGCACATGAATAAAAGTGTGAGTTTTAATGGAAAACATGGACTTGTCTGGGTGACACCAAACGTTTGAATGGTGACGTGCAGTCAGTTGTAGGTACCCTCACATACTTGCAACCTTGGAACATGATGGAAACAATCTCTTACAGGATGACAGAGCATCCATGCACAGGTCACGAGGGGTCACTGAATGGTTTAATGAGAATGATGTGAATCATTTATTATTGCCTTCACAGTCACCAGATCTCAAATCAAATGAACACTGGTTGACAGCACTCTTGACCACCAACAAAAAACTCCAAATGAGGAATATCTTTTCAAAGAATGATGTTTATCCCTCCAGCAGAGTTCCAGCAATTGACAGTCTATACCAAGGTGCTGATGCTTTCTTTTTCCCTATAACATGTTACCCATCTATTTATTTTTTAAATATTGCCCCAGTAAGAATGTGCAATCACCGCTGTGCTCATAAGGGCTAAATCGTAGTAGAAAATGATGTTAGCTTGCCTTAATGGTTTGTTCTTGAACTTGGAAACAGAACCTTGGCTTCCCAGAAGTCTCAAAACATGGACTAACTTGCTGCTTCTGAAGCTTTTAGCTAGATCTTGTGGACTTCTTATTGAATTTTTCGTCTGTATTAGAGTTTTTAGACATTAGGTGACCTGAAAAGAACATCTGACACCTGCACAGTGTCATCCATGTTGCTGGAACCAAAGTTGCAGAATACGGTAAAGTACTTAAGGTGGGAACACAGACACAGAGCATGTTTAAGCAGATTTTGAGAGGAACGTTAAAGCATGGCTTTTTTGGAAAAGTAAAACTTTTCTTTTTAATGTGTTTTTATATTCTTGATCACATTTCATAACTAAATCCTGTTAATCTTTCCCACTTCACATCTCAATGAATCCATTGATTCATCAGAACAAACAGCTTGTACCCAGATAAGATGGCGTTGTAAACAAGACAGCAACAACTAAAAAGAAAGAAGGAAAGAAAACAAAGACAAGAGAGGGCAAACAGCAGACACACACATGGAGACAGATAAAGTGAGACAAAAACACAGATTCATGGAAAAGTACAAGATTTCCAGAGACACAGATAGAGCTGGATAGGCCAGATAAAAAATGGCGAGGATAATAATTGCACTCCCTCTGTGCACTCTGGTTTTTAAAGTGTGTTTTTACGTGTCTGCATCGTCGTGCTGCACAGCAGGCGTCCCTGGCATGGTGCCAATCTCCATCTCTCCTCACCAGGCCCAATAACCACCCAGCTATCTGCACCTGCTCCAATTATTATCCTATTAGCAACAAATACCGCACAATTACTGCTAGAAACCCTCACACCCAGGCCACCACAGGCTGTAAAAACCCAGGGAGAGAGAAATTAGCAGGGAGCAGCAACAGCAACGATCAGACAGCAATTAATCAGCAGAGATACATCTCTCAGTGTAGGGAACATAGACACAACCCCAACACCTTTAGCACTGATGGAGAGGGCTGACAAACGGGGGGAAAGGTGGGAGGATACAGATGTGCCACAGAGGATCACAGAATTATGTTTTATTGCTGGTGTCTGTTGCACAGGTGGATAAAATTTTACTACCTTTCGCTAAATAACCTCAAATTAAATCTGAAAGTCTGCATGTTGTTGCCTGTTACTGTATCAAATCCAAACTTATAAATGAACAGAGCCAGACATCCTCATCTATTTACCTCCTGATCAAAAGCACCATGTAGCTTCAGGTAGAACAAAATAGAACACCTTGTTCCACTTGATGCAAATTGCAGCCAAAGTGCGTTCTCCCTTTTTTTTTTATTTCTCAATGTTTTGATGTGTGACTTGGTCGTATTTATGTTTCATGTTGTGTTATGTCTTTCCATCATCGCTGTGACACTCTGGCAGACAAAGATTACAGGCATGGTGCCAGAATAAACACTTCACCTGACAACATCCCAGCTGTCGCTGCCTCGTCCTGATAGGCCGATGTGTCCAGTTGATACAAAAGCAAAACTTGAGTTAAAAAAATAAAACATAATAAAAAAAATGCTTCCCAGCACGCCAAAATATACCTGCTGCACACACTCACACATGCACGCCCAAATGAAACTCTCCAGTATTCATATTCAAATGAAAAATCTTATCTTTCAAATTGTGGCTCTTCCCTTCAGTTGCTTTTAATGCATGTCGGAGAGATTGAAAAGTAGGTGAGCGGAGGGAGGAAGAGAGAGAGAGAGAGAGAAATGGAAAGAGGCAGAGAGGGAGAGAGACGCTGAAAGGAGAATTTGGGTGAGTCCAAGGCATCATCACACCCTCTCCCCCAACAATTTATCAGCCGAAAATTTGTCAAACAGACAGACTGACTGACGGACAGACAAATTTCTTTTGCAGGCCTGTTTAGCCACGCCCATGATGGCTGTCAAAACAGCAGTTAGGAGGAGAGAGAGAGAGATAAAGAGAAGACTGAGGACCAAAAAGAGAGAAGGGGGGAGAAGTGTGTGTCTATCTCTCCCTGTCTTTCTTTAATGAAACAGTGGTGTGCCTTGGGAGACAGTTAAAGCTGACAGAAGCACTCAAGTTCTGGCTAAGAGGTCTCTCTCGCTCACACACACACACAAACTTACACACACACACACACACACACACACACACACACACACACACACACACACACACACACACACACACACACACACACACACACACACAAATCATTTTTGGAGAATGTCATGCAGCAAACATGTAACGTGTCCTTTGGTCTTTGAGATACACTGGGTTCTTTGACATCGCTCTCTCTTCCTCTCTCTCCATCTGACTGTGTGTGTGTGTGTGTGTGTGTGTGTGTGTGTGTGTGTGTGTGTGTGTGTGTGTGTGTGTGTGTGTGTGTGTGTGTGTGTGTGTGTGTGTGTCCTCCGGCTACAGCCAGACTAAGTCGCACATGGCAAAGGTCAGCCAGAATTCCTCCAAGGTCTCGCTGTTTCTCTCCATCTGTTTTTCAGTCTCAGTCCTTCCAGGTCTCACTCTCACTTTCTGTCAGCCATCCCTCTTCATTCTTTTCTTTTTTGTCAAGAAACATTTTGGTTAAAAAGATAATTGCATCGATAAAGTGTTTAAGTGTTAAAATGTTGTGGTTGGACATTTATGTTGTTTTCAGTAAAGGAAAGATGGGAAGATCTTACCAGTATGCACTGATTTCTTGAATGGTAACTGTAAAACCAGGAAACCGTGTTTTTACTGTGTGTGGTAGACAGGTTGCAGATTTACTGTTGGAGTACAGTCCCACCTCTTCCACCTGCTTTGATTGACTGGCAAGTGTAATCGTACGATTCATTTAACTTTTTTCAACATCAGATCTCCATTTCAATGCATATAACCACAATTCTGAAAGGATTCCTCCTACTAAATGGTAGAATCATTAAAAGAAATGAAAGGAAAATTGGAATCTGAAACTATTAAAATAGTAAATGCTGCTACAGAGATTTCTGGAATATATAAGATATCAAGCATAATTTTCTCTTTTCCTTTCGTCCTCTAATTCATGTCGTGATCTGTGCTTTCAAATAAGTATGCAGCTTTTCCCCTTGTACTATTTTTTAAATTACTATTTTTAATAATATTAATATTAAAATAAAAATGTTTTGGATTTCAGGTTTGATTTGAACTTGATACACAAATAAGAAAAGAAAGTAAGTAAAATCAGCTTTGAGTTTAACTGACCTTAGTCAATTAGATGCAGCAAATGTCAATGAAACTCCTAATCTTTGGGAGCCCAGAGTTAGCAGGCAGGTGGACAGAGGAAAGCTGCTGCATGGCGAACAAGTTAGGGTTCTGAGTGGCTGGTCTGGACCAGGTGTCACCTGACAGAACCTCGAACCGGCCTCTGTGCCTCTTCAAGTCTGTCAGCCTTCGACCAGGCTGATGTAAGCATGTGGCTCAGGTGGAGATGGCGAGAGACACACGGTCATCTGGCTGGGAGTGAAACCCAGACCGGGGCTGTGTTTTAACCGCAAGTCCCATCCTATAAGGGTAACTTTCAGTTTGGACTGCAATTCATTTGTCTAGATTCTTTCAAAATACACTGTTTATATCAATATATTATGCAAAGAGGGTGCCATACACATAGAGTTTGATGGACCAGTCATCTGTGTTTTCAGGTTTTATGTGAAAGTTGTTACTTTACGTAGCTTGAATGTCTTTCTTACAGCTTTAGTTTCACTGCTGAATATTTATGAATGGGTGGTTCCTATTAAAATCACGCAGTAATCCCAATTCTTCAATGCCATTTCTATATTTTCATCAGTCTACTCGATAAAGATCTGTCTGCAACGTGTGCAAAAAGCTCTCAAACTTCTTTTACACACAGACTTGAACACCAGGTGATGACCAGAAAACTTGTTGTACAGGAACAAAGTACACACCAATTTTTGTTTTATATGTGGTTGATGAAGTAGAGGTTACATTTGCAACATTTCCATGACAATGCAACCGTCACAATCTGTCCTCTTCTCCTCCTCTTGCTGTTTTCGAAGACTATAGAGCAAAATTAGCAAACTTTATATGTTGAGAATCTCAGGCTGCTTTTTTCAGGACGTCTGGAGAAGATCAACAATTTGAAATTTCCTTTTATCTCCCAATTTTATGATCTGTATTTAGAGTAAGTTGTGTGGGATATACACTATATAAAGTCCACTCTTACTCCTCAAATCAGGTTTGCCCTACATTGGAGATCTAGTATTGTATTGTTTCTTCAACATTTACCAAAAGTACCTGTAAGAAAGCTGACAAAGCCTCTTTCAGACATGCATTCATTTCCATTAATCTGATGAAATCGACATGTCGTCTTCGAGTCTGAATAAGTGCCTTGACAACTTTTCCATAAGTCCCAACACTGCGAGGTCCGAATTGTGACATTTACACACGAGTGTCTCCAAACCCAAAAAACTGCACATTCAGCAACATGGACCAACTAAAGTAACTTCATTAATTAGGCTCCAGCACCCCCCGCGACCCTAGTGAGGATAACGCGGTGTATAGAGAATGGATGGATGGACAAATGATCCACACCGTGCATCACACTGTGTCACAGTTTATTAGCTGCAGTTTAACTCTTGTTGCATCCTAGAATCAGAGTCTTGTTTAATTTTGCATTGTAGGTCATTTGATGTTCTGTTTATGTCAGGGTCCTCTCCTCACCCCGTTTCCCACCTGACATCCCAAAAGACCCCTTTTTCCCTACCTTTCTCCTCCCTGTTTCTCTGCCTGTCTGTCTCTCTGTCTCCCTCCCGGTCTCCCATCCGCTCCTCTACCTCTCTCTCCCCCTGCAGCATGGCACCTGAGTGGAGTTCGGCTTCTCAGCTGACTCCACTCAGGTAATCAACCACATCCACGGGTCCCGGGCAGCTGGAAGACATCATGATGATTACTCTCCTGTAATAAAGACCGGCTGAACCCTCCACACCCTGCCAGATTGTCAAACCTGACTACCATGTCAGTTTGCTCTCTCGCCATGCTGTTTCTTCCTGCGTGTTTTAAGGGACAAAGCTAATATGTATTTCTCTTTCCTCTTCACCTAGAAGACCCAGCTGCCCGGATTCCCTCCTGCCCTGCCACCCAAACCGCGACCCACTCTGGTTCCCCGCCTCGGCTCCCTCCTGCTTGTGCTTCCCCTCTGGCTTCCCCTCGACCGGACCCCCAGGCCTCCCTGACCAGTCATCCCTGACTGGACCTCCGGAACCCCCCTGTCTGGACCTCCCTGACCGGACCTCCGGACCCCCCTTGGTCGGACCTCCGGATCTCCCCGACCGGCCCTCCCTGACCGGACCTCCGGACCCCCCTTGGTCGGATTTCCGAGTCTCCCTGGCCGGACCTCCGGGCCGCCCTGGCTGGCCCTTCCTGGCCGGACCTCCGGATCCCCCTAACCGGACCTCCCCGACCGGACCTCCCTGACCGGACCCCCCCTCTGCTCACTCGTCCCCAGCTCCATCACCCCTTCCCGGATCTCCACCTCACCTCACCCTCCAAGAACCCCTCCTGACCTCCCTCGCACTCCCTCACCCCTTCCCTTAATAAAGTCCTTCACACCTTCCTCTGCCTCAGCTGTGTGGTCTCTGCTTGGGTTCGTCACCTCATTCGTGACAGTTTAACCTCATGCATGTGACTAATATTCTGTTATGAGCACACCTGAATGAAGCCATGAGGAACATTACTCTTAAAGTGACCTGTCTCTGAATCACAGATTGCTGCCACAGCAATGTTACACATCCCGTGTTTGAAAAGGGCTCAACATTTCAGGGATGAAGGCGAGCACAGAAATAGGAAAGTTACAAGTACCCAATCATTTCTATTCATAAATAACAGAAGTTTAAGGAAGCTTCTCTGAAGGAGGAAATCAAACATGACCCGAATCACATCCGAAAGCTGCGAACGCCAGCAGCTCACAGACCTGAAGAACCCTTCAAGTGCTGGAGGAAAATACAGACTCAGTCAAAAAGATAATAATCAAAGTGTAAGTAAAGTCCCAGATCAATAACTGACTTTCAGTGAGAAACAGTTTCAGACGATTTCTCTGACTATGGGTATACTGACAGTTGTAGGAAGCAGTCAAGGCCAGAGCAAATTGTTTCAAGAGAGGACAGAAATCATTTTCAGAGATTATTGATTATTTGGGAGAAAGAGGCCAAATATTCAGTGTGTGAAAATCACACACACACACTGTGTTGTCCTATCCTTGTGGGAATCTACCATTGACTCCCATTCATATCTAACCCCTAACCCTTACCCTAACCCTAACCTTAACCCAGACCAACCCTCACCCTAAAGAAATGTTTTTGCACTTTTACTTTTTTCAGTAACAACAACATGGCCAAGAAAACACTGTTTAAACTTGTGGGGACCGAAATGAGGTCCCCACAAGTGACATTGTTTTCGGTTTTCCTACAGTTGTGGGGACATTTGGTCCCCACAAGTATAGCCAGCACCTGAGCACACACACACACACACACACACACACACACACACACACACACACACACACACACACACACACACACACACACACACACACTCATATGATTCAAATACACATTTATAAAAAAAAAATAAACAGCCTGCATTTTATATTATTTACACTTGTGTGTATTAAAACATGCAGTCGTATAGGGAAAAAAAACAATAAAGAAAGTTTTTAGCATGTAAACCAAAATGTCTATTGGTTCAGGCATGTGGGTTCTGTAGCATCTTGAGGCAAATCTGAATTGTAATTTGTCCTATATAAATAAAATTGAACTGAATTAGTGTAGCAGCAAAAGCAACAGGATGAAATATTTATATTTACATGAGCTCCTCTTTGCGTTCATGCGGCTATTTATGTCTGTTTACTCCATACAGCCACTCCTGCCTCTTCTTCCACCTCTCCTCTATTTGCTCTCTAATTTTTCCTTTGCATTTCATATTTTTTACTCTTCTGTTGTCTCTTCTCTCCTCCTTAAAGCGTCTCTTTTTCCTTTCCTATCCTCTTTTATCATCTCCTCTTACCTCAGTCATCCAACAAGACAAACACAGGTCTTGTCATTGTTTCAGATGCAAATTTGGGCCGGAATCAGAATGAAATAACCGTCTCCCCTTATACAATGTTACTGCGTTCATAAGTGACTCATTCACACACAATAGAAGAAATGTTTCATTTTATTGAGACACAATGGCTCTTTGGCAGCTTTTGTCCCCTTCCAGCTCCCCACCGTACTCCCCTCTTCAAAAAAAAACAACACACCAAAGTAAAGTACATCCCAAAATTTTCAAGAACTCTCATTATTACTAATCGTCATGCGGAGGCGACCCCTTACATGTGCATCATGGGAAATGAGGGAGGTGTCACAAGGAGCAATGCTGTCTTGTTCTCTCTGAGTGAGTGGATAAGTGCTACATGTCAGCGTCATGTTTAAAGACGCGCCGCATGATATCTTTGTCATCAGGGCCGACAGAAATCACGGTTGGAGACGAGCGGCGGGCCTGCTTGTCACAACAAACCCCTGCAAGAGGGGCGCACGTCGCGATGGAAAGCTGTAATTTAGAATCAAATGAATTATCTATGACTTCAGTAAGTTTGTCAGAGAGACGAAGATGTGACGGCTCGGGACAGAAAATGTTAATGTTGTGTAGTAAATTACTGCAGCTCCGAAAATTGTTTCAGCTGTTGGGGAAATGTAGCAAGATGGAAAGAAGGCCCTAATTGAATTTGTAAAGTACATGTGGAGATAATAAGCTGGGAAGCAGATGATGTGTTAGCTGTAGCATTTATGAAAGTGACAATGCAGAAAACCGTACAAAAGCCCTGTCAGATTGAACAGAGTTAGTATTGTGCAGGATTACGAGGTACAGTACGCTGTTTCTCTCCAGTGCTAACTCAAGGGACCGGTCAGGACACAAACATGTCGGCTTCTTGTTGGAATGAACACCCTGCAGTACAGACATTTCCTAAAAGTCACAACGGCAATCTTACTTGTTCGAACCTAATGAAAGCACACATCTGTACTGCATGTTGTCATGTTTCCTGGAACACACAAGCAACAGTGCAGTGTTACTGAGCTGTGAGGGGATTTGGAAAAGGCTTTTTTTTTTTTTTTTTATTTTAGCACCAATATTCATCAAAAAACGCCACAGTGAGCACAAAAAAGACGGTATGTTGGCCAAAACCACAAAATTCTTGTTTAATTTGTTCTGCAATTTTGAACCTACTGCAAGCTGAAATGTCCATAAAAGGAAAATGTTATAGTGATGAAGACAGTATAAATCAGACAAATAAGACTCACTAATAATGAATGTAGTCCAGATTTTGACAGAACTGCAATAAGAGCGGAAGTTTTAGTTCGTTGCTTCCAGCTGTTGGTAGGAGTCTTTAGTCTGAGTTTATGAAATACTTGAGAGCAGGAGGCCCATGAGCGTCTTCAGAGGTGTGGATTTATGCACAGCAGAGCAGCTGCACCTTCATTAATTACATATAATCATAAATTGTTCTCAACATGGAGACAGGTTTAGTCAAGATCGAACGGTCAGTGACACTGTGTACTTCTCTTCCAATCAGACAGGTGAACTGTCACACAAAGCCATAGTTAATAAGCTACAGTTAAATCATTTGTGTGAAAGCATTCACAGTCCTGAGCTCCAAACAGTTGATATTTTTTTATCTCAGTGTTCTTAAACTAGTGCTTAGATTCTCATTAGGCAGGGACATGAAGTCACAAATAAGCTAGGCTATGAGTTATCTGGACACTTTGATAAGCTATTATTAGTTTAGATTTAGTCATTTGGTTATGTGTGCATTATTATTATGATACATCACTTAATGTGCTGTCCAATCATATTTACATGACAAACCTCTTTTGTTTTCTGTAAACACAAGCAGCTTGAGTGGCATGCCCATTTCAATTCAGTTCAATTTATTTTAATTATACAATGCCAGTTGATGACATAAGTCATTTCAGGGCACTTTACATTGTAAGATAAAGACCTTGTAAAAAATCAATACAGAAAACCTCAACAAAGTCAAAGTTTTCTTTGGATTCCCTTTGAGCAAGCACTTGGTAAGACTGGAAAGGAATCACGTTATCCTAATGTATCATAGTTATTAGTCATTAATGCACATCTTGCATTATTTAAGTTAGGATACACAAGTATTACTGCAAATACATAGCCCGTCCAACAAAAAAGCCGCACACTCTAATATTTCGTTGGACCACCTTCAGCTTTGAGTATGGCACACATTCAAAGTGGCATCGTTTTGATAAGCTTTTTCAATGTCACAGCATTTATTTCTGTCCAGATTTGCATTAATTTTCTACCAAGATCTTGCAATGATGATGGGAGAGGTGGACCGCTATGCAAAGTCTTTTCCAGCACATCCCAAAGATTCTCAGTGGAGCTGAGGTCTGGACTCTGTGGAGTCCATGTGTGAAAATGAAGTGATCCTTGATTCACTCATTCTCAGTGTGAGCCCCATGAATCCTGACATCGTCATCTTGGAACACGCCCATGTCATCAGGGAAGAAAAACTCTGTTGATGGAAAGACCTGGAATTTTTAGTATACTTAGGTAGTCAGCTGACCTCATTTTTTTCAGCACATAACGTTGCTGACCTAATTTGACCCTTCTGAAACAGATCAACATCCTTTCTACGACCACAGGATATGTCTTCTAACATGGTTGTTTAAGAAATGTGAAGTTCCTCATTGCAGCTAGGGTTAAATAAGTTGTTGCAGCTGAAACATATTCATCACTGCAGTAATTATCCAATGGAAGGATCTTACCTATTTGCTTAGTTAAATCCAAGTGGTGACTTCTTTTTTGGACAAGCAGTGTATATTCTGACTGACCAAGTAGCTTCTGTTCAGGATCATTCAAGGTTACAGTTTATCCCAGTTCATTTCAAGGAAGTTGAATGGAAATGAGACTGAAATTGGATTCAACATTTTATGGCTTTGTACCACCTGGATTGTTAAACTAAACCCATAGACATGTTGGGAAAACATTTAGCGAAACACATTCAACTGGGAAAACCCGGGTAAACTGAAAGCTCAGCATTTAAATACTGGGGGAATCTCTGCAGAGAAAGGGCAAGCCTAAACCGAGTGCATGCTTTGGACTCATTAAGCCACTCTAGCCTTGTGATCAAATATAATTATAGTACTTTGTCTTGTTTTTACTTTTTATTGAGCTGTGTACAAAACCCAAGCAGTCTGGCAAAGCCCTGGCTTATGTAGTGATTTTGGGAGAGAGGATATTGTCAAAATTGGACTGTAGCTCCAAAGATGTGGTTGCGCCCAGGAGAGAATCTTCCACAAAATAGAAGTCAAGTTTGTGGATGGCCATGTAGCACATCTAACACTCAGAAGGCAGGAGTTGGTGCACCATATCATAGTTGCAGAAACCCTGATTCTAACAAGGATTTATGGACTAAATTGCCACACCTGGATGACTGGACCAGGGCATCTAAAATAGCAGGTGTTGTGTTACTGGCATGCAGTGGTTAGTACTATTGAAAAGTAGTCTAACGAAAAACAACTGGTGAACCAATGATGGGTCATGGCCTCATGGATGTGCATGGGGACTGAAAGCTTGCCCATGGGGTACGATCTCACAAAAGAGCTACTTTTGCACAAGTTGCTGGACCTTGAGTACTGCTAAGATAAAGAGGTGTCAGAACACTCACAGCTGATTGCAGTTTGCTGCGTATGAAGCTGTGTAGCTGCAGAGAGGTCAGAGAACACATGATGATCCTGTCCACCTATACAGGGAACATGAGTGTCAGAACTGGACCATATAGCAATGGATGAAGGTCTGATTAATCATGTTTTCTTTCACATCATTAGAAATGGTGGCAGTAGGATGCACTATGGGACCAAGGCAAGAAGCAGTACGCCTCTTTGTGGCAGCAGTACAATGGCAGTGGCCTCTTTGATGATGCTCCTTGTCACACCGCAAACATTGTTCAGCAGTGGTTTGAAGAAAGAGATCAAGGTGTTGATTTGCCCTCCAAATTCTCCAGATCTCCAACTGATCAAGCATCCATGTAATGCACTGGGAAAAAAACAGGTCAGATCTAGGGAAGCAGCATCTTACATCTTCCAGGCTAATTGGTCTCACAGTTTAAGTCATTAGGTCCAATTCAAAGTCACCAGGAGCTGTAGTAGAATAGAATTTAAACAGAAAGCATTGTATGTAGAGATTCAACAGATCTGCCAAGTTAGCCAGAAAATGCTTCTAATTTGAACAAAAAAATGTGAAGGCCATGATTCTTTTAGTTCCTGTGCTATGGGATGATATTTTATTCAGTGTTGTTGAGAAGGCACGACCAAAACATGGCCAGAAATTTCAGTTTTTACATTCTTCTGAAACTTCTGAAATTCTTTCAACAGCAAGTGGAGGTAGGATGAGTGTGAGGATATGATTTATGCTACAACAAACTAACCAGCTTTGAGGTATTTTCTGTTTATTAGTGAATATCTACTTCTGAAGTTACAGAGGCCTCTGCAGATAAGTGAATAGCAGTTCACTTTGCTTCAAAGTGAACATTAAACACAGAAAATCTCCCCACGCACACACACTTTCGCAGGTGCATGCTCACATTTACACACAGTCTTCATACTATAGTGTTTAGAATAAAACCCCCCTGTTGTTCCTCCTATAAGAGACATCTCAGGTGGAAAATAGAATAAAAATAAAAACTTGTTTCCAATTCAGCGTGAAGCTCAAGCTTGAGTGAAGATTGTCTGAAAGAGAGCACGATGGAGAGGGTGGGATGGGGAGATGAAGGGAAAGAGGGATGGAAGGACAAAGAGAACGAAAGAGAAGCGGAGCAAGAGAGATTTGGAGGAGGTTTTAATTGTTTTCCCATGATGCTTTGAGGAGGGCTCGGGGCTCAAAGCGTCGGAGCAGAAAGCTGTTGGAGTGCCTATCGTCCTGGCAACCAAGCCTGACCCTTTAGCACACACACACACACACACACACACACACACACACACACACACACACACACACACACACACACACACACACACACACACACACACACACGATAGTTCATTTAAAGTCTTACATCAGCAGGGAGGAATGCAGGGGGGAGGGAGGAGGTGGGGGGTAACAGGGGGGTTGATTAGGATCAGGAGGCATTAAGTTGGGGGGTTGATGATGAGGAGGTGAGGAAGGAGCAGAGATGATGAAGAGGATTGGAGAAGTGGGGGAAGCAGTGCCTCATGGGAGTCTGACAGAAGTTGACAACTCAAAGAATACATGCAAACACAAGGCCGATAAACACCGGGTTTGTTTTTCCAGTAATTGTTTACACGATTCTCCCGTAACTGCCTCATCTGCTTGTAACAAGAGACACTTTTTCACCTTGATGCATTCATAAAGTTCCCCCCTAAGACTGGCATAAGCTGCAAGGTGTCTAACATCCTCGCTGGGTTGTTAAATTCAGAATAGTGGGAATCAGAGTAGTGGGAAGTGAATTAAACTGTCATTTTGTCATTTAAGATACAGTAGTGCAGCGTGGGAAGAGGATGACTAATTCTGTCAGATTGACAGAGGTAGGATGCAATTTTTGGACAATTCCACTTCAATCTCTAAGAGGTGATGATACAACAAAGATACCAACTTACTTTTTGATTGGTAATAACTGTTATTAGTGACACTGAAGTAGTAATTTTCTATGTTTCTCATTATTAGCAAAATCAGTATTATCAGTGCAGCGTATTATTCTGAGCCAACACTAAAAATATAACTGTGATTATAGTTCTAGAGTAAATTAATAAATAATATCACAGAAATGAAGGAAATATACCACTGTATATGGCTAGAAGTATGTGACAAACTTGCTCGGAAGCTTTTTTTTGATGGTTTGGCTTTGGCAGTTGAGGAAAAATGTAATGAAGCAGCATGTCACTTTTTTTTTATTATTTTTTCTTCGATAATGACTTTGAGGTAACATTTTGAAGTGAGGCTCTTTACTGTTTTTACATGGCAGCACCCTGACTGGCCCACATAGACTTCAACTCCATCTCACAACTTAATGAGGACCTGGAAAACGGATTGTCTCCTTATCATCAGAGGCTGTCCTCACTTATGATCTTGTATCTTGAATTAGAGAGACTTTTTGCTGTCAGGTGTCTGAATCTGTTACAGTACATTGATCTAGGTAAATGTACATTATGAGTGGAATCTTTAAATCTCCAGGTAGTTTGTCTGCATACTTTTGGCCATGAAGTGTTTAATAATTGCACATCAACAGGAGATTGAGTACAATAACCATCTCTAGTAACCAGAGGTGGTTAGAGCAGCCAAAAATTGTACTCAAGTAAGAGTTACATTGCTGCAAAATTTTATCACTCAAGTAGAAGTAAAAAGCAGTCATCCAAAAAAAATCACTCAAAATCAGTAAAAAAGTATTTGGTGAAAAGACTACTCAAATACTGTGTAGCTGTTTGATTGTAATGTCCAATTTATTTTTTTAGAAATTATGTCATCAGAGAGACAAAAAATTAAAATAAAATTGTGCAAAATTCTGGTATTTCCAAATAAATAAAAAAAATAGCAAAAATAAACATCGTTGCAAAATGACAAGTTAAGGCACAAGCAACACAAATTTCCAAATCTCAGTTTTCCACAACATAAAGCTTTTGGGACAAATACCTGTAGTAAAGTAACGTTTTATGTTTGAACACTTTCTACTGATAAGATATACTGTATTTCACTTCCCTCCAAAAGACACAGGCTCAGTAGATAGAAAATAACATTACAACTAGGGCTGGACCCGAATATCCAAATATTCGGTCGTTATGGTGGTATCCGAATATTAATTTTGAGAGTCGAATTTCATCATGCTTCACTTCGCCCGTGTTAGTAAACAGAAGACAAAAACCGAAGATGGAGATATCCATGCCAATGCTATGCTAGTGTTTTCGGACTCTGAAGCAAAAGCAAACTTCTCAAAAATACCCCCGTTTTTTGTGTAGAGTTTGTGTCGCTATGCCGCTACAGTTCATATGTGGTCATGTGACCGCAGGGCGATGTCTGGTGAAATGGAGTCATGTGATTATTGTTGCTTCGTCTTATTGGTGAAACACAGTCATGTGGTAGATCCACTGGGGGGCATCTCTCTGGCAAAATAAAGCATATCTAATGTGGTAAATAAAAAGGTAAGGAGTTATGTAGCCCAGTGTAACAGAGTAAGAGTAGCGTTTCTTCTTCTTCTCCAGTAAAAGTAAAAAGTATGGCAGAGTAAGACTGCCCTCAGAAGTACATTTTTTCCCCCGAAAAGTTACTCAAGTAAATGTAATGGAGTAAATTTAACTCCTTACTACCCACCTCTGCTAGTAACACATCCCCAGGCAGAAGTAGCCACCTACACCTGATTGAATTTAAAACTGTAACTCAATGTGTTACTCTGCTTCAAAGTGTGGGCCTACTTTGATTTTAGAAGAAAGCAAAGTTAGAGTTGTTTTAAAACTGAACATATACTGTAGATTATGCAGATTTCCATAATGAATACTGTATTTGTACATGACAATATAACAGCAGTCTTGTGATAGACTGGTGACCTGTCCGGGGTGTATTCTGTCTTTGCTCGAAGTCAGCTGGGATAGACTCCAGCCCAACTCTAATGTGGCTTATATAGTGTATAGGTAATGGATGAATGGATTAATGGATGGACAATATCAGAACAATTCCTCTCTATATCTCTCATTATTGTGCTTCACTGTATCTCAGCTATAGACAACAGAACCCTCTCTGGTGAACAGTAGATAAATGCACTTAAGTTCCAATTTTCAGTTGCCATCTCACTATTCTCATTTATGATAAGCAGCACAACAATTGCCCCTCACATTTAAAATGCAACCATAGATTACTGTTCATGTCTCAAAATAATTTCTTGTCCTACAACACTGACAACATTTGTCACTCAATGAACAAAAACCTGAAAACCAGTAATGCTAACAGCCTTTGCACCAAGTGTCACTATTCACTGTTTTTTATTTATTTTGTGTAAACCAAGATTATATTTAAATGAAAAGTAGAACATGTCTACATTTCAACAATAGACTGAATATAAAAGATAGTTGTAGCTACTGTGACATACATGTTGGTTTATGAATGCTTTAAAGATGAATTTGGAAACTTGTTTTGCATCTTGGACATGATGCGCAAGAAGTGGATCTGTCTGAGAACTTCAGCACGCTACAGATGCCCACATGGTATCTTCCTAATTGAGACCATGACCTAATTATGAAAATGTTTACTAAGGTAACAGATCAAGTGAGAAGTAGGTCATTTTTCTTATAAACATCTGTACAATTGGAATTGTTTGTACATCCAGAGGAGTCGCCCCCTGCTGGACGTTAGGAAAAATGCAAGTTTAAGTCACTTCTGCATTGGTTTCACCTTTCAGACCAGATGCTTAAGACCTCTCTACAACAAAGTTGATGGAGAAAAGGCACAAAGTGGTACACAGAAACTCATCACAATTCAAGAAATGAAGTGTTTGAAACTCATAATTTCCTGGGAAAAGGCACCCAGGCGTCTGTTTAATGTCTCACTCCCCAGATATTAACACAACATCTGCACCTATGCTATTGGTGGTTGAGTTTTCAAAGATGTGGTGACTTGTGTTGTCCTAAATGTGAGTTGTGAGGTGTTTTGAAGAAGTGAAATCACTGAAAAAGGCAGCCGTTGAGTAAAAAAGCAACTGCTTGTGTGAAAGCAAGTTCCTGTGGGAGCCGCGGGATGAGAGTTGCAGTTGGTGGAGCTTTGCAACCAGCCAAAAAAATGCACAGTTTTAGACGAGGCTGTAAATATTGTTCATGTTTTAACACCTTAACGCCGCAACAAGCTGGAAACAAACAGAACCACACACACATGTTGTGCCTCCTCCTCTCTGTGTCAGGCGGCTGAGGCATTGGACACACTCTCTTCCTGTGAGAAGAAAAACTTGTGTTTGTCGGGGATGGAGGGATGGATGGAGGAAGGAGAAGAGGGAGAGTTCTTGGCTTCTTTGTTTCCAGGCCTTGATGTGTGACCAGCAGCTCTCCTTCCCTCCTCCTTTCCTCTCATCCACCCTTCATCATTCATACAACATGCAGCCCAACTCCTCTCCTCTTTTTCTCCCTTCCCTTCTCCCACTCTTTCAGTCATCCTTTCTTAACCTGCCTTGCTCTCCTGCTCTTTCACTTTCAACATTTCCTATCCTCTCCTCTTCGCCCGTCATTCCTTTTCCTCCTCTTTCTCCTCTTCACCTCCTCCTCCTCCTCCACCTCTCCTCTTCTCTGCCCACCCATACTGTCTCCACAGGGAGCTGCTTCACACTGAGAATGAATCAAAAGGCAAAGGAGAGAAATATCCTTTCAACATGCGTGCACACACGCACACCGACACACACCGACACTCACACACACACACATGCACAGACACGCTCACTCACACACACCAGAGGACTGTGTGGGAATGGACCAAGGGGCCTCGCTCAAATCCCTGTCTCTAGGCAACCAGCAAGGATATGGTGGGGGAACAGCATTAAAGTTGGAGAAAAACTACGAAACACACACCGCAAACACACACACACACACACACACACACACACACACACACACACACACACACACACACACACACACACACACACATGCATAAACACGAAGACAGAGGCGCACGCTTTCAGACTCTCTTTTTCTCTGTATTTGTAAAACCAATCAGAAATGTTGAGCGATAAAAACAGGAAAGGTGAGTGTTGTGATAGTATGTACAGAGAAAGTGTCACACTGAGTGTTGACCTTCAGAGCTTTGGCTCAAAACCAGCAGTGATGCAGAGGTGAGCAAAAGCACAAGAATGTGTTCGTTTGTCCAAGAAGCTGTGTGTGTGTGTGTGTGTGTGTGTGTGTGTGTGTGTGTGTGTGTGTGTGTGTGTGTGTGTGTGTGTGTGTGTGTGTGTGTGTGTGTGCGCGTGCTAAAATTTACTGATCTTAACGAGCAGTCACTTGGGCTTATTTTGGAGGGGTCTGTTTGTGTGAATGCGTGGCTGTGCGTGCTCGTTAGCGCACGGATGTGTGTGCGTGTGTGTGTGTCTGCCACCTCTGCAGCTGGCCCTCCATCAGCAGATTAATAAGCTTTGTTGCCACGCCGACCGGAACCTAGTGACAACCATCCAGACCCAAAGCATTGTGGGTAACGGACTGACTGGCCGCAAGCTGGCCCTGTTTTTACAGCTCTTTTTTGTGCCACACCATGCTCCTGTGTGTGTGTGTGTGTGTGTGTGTGTGTGTGTGTGTGTGTGTGTGTGTGTGTGTGTGTGTGTGTGTGTGTGTGTGTGTGTGTGTGTGTGTGTGTGTGTGTGATGGTTAATTGCTGCGCTCTTGTCACCCTTCTCAGTGACATCACTGCGGCCACAGATGTTTTTTTCTACTTCTAGGACCCCTGGACACACACACACACTGACACACACATACATATGAGAGCTCAGGAAACACTTCCAGGCTTTTGACTCGCTCTCTCACTCTGTTTCTGTTCCTTTCTTTTCCCTTCCTCCTCTTAATCTTGCCTTCAACTCCTTAGGTTTTTTTCTAGCTCTCTGTGCTACTTAAAATGTCCTGTCGTCATGTTATAGTTTAGGTTATGGCTACAAAAGAAGCAGACATACGATGACCACATTTTGGGAAATAAAGGCAATGAATGCAGAACACCATGTTGAGAGAGATTTGACAGATTGATTATATCCATTAGCAAAAGAAATGCAACAATGATCAAGAAAAACACTCTGAAATTCTAGAGAATCTCTGACAAAATACTATATTGTGATATGAGAAGTGTTTGATAGCTGGATATTCTGCTAGTGCAACAGTTGGGCAAAAGGTTTATGAATGTGTTTTACATGTCAGTGACTTCACCATACACTAGTTTTTAGTTCACTTCAAGGGACAGAAATCAGAATTTCTGCAAAGTTAGTGGGCTGACATGGAATGGTTTGAAAGAAAGAGTATAACTTTAAGTTTCTACTAAACTTCATGCTCTGAATGATCCTTCGTTTCCCATAATGCAACTTAGCTGTGTTCTTTCCTTACAACCCTCTTTTTTTAAAATATTTTTTCCCTAGCTCTTTCTATAATTGTGCAGCAGAATTCACCAAGTGTTGGATGGTTCACCCACTGACAGGCAGTGAGAGCTGGGTTTGTTAGACATGTTGGTGCTGTTTACTGATGATGCTGTTATAAAGGAAAGAAAACTGTTCTCACGGGTTGAGTACATTAGATAAAACCTGAGGATTGCCTCCTTAGTTTTGGACTCAGTCAGTTCACTAAGAAAATTGAACTGCGATCAGGATGTAATTTTATTTAGAACCAGAGGAATGATTCTAATATCTTGTAATAGATAGTAGTTTGGTTGTAATGTCAATTTTAAAGTAAAACAGACCCAATTCTATAGTGCCAACTGTTCAGTGCTACACTTTCTATCCTACAGGAAACTGTTGACGTTTGTTCTGTGAGCTTTGTCACTCCGACCCTTGACCTCCCGCACTGTGGGTTGTAATGTTGACGTTCTAGCCTTTTCAGCTTTGTTGCGCTGTTTTACCCATTGTACGCCATTGTTGCTGCAGTGAGCACTTTTGACTCATCATGGAGGACTGATTTTGGTGACGGTCAAGTCTCACAGAGCGGAGACAGCGACTTACAGGTCAAGTCCAAGTCAAGACGAGGACAAAGTCGTGGGCCAGTGGTTTCTTTTTCGATGTCACACACAAATCAGATTTGAATAAAACTTTTACAAGAAATAAAGCAAACATATATCTGATCAAAATAAAGCTTTTCTGATCTGAGTGGAGACAAAACTCCTTCTTCCTCCACTTTGTCACTCAGAGTAGAGATGTAGTGGTGTGACACTTGTCACTGTAAAAATGGTCAGACTAAAAGAGAGACCACATAACGTAGAGAGGAAGTTTTACAAGAGACAAGTGTGCCTCCGTGGAGCAGAGTTACTGGAGAAAGTGTTGTCCTTGTCCCCGAGTCCTTTTGATCGACAGACTCACTTAATAACTTCTGTCTCCGGCTGTCACTCTCTCTGTTTATTTGAATCACCTTTTCCACATTTCAGTCTTTCTATGCACTTCTTCCGATGTTTTTCCCTTCTGTCGCACTTTTCTGTCTTTGTCACAAACTCACACCAAACTGTCCTCACAGGCTTTCCTCTCTCACTCCAGTATGGGCTCATGAAGTTGCAGTGCCCCCTGGTGGCAGAGTAGCATCACAGCAAGTGTTTGACGGCCAGCACCACAATAGTAGATGTTTCTTTTTTCTTACTTTTTATAAGTATAGAAGAAGTTTAGTGACCCTGTAGTTGTCCAGTGAGCAATGTAAATATCTGACCATTGAGGCATCATCCTTCTGGAAAACCAGAACAAGTCTGAAAATATGACAATCCTCTGAAAAGTCAGGAACAAAGTGCTTGTTTTTTTTGTTGTATCACAGGTTAGTTAATCAGGTATAAAACCACATAAAGGAAGGAAACATAAAATCTGGAACAAAGGATTCTGTCACGGAAGCATTCTCACTTGAGCAACATGGAAAATTTTATACTACCATCACGATAGTCATATTTAAAATCACTAATCACCACTTTCATCTCCGGCCTGCGTGTGAAACCACATTAAAGCAACCGCACCAACAGAAAAAAACAACTTCTGTCTTGTCATGTGGGGTATTTCTGACAGATAATTTCCCTCACTTTTAATTTCTGACTCGTCTCTGTGTGGCTCTGAAGTTAAATCAGGCTCTCCTCAGGCGGAATAGAGACATGTGAAACCACTTGCAGAGCGGTTTTTGGCTCAGGTGTGATTTCCACAAACAGGCATGATGATTGACATTGGCAGCCAGACCAGAGAACATATCTCAGTCAGCACATTTGTATTATAACTGCAGAATAGAATATAATAGAATAGAATAGAACAGAATAGAATAGAATAGAATAGAATAGAATAGAATAGAATAGAATAGAATAGAATAGAATAGAAAGATCTGAGGTGGAAAAGAAAGAAAGGAGCAGAATCAAAGTAAAAGTTGAAAATCACTTGACATTTGGTCTGTGTTAAATTATCCATGACTGAATGCCACAGATTGTGGACCTCAGTGAAAGCTACTTTGTCTGACTGAGCTCTGTCTGTCTTAATGAAGCTAAAAGAGTCTTAAACAGCTTAACACAGTCTTCAGGTTTCTACCTGTGTAAGGCAATACAGTGAGTGTAATGATGCACAGAGCAACGCCGTGTGTGTGTGTTAGTCTGTGTGTGTGTGTGCAAAAGAAAGAGAAACTGTGTGTATATACTGTACTGTATGCATGTGTGTGTGTATTTGACAGAGTGTCTGTGGCAGTGTAGGGGAAAGCAGAGACGACATAAGAGTCCATATTAAAGGATAATTACAACTAAACAACAGGAGCCTGTTCCCATGAAGAATCCGGGGGGATTATCACTGCTTATTGCTCCTTTACATTGTAGAGCTTTAATGCTACTGTGTGTGTGTGTGTGTGTGTGTGTGTGTGTGTGTGTGTGTGTGTGTGTGTGTGTGTGTGTGTGTGTGTGTGTGTGTGTGTCACAGAGCTCCAGTTAACCTCAAGCGTCCTCCCCTTCTTCACCTTTTCATAGTGTGATCAGAATTGCTCCGTTTTTCTATTTGCAGTCTAAAAACTGTTCTGAGAAATTTCATTATTCCAAATCGTTCCACTTTCTTATTTTCATCAGTGTCGAACACCGTGATGATGATGAGTAGCTTTTCCTTCACACTAATTCTAACCATGCAGATGTGATAAATTAGTGATTTTCTCCCTTCAGTGAAACAAAATAAGACAAAATTTCTGTTTAAGTTACAAGTTTAATACAAGAAAGTTTGTTCCCTGTCACAGTAAGCTTCTGTTTCCTCTAACCATAAAAGCAGCCTTTGCCAAACATTAGTCAAGAGTTTTAATTGCCTAAATTTATCACTGCATTAACCATAACAACATAAGATACTCATATATGATGATTTAGCCTTTCACCATTTATTTTGTGGGTTTGGAAATAGTGATTGTTCATTGTGGCAGATCTGATGGTGCACAGGTTTCCCAAGTTCAAGGTCTGACTGTGACCTGCAGCAGTTTGTGTCTAAACGTCAGAAATTCATTGTATTTCACTCTCCTCTCATTGCTTCTGATCTCTTCACAGTCACTGCCCAATATTTGCATAAAGACACTAGTTCTCCCTTTGAGCAACAACACTTGATCAGACATACACTACCATTAAGAAGTTTGGAGTCACTTAGAAATGTCCTTATCTTTGTAAGAAGAGCTGTTTTTTTTTCAATGAAGATGACATTCAATTAATCCGAAATACAGTCTTGAGATTGTTAATGTGGTAAATGACTGTTCTAGCTGGAAGCGGATGATTTTTAATGGAATATCTAAACATGAAATTGTCTGGGTGAACCCAAACTTTTCAACAGTAGTATATATCCTTCAGTGGTTCTCCCAGTTTGGAGACACTGTGTTAGAGGACAGTAATAGTAAAAGCAAACTGACTTCCAGAACACAACCAGTGTGAACAGAAGGTTCAACTAAAGGAGAGGTGGGCATTATCGAAAAACTGGTCATTTTTAAACCGTATTTAACAGAACTTTTGCTTTAACCAACACTTTGTCTTATCTCTGCATGACTCAGGGGACACACAAATAGTTACGCTAGCTACACCATCTCTCTGGCCTCTGTGTCTTTGAATCTTTTGAGGTTTAGTTTTGGTTGATTATTAAGACGGCAACTAAAGTCTATCTAATTATATACTGAAAGAATTATTGACTATTCAATTTCTGAATGGCACAATTACTCATAAGCCCTTTTTCTTAGTTATTAGCTGTTAAATTTAGCTTGAGGTTGTTTTCACCACATGCTAACTAACAATAAAGACAGGTGAAGATGTTTGGACTACTAATCAAAAACTGCCAAGCTGTGACCGCTGGGGCATTGAGCAAGACCCTTCACTTTATCGGCTCCAATGACATCTGAGTGTGTCTAAGCCTGCTGTCTGACCCCAACTTTCTCCCAAGATGGGATATGCAAAAGCACTGCATGTTATTGTACAATGACAATAAAGTCGAATCTCATCTTATTAAGGTAGGGTCCTTGTTTTTTTTCGTGGTTACTTACCAAGAATGAGACGCTCCCAGGCTGCACTGACAACCTGTTGTTGCCTCAGTCACCCACCACTGTAACTTCAGTTTTACTCCAATGCTCAGGCCAGATTCGCAATGAATTTAATTAAACATAGGTTGTTATTTTTGGTTAATCAAGGGCTCCATCAGTTCTCTTATGCTGAGATTGTCAGTGAACTTATGACCCCAGATTGTGCTTTTATATAATCAATAATCGGGCGTTGACTGATATCAAGTTGTGACGTATTTCACTCCAGTAAGTGGTAACGCCTACATGTCAAGTGACTTAGTCAAACAATGACGTCACCAAATAAATGATAATTAATCTGTTGGCAGCTCCACTGGTCAGTAGCTTTAGTTTTTGTTGTACCCCTCTTAGCTACGGAATTATACATCTTTTACAAGACAGCTTGTGCAAATGTTCTCTGTGCATAGAAGTTGTCTGTTCAGTTTAGGGATTTATTGCTAGTCGTGCTCTCAGCGTGCCTCTGCTTGATCATTTGTTGTCATAACATGATACTTGACATGACACTTCAGCTTCAGCTTTTGTACATGACTTTTAAATCAACAGTTCGGTAGTTAGTTTAGTGTCACTGGGTGGTGTCAGTAAACCAAAGCAACCAATTTATGACAGGGTTGAGGAATTATGCGATTTCAAATTGAAATCGTACTTTTAAACAATGCAATTAGCACGACACAAAGGCTGCAAGTTGGGATATACATTATGCAGCATGTCTGACCCAGTAGTTTTACAAATTCATGCTGTTCTCCTTATGTGACAGTATCTCCTTCCTGTTTGACTATATCTCACGTGGTAATGGTCAAGTTTTTCAGTGTATTTAAATGAAAATTAATATTTAACTGAAATTTGACTTTGAAACAAATTAAATCACAAATCAAATCACCATCACACGTGTTCAGCTTATACTTTGTCAAAAGCTTAAATATTAGTTTTCAGTCCATACAAATAAAAATTCTACAATTATACTGCAGCTATTGAACATTTCTAAAAGTTTGGACAACGAGAAATTGCAGGATGTCAATGAATTAAGGCTGCTTTAAAATTTTGTCGTTACTCACCTGGCAAAAAATGACAAAAAAGACCAACAGAAAGATCATGATCCAGGCAAAAGATGCTGTAAATAGCAGATGAGCACATTTATTTTTATAAGGTAATTTCTCAGCATGTTTCTCAGAAAAGAAATTGGGACAGAAAAAATATCAATTCTCAACCTACAAGTCTCTTGGGTTTGGTGTCTGCACACAGAAACGATGTTATTTTTACACGTCACCACATATGATTCATTGTCACAGCTTTTGTCTCCTCACTAACAATGTTCAGAAAGTTCTAATTTTAAATGTGTCGATCTCTAATGTGGCATTTTTGGATGATTTAATCAGCTGCTGGACATGAGTTGTAGGTTTTGCCATGTCGTAGCTGCCAATCAAGCAAAACCAAAATCCAGTTACCGAACTTGCAACAGGATCACTGGGATCTTAAAAAAAGTTCACTGATCCCTCAGTGTCACAGCTCCTTACTTGGGCCCTCCCTGTGAGACAAAGCCCGAGTCCCAGTAGAAAATTAGCGCATTTAGCTGTCATCGCTCAGCTCGCTTTACAATCCCAACCAGCATTCACACAGAGAGGACCCTGGCCTCTTTTCTCTCCCCCCACCCATCCAGCAGCCCACCTCCCACCCCTAACCCTCGCTTGCTTGCTTGCTTTCTTTCTTTGAGTAGGAAAGGCGATCCCCTTTATAGCTCAGAGATCAAGACAGGAAGGTGTAAACTGCAGATAAATGTGATCAAGTGTCTCCGCTATCACAGGCCCTCACATCGGAGTGGCTGGCTGGCCGGCTGGGTTTACCTCCCCCTCTCCTCCCTCCACGCCAACATGGATTAGCTGCCCTCTCTTTGTGCCTCTTAGTGGAAGCAGACAGGTAGAGATGAGGAGATGTTCGCTCATTTGGGCACAAGTAAAACAACACTGAGCCGCGATCATTAACCTCATATAAACCTGTCTGAGTTGTACGTCATTTTATGGCCTGCTGGACAGCGAAGGCAACAAAGGTGGAACAGCATAGGTAGAGACTGTTGTGCCAGATATGTATTAATTAATAACAGCAACTTTTAATATGAAACAATACTACTGCAAACAAGGTGCTGTTTGGTTTTCTCCTGCTTCTTTTCCTGCTAAATGAACCACTGTTCTTTCAACAGCTATTTGCTTTCCTTATCTTCTAGAATACAGTCGAGATTTTTTGTAACTTTTTATCTAACAAACAGTTGCCTGCTGCATCTGGAAATAAGGCTGATGAGAGCTGCAAGATTTAATCAAGCTATAAAGCTGTGGGCTGTAAAAACCAAAACAATGAGCTCAAAGAAATGCTCAGTACGGCTCTAGGGGAGTGAAGGGTTGATAAGAATCTTTACGTTTATCACCAGGAGCAAACTAATAAGTTCACCCTTTGTTTATACACAGATTTTGATGAATACAGTTTTAATAGAAGTGTGTTTTTCTTTTAAATCAGTATCTGTTTTAGCAGAAGTTAAAACTGTCTGGAGTTAAAAAGAAGCGCACCAGACTCCTGTAGCTCCTCATCTCTGTTCGAGGCAGGCAGATGAAAATGTGCCAGCATCCTGAGATGATGGGCTGTAAACCACTCTATGACTGGAGGAGATATGGCGAAATATCACTTTGCCCCAAATAGATATGAGAATTTCTAGATTCCACTTCACTTTCTGCATGCTGCACTTTCTGAATGAAAATAGGCCCTTGCTGCTGTAGGTCCCGACCAGGAGTTTATCACATTTTTTGCCGTCTCTGCGCCAGTGACAGCCTGGCTGGATGAACGATGTTTACGGGGTTCTCCATCTGTCCGCCACATTCTTGTAATTGTAATATCTCAAGAATGCCTTGGAGGAATCTCTTTAAATCTGGCACAAACGTTCACTTGGACTCAGTGATGAACGATTTGGATTTTGGTGGTCAGAGATCAAGAGTCACTGTGACCTCACCATGTTTATGGGCATAACTCAAGATATCAGATGCTAATTATGATTAAAGCAGGATAAAACAATTAAGTAAGGCATTTTATTTTCAAGTCTTACAAAGGTCAAAGGTCAACTTCACTGTGGTATCTTGTAGAAACACTTTTATGGTCATTATTCAACATGTTGTCATAGTTCTACGTTTGGTCAGATACTGAATATGTGACACTAATCTTGGGTTTCCATCTTTAAACTATGATGACGTACAGATTTTCTGTGCCGTCTGGTTTAATATGTGTGCAAAGTATGCCATTTAAGGATTTGTCATTTCTTTGAAGCAGCATCCATGTTTCAAGCACTGATGTCATGGCTTTAATTGTGTGTTTTATCCAAAACAGCTTTACTGGCCAAATGTGAGCACATACACTTAAGTTCCTCTCAATTAAGTTAAACACTTAACAGCCTTTCCTACGCACACTAGCATTCAGAAGTTTAGGGTCACATAAAAAGGTCCTTTTTCTTGAAAGAAAAGCATCATTTTTCAATGAAGACAGCATTAAATGAATCAGAAATACAGTCTAGACATTGTTAATGTGGTAAATGACTGTTGTAGCTGGAAATGGTTGATTTTTAATGGAATATGTCCATAGGGGTACAGAGGAACATTTCCAGCAACCATCACTCCTGTGTTCTAATGCTACATTGTGTTAGCTAATGGTGTTGAAAGACTAATTGATGATTAGAAAACCCTTGTGTAATTATGTTAGCACATGAATAAAAGTGTGAAGTTTAGTGAAAAACATGATACTGTCTGAGTGACCTCAAACTTTAAACGGTAGTGTATATCCATCCATCCATCCATTCTCTATACAACCGCTTTATCCTCACTAGGGTCGCGGGGGGTGCTGGAGCCTATCTCAGCTGACTCGGGCGAAGGCAGGGGACACCCTGGACAGGTTGCGGTAGTGACTCTGGATAAATCTGTAGCTAACATCAGAATTTAGCCAACTGCAGTCTGATTCACGGTAATCTTGTATCATGCTAGATTTTGAACATGAATTTAAATTGTTTCACAGTAGTACAGTGGGTACGGAAAGTATTCAGACTCCTTGAAATTTTTCACTCTGTGTCATTGCAGCCATTTGCCAAAATCAAAAAAGTTCATTTTATTTCTCATGAATGTACACTCAGTACCCCATCTTGACAGAAAAAACAGAAATGTAGAATTTTTTGCAAATTTATGAAAAGAGAAAAACTGAAATATCACATGGTCATAAGTATTCAGACCCTTTGCAGCAACATTCATATTTAACTCACATGCTGTCCGTTTCTTCTGATCCTCCTCGAGATGGTTCTGCTTCTTTATTGGAGTCCAGCTGTGTTTAATTAAACTGATTGGACTTGATTAGGAAAGGCACACACCTGTCTATATAAGACCTTACAGCTCACAGTGCATGTCAGAGCAAATGAGAATCATGAGGTGGAAGGAACTGCCCAAGGAGCTCAGAGACAGAATTGTGGCAAGGCACAGATCTGGCCAAGATTACAAAAGAATTTCAGCAGCACTCAAGGAGCACAGTGGCCTCCATAATCCTCAAATGGAAGAAGTTTGGGACGACCACAACGCTTCCTAGACCTGACCGTCCAGCCAAACTGAGCAATGGTGGGAGAAGAGCCTTGGTGAGAGAGATAAAGAAGAACCCAAAGATCACTGTAGCTGAGCTCCAGAGATGCAGTCGGGAGATAGGAGAAAGTTCCACAAAGTCAACTATCACTGCAGCCCTCCACCAGTCGGGGCTTTATGGCAGAGTGGCCCGACGGAAGCCTCTCCTCAGTGCAAGACACATGAAAGCCCCCATAGAGTTTGCCAAAAAACACATGAAGGACTCCCAGACTATGAGAAATAAGATTCTCTGGTCTGATGAGACCAAGATTGAACTTTTTGGTGTTAATTCTAAGCGGTATGTGTGGAGAAAACCAGGCACTGCTCATCACCTGCCCAATACAATCCCTACAGTGAAACATGGTGGTGGGAGCATCATGTTGTGGGGGTGTTTTTCAGCTGCAGGGACAGGACGACTGGTTGCAATTGAAGGAAGGACAAATACGGCCAAGTACAGAGATATTCTGGAGGAAAACCTCTTCCAGAGTGCTCAGGACCTCAGACTGGGCCGAAGGTTCACCTTTCAACAGGACAATGACCCTAAGCACACAGCTAAAATAACAAAGCAGTGGCTTCAGAACAACTCTGTGACCGTTCTTGACTGGCCCAGCCAGAGCTCTGACCTAAACCCAATTGAGCATCTCTGGAGAGACCTCAAAATGTCTGTCCACCAACGTTCACCATCCAACCTGACAGAACTGGAGAGGATCTGCAAGGAAGAATGGCAGAGGATCCCCAAATCTGTCGTCACTTAGTTACGCCCGCCTTCTGACTCTACACTTCATGGTGATTGGTCCGGCCAGTTTTAGGAGCATCCAACATCGAGCCTTATGGAGGGTAACTAGACTCACCCTGGCAGAGAATTAAATTTGTTGCCGTGGGTTGTCTAGTGCGGCCAGGCTAGATCTGAATACTTATGACCATGTGATACTTCAGTCTTTCTTTTTAAAATAAATTTCCAAAAAAAATCAGCATTTCTGTTTTTTTCTGTCAAGATGGGGTGCTGAGTGTACATTCATGAGAAATAAAATGAACTTTTTTGATTTTGGCAAATGGCTGCAATGATACAGAGAGTGAAAAATTTCAAGGGGTCTGAATACTTTCCGTACCCACTGTATGTAAGCGTAATGAACTGTAATTTACTGAGTTCTGACAGTGGTAGTGTTAGAGTGAGAAAAATGTTTAATTCTCAAGGATGGGGACACGAAATGCTTTTTACATCAAAACATTGAAAACCACTATGCTTTGTTCTACTGACTATGTAAAGAGTTTCGACCTCAGTGTTGTTAAATGCACGTTAGCAGCAATGTCAAGCAGAAAGTAAATCATTTAGATTTTGCTGGCTTTTACTGTCTGCCCTTTCCATTTATCTCTCCATCATTCTGGCTTTAAATGACTAACTAGGTAAAGCTTTGTTGCCAGGAAAGGGTGAAACATATACACAGAAGTGCATTTCTTTCACATTTATATTACTATACATAACAGTTTCAGGCAGTTTAGGCTCTGACCCATCACACAAAATCAGCAAGGTGTCGGATCGGTCCTAGATTCATTCTGCAGCATTACACTGACCCCAAACATTCAGTCAAAGTCATAATCTTCAGTGATAAGAAGAACAGGGAGCTCAACAACAAATGTGATCTGCACTTCATTAAATGGAAATCTACTGCACAAACTCAGGCAGGTGAGAGGTGATATGAACAATTAGTAGATGCTGGATGTAACTCCAGTTCTACAAGCATCTAATATACAGTACAACAGAGGTTTGTTATGTTAACCTGTATGGTGATATTTATAGTGTTCATGATGATGCTAGAGAGCTCAAAAAGGCAGAAATAAATGTACTTTTTACCTTTAATTTAACCAATTTGCATCAAGCTTCAAACTGTAGTTTTCCAAGGCCACTCGGACGTGATCACCCAGGAGTAGAAACTATTTTCTCCCTTGAATAAAACCCTGAAAGAGGTTTTACAGGAGCAGTTATTGTGGTCTGCCCTAAAATGGCTCGCAAGTTCTCAAAGACAAGGGCTGATTGCACCAAAATGTGGATTGAACATTTTTCCTGTTTACTGCACTTACTGAAGTTAATTGTGAATTAAAAACCTATTTAGGCATCACTTTTGAAAGCATCTCACTTTACTTTCAGTGCCTAAAACTTTTGCACATTGCTGTATGTCTGAGTAGAAAGTGCTCTATTTACACATCATTTCTCCCTCTTTCCAGTTTTTTCCCTCTCCATCTCTCTCTCGTGCTCTCCTTCTCGACAGTTCACGTGTCTGATAAACCATTTATCCCTCCAAGGACGTTTTTCCCATCCGAGCGTCCATCCAGTCAAATTACACACTCAACACATAATGGAGTCTCTTCCTATCGTCTCAGCACAGAGAGACCCAGAACCCACATCTGCTCCCGAATACCCCAGACAATAAACAATTCACTGCTCATGTTCAAATCTCATTTTTCGGACAAAGTCTTGACAATAAAAAGAAATAAATTACACCGCTGCTGAAGGGGCCGCTTTAGCCATTCTGGAGATGTGGGGAAAAGTTTTTCTCAGAGTTTTTTCGCGGCGAGCAGATTCCTCTGAGCTAGCCATTATCTCAGGAAGGAAGTTAATTAAAGTGGCCCAGTCTGAATCAATGGGGGAATTTGCAGCAGCGCAACGGACAGACCAACGGACTGACGGGAAGAGCGGAGTGACGGCCATGACACCACTTCAGAAGAGAAGATTAGCCCAGAGACAAAACTCTCAGCTCTGATCAGCCCTACAGTGTGGCTCTCCTCCTGGATTACTCCTCTCCCACCCCCCTCTTTTCTTTCTCTATCTCTCCCTTTCTATCCATCCATCCATGCCTCCCCCATCATCCAGCCCCAAAAGAACTTGAGCGGGTTTGTCTTCAAAGCCCGTTCCCTCCTTCCATCCCTGTAATTCCTCACATCATTACCAAGTTTCCAAAACTTAATTTTAGCAATTACACATGCAATTAATTAATAAATGTGCTGTCATTACAGCCCCTTGTGTGATCTGAGCCCCATGAATGGGAGGTTGAAATAAAGTGGTCAAATGAACTGGGAGGGCTTCAGAGAGAGACAGAGGGAGGGAGGGAGGGATAGAGGGAATGAGATTGTTATTAAGGGATTGCAGAGTTAATCGTTTGAGGGGCGGCTGCTCTCTCTATCAGAGGCGGAAGTCTGCAGGGAGCGTGAACGAGAAACAGACTGAGAAAGAGATAGGTGGCAGACAGAGAGCGAGACGGCAAGAAATGTAGCAAGAAAAAGAGCAGGAGAGGCAGAGACAGAGAGGCAAGATGGAGAGCAGAGAAAATAACCCAGAAGAAACAGGAACAAAGGAAAACAGAAGAGGAAAAAGTGAAACAAAAGACGATAAGGGGAAAGTAAAGAGAAAAGAAGGAGGGAGGGTGAGAGCTCTATGGAGCGCGCTCAGTTCAGTCAGCCGGATTATTAATGAGATCAGCGAGTTCTCAGGTCACTATGGAAGCATGAGCAGCAAACGGCAAAGACAAACACGCACTCATATAAAAAAAATTAAAAATGCTGTCATGATGGTCTTCGAGGTGTAGGTTGAGTTTGAACATCAAGTTAAAGGGATGAAAAATGGGAAAGAATCAGGAGAAGAAACATCATGCTGACTGACACTGTAGAGACATTCAGATAAATTTCTGTTTTCTCTATATTTACTGATAAAATCTTGTGAACAAAAAGTGAGTTTTCATGAAAAAGACCAAAAAACTGGGGCTACCCGATGGAAAAAGGCAAATTCCGTCAAGTACTCAGCCGACCAGCACCTTTAATGACGTCATTCCATTTCCACACATCTCCTGTCTCTGTCCACTTTCACTGCTTAAGAGAAAAAACAAGCTGTCAGACAATAAATAAAAAACTGTGATAATGTCCCTTTTGAAAAATATGTCCAATTACAAATCATACATAACTTTTGCCCACTTGTTCATTCATATGGTAGACATGATTGTGCTGCTTGAACTAGTCTTAATGTGGAAACAGGCAGAGAAACCAGGTGCTGACTCATTTATGTGTTGACGGAAATCACACCCGATATGAGGAACAGGATTCAATTACAGATTCTGTGTGTGTGTTTGTTTTAGCTGGATATCAGATGCACATTATGAGAGCAAAGTCTGTTAGCCAATGTTCTAGTTTCATCAAGCTTCACAGAGCAGAATCAGTGATGTAGGCTGTGTAATTGCATAATGTGACTCATGGAAACCTCTGACCTTTTAGGCTGTCATGAGATTTCCATGCCTCTAATGTGACTTCAAATAAAAAGGAATGTTCCAGATGTACAGTATGTGTGACCAAAGTCATCCAAAGTAAATGGTACACCTAATACACTATACTGGAATAGCTGAAGGGTTATTTTAAACACATTTAAATATGTTTTATCATGACATTAGCCATGTGCTGAATCAAAGCAACAACCTCCAGGCTAAAAAATGAAGCCAACATGGAAGTGGCAAAAGCTGCAGCTCCTCAGATGACCACCTGACAATGTCTCTAAAAGGGAATCAATCTCCATAGACTGCAATGATTAAATTACCAACTTTACAGAAGGAAGAAACCTGTTTACAACCAGATACAATATGGGTTTTGGTCTCTATAGCTAATTTCCCATTCATAACAACTGTAAAAGGACTACATTTTGATTTAAGTCACCTGTCTAAATTGTATGAAGGCCTAAAAGCCTCAGCTTCTCTCATACCCCACCTCTTATGATGGCAACAGCCCGAACCACCATTCTGAGTTTAAAAAAATGCTCTTCAGGAAACCTTTTGGTGATGTGTTTTGCTTTGGCAACTACTGATGATGACAAAGAAAAGATTGTAAAGTCTCATCGTGGAAATTCTCTACAACAAAGTCAGGAGAAAAAACTTAAAAGTCAGTATGAGGAGGCTGGATGAGTGGCAGTGGCATGAACCAAACATTGGAATATCACCTGGGAGGCTGGAGTTTGTGTCGGTGTGCATCCTTCCTTGTTTGGTTTTACTTTTGCAATTTTTTTTCTTATTTTCAGTTACTGCTTGCTTTTGTTTATGCTAGGTTGCTATGCTCCTGCCACAACAATAGCCCCTAAATATCAGTGCATCTTTTAATTTTACAGCCTTTTGTGTGAAAATAATACACTTTGTGTTTTGGACCAACATAGCTATTACACATTTTGGTGGGAGACTGGGCAGACAATCATTCATCCACGGTCTAATTTTTTTTACCGGACCACTGGCACAATGAGAAAGTTACATTCTAATTCCATTTATTTATTTATTTATTTTTGGCACCAAAGGGCTAACATTCCACACTAACCTTTCAATGTAATATCAGTGGTCTGCTCTTAGCTCTGTTTTCAGACTTTAAAAACTCAAGTCCATGACAAGAGAGTTTAGCCAACCACAGGTTTCCACCCAGATCTGGTGAGTATAAATAGTAACAATATCCACAATGAAAACAGTATATGGTGGTGCAGTTGTTTACATGGAGGGCTTCCACTCAGGATGTCAGAAGAATGATGTGCGAACATTGCTTGTATAAGATACAACAGAGAGGAATAAACACGCTCCGCTTAAAACATCCCCCACCTTATATATAGTACCTCTAAGTGCAAGAAATAATAATATATACTGGACGATACACCTACAAAATGATGCATCTTCACTACAATAAAAAACAGTCAGGTCAAGGTCATGCACCCCAAAAGGCACATCTACATTACCAACAGGCTTAGTGTGCGCAATATGAATGAAATCCCTCAACTAGTTTCTGAGATATGATCCGGAAACCAAAAAATATTTGAAGTGCCTCACTATGACCTTGAAAATCAGGTCAAGGTCATACACCCCAAAAGGCACATCTACATTACCAATAGGCTTAGTGTGCGCAATATGACTGAAATCCCTCAAGTAGTTTGTGAGATATGATCCGGAAACCAAAAAATATTTGGAGTGCCTCACTATGACCTTGAAAATCAGGTCAAGGTCATACACCTCAAAAGGCACATCTATACTATATAGAGATGGCCTGGGTACAATATGAATGAAATCCCTCGAGTAGTTTCAGAGATATGCTCCGGAAACGAAATGCGAACGTACATACGGGCGGACATACGGATGGACGGACGGACGGACGTGCCCACGCCAATATTCCCCTTCGTGCCTACGGCCGGCGGGGAATATAAAGTGAAGAGCTACAGGAGGAGGGATACATATTCTCTCATCTTTTTATTACTCCACCAAGGAACGTGAGGGAGTTATGTGACAATCTGTGTGCGTTTGTCTGTCCGTCTGTTTGTCCGTGTGCAACATCACACAAAAACAGACTAAAAGATTTGGATGACGTTTTCTGTACACAAGGACCACCTGATCAGACTTTGGCAGTGATGTGGCTTATAGTCTAGATCCACGGATTTGTTAAAGATTTCTGTATTATTGCAAGATAGCGACATGCTGTCACTGTAACTATGACAATAAGTGAACAATATATAAGCTGCCTGCTGATGATCACATGATTGCGATTCTACTATAAATTGGCCGCTGCGGACTTATCGGGACTGACTGATCAAAAATCATACAACGACTGAGCAGCATTGGCGGAGTACTGTGGTTTGAGTGATTTTCTTGTTTTATTTTATTTGCCTTATCCAGATTTTTGCTTATTGCAGCAGTAAATATAGCTTGATAAAAGGCGAATTTGTTCTGGACCTGAACAAAAAGACTTGGCACACAGTATTGTGAATATATATTAAAGAATATAAATACACATGCTAAAATCCACCACACAAGCTCACATGAAAAATATTCACCCCAAACAATCCTCAATGAGTTTAAACATCACCACACAAATTCTCACCTGCAGTATTTACTACCTGTTTCTCTCATGATCTAGTATTTGAAAAACACCATGTGGATACATTGCCAAGGATTAAAAAAAAAAAGTGTTCACCAGGAGAACTCTTTAAATGCAAGTGCAATCATCAGCTGACTGTAGCCTAAAAGAAAGAAAGCAGAGGCAAAAATATATGTGCCGCCAGTTTGATCACCTGAAGTGTGTTCACATTTAAACAAACAGCAAATACAGTACAGGGTTTGATCACAAATCTACAAGCAGAAAAAGCTGACAATACAGGGGAGAAGTAAAGTGTGAAGTGTCCAGAAGCTTATTGAAACCTCTAATGTTGAATGAGGAAAGAGGAAAAACAAGTTTAGAAACAGAAGAGAAACCAAATTGAGTCTGTGTCGCCTCCCAGCTTCTCTAATCTGCTCTGAGTGCAGGCTGCATAGTCGGGATGAATTAAAGATGAGGGTTAAAACAACAAGGCTTCCAGGGTTAAGAGGAGAGGAGAGTCAGATAAAGTATCTAAAGTTGGTTATTTCTAAACCTTTTCCATCATTTTATCAAAGGAAAGCTATCCTGTATTAGGTTTGGATCATTGTGAATCTCTTCTTAGTGGTTCACTGTGTTTACCAGTGGAGGATATTCATTTAAACTCACTGTAATGCAGTATGCCTCATTGTTTTACTCTGACAAAGTGTGTTTACCTCTGTCAAAACTACCAGCATGTATGGGTATGGTCTGCCAATTCCATCCCAACACGCCCGCCTGTCAAAACAACAACTCTCCCTCTTTTTTTTTTTAAAGAGAAAAAGGGTAATTCTGTGAATTAAAATGCTTAAATGACAGTCAATCAGGCTTGTAATTCCGTCTGGTATAATTAGAGGCTGGGAAAACTAATTACAGCGGAGAAACCTAACTCTCCTCTCGCTCCCGCTCCTCTCGCTACTACAGCAACCCTCATCACCGGGATCAGGTGACAGCTATCAAACTCGTTAGGCCGCCATGCACCGCCACACACACACACACACACACACACACACACACACACACACACACACACACACACACACACACACACACACACACACACACACACACACACACACACACACACACACACACACACACAACGTATGGTTGAGTGAGCAGCTAGGCCAAAAAGAGATGGAGATGAGGAGGAGGAAGATGAAGGGATAAAAAAATAGCAGCAGGTAATCAAGAAAGAGTGGCAACAACAACAGGTTGTGTTCTTAATCAGCAGCACAGAGAGACAGAGAGAGACTGGGAGATGCAGAGATGAGGTAAAACAAGTGAAAAACAGACGACTAACTAGAGTAGAAATGATAAGGAGAGACATACAGAAGGAGGTAGGGAGCGAGACGGAGAGCATATAGATTGAAATGTAAACTACTTTAAATACATCAGGTTGCTCTCGGCTTGATTACCGCGAGGAAAAGATGTTTGCAGTAAAAAATTGTTTCTGATTATGCCCACGATCCGCTTGCAATTTTACCCATCTGAATGACACAGCCAGCTGATAATTAGGTTCGACTGTAATTAACTGCTTATAAAGTGCAGAAGAGCTTAATTTTTCCTAAAGTATTGAAGGACAAAGTCCTGGAGAACCAAACAAAGTACAAAGTACTTCATTACCAGCGGTTGTCATCACCCAAGTGTTGTACAAATGATGTGGGGCTAAAGTTAGCATCAATTCAAGAAATCTAGACCAAAGTGCATTGAAGCATAGTAAAGAAACATTTATATATGCTCACACACAACGTTTGGGATCATTTCAGACGTTGCAGGACACCTGCAGGAAGATATTCACCGATCATTCATCAACGCCAAACATTTCTTATGAATTAAAGCCTGATGTTAGACAGTTAGCATGGCCACTCGACATAACGTTAGCTGAGATACGTCTGTGTGATAAACAGATCTCACAGCTTCCTTGTTCGTTTTTGGCACATTAGGCATCATTAGTGCTTTTACCAGTGTTGCTGTGTTTCACTTAGTGCATCAACTTCTAAAAAACTGTAAATTACAATTTATTTTAGTTACTTTTTGGTTTTTATTATAGTTCACAGTGAAGAGAGAGAGAGAGAGAGAGAGAGACAGGAAACATGTTGAGAAGAGTGAGGGAAAGACATGCAGTAAATGGCCATGGGTTGGACTCAAACCCAAGACCGCTACACTCGGATTATAGCCCTTATTTATCAACCCGTTCAGCTACAGGGGTACCCAGCCAAATTCAGTTGAGTGTCAGCTCCATGAGTAATAACTGGAACTACTGACTTTTAACACAACCTGGGCAACAGCTATAGTATGCACAATCTTTCCCAAATCAGATGCTGTAGCTCCTTCAATGGAGTCATCTTGGTGGGCTATCTCACTAATATATGTTGTAGTATTTCTTACACTCAGTTTTTGTTAATGCTCTGCTCCAGGCAGATTTATGCATTTGACAGATTCCTTTAATTTCTTAATGATGGACTTATCTGTACTCCAGGCGATATTCAGTCATTTAGAAATTTTCTTGATTCCATTGCTTGCTATGCTTTTCAATAATCTTTTCACAGGTTTGCCTGGAGTGTTCTTTTATCTTCATTGTGTAGTTACCGTTCTGATTCACCAGTTCCTGGACCTTAAAGATACAGATGTCTTTGTCCTACAGTCACTTGAGACACATTCACAGATGATCTGCATTTAACTGAACTATTGGACGTCTAGCACAGACTGCTGCATTCTGTTAAAATTGGTGAGTTAGTTTAAAGCAGGTAAGAACTTATGCAATCACTCATCTTAGGTTTTGTATTTTCATTTAATTTGGCATTACTTTGTATGAAGCCATTTTCACTTAGATATGCAAAAGTCTTTAAATTGTGAACTCTTTTTAATTTACAGAATAAAATAAAATGAGTGTGATTCATTGTTGAAAAGGGTAAAATTTTCATGGTGGCTGAATACTTTATAGCCATTGTACACACATACATACAGTGTGTGTGTGTGTGTGTGTATATATATATATATATATATATATATATATATATATATATATATATATATGTATATATATAACTACAAACACACATTTTTATATAGACTAGATTCAGTACTTTAATAGACAGACAAACAGATATGTAGATAAATCATTTATTCAAAGTAATCATTTTAAATTTCTCGATTTTGTTTACTCATTTTTTATCAGATTTTATCAAAACAGAGAGTCTTTGGTAAAAGAAAAAATGATGAAAGAAACTTAACTTAATAATGAGCCCTTGGAGGAACAGATAGTTTCACAGTTCATATTCTTGATCTAGGCTCATTACATTGGTGTGTTTTAGGTACTTTGTGCAGCAGGAGAACTGACATGCCTTTAGGCTCACAGTTTCAGTAAAAGGACACCTGCTGCTGGCTGGTGAGTTAGCAGAAGTCTGTTACGTTAAACACTTTGTAACATTTAGCCCCTTTTACATCCGTGTCGGGACACAGTAATGACCACGTATCACACTGATGACAAACCCATTACACTGAAACCGGGTTCCTTCAGCTCCCGGCTGGGACTCTAAATGGGCCTGGAGCCTGATCCTGGGATGGTTGTTTGGGAGGAGAGTAAGAGAATACTTTGACAAATTTCCAACTGAGAGCCACAAGCAAGTTTCTCATTTTTGCTCCGTGCACTAAAGCTCTTAGTTTTTCTTTATTTTTTCCTATTTTTTTCTTTCTATCAACTGGACAGTCTTTAGCTCTAAATCAAGAGAATAAAACAATTTTAGTTGTGATATTCATAACTGAAGACTTCCATAAAAACACATGTGAAAATGCGCTCATACTGCAGACTCGTGGGCTCCATACCCAGCCTGACATTAGAGATCTGACACATTCTCAGTAGCTTTTCTCTGAGTTTATCGAGTTGACTGTGTTCACCTGTTAACCCTCCATGCGTCGTTCACTCTGCCCTGAGAAACTGGCTAAATGTCACTGTATGTTCCCTCCAAACCACGATGTGAAGGTGGGTGGGGGACCGGTTTCCAAGACGACGGGGGTCTCATTTTTCGCCAGCGGCCCATTCCCAACCTGTTACCAAATGAGCCGGAGCAGCACCGCTGAAGCTTCAAAGAGCAGCAGCCTCGGAGCCGCCACAGGGGCTACTAATGTCAGGAAACCCAATACTGCAGCCAGAGCTGGAAGATTTCAGCTTGAGTAGACAGATAGAGAGACAGACAAGTTGTTTAGAGCTTGATTTAGTAAAAGAAAAAGATAAACTGTCTTCTTCAAATCTGGCTGCTCCTCTCTATCTTCAATCCAAGCAATTTATTTTCATCAATTTCCTCTTCCACTGATGGTAGCGTGCATAATTCACATTTTACTTTCTGGGACTTTTCAAAAGTTTCCGTAAAATTCACTTGATAGTTGGATGGAAACATTCAGTAACAAGTCTGCCTCTTCCTCACTCCTTCTTCATCTACTTGCATTTCTTGCTGTCTTTCCTTCGTGCCTGGAGGTCGCAGAGCTTCAAAGTTTATTTCCCTTCATGTTAACTTCTGGACGGATGTTTGAAATGGAGAGAAGAGAAGGATATAGTAGTGCAGAGCGGTCAAAAAAGAAAGCCACATGTACACGAAGAACATGTCGAGATATATTCTGGGTTTTAAAATGAATTCACAACCGGGAGTCAAGAGATGACCCTGCAGTTTCTCAGGTCAGTCGAGAGACTATCTGACGATAAGTCAGAGAAGCTCATGCTTAACTTTCTATTCTTTTTACAAAAAGTAACATTTTTACTCAGAGGTGGGTTGTAATAATGGCATGAAACAGAGCAATGTTACAATAAAGGCACAGGGTCACTCAGACCTCACAGGTTATTGAAAATGCAGGGACTAAAGGTAAAAAGACTTTCCAACAACTCTGTAATTTTGATCCATTATTGGCATATGTCATCATTTTTGTGTGCTGTTCCAAAATATATACACTATAGTTCAATAGTTTGACGTCACCCAGGCAATTTCCAATAAAAACTCACACTTTTATTCATGTGCTAACATAACTGCACAAGGGTTTTCTAATCATCAGTTAACCTTTCAACACCATTAGCTAACACAATGTAGCATTAGAACACAGGAGTGATGGTTGCTGGAAATGTTCCTCTGTACCCCTATGGAGATATTCCATTAAAAATCAGTCATTTCCAGCTAGAATAGTCATTTACCAAATTAACAATGTCTAGACTGTATTATCTGATTCATTTAATGTTATCTTAATTGAAACAACTGCTTTTCTTTCAAAAATAAGGACATTTCTTAGTGACTCCAAACTTTTGAACGGTAGCGTATATTTTTAAAAGTGGCGAAAAATAGATCAGTTCTATGATGTAACAACACCATAGTTAAGGTTTGGTTACATTTAGTCTAAAAGTGATGGAAGTATTGTGGTGATGCTTCAAAAACAAAACACGTTGACTGTTAGTTACACTGACGTTGACTCACAAGCTTTCCACTGCATCAGGAAAAATTTCAAAAAACTTCCCACAAGTGGTTGTCCACTTTTTTTAAAACAAAAATAAAAAAGAGTTAATGTGTATTAAGGAAAATAGAACACTTTTGGATTAAGTTCTGACCTTGCAAACATTTACCTCCTACATCCTATCAGCTGTTTTCATCTGTTCTGTTAGCTTCGTCACCGTACAGCACGCGACATGGCAACCCCGATAGGAAACAATAGTTACAGCTTTCCCCACTGAAAACAGTTACTGAAGACTTTCAATTTTCTCTCAGTCATATGGACAAAGTTGGGCTTCTTCTTCCTTGAGGCTTTTGGCTTTTGACTAACAACAGCTTCTTCTAGTCTGTTTATTACAGCCATGCGTAACGTTTTGTAAACCGCCATCTTCTGACAACACTACAGCCTTGTTTATTTGCTCCAAAGTAGTTCATGGAAACAAGCCTAATTCGGAACTTTTGTTTTTCAAACTTTTTTGCAGTTTTTTTTTTAAATTCTTAATTATATTAATTATATAAGAATACAGCTGAAGATTCAGAGATTGTAATTTAAACAGAAGAAAGACACAAATTTTGCTATTGTTTTCAATTTGCTAACCTATTTTTTAAAATTTTCTCAACTCACATCATCTCAACTTCTCTTAGCTACCTGTCTGTTACCCATCAACCTTTTGTGTCATTCGTGTCAGTATACCTTTGTGTCACATACTAGTAATGATACTTAAAAACTAAATTATTCTCTGAGATGATCTACAAAGAGATTGACCATTTTCTTTGTCAGAATGTTGAACCTTCTCCGCTATCATGTAACAAATATGTCACGCATTAAGTTAGTGTAATTTGTGAGCATGTATCAACTCTTTTTTTAATGCAGAATGGGATCACATTTTAAGTGTGTGTGTGTGTGTGTGTGTGTGTGTGTGTGTGTGTGTGTGTGTGTGTGTGTGTGTGTGTGTGTGTGCATGCGTGCGTGTGTGTGTAGTCACTCCTTCCCTGTCTCCCATATGTGCTGTTCTGGAGAAGCTTACCGTAGGCTTCACTTTTCCATGGAAATGCTCTTGTGTCTGTGTGTAGATGTGTATATCAGTGTGTGTGTAGGTGTGTGTGTGTGTGTGTGTGTGTGTGTGTGTGTGTGTGTGTGTGTGTGTGTGTGTGTGTGTGTGTGTGTGTGTGTTCACTGAAACAACAGCTGGTAAATAGAGAAGTCTCCACTTGCACTCTAAGCCCTTCCCACAGCTTATTTTCAGAACAGATTTCCCGGCTTTGGTCAAAAACTAGATACAGTTGGAGCATCGGTCTTAAACAAGCTGAGGAGGGCTGAAAAATTGTCATCGCCACCTCCCACAGGAAAATGACACACTTCCAGCCTCTATTCATGTCCACTCGTCCCTGTGGACGTCATCTTGTTCTCTCAGCCTGGCCTGGATGCATCTGAGCATCTACTCCTCACGTATCCACCTGACTGTCTGTAGATCCATCTATCTGTCTGGCCGTCCAGGCCTGTGTTCTCTCACCAGGGTTTGATTTCAGGCTGAATCGACGCCCTGTAAGACGAGTCGAAGCCAGCGGCTCCTTCTAGGCTCCAGGGAGGGGAGAGAGGGCGTGCGGCCAGGTTTCATCCCAGGGAGGGTGCAATGTTCTGGGGTTAGGAGTGGCCCGGGGGGCCCCTGGGCACGGTGGAAGGATGGATGGGTGGATCCACTGACTGATGATTGTGTTTCCCCTGAGGCAGGAGACATAGATCACAGCAGGTAGAGAGAGTGATCCCGGGGTTGAGTTAACTATTTCATACTTAACACACTTTATAGAGAGGCTTCGACTGAACTTACTGACCCACACTATGTGTACTCGGTTTGACGTTAACTTTCAAGATCTAAACCAGGTGACTTGACAATTCAGCAGCAGCTTTTAGTTGGTATAGAGTGTATGAGGCAGAAGTTTGTTGAATGCTTGTTCTATGATTATTTACCTGTGCACAAGGCAAGATCTTTACCTCACAAACAACAGTGTCAATTTTCTTGGCAAAAACAACACACACTGACATTCATATGAAGTTATATCAAGCGCGGATTCTTATAGAAACACAATGTTTGTAAAGAGAGATCAGGGTGGTTGGTTAGTCTACAAAACAACAAATTTATACTAACAGTCAACATATGTTTCTTTTTAGAAAAAGGGTTACAAGTGTTTCCTAACTGCTGTGAAATAGTTATTTTATTCCAAACCACGGCCCCTTTGAAAACCCTAATCATGGCATTTTTGGCTCTAAACCAAAGTGGCATCAGTGATTTTTTTTTTAGGAATTTTAAACAACACTAATAAACCAGAAAACCACTCTGAGAGAGCAGTACTCCACCAAGGCTGTTCATTCCTCCATATGGCATTGTCAGAAATGCAGCAATTTATTGGTTTTTTTTTAATGCAGCATTTCTTCATCAGTTATTGATGATCAGAAATCACAGCAACATAGAATGTAACAATTTAATATAAATGTACCCACAAACAAATTGACCTTGCACTGGACACAGGTGTGTGTTATGCATGTGTACGTTATGTATGGATACCGAATCGTGAGACCCAAATATGTAGCGAGTGGCGGGAATTGATGGGACTCAGCAACACCCCCACAATTTAATCAATTGTTCCTTGCACAATTCCCCATGGATGAGTCCCAATAAGTCTGCAGAGGTCGATTTGTAAAAAGATTGCAATCGTATGATTATCAGTAAGCAGAACATAGTATTCACTAGTTGTCATAGTTACAGTGATGCCAGGATGCTATCTTGCAATAATGCAGAAATCTTTACCAAATACATGAATCCAGACTATAAGCCTAATCACTGTCAAAATCTAATCACTTGGTCCTTGTGTTATTTCTGACCTTCCCTAAAAATTTCATCCAAATCCTTAATCCGTAATGTTGCTAACAAACAGACAGACAAACCAACGCCAATCGTCACATAATTCTGTCACATTCCTTAACGAAGAAATTATGGGGTTCAGCTAATCAAAAAAGAGCATTTAAAAAAGATGTATTTTGTCATTCATGTACCTATGAAGTGTCATTGATGTATTTAGAGTATACATATTTAGAGTACTTCTTCATGAAGAAACGCCTATCTGAGTGGTGTAGAAAAACCTGACCTCAGCTCCATCTAACACCTGGGATAAACTGTCACTCAGACCACCAGACAAACCTCATCAGCTTACACCTGAGTCCAACCTGTCTCCTAGAAATTATGTTTCCACAACTAATAGCTAGTGGTTTCAGAGGCATATCGGGGTTAGGAGTTTGGGTATCCACATACATTTGTCCATGTACCATATGTGCTCGGTTACATACAAGCAGCTGTGGCCCCTCTCAGGTTCCTATAGGACTATGTTGCTATGGATACTGCAGATCAATTAGCCTTGGCATGTCTTTTAATCCGGGGGCTGCACAGTGTAGTAGTGGTTAGCACTTTCGCCTTGCAGCAAGAAGATCCCCGGTTCAAATCCCGGCCTGGGCCTGGGATCTTTCTGCGTGGAGTTTGCATGTTCTCCCTGTGCATGAGTGGGTTTTCTCCGGCTTCCTCCCACAGTCCAAAAATATGCTGAGGTTAATTGATTATTCTAAATTGCCCGTAGGTGTGAATGTCATTGTTTGTCTGTATATGTAGCCCTGTGACAGACTGGCGACCTGTCCAGGGTGTCCTCTGCCTTTGCCCGAGTCAGCTGGGATGGGCTCCAGCACCCCCCGTGACCCTAGTGAGGATAAAGCGGTGTATAGAGAATGGATGGATGGATGTCTTTTAATCCAGCAATATCATAACAGCTGCTATAGCTCCAGTCGGATTAACGCAATTACAACTGTTATTAAAGGACACGGTTACCACTAATTCTGAGTCTCTGTCTTTCTGCCTTCCTGACAGTCTCTCATCCTGTGTAATAAGTGGCACTAACGTACCACACAACCCTTTTAGACACCAAATATAGATTCCATTTCCGCTTTAAGAAGGCTGTTTCATTAAGATGAGCTGTGGGAAGTACATTTTGTAATCCTACTTGTCAAATTAACATCAAAGAATTGGCACGAAGAGAGCGGGAGGAAGAACAACTCAGACGGGAAGAAACGTTTACTATAATTGACAGATCATCTAACAAAGGAGTGGAGCAATAAATTAAAATAATGATCTATGACTTCCTTGGTGTTTTATGTTGTTGGCACCAAGTGTGTGCGGTTTGGTGTCTGTCCCACTGCACAATCGAAAGATCTCATGTCAATCAAAGCTTGTGTTTAGTGCTGTGGCCTTTTATCTTGGATGTTCTTTTGATGTTCTATTATTTATTTCAAACAGTGTGCAGACGCAAAGTGTATAATTTAGTGTGTGGCAACACAATCACTTTGGAACCGTGACTGTTAGTGGTTTATCAATGAGCTGTTTCGACCCCGAGGTAGCACTCTGAAAGGTTAACTGAAATACATATATTCATTTTGAAATACCACAGAATACTTTATTTGTTGATATTAATTACTTAACTGCTGCACCTGTTGTGGGCAAAGCTGATGTGAAAATAAGTAAGTGTAAGTGAACTTTTTGACTCTATGCCTCCTGTTTGTTTAGTATTGCAGTTTTTTATTTATGCTGACGGTGTAGCTGACATTAAAGATATCCAAAAAGCTGTTAATGCACCTGCTTCTACTGTTTCTGAGCATATACCTTCGTCTTGTGCTAAATGAGTTGGTACAGTCCATAAATGTTAAAATACCATTTTGGCGGTTATCTTCAGGTCTGATTTATTTCCTGACTGACAGTGTCTAGTAAATAGTTTTAAGCATAAATCACTGGGAGTTGTTTCCTCCTGTGTTTTAAGAGGTTGGCAAACAACTTTTGGTGTGTTATTAACTCCATCTGGTCTTGGGTGTGTCGTAGCCACATGTACATCAAGCACAGGAAATCCAAGATGATTAATCTATCCTGTTTGGAAAATTTAGATGCATTTACACACAGAGGAGTGCAAATAAACATGTATGAAAGTGAGAATGGGATCAGAATCACTTTGAATCAAATCATCTGTGTCACATGGAGTTTAGCAACAAAACCATTATGTGACAGCTTGTGCCAGTTTTCTTATGTGAACTACGCTATGCTTTTCTCCACTTCCTGTGACACTGAGTGACAGTCTCACTTTGTCACAGAGGGAGCAGCGACTAGCCTGAGGCCTGGGTGAGGGAGAGGGAGGCCGAGGGGGGAAGGTTCACCTCAGCTTTGAAGCAGTTTCAGGTATCTGTGTGCCAGGCAGGTAGACAGGCAGCCCTCAGCCTATAGCCCACGATACCCGCCTAGTGTATGTGTGTGTGTGTGTGTCTGTCTAATAGCAGGTCTCTGGGGAGGTCTCTGGTGGTCGCAGAGCTCTGTCTTGATACATGAAGGATGGTCTTGTCACCCTCTCTACTTTCTTTACCCTTCTCTACTTTCTACCACTCTATTCCCCACTCCTCACCCACTTTCCGCCGCAACTCACTATAGTCGAGATAACGCAGCTGAAAGACACAAGTATCATTTCTATATTGAACAAATATGACTGGCAATCTGACAGAAGTCATATCCAAACTTTATTCTGCTCATCTTTCAGTACCTTTTTCTATTCAGCACAAGAATATCACAAACTGTGTGGTAAAGAACTGCCATATCTTCCTGAAACCCTCCATGCTCCCGCTTGCACTTCTTCAATTTCTCACAATAATGTCCTCCTGATATTATGTCATCTGCTACTTCTTTTTTGGGGGTTATCGCTGCTTTGTCGACTTTTATCTGCCATGACAGATTTTTGGCATCCCAGCAATATTTTCAGGTGACTCTGTCCTGTCTGACCTTCTTCATGGTCTTCAAACTACCAATATTCTGTGAGGCTGCCTCTGTCATTGCTGGCAGTGAGTCAAACACTTATATAGCAGCCTACAGAGGCATGAATAAAACATCGAGGCACTGGCATGTATCAGTGTGTGAGGGTGAACCCTGTTACATCTGTTTTTAAAGTATCATATTAGGGTATTCCATTGCATACAGACAGGGCTAGGTACAGTAAATAAGAAATAGCATATCCTCAAGTAAACTGTTAAAGAAATCATACCCACAAGTTGTTGCTTCACTGTGAGGAGGTGGCTGATTTAATGTAGTTTTTGCTCTTCAAACCTGCTAGATACGCTCAGTTTCAGATCACATTATAATTCCAAGAAACCCAAGTTATGGAGTGCAGCATCATAAAATGTAAAATGTATTTAAGCATATGTGTGTTTGGAGCAGATGAAATACATGATCAAAGAAAGACAAAGTGATAATGTTACAGGCCATTGCACCTCACTGATTCTGTGATACCTGGATGTTGATGTTCCCAATGACAGGGCAGAACGTTACACCTAAATTATGCAAAAGGCAGTTTTCTGATGCGGGCCTGACAACTGTCGCCTCTCACAGCTGTCTCTGATCGTATAGATAGAAACTAAACACAGTCTTTTCTGCATAAGTTATGATTGTGTAACGTTTCATTACAGCAACGCCAGTAAAAAGAAACAAATCCATTTATGTGTTTGATAAAACCAGACCTATCTTTATTTTCCTGCCAGCCCTGGGTTTACATTTCATTCAAAGACAATAAATTAATATACAAACAAAAATCTTTTATTGTATTGCAGTCTGAAAAAAGGTCATATTTTATATTTCAGTACACTCAATCATAGATGATTCTATAAATCTATTAAAACATTTGCTTTAAGTGCTTATTTTTTTTGCCTTTGTTCATTGTCACCTTTCAGAATGTATAATTTATTTTATTTTTTCGTTAACTTCAGTGAAAGGCAGAGAGAGCTGTTGTTTTTGGCCTCCAGCTATTACACACTTGCAAGGTGTGAAGCGGCAAATGAGACAGGTAACAGAGCATGTAAACACACATAAACACACACAGTAGCAGACACCCTGAGGCATGGTGGTGAGCTGAGTAGAACAGGTTTGGAGGTAGAGGGCTGCCATGAGGGCACCATATGGAGGATGATGACTAAGTCAGAACTGTGTATCTCATAAACTTTTTCTAACTTCATTCTCTTTTTGTCACTTCTTTCTCTGTCTCCTCTCTTTACAGTGGGACCATCAGCAATCTATGATATAGTTTGATGTTATTATTATTATAATAACAATAATCTTAATATTTTAATATTATTGTGATAGTAGATTAAAACTCAATCAGAGTATATAGGGCAACTTTTATGCGTCATGTTATTTGCTGGACAGATGATTTTCAAGTCGTTTTATTGATGTGTCATTCAGAAGTGCTGAAATGTCTGATATTAATCCCATCATTGTTAATATTATTTCAATTTCCAGTAAAGAAATGTACCATATTTTTTGAGAGTAAGTCGTTAAGCATAAGTCTGTGAAGATTCTCAGTCATCCAAGTTATGGTAATCGTAGGCTCTTCAGTAAAAATCAGCTGGACTTCTCTTGTACGTTTTTGAAGATATTTCACCCTCATCCAACAGGCTTGTTCAGTTCTAACTGACTGATGGGGACAACTAGAATATATAACCACTCCAGGTCCATGTCTAGTGGCCCATTAATGACCAGGACTCACCTGTCTCCTCGTGTGAATTGTTGTGAAATCAGGTGGTCCACCACCAATAACAGCAATCATGGAGATGGAGGTGCCAGTTTGCACAACAAGGAATGTGAATCTGCCAAATCAGGAGAGACTCAAGATGTTAACGATGCTGAAACTTTCTGGGGAGAGACCTTATCACTGCATTATAGGTGTTTGATAAGTGGTATCGCAAACCCCCTCCTCTGTATAGAGATGACTGCCCCAATTTCACATAGATGGCTTCCTTCACTCCTCTCTCAAACCATCTGTCCACTCTGTCAAAAATGTGGACATTGGTGTCTTCAAAGGAATGTCCTTCGTCCTTCAGATGTTCATCAAGCACACATTTATATATTAGTTCTGCTACTTCAGTGTGAACACATCACTACGAAGATGTAACCCTTTGGTAGACTATCACTTATGTCACTTAAATGAGGAAGCTGTGTTATACTACAACAGTTTTAATACTATTATACAATACACCACACTGTCAATATTGTATTATGGTTACAACTGGAGCTACCAACACTACCCCAAACCTCAAAACACCATCTACCACAGTATCATTTGATTTATTACTACAGAAAGCTGTCCCCCTCACCACTCTTGGCTACATGGAATCATGGGGCGTTCATCTAGAGGTCATTGGTACACCCATGTCTGCATTTATAAAACTTCAAAACTTAGTGTGCTTCATTGAGTTTACATCTTACAGCCATGACTCCAGATCACAGGAGAGACGAGCTTTAAAATTACATGTTTCAACTCTTCTGAACCATGGATGACTTCCTTTCCACTACCGTGCCCTTTTCTACTGACATGAGCTGGAGGTCATAGTTAGGGATGCTTATTCCTCTGAGACGTTTGTACTAGTTAATATTCTAAATAATATGACTGATTGTTAAAATAATTGCGGCTGAAATTATTGTTTTGTCAGTGATCTTGTGTAATTTGTTCTCCAGTAAACAGATCTACCTTGACCTCAGTGAGATTTTGTGAATAAATGAATCTTAATTAACCACCAGGGTAAAAAAAGTAAATGCATAGAAAGGATACCAGTTCAGAAAATATACACTGTGACTGTGTTTGCTTTAGCATAGTCTCAGATGCACAGGGTTTACTGTATTTCTGACCCATTTGGAATAATATTTAGATTACAGTTGGACGCAATGCCCTGCAGGTGTAGTATCATTTGCTACAGGCCTCCTCCTTCTTCATCATCTTCCTCTTCTTTGAGTAAATATGACAGCCAAGTGTGTGTCATGGTGGATTCACAGTTTCCACCATCCCTCCTCCTACTGTATGTCATGTTGGTGTGTAATAAACCTCCTTGCTGCGCCTCCATCTCACTTCTACAGCTCTGTCAGTGTGTTTGTTACCATGAATGGGATTTAGTGTCACACACAGAGAGCCAAGGCTTCTTACAGCATGTTCTCACACACCCCTGTCCCTCCCTAACCGAGCTGCATGTGTGTGTTTGTGTGAGTGTGTGTCAGGTAGGTTAATGCAGCGCTGTCATCAAAAGCCTTATCTCTGTTGGACAGGATTCAGCGCTCCACCTCAGTGTCAACTTAACACACAAGCATGCACACACACAGACACAGTTAAAATAACATGGCTTACGTCTTGGCACCTCATTAACGTTTCCCTGAAAGTTAAAGTCACTGCAAACACCAACAAACTTTATTTGGTTACTTGTCAGACATGTCTGTGTGTGTGTCTACATGTAAGCGCTGGGATTGCAGATCATGTTGGTTTGAGCTTTGGAAAATTAATGCCTTAAATATTTGTGGAACCATGGCTGAGCTGTGATCCTTCCACATCCGAAGCTGCTGACTGCCAGCACAGAAATGAGTGAAGTTTGAGATCTCATAGTGTTTTCGTGTGCTTTACTTTTGTGACACAAGAGAACAAGAAAATACACTCTAGCACTTGCTTCTGTTTCTATTCTTCAAATGGTGAACGATGAATGTGTTGATATTTAGTACACTGACAGTCATTAAAAACTTTGAGACCATATTTTTCAACATAATTTTTATTTTGAAGCCCGAAACTGGATTTTCTTCATATGAATCTTTTTTTTTTAGCATATTGGCATACAGAAGAAAAAGCTAAAGTTTCAAGAATGATTTCAAAATAAAGAATTTCACAAAAGAAAACGGCACCTGCCAAACACAAAGTCACAACAGTCAATACCGAGTATGGCCTCCATTTGCTTCGATGCAGGCAGCAATCCGTCGGCGCATGCTTTGGACCCGGCTTCTGATTGTGGGTTGGGAACAGCCCATACGCCTGGCTACATCACTGTAGCTCAAACCGGCCTCCACCATACCCAGTGCCCGGAGACGTTGTTCATGTGATAGACGCGGCATGATGCTGTTCACTGGACTAACAATGGTGGCCTTTTTTGGGCCTTTATATAGGCCTTCAAAACCCATTCTCAAATTGTGCAGATACTCACTGAGTATTCCTTGGTGTGTATTTGATTCACTTTTGCAAAGTGACCAACCCATGTGTAATGAATCATGACAAAATGACAACTCATCCTTATCTCAACTACCAGGGCACTAGATCATCAGTAAATCCACAATGAATAATTACAACCCCCCTACAGGTAGAATTCTGCGTACATTTCTATGTCAAAGTTTCTATTGACTGTCAGTATATTTTGAATTGGATATTTGGTCTCTTAGTGGTTTCTTTTATTCCTTTTCTTGCTACTTTCTGAAATGTCTTCACCACCAGAGAACCTCACTTTCTTGGAAATGTGATCTTGCAGCAAGAGGAATGGCAACAAAGGATATTACACATCTGCCTTTGGATACATAGAGGTACTCCTGAGTACAGCAATAGTCATGGCTAAATGTATTGTGTTTTCAGGTTATCTGTCCTTCACACTGTCTTATATTCATGAATGGAATATTTTAGGAATGCTTTTAATTTATTTAAAATTTGATACAATAATTGGCTCAGATTCAAGGATGAACTGGTTAGATTTTAGTGTTAAAAGGCCAATGTGACCCCTCAAAATACACTTTTAGCCCATAATTCATATAGAGTTATAGTTTCTGACGCAGTAAAATAATGAAGTGATTCTATTTTTAAAAATGCATTCAAATACAGTGCCTTGTGAAAGTATTCGGCCCCCTTGAACTTTTCAACCTTTCGCCACATTTCAGGCTTCAAACATAACAATATAAAATTTTAATTTTTTGTCAAGCATCAACAACAATTGGGACACAATTGTGAAGTGGAATGAAATTTATTGGATATTTTATACTTTTTTTTTTATTATTATTCGGCCCCTTTACTTTCAGTGCAGCAAACTCACTCCAGAAGTTCAGTGAGGATCTCTGAATGATCCAATGTTGTCCTAAATGACTGATGATGATAAATAGAATCCACCTGTGTGTGTAATCAAGTCTCCATATAAATGCACCTGTTCTGTGATAGTCTCAGGGTTCTGTTTAAAGTGCAGAGAGCATCATGAAGACCAAGGAACACACCAGGCAGGTCCGAGATACTGTTGTGGAGAAGTTTAAAGCCGGATTTGGATACAAAAACATTTCCCAAGCTTTAAACATCTCAAGGAGCACTGTGCAAGCAATCATATTGAAATGGAAGGAGTATCAGACCACTGCAACTCTACCTAGACCCGGCCGTTCCTCTAAACTTTCACCTCGAACAAGGAGAAGACTGATCAGAGATGCAGCCAAGAGGCCCATGATCACTCTGGATGAACTGCAGAGATCTACAGCTGAGGTGGGAGAGTCTGTCCATAGGACAACAATCAGTCGTACACTGCACAAATCTGGCCTTTATGGAAGAGTGGCAAGAAGAAAGCCATTTCTCAAAGATATCCATAAAAAGTCTCATTTGAAGTTTGCCACAAGCCACCTGGGAGACACACCAAACATGTGGAAGAAGGTGCTCTGGTCAGATGAAACCAAAATGGAACTTTTTGGCCACAATGCAAACCGATATGTTTGGCGTAAAAGCAACACAGCTCATCACCCTGAACACACCATCCCCACTGTCAAACATGGTGGTGGCAGCCTCATGGTTTGGGCCTGCTTTTCTTCAGCAGGGACAGGGAAGATGGTTCAAATTGATGGGAAGATGAATGGAGCCAAATACGGGAGCATTCTGGAAGAAAACCTGTTGGAGTCTGCAAAAGACCTGAGACTGGGACGGAGATTTATCTTCCAACAGGACAATGATCCAAAACATAAAGTCAAATCTACAATGGAATGGTTCACAAATAAACGTATCCAGGTGTTAGAATGGCCAAGTCAAAGTCCAGACCTGAATCCAATCGAGAATCTGTGGGCAGAGCTGAAGACTGCTGTTCACAAACGCTCTCCATCCAACCTCACTGAGCTCGAGCTGTTTTGCAAGGAAGAATGGGCAAGAATTTCAGTCTCTCGATGTGCAAAACTGATAGAGACATACCCCAAGCGACTTGCAGCTGTAATTGCAGCAAAAGGTGGCGCTGCAAAGTATTAATGCAAGGGGGCCGAATAATATCGCACGCCCCACTTTTCAGGTTTTTATTTGTTAAAAAAGTTTAAATTAACCAATAAATTTCGTTCCACTTCACGATTGTGTCCCACTTGTTGTTGATTCTTGACAAAAAATTCAAATTTTATATCTTTATGTTTGAAGCCTGAAATGTGGCGAAAGGTTGAAAAGTTCAAGGGGGCCGAATACTTTCACAAGGCACTGTATATGCGATAACAATGTTCTGCACAAACACATTTGTGGCAGTTACTCTGCACATCATCTCAGGAACAAGTCAGGTCACTGGTTTGTTGGAAGCAAAAAAAAGTGACTTCCATCTGAGAAAAAGATTAATCTGAGCAATTTACAAGGCAAGCTTAAATATTATGGTTAGGATCACATGGCATTATTCATTATGCAATTTTATCTGACAGGGAAAAAGCAGAAGTTGAGACCATATTTTAAATTTGGTCAGATGCTAAACAGTATTACTAATGGCGGCTGTGGCTCAGGTGGTAGAACGGGTCGTCCAATGATTGAAGGGTCAGCAGTTCAATTCCCACTCTGACCTAGTCATGTGCTGTTGTGTCCTTGGGCAAGACACTTTGCCTCACACTGGTGTGTGAATGTCAGTGGTGGTTGGAGGGGCCGTAGGCGTGGATTGGCAGCCACACTTCCGTCAGTCTGCCCCAGGGCAGCTGTGGATACAAATGTAGCTTACCACCACCAGAGTGAGAATGTGTGAGTGAATGAATAATGGATCCATTGTGAAGTGCTTTGAGTGCCCAGAAAAGCGCTATATAAATCTAATCCATTATTAATGTGAATATTTGGCTCCTCTGTGCTGTGGGGCTTAAGTTGTGTATAAAGCCTCCATGTACTAAAATTTGTTACTTCTTTGCATTAACATCCACCTCTCAGGGTGTCCTATGGAGTCTGGACCAGGATGATGCCAGTGGATCCTTTGGGTACTGTGGTTGTGCAGTGGGGTCTCTGGGAATCAAACTTGTTCCACTGCATCCTGTTGATGCTTGATCAGAACGGGTTCTAGGAGGTTTGGAGGTCAAATCAACATCTTGGGCGATTGTCATGTTCCGCAAGATGTTCCAGATTATTTGATGTTTTTGTGATGTGAGAGCAAGACATCTTTTTCTCACTCTGCCCCTTCAGCCTGGAACTCACTTCAGCAGAGTCTGAAGCTGTCCCACTTGATTGACCTGGAGGACTTTAAACGTCTTTTAAACACTATGGAAATATCATCTTTTAGGATTTGTTCTTGTTCTTAGTGTTTTTACATTTTGACTTCATTGCTTGGAACTTTGCACATCCATTTTAATGTCTATGTTGTGTTTTGTCATGACCCTGTTTGTCTGGAACTCAGTGTTGTATTGTTATATTGTCCAGTACAGGTCCCTTAGTGTTGTCTGTCAGTGACTCAATGTTGTCTTATGTTATTTAAGGGCAGGTCTCTCTTGAGAATGAGACTCTGTGTCTCAATGAGACTACCGGTATAAATAAAGGCTAAATAAAAATAAAAAATGTGGTGGGTTGCATTTTCCTGTGGGGGTATGCCAGTGACATTCAAGTTTTCCATTTGCATGAAGGAGTGTGCTTGTTTTGGGACAATGTTTATTTGGGTGTCCAAGTTCTTATTAACATGGATGTCAAAATGTAAGATTTTCCAGCAGAACATCACATGGCACCAATATGATCACTGTTGTTCACTTTACCTGTCAGTGGTTGTAATGTTGTGACTGATTGGTGCGTACAAGAAGCTTCACTCTTCACTGTATCTATTCACAGAGAGTCTGTCCCTGTTTGTCCTCTCTGTGTCTCTGTCTGGGCGTGGCCACCTGTTGCAGGCAAAAAAACAGACTCACTGGAGCTTCATTCACTAATCACGTGCTGGAGTACGTCAGCTCTGGTTCATTACTCCACTCCTCACCAGATTGTTCCACCTGCTCCTGCTCCTGGTCCTGCGGCAGTATCGGCAGCCAACACCTCCCTGGTAGTATCTGCAATCTATGTGTTAGCAACTTTATTGTGCCTCAGATCCCAGTCATTCCAGCCTCTTGCCAATCTCATCTGGCAACTCACTATGTTCACTTCCTCCGTCTCCATACAGTACAAGACTCCCACGCCCGCCATTCATCTGCAACAGCTCCCTCATTTCTGAAATTAATTTCTCTGTTTTTCACAAAGACCGTTTTTTTATAATAAACTATTTAAAACTGCACAAGTAGCTTGGTATATGGGTCTAAAAATAAGCCAACAACAGTATCCCAGGCAAATAATGTAGCTGCAAGGGGACACAAGCCAGTGTCTTATTGTGCCGGTCCCAAGCCCGGATAAATACAGAGGGTTGTGTCAGGAAGGGCATCCGACGTAAAACTTTGGCCAAATCAAACATGCGAATAAAATGTATGACTTCCATACCGGATCGGTTGAGGCCCGGGTTAACAACGACCGCCATCGGTGCTGTCGACCTACAGGGTGCCGGTGGAAAATGGACTTCTGTTGGTCAAAGAAGGAGGGGAGGAAGATGTGTTCGTAGGAAGAGAGAGAAGAGGAACACCAAGAGTCTAGGACTGAGAGTAGGGACTTTGAATGTTGGAACTATGACAGGAAAAGGTAGAGAGCTGGTTGACATGATGCAGAGGAGGAAGGTGGACATACTGTGTGTCCAGGAGACCAGGTGGAAAGGTAGTAAAGCTAGAAGTTTAGGAGCAGGGTTCAAGTTGTTTTATCATGGTGTAGATAGGAAGAGAAATGGAGTAGGAGTTATCTTGAAGGAGGAGTTTGTTAGGAATGTCCTGGAGGTAAAAAGACTGTCAGATCGAGTGATGAGCCTGAAGCTAGAAATCGAAGGTGTGATGTATAATGTTGTTAGTGGGTATGCTCCACAGGTAGGATGTGAGCTGGAGGAGAAGCAGAAATTCTGGTTGGACCTTGATGAAGTGATGCAGAGCATCCCTAGAAGTGAGAGAGTTGTCATTGGTGCAGACTTCAATGGACATGTTGGTGCAGGAAACAGAGATGATGAGGAGGTCAGGGGCAGGTTTGGTATCCAGGAGAGGAACGCAGAAGGACAGATGGTGGTTGACTTTGCAAAAAGGATGGAAATGGCTGTAGTGAATACTTTCTTCCAGAAGAGGCAGGAACATAGGGTGACCTATAAGAGTGGAGGTAGGAGCACACAGGTAGACTACATCTTGTGTAGACGGTATAATCTGAAGGAGATCAGTGACTGCAAAGTAGTGGTAGATGAGAGTGTAGCGAAACAGCATAGGATGGTGGTGTGTAGGATGACCCTGGTGGTGAAGAAGATGAAGAGGGCAAAGGCAGAGCAGAGGACCAAATAGTGGAAGCTGAAAAAGGAAGAGTGTTGTATGACTTTCAGGAAAGAGTTGAGGCAGGCTTTGGGTGGTCAGGAGGTGCTTCCAGATGACTGGACAACTACAGCAAATGTGATCAGGGAGACAGGTCGGAGAGTACTTGGTGTGTCATCTGGAAGGAAAGGAGATAAGGAGACTTGGTGGTGGAATGAGGAGGTGCAGGAGTGGATCCAGAGAAAGAGGTTAGCCAAGAAGAAGTGGGACACTGAGAGGACTGAAGAGAGTAGACAGGAGTACAGGGAGATGCAGCGTAAGGTGAAAGTAGAGGTGGCAAAGGCCAAACAAGGGGCTTACAATGACTTGTATGGTAGGTTGGACAGTAAGGAGGGAGAGACTGACCTGTATAGGTTGGCAAGGCAGAGAGACAGAGATGGGAAGGACGTACAGCAGGTTAGGATGACAAAGGATAAGGATGGAAGTGTGTTGACAGGTGCCAGTAGTGTGATGGGAAGATGGAAAGAGTACTTTGAAGAGTTGATGAATGAGGAAAATGAGAGAGAACAAAGAGTAGAAGAGGTGACTGTTGTGGACCAGGAAGTAGCAAAGATTAGTAAGGATGCAGTGAGGAGGGCATTGAAGAGGATTAAGAGTGGAAAGGCACTTGGTCCTGATGATATACCTGTGGAGGTATGGAAGTGTATCGGAGCAGCCCGATCTCACGAGGATTCGTGAAACTGTCACGTAAATTTTTGTTTCGGTTTCGTGCGCACCAACACGATTTCGTCATGTTTTTCGTGCCGCTCACCACGAAATGCACACCAATGTATTTTAAACGGCGGACTTTTCGTGCCACTCAGAACGTATTTCAAAAGAATGTGTGTATTATATTTTTAATGTAAAACCGCGGCGAATCCAACGCTATATTTTGCATGACATCGTCCCTAAACATAACCCTAACCATAATCCTAACCATAACCTAACCATAACCCGGTGGTACACTTACCAATTTGCATAGGAATTTCAAGAATGTCCGGCGGCCGGCGGCCGCAAATGCAATCACACAAGCAGTATACGCCGATGGACAGCTTAGATCGTCATGAATCCGCCGGTATAAACCACTTTCAGATGTGATTACCACAGCGAAAAACATTTCGTGGTGAGCGGCACGAAAAACATGACGAAATCGTGTTGGTGCGCACGAAACCGAAACTAAAACTTACGTGACAGTTTCACGAATCCCCGTGAGACCGGGTTGATCGGAGAGGTAGCAGTAGAGTTTCTGACTGGGTTGTTCAACAGGATCTTAGATAGTGAGAAGATGCCCGAGGAATGGAGGAGAAGTGTGCTGGTGCCCATCTTTAAGAGCAAGGGAGATGTGCAGAGTTATGGCAACTACAGAGAAATAAAGCTGATGAGCCACACAATGAAGCTATGGGAAAGAGTAGTTGAAGCTAGACTAAGGGCAGAGGTGAACATCTGTGAGCAGCAGTATGGTTTCATGCCAAGGAAGAGTACAACAGATGCAATATTTGCTTTGAGGATGTTGATAGAGAAGTACAGAGAAGGTCAGAAGGAGCTGCATTGTGTCTTTGTAGATCTGGAGGAAGCTTATGACAGGGTGCCCAGAGAGGAACTGTGGTTTTGTATGAGGAAGTCTGGAGTGGCAGAGAAGTATGTTAGAGTGGTGCAGGACATGTATGAGGACTATAAGACAGTGGTGAGGTGTGCTGTAGGTGTGACAGAGGAGTTCAAGGCGGAGGTGGGACTACATCAGGGATCAGCTCTGAGCCCCTTCTTGTTTGCTATGGTGATGGACAGGATGACAGACGAGGTTAGACAGGAGTCTCCATGGACTTTGCAGATGACATTGTGATCTGTAGTGAGAGCAGGGAACAGGTGGAGGAGAAGCTGGAGGCATGGAGGTTTGCCCTGGAAAGGAGAGGAATGAAGGTTAGCCGCAGCAAGACGGCAGATCTCTGTGTGAATGAGAGGGACCCAAGTGGAAGAGTGAGGTTACAGGAAGAAGAGATCAAGAAGGTGGAGGATTTTAAGTACTTAGGGTCAACAGTCCAGAGCAATGGAGAGTGTGGAAAAGAGGTGAAGAAGCGTGTACAGGCAGGCTGGAACGGCTGGAGAAAAGTGTCAGGTGTGATATGTGATAGAAGAGTTTCAGCTAAAATGAAAGGGAAGGTTTACAAAACTGTGGTGAGACCAGCCATGTTGTTTGGTCTGGAGACAGTGTCCCTGAGGAAAAGACAGGAGGCAGAGCTGGAGGTAGCAGAACTGAAGATGCTGAGGTTCTCTTTGGGAGTGACCAGGATGGATAGGATCAGGAATGAGTACATCAGAGGGACAGCACATGTTAGAGGCTTTGGAGATAAAGTCAGAGAGGCCAGACTGAGATGGTTTGGACATGTCCAGAGGAGAGAGAGTGAATATATTGGTAAAAGGATGCTGAGTTTCCCACTGCCAGGCAGGAGGCCTAGAGGAAGACCAAAGAGGAGGCTTATGGATGTGGTTAAAGAGGACATGAAGGTAGTTGGTGTGAGAGAAGAGAATGCAGAAGACAGGGTTAGATGGAGGCAATTGATTCGCTGTGGCGACCCCTGAGGGGAAAAGCCGAAAGGAAAAGAAGAAGTATTCCAGGCAAATCAAATATTATGTTGAATGCTTTAGTCTTCTTCTCTTTCACAGTAGAGAAATCAACCATTTTTAGACTGCAAATGAGGCTTCTCCCCTCTTAATTTCACTCACAGCTACCTTTCTTTCTCTACTATGACTGACCAGTGTTTGCAGCGCATCTTTAACGCACCACTTATCTGTTAACTGCTATCTACAACATGAGGATTATTGTAGCCTCTAATTTTGAGAACAGAAAGCACTATCTGTTTTACACTGAACCTACAGGGGTGCCCACTTAACAATATCCACCCTTAATGATAATATTAACGTGTACCAAGGCGAGTCAAGCAGAACAATTAGAGTCAAGCGGCCACAGAGTGTTTGGCAGCTTATCGCAGCACTGCTACAGTCAAAGACAATTGGTATTATCTGTGAAACAACTTATTATGGAGACTATCACAGCAGCACACACAGGCAAACACTGCTATACACACAGAGGCAAACACACACTGGTTTATCTGTGAGGTCAAACCTATTATTAACCCCAGGGGTCTTGGTATTAAACTCTTCCTCCTGACGACAAAAGATCCTCCTGAAGAGAATAACAATCACACAACTGCTGAAGAGGAAGCCTGATAGCTTCTTAAAAAGAGCAAGCCACATGAAAAAGATAAATAAAGCCATGATTGCCTCCTCCTCCTCTTCCTCCTTCCTCCCACTCGGTGCATACACACCCTGAGGCTCATGAGTAAAGGCTTGGTGTCAGGTGAAGCACAATTTGGACTTACCACCGTCTCTATTGTCGATGCCCTTTTATGTGTCATATTAGTTACAGTGAGACAAAGGTGGGATCGAACCAGCGGAAACCAGGTACAGCAGAGGAGAGAGGAAAGCAGGGGAAGACTGAGGAGGAGAGCGCAGCGGAGGGAGCGGAAGCATTCATGTTAATATCAAGTTATTTTTCCATCAAGGTCAGTAGGACAGGAACCCCTTGTGGCACACACACACGAACACATAAAGACAAAAACACATCACCCAGAGGGAAACACTTATGAAAGATAAAGCAGCTGTAGTGTCCTAGAAATGGGAATTAGACCCACAGGATGTCAAAGGATCGCATTTGGATGACAGTTTTATCTTATTTATTACATATTTGGTCTTGTTATTGCTGTTTTTATTGTCTTCGACTCAGCTAGAGCTGTCAGTGATTCTCAACATTAACCACACAAAAGCCACATATTTTCTCATTTAATAAACATTGTGTGCATCTCATTGTGGTCTTTCCTCATGTAGCCATTTGGAAAGTTACGCTATATACGGAAAGCAAGTTCTATGAACTGCAGGACGTGTAAGATTGGGTGATTTCTGATGCCAACTCTACCACACCGGAGAGGAGAAGAGGTTCCTCCACCCAACCTCAGGGGAATGAAACCTGACTGATGGGAACACGGCTGACCAGTGGAAGGATGCAGAAATAAACAATGAGGCTGCATTTTTCACCTGCTCCTCTTCTGCACGAGAAGGAAGAGGTGAACTAAAAATATTTTGATAAGGGGGTTGTGATATCAGTGATAGTCTAGTCTTCTTCCTGTTCCAGTTTGCGACACTGATGAGACTAAACCCCAAGACAAACTGAGACTGGACAGTGTGTGTGTGGTTACTTGTATAAGCGTTGCAGGGGTGACCTGTTTATGCAGTCCCATTGTGGAGATTTCCCACCCACGTAGGGATGAAAAAATCCGGTCTTCAGATTAACCCTTTAATTCAGGGGTAAGACTTTGAATGTAGAGGTTTAGGTGAGGTCAGGGTAAGGTTTAGGATAAGCCCTCAGAGTATGAGCAGTCCTTGGTTTAGAGGAGGTCTGGGGTTTATTCCTGAAATCTAAGTCTAGCATCACAGGCTGATCAATTAACGATGCAATGTAAGAAGTACCATATACATAGACTATTGTTGGCGCACTGTCAAAAACACCAAGTTTGGATGTTTTAAGCCCAATTAATGGTTGTTTTCACCAGTCATACACTACCCCCAAATGTTTGGGGTCACTTAGAAATGTCCTTATTCTCAAAAGAAAAGTTTTTTTTTTCAATGAAGATAACAGAATCATTCTGAAACCCAGTCTAGACATTGTTAATGTGGTAAATGACTATTCTGGCTGGAAACAGCTGATTTTTAATGGAATATCTACATATGGGTTCAGAGGAAGAGCTCCCTACTGGCCCATATGTATATTGGAAGTACATGTGATAATAATGGTCATTTTAATACTCCACCACAATGTAATTCAATCAAACAAGACTGATCTGTGGTAAAGTTTGTATTCATAAAGATTAAAAGATTGTACATTTTTATAACCTATTCAAAACACCTCTTAATTTGATGCACTCAAGTTCATTGTCACCTTAATAATTAACATGACCTTTCTGACAAAATTAGATTTCTACAGTGCAAGTAGAATTTATGGCAGAGCTGTAGCTGCTGAATTAAAGCCATATATTTTGAACAATACAAAGAAGCTCATTTTAGCAGTTAATCTGACTGAAATACTGTTTTGTTTGACTCCATTGAAGTGCTTCAGTTGGCTTGCTTTATGGAACAATAAGACTTTTCTTTTACAGTACTAAGAAAAATCTACATAAAGCCACCAAGTTGGACGTTAGAAAGAGTGAAATTATCTGCCAAATTTTGGAGCAAACAAATGAACAAAAGGTTACATCTATTTTTCGCAGGAGTGGAGGAGTTATTATCTGCTGCCACTGGAAAAACAAACTATGTATGTTACAATATGTATGAAGTCACTGTGTTGCTCAGTTGTGACTCCTCTCAGTCTCACTTTAAATAATGTTTGAATCTCAGTGGATCCCACACAGCTGTGACCTGGGTGTAGCTTACAAACAGCTGCCATGTTTAGTCTAAAGTTTCCATTCTGAAGGAAGCGTTAGGAAAAGTCAAATTTCGATGTCCAAGTAGAACACAAATATAAACCACAAAGAAGACTCCCACTTGATACGATTGCTTGCTCTGGCTGTGTTTCTGCTGCTACCATTTATAGGCAGTTCCACAAACTCTGTAGTAACATTATATGAACCAAGACTGGTTATTTCTCTGCTGTAACTATGAACTGGATACATAGATTTTCAGTAATTACTCTGCTTATCGATGTAGTAACTTTACAATCCTTACTTACAACATTTCACTGTAACTGCAGCGATGTGCTAGCCTAGCCATGCTAGACCCATGTTTCTGATGGCACAAGGGTCTAGGGAAGCTCGACAGGGAGGGAGGCGGGCTAAAAGGTTGTCTATCAAATCACTCTGCAGCAATTGGGTAGGTATACAACCCATCAACGCAACGAATAGGCTGACGTAGTTCCGAGAGCACCGGCGGATTGTGACTAAGTCCCATTAGCTTCCCAACCAGCGGAGCCGCGGAGCCAACTGGTATATTAAGGATTTGCCATATCCTGTCGGCATAAGTCCAAGGTAGTGTCTACAGATACGGACCCGTACCCGTAGCCTGTGGCCTACGGCACTTTCCCTTACCATAAATATTAATGAGCCGGCTGATGAACGCGCTTCGTGATTGGCTGGTAATCCGACGGATATAAATATTAATGAGCCGTACATAAATATTAATGGTTCATCGTTGTCTGTGGAAAAGTCCAACATCACTATCTGATTTTTTCACGGACAGCGATTTGGGGGTTGAAATCAGCACTACTATTAAAAATAGCAAAACTTTTTATTCACGTGACCCTGTTCTAATAAAGCACAAACAGCAAACAAAACAAATGGCGGAACTAACAGCCAGCAAACTACACGTATTTTTTTACCTTCAAAAGTAGCGACAGACTATTACATATTAACAACCTAAACAAAACCTTGACGTATTTTCTGCGTCTGTCAACACAGACACTGTCACAGTTGCTTTAATGTTAGCGGACTCTGTTGAATGGCTAATTTACATCACCACAAACAAATCTCACAATATCACAGTAAATCGAGTTTGTGGGTTTTATTAATTCACGCCGAATTAAAGAGCTGCTCCTCACCATTCACGAGTGTTTGTTTCATATTCGACATCCTTAACTTTATCTTGTAAATTAGCGTCCGAAATTAAATGGGAACATTTGCAATGGAGTTCGTCAGCCGCTTCCACCACTAAACACGGTAAACTAATTAATAGGAACTGGACTTCAAACAATTTAGACACGGCGTCTAAAAGCGTAAAAACTACATTGTCTAAAGTGTGAGAGGAGACGGTGTATTTTTGGTTAAATTATACAATGTTCGCCGTCAAAGTCATTCATATAAACTGCCTGTAATGTGCAGCAAATAGTAGTTAACCGGCGCCAGCTCTTCAGTGACCTTAACGGGTCCGTACCTCTAGTACAGATGCTACGGGTACGGGTCCGTACCTCTAGCATCAACCTAAGTCCAAATACGTCTTTCTTCTCAATGAAACACTTAAAGGCATTATGGAGGATGGGTTTTTTTTGTTTAATTTGTCTGATTCACATAAAATGAATTTTCTGACCTTTAGTGGACTTGTATGTATGGTCTCTAAAAGAATAAAAAATTTAAAAAAATAACTCTGGACATGGCAGGACCTGAAAAACATCAGCCAATCAAAGCGCTCGGACCGAGGCATTTGGTTTGCTCCCTTTCCTGTCAATCAAATATCTTCCGGCTCAGGCCTAGTTACGTAGATTACGTACACCTTGGACTTACGTGTTTTCTGTATGTGTTGCTTTGGTATAGCTTCGTAGTTAGCTGGCGACTTGTTTTGCTCATCTTTTTTTTTACATAATGGCAGATAAAGATCCAGGGGGACCCAGCCGTAAAAGACAACTTCACGAGTCCTACGCAAGTTTCTGGAGGGGGGCGTTTCTTCGTAAATGTTAAGAGGGAGAGGTTGTATGTGCGCATGCGCATGCTACGTTCAAAGTCATAGGAAATTAAATCTCCTCTAATGCCTTTAAGTCCCGTCCTTTGTTTATCTTTCAAGTTGAATTTTAGCTTCAAATCTTTAAGGGCTGTGGCCAAAGCCGAGTCGAAAGATAACTGTTTATTGTGCGCTGGTTGTTTCTGTCAGAATCGTCACGTCTCTGTCGTCACTTCGTTACGCCCGCCTTCTGACTCTACACATCATGGTGATTGGTCCGGCCAGTTTTAGGAGAATCCAGCCTCGAGCCTTATGGAGGGTAACTAGACCCACCCTGGCAGAGAATTAAATTTGTTGCCGTGGGTTGTCTAGCGCGGCTAGGCTAGCGATGTGCTGCTTTTTCTGTCACACAAAAGGACAGACTGACTTCACTCAGTAAACCTATTAGTTTACTTACAGCTTTGATAAAAAGAATGTGCAGTCAGGTTGAAGAGATTTGTTTGGGCTGAGAAACACAATGACCAGTGGAAATCTGTGCTTTTGTCTGAAGAGTCCAAATTTAAGATCTTTGGTTCCACCACCATGTCTTTGTGAGACACAGAGAAGGTGAACGGATGGTCTCTACATGCATGGTTCCCACCGTGAAGCATGGAGGAGGAGGTGTGATGGTGTGGGGGAGCTTTGCTGGTGACATTGTTGGGGATTTACTCAAAATTTAAGGCACACTGAACCAGCATGGCTACCACAACATCCTGCAACGACATGACATGTCATCCCATCTGGTTTACGTTTAGTTGGACCATCATTTATTTTTCAATAGGACAATGACCTAAAACACACCTCCAGGCTGTGTAAGGGCTATTTGACCAAGAAGGAGAGTGATGGAGTGCTGCATCAGATGACATGGCCTCCACAGTCACCTGAACTACACCCAATCCAGATGGTTTGGGATGAGATGGACCACAGAGTGAAGGCAAAAGGACCAACAAGTGCTCTGCATCTCTGGGAACTCCTTCAAGACTGTTGGAAACTATTTCAGGAGACTACCTCATGAAGCTCAAGAGTGTACAAAGCAGTAATAAAAGCAGAGGGTGGCTATTTGGAAGAATCTAAAATATAAAACATGTTTTGACTTATTTGACACTTTTTTGTTTACAGTATAATTCCATATGTATTCATTCAAAGTTTTAATGTCTTCAGGGATAATCTACAATGTAAACAGTCCTGAAAATAAAAAAAACATTAATAATTAAGAAAGTGTGTCCAAACTTTTGACTGGTAGTGTATGTAAGTACAAACAGGACGACATACTACAGTAGTGAAAGTCAGAACTCATAAAAATGTTTGTTGGTGATTATACTAAGATACAATATATAGTAATATATATTATATAATTTGATTAATACTACATTTGAGTTATTATAACTGCAAAATATTACTGATGAACTAACTAACCACCTGCAACTCAAAGAATCAGATCCGGACACGTCAAAATAAAAATTATACCTAACCCTTGCTGCATGTGATAACAGTAGCAGTCTTTGCTGGCATTAAAGTGTGGAGTCACTTCTCTAACAAGAATCTGACTGCCACACAGGGATGTTGATAGAATGTTCCTTTTTCTTGTTCTTATCCACACAGACAAGGACAGATTCAGCAGATAACAGCTGACCTTGAGATTGGGACTGACTCCAAGATGCCGATCTTCCATTTCACTCTGCAGCTTCAGTGAGCATCAAGGTGATGCTTACATTCAGTGCCATGCTGCTACTCTGACAAACACTGGAGGTAGGCGACCTTGATTGCCTGGCATTTTTCTCTATCTCAGGGTCTCCAAGCACTCAGGGACTTGTCTACTTAGACAAATCTTCAGGCTTAAATAAACAAGTAGAATTATGATTGTGCTTCTTTTTGTACGGTCCTGTTTTGACTTTTTTTTCCCGAACAAAACCGGATATGAAGCTGGCAGAAGGTGCACTGGAGCTTAGTACACATTCAGCTATTTGGTTTGCTGAGCCAGCAAGTGATTTTGAAAGCAAAGTGAAACTCTTGCAAGTTAAACCGGCCCTTCCAAACACTTACAGTGCTGTCATGGAGGGAATAATTCTCCTAATATTTGTACGGCATAAACAAAGGCCACAAACACTGCATTTACATTCACACTAATATTCCATTATTGTTCTTAATACCACAATATTCCAGATTTGATACTAGTAATGTAAACAGCATATTCTGTTTGGATATACTGAATTAGGCCTTAATTGGAATATAACAACATAGCTAAGAAGATGGTTGAAAGAATGAAAGATTAACTCTATGTTTGAACAAGTGAACAAGTCTGAAAGCGTCCTATTGTGAGAATCAGCAGCTGTACACGTTTCATTCATTTTACCTCATTGTCTCATTTAGCATTATTTTAGTTCGTTGTAGGTCGAGACTGGAGGCAGAATTTTGTTGTACCTTTGAGACAGCAGGTGACAAAGGTCTTGAAAATGCTCTGAAAAATGGAAACTTTGTCAGTGCTTGCCAATTGGCCAAATTTTATCAAAAGTTTCTAGATTGCTTCTAATGGACCAAATACCACTGGACAATTTGAAAAACAGCAACCAGTGCAAACACTCTGTAATAGACTTAAATTTAACAATATCAGACACTCTTCTTGATTCAAACTAATTAGTTCTAATTTTAAAGATCACTAGAAGGAATTGTGGGAGATGTAGAACTATCATCCCTCGAAAACACTGAGCATCACTAATCATTTATGATGGCAGTAGGAGCAGGTGGCATGTTTTTGCTGGTTATTTATTTTATACTTTACAGTGTCATTGCTTTGTATTATAAAGAAAAGAAGGTGATAGAATATTTTTCTCCTTTTTATGCAAGAGGAGACACTGTAGCTGCTCTCAATCTTACAATCACAAAGTAAAAGCTCTTAACATGCGGGCACAAAAGAACAAAAATAAACTGCAGTGTATTTCCTGCTTTTGTAAATAACAAGGATTCTGTAAGCTTTAACATGATCCTGATAAATGACTAAAAAACCTCAATTTGTGTGTTTTGATTTGTGAAAGAATATATTTTTCTGTCAAAACTGATAGAATAAAAAGGTTTCTAAGATTTTTTTTATTTTCCATCATAAGTATTGATGATAATTATGTCTTTGAAACAGCATCTCAGAGGTGTTATTGAAATTCTCATAAGTCAGTCTATTTGAAACTGTTTAATAAGTGAGTGACTTATCCCACCATATGAATCCCGTAAAATTAATACTCTTAATTGACATGTCTTTGTTAAAAAAAAAAAATCTATTTTTCCTTTCATAGTGAAGAGTTAGGGTTTTTTTGTTTGTTTGTTTGTGTTTTTGGCAAATGCTTTTCAAAAAAGCCAAATTATATTGACCATGATTCCATGTGTCAAAGCAACAAAAGGGTGAAACATCCAAAGGGGGTGAATATTTTTTAGGTGCTGTAATTTTCAGACCACCACAAAAGCTAGTATGTTTTACTGTGTTGATTCCGAGAAGCAGAAACGAACAATAAAAATATCTGTAGCATTAGTTTTTTGGTGTTTAAAACTATGTTGATTTTTTTATTGCTTTATGTGAACCGTTTGGGAGGCATTCTGGGGGATGAAGAGAAGGAGATAGAGGATAATGTGTCAGAGACAGAGGAAACTGACAGTAGAAGTAAGATGGAGAGATGGTGAAGGAGATACCAGGAGCCACCGTCACATCTTACTTCACATCCAGATCTCGCAGTTCATCTTACCTTCTTTTTCTTTCCGGGTTCTTTCTTGTCCTTTTTCACTTTCAAGTGTAACTCTCTGATTTTTTCCTTCTCCTCTTGCAGCATCTTTTTCTTCTACTCCAATGCTTTCTTCCCCAACTGCATGTGTTTGTTCTTTGCCCCTCGTAATTTCTTGTTCTTCTCTATTTCCTCCTTTTCCTTCTGAAGAACTTTTTCTCCTCCTGCAGGTCTTTATTCCCTTGCCGAACGTTGTGTTCTGTTATCTCTCTGAAGGGTTTCAGCTCATTTGAGACAGAAACTCTTAAAGGGGAACTTCGTTTTTTTTCAACCTGGGGTCTGTTTCCATATGTAATTTCATACATGTGAGTGATGGAGAAATGAATTTACGACATAGCTCCAGTATTTAGCCAGGCTGGCAGCTTAGCAGCTCGGCTAGCAAAAAGTATGGGGCAGTTGCCCTCCCCCCGTGTCAAAGTTCGCCTGAAATTTCGCGAGCTCTCGCGTGATTTCATTACGAGATTTGCGTTCTAGCGTACTGAGATCTGGATACAGACCACAACATAGCGATCGCCAGGTAATGTGGAGGTTTTCGTTTACTTCTCATCTCTAGTATGTTGTGGGACACTCATTGAGACTATCTGAGCCGGTCAGTGTGGGGCAAAAGCACGTTAGGGTGGACTTTGACGCGGGGGGGCCAGCTGCCCCATACTTTTCACTAGCCGAGCTGCTAGCTGAGCTGCTAAGCTGCCTGCCTGGCTAAATACTGGAGCTATGTCGAAAATTCATTTCTCCATCACTCACATGTATGAAATTACATATGGAAACAGATCTCAGGTTGAAAAAAAACGAAGTTCCCCTTTAATTCTTCTGCTGGAGTACCAGGAGTTCAGCATGTACACGTCATCTATGATGTCGCCCCACACCATGGACTTTTTCTTGATCTGGATGGAGATCATGAGCTCATTCTACATGAAGAATTTAGACTAGGAAACAATCTACAGAACAGAGGCAGTAGATATGGGTACTGCAGAGATTGGTAGTTTATTCTTGTACACCGTAGGGCAGTGCTTGTGTATCCAGGGTATCCGCGGGGCAGTAAAAGGTAGTAACTGAAATGAGCTCAAATTAAGGCCAGTAAAAGGTAGTAAAAGGTAACAAATGGAGTTTCACTTGGTAATAATTTTTTCATCACCTTTTTAATATATAATGACATTTCCATTGATGCTGGTTCGTTCGTGTAATTAATATGTGTATATACATATATATATATATATATGTATATACACGAAAAAAGAAACATACGTGCGAGCAGTGGTCGCTCTGATCAGGTCTGATCTGCGCAAAACCGAGGACACGAGACGCGTAGTCAGAGCGTAACAGAGCGCAGGACGGCGCATTTTAGAGCGAGAAAACTCACTATGCTGAGAGGTCTGGCCAACGCTGACAAAGTACTTTGTCAAATAATGGCTTACTCAGATTCTGAAGAGGAATATTCACCCTCTGATGAAGATGTTCAGTCGTCCAGTGAAACAGAAAGTGCCGCTGCGTCTGTGCGTAACGGCAGCGGGTCGGTGAGCCATGACAGCCACAAGCCGCACATACTGGAGCCGATGCTTTGCTTCACCGGTCCGGGGTGACAGGAGGGGACGTGGTGGGTGTAGCTGGGGTGGTCAAAACACCGCTAATAATGAGAGGGATAGCGGGGGTTGAAAAAAAAAAACGTGGAAATAGCAGCAGACGCTGGAGAAAATGCACTGATAATACAGCCCGGTCTCACGGGGATTCGTGAAACTGTCACGTCAGTTTTTGTTTCGGTTTCGTGCGCACCAACACGATGTCGTCATGTTTTTCGTGCCGCTCACCACGAGCGAAACCCGCTGTGGTAATCACATCTGAAAGTGGTTTATACCGGCGGATTCATGACGATCTAAGCTGTCCATCGGCGTTTGCGGCCGCCACTGCGGCCGCCGCTTCAGCCGCCGGACATTCTTTACATTCCTATGCAAATTCGGCGGATTCATGACGATTTAAGCTGTCCATCGGCGTTTGTGGCCGCCATTGCGGCCGCCGGACATCCGGCAGCTGTTGCGGCCGGATCACATCTGAAAGTGGTTTATACCGGCGGATTCATGATGATTTAAGCTGTCCATCGGCGTTTGCGGCCGCCACTGCGGCCGCTGCTGTGGCCGCATGTCTGGCGGCCGCAATGGCGGCCGCAAACGCCGATGGACAGCTTAAATCGTCATGAATCCGCCGAATTTGCATAGGAATTTAAAGAATGTCCGGCGGCTGAAGCGGCGGCCGCAGCGGCGGCCACAAACACCGATGGACAGCTTAGATCATCATGAATCCGCCGGTATAAACCACTTTCAGATGTGATTACCACAGCGGGTTTCGCTCGTGGTGAGCGGCACGAAAAACATGACGACATCGTGTTGGTGCGCACGAAACCGAAACAAAAACTGACGTGACAGTTTCACGAATCCCCGTGAGACCGTGTTGGATAATAATGGTGGAGGCTGCAGTGGCGTTCACGGCCCCGTCGTAAATGACGATGATGATGGCTGGGTTTGCTTGACAGATGAGGAAGAGTATCACAAGTGGATCATACATTTTGATGAGTCTGTTGGGTATCGTGGAGACAGAGATCTGACAAATTCTGAGCCAAACAATGCCATCTTGATCAATAAACATCAATAAAGTTATGTAATCCATATGTCCGCCGCCTGTTGACATCATAATATGCAAATTAGATGAGTGAATTTACTCCCATTACAAACTTTGGGTCATACTGATGATTTTTCTCATTTACAATTTGCCTTTATCTCTAACCATTTTCAAGTTACAACCTTTTGAAAAAATTATACCAAAACTGGACATTTTACTGAAAAAACTCTGGCGCCTAAAGGGTTAAGACTCCTCTCTTAAAATGGAAATGTAAGGTAATTTATATTTTGGAGCATGTTCACTCTGCCATTTGATGTTGGTGCTGTTGATGTTATTTAAAGGCATTATGGAGGATGCTTTTTTTTTGTTTAATTTGTCTGATTCACATAAAATGTGAACAACTTGTATGGACTTGTATGTATGGTTTCTAAAAATAAAAAAAATAAAAAAAATAACTGTGGACATGGCAGGACCTGAAAAACATCAGCCAATCAATGCGCTCGGACCGAGGCGTTTGGTTTGCTCCCTTTCCTGTCAATCAAAAATCTTCCGGCTCAGGCCTAGTTACGTAGATTACGTACGCCTTGGACTTACGTGTTTTCTGTATGTGTTGCTTTGGTATAGCTTCGTAGTTAGTTGGTGACTTGTTTTGCTCATCTTTTTTTACATAATGGCAAATAAAGATCCAGGGGGACCCAGCCGTAAAAGACAACTTCACGAGTGCTATGCAAGTTTCTGGAGGGGGGCGTTTCTTCGTAAATGTTAAGAGGGGGGAGGTTAAAGGGGGGTGAGGGAGAGGTTGTATGTGCGCATGCCTTTAATGTTACTTTACTTTGATGTTGGTTTTAGATGCAAAATGTTTTCCCAGCTCTCTTTTCAAAATTGGTTGAATCCATTTCTGAAATATGCATTTTGTGGATAAACTAGCAAAATTGCAATAAAAATTGCCTCATAAAATTCAAAAGTCATTGCATTTTGTTTATATCCCTTGAAAAAACAAATATCCTATTTAATCTGGAAGCAGGTTTGAATATCCGTGACATGTCTGATGTCTTGGTCAAAACAGTGTGCACTTAAATTTTCAAGTGTTTTGTTTTGGGTGAGAACCCCCCCGCCACACACACACACACACACACACACACACACACACACACACACACACACACACACACACACACACACACACACACACACACACACACACACAAAAGCCGCTGTTCAATGTCATGTTGGTAGTAAAAAATGTTTTGGAGGTAGTAAAATAGTTGTGAAAGGTAGTAAATTCAGATCTTGAATTCCTGCATAAACCCTGGTATCACACTCTGTACTTGACTAACTGCTTGTTTGAAATGCTACATCAGAGCATTTGATTCCATTTCATTGCCTTTGAAATTGTAGACAAGCTCCTCCCATAAAATGTGCAATGGGAGGAGCTTACAAGAATATGGAGAGCAAACTGTTCTGGCATGTAATTTCTGTGTTTGCTTTCAGTCTGACTTTATGGAAACCAACTCTTTGTTTCCAAGAAGCTCTACATCGGAGGTCAAGAGTGCAAAATTTGCAGGACCCACAGAAACATAATGGGTCCATTAATGGGAAACAAACCTGAATAATCCTTTAATGGCTTAAACTGAAGAAGACAATGTAAAGCATTCATTTATTTATGTTAATGAAAACAAAGGGCATTAAATACAAATTCATTTTGGAAAAACGATAGATGTATTCAAACTTGCCGTGGGCTCATGCATTCACCAAACACTTTCTTAGTTCAGGTCAATACAGCAGCTCTTCCATACATTCCTTTATGAAGCTTCTGCATTTTCAGGTTTTGTTGATGTTCTCAACAAGGTGACAAATCTAATTAATGATTATATTTACTACACACACTGTGTTTTTGGAACTAAACCGTTTTAAGGCATTGTAATGTTGTGATAGTGGACTGTACACAAGGTGTACGGTTAACGTCTTACTAGGGGAAGCTTTTCAATCACGTTTTTCTTGCAGGCGCATTTGTTTTCTATCTCTGAGCAACAACATGCAGTTCAGGAGAATTCATGACCTAGAATACAAATATGTGTAAGTATGGATCCATCAGTGACTATTTACCTAGTTTGGCTTTGAAGGGAAAAAAAATCTTCCATTAGCTACTTTTTACAACAATAATTCTGTGTCACCTCTGTCAAGTACATCAAATATAAAATCACAGGAAACATTATATATTACTTTAATAATAACTCGTCATCACATTTTAATACTTTACTAAATCTGAATTATTTGATGGTTTTTCCAAAGAAAAGACAAGAAAATAGAAAAACATGAAGAGATAAGTTACTTCATGTAGTGTCTTTTCTTTCACCCAAATGCAATCTAGATTACAAATTACATTTTGATGCTATTAATCTGAGCTACTCTGCTACAGTTCAGATGCTGACTGGTTCTAATTACCTTTTCATGTCAGCCCCTGTACAGTAACACTTTATTTATGTCCATTTTTGATTATACTTTGTTGAAGAAGCCTCTTTTGGGTGCAAGGTTCCCATGCTGTTTGTCTTACATCTCCATCTTCAGCTATGACCTAAAATCATATTTAATAATCCCTGCATTGAAGTGTTTGATACAGGTTCACTTCCTCTCCCCCACAGTGCTCTCTGGTTTCATAGCAGGTCAGGGTGCCATGAGAATGACCTGCCGGTGGGGTCAGGGGTCACGGGGTCAGGGCTATGCTCAGGTACAGGGTCCTGTTACATATAAGGAGACAGGAGAGGGGTCTTGTCACTCACTGTCAGCAGATCACAGCGCTGAACCATAACCTTCACCTCTCTGACAAATCTCTCAGCGCTACAGCCTCCAGAGATACATGCCGATCAGCTGACCTTGAAATGATCCCAGAGACTTAAAATCAAACTTTTTTTTAAAGTAATTTAGTTGATATTTGTAATATTTTTGTGAATAAAGTGGGTGATCATGGTACACATTCATTGTTTTAAACAAGGATTGTCTCATGTTATGTTATATGTTGTTTCATGTTGCAGGAAGCCACCAATATATTAACTCTATAACATCTTATCACCTCTTTCTATGTTTGAATGCATGTTATGTATATCATTTTCACTATGGTTTACATCAGGGGTGTCAAATCGACGGCCTGTGGGCAAATACCTGCCCGCCAGAGGGTCCACTCTGGGCTACGGGATGACTATGCAATGTAAAAATTACAGAAAAGACGATAACTGCACAACGTAAACAATTTCTACACCTTGACAAGTTGTTTTGATCATAAAGTAAAACACTACATTGTTCAGTTCCAGATACAGGTGACTAAATGATTTATGCTTTTGGAGAAACCCTGTGATCTGTAAGTTTTAAAATGCAAATGATAAACTGAACCATAATACTGTTGAATCTGAACTTTAAAAAATATATTTTCCTTAGGAAATTTCAGCTTGCTTATAATGTTTCGTAAAAAGATAGTTCTTTAAATATGAACATTTTCATAATGTACTTTTTTGCATTAAAACAATTAGTTATTGTTCTGTTATTTTACTGGTCTGGCCCACTTTGACATCAAATTGAGTTTGTGGCCTTGAACTAAAATGAGTTCGACACCCCTGGTTTAGGTAATATTTTCATATGCAGCTACTGTTGTCAGCCTATTTTACTAGGAACACTTGCACAATCTATTGTAATCCAATAAGCTGCCTATAGATGTGAATTTAATGTTTTAGCAACTGCATTCATAACAGTGATGTTGGATCAGACAGCCTTATATTCACAGGTGTTTATAACATGTGTCCCCTCATGTAGATGAATAGGGAGAATAAATTGATATAATGCAGTCCTGAATAACACATTTAGCCATGACCTCTAGAATAAATATTGTATTGAATACGCACAAAACACAATAAGTGCTGTAACTGTTAATGGTAGAAGTGTTGTACTACATTGCAGCAGATTGTAGAATAAGGGAGTAAATAAATACGTCAACACAACATGTTGAGTTTCGGAACACCATGTTGTCATTCTGTGTCAAGTCATGTCAGGTGATGTAGCATCATGTCAGATCTGATGTCTCTTTTATGTGTGCATAATAGAGATGTGTCTGTATTTGTTCAATCAAGATGATCTGTTCCTGTCTCTGCATTCAGACAGAAGAAGGGCTGTTTGGAATGCATATGGCTGTGTGTTACAGATGTTGAAAGGAGTTTCACGTGTGCTGTGTTCTTGCACAATTTGCAAATGACGTTGCATCAGTTGGGCTGATTTTAAAGTGCTCTCACAGAGCACTGGTTGTTTTGTGTTTTTTTGTTTTGAGTGTTGTGACTTGTTTCTTGCTGTCGCTTGAGTTTGTTAAGCTGACGGTGATCGTTCAGTCAAAATCCCTTGAATCCTATGACTGCTCTGTACACCATGTCACAACTTAAATGGAGGGACAGTGACTAAAATGCAAGATTTTCATGTTCTTGTACGTGTTCTTTATTTTAAACCAGCTGCCTCATTAAATTGTGTCTTACTTTCTCTTACACAGGACACCTTCTCCTTCTTCTTGATGCCAGAGTCTCCCTCACTGACAGCTCAGAAAGGTCAGTTCTCAGCCGACTACTCACTGTGGGTTGACTTTGCAGCTACAGAATATGATGCTGTGGTTTACAGTATTGTGTCGAGTTGAGTTAGTTGGGCTGAACATGCAAAAAAAAAAAAAAAAAATCATTTTGTGGTTATTTTTGAAAGATATTGCAATTAATACATGGGTACCAGTTTCAGTCTGAATCACCATTCACACTAATCTTTTCCATCAGATTTTTTTTCCTGCAGTCTGTGCTAAAAGATGTTTCCTCATGTCTGATATAATTTGCAGGTTGGGGCATCAGCTAGAAGGTGGAGTTCAGATCTGGGCCTGGAATCTTCCTGTGTGGAGTTTGCTCCCTGTGTTTTCACTCTCACAGTCCGAAGACATGCTGAAGTTAATTGATCATTCTAAATTGTCTGTAGTTGTGAATGTGAGTATGCTTGGTTGTCTGTCTCTACATGTAGCCCTGTGACAGACCTGTGACCTGTCCAGGTGAAACCTTCTTTCACCCTAAGTCAGCTGGGATGGACTCCAGCCCCCCATGACCCTACATAGGATATACAAAATGGATGGATAATGGCGATGCGCTGAAATGTTGGTTTTGATTTTTCCAAATAATGTTGACCTAATTAAGGTAGATACAATATATCTCTCTATTTCATTTGTTATGTTTTCTAGAGTAGCATATTCAGATGCAGATAAATTCCATTGTGATATTTGTGCCGTAACGTTTTGTTACTTCATGTGTGCACAATATAAATGATGTCACATATCACATATACCATGTCATGTCATGTTGATATGGGATGATCATAATATTACTAATGTTGTATCAGAATATATATTATATACAGATATACCTGCACATAGTTTAAAGGGCTTAAAGTCTGTTTGCACTTAGTCTCATTCTCTGTCTCCCTCTAGTGCTAACTGGCCTCTGACTGTCGGACAACTTTAACTATGCTCACATCTAAATATAACAGGTCAGATCATGCATTTTATTGGTCAGTTTCTATGTGAGCACTCAAGGTCGCAGTAAAATGAGAATTTAAATGAGTGCTTTATGGCTTAGGCACTCAATACTAACAAAAACTGTACCAAAATGTTAACTATGCCTCTTGAAAAGGAGCCACTGCTGATAGAGGAGACTGTAGGAAAGAATCCAATGTTGAGTGTTTCTTGAAAGGATGGAGGTGATAGAGACAGTGCATATTACTGTATACTGGTGACCTATTTTCATGCTCTGAAGGCTCAATGTCAGTGCATATGAAAGTTTATTTAATCTCTGATTCAGTTTTCACTCATACACTACCATTCAAAAGTTTGGGGTCACTTAGAAATGTCCTTGTTTTTGAAAGAAAGCGCTTTTTAAAATAAAGATCACATTAAATTAATCAGAAATCCAGTCTAGACATTGTTAATGTGGTAAATGACTATTGTAGCTGGAAACGGCTGATTTTTAATGGAATATCTCCATAGGGGTACAGAGAAACATTTCCAGCAACCATCACTCCTGTGTTCTAATGCTACATTGTGTTAGCTAATGGTGTTGAAAGGCTAATTGATGATTAGAAAACCTTTGTGCAATTATATTAACACATGAATCAAAGTGTGAGTTTTCATGGAAAACATGAACGTTTCTGTATATCTGTGTGGTTTTCTTCTGTGTTGAGAGTTCTCAGAAAGCTTTTCAAGTGTTGCTGGCCTTCAGGAGATCAGTGACAATGATGCAGATAGAAACTAAACAGCACAAACAAACAATACTGTATTATAGTAATTAGACTTGACCACTTTTTCATTTGGGAGATTCCAGAAAATAAAGTACAAGTTTCTGTTGTCAGTTGTTCCAACATGTCAAAGTGTTTAACCCGAGAACACACACACACACACACACACACACACACACACACACACACACACACACACACACACACACACACACACACACACACACACACACACACACACACAGAGATTCATCAGGCTTTGGGATCCAACAGCTTAGCATGAAAGCAAAGGTGAAACTGAATCTGTAAATTGCAGAGCAGGGAAAAGGCAAGGGAGAGAGAGAGAGGGTGAGAGGGATAGACAGAGAGCTGTTATCAGAGCAGGGCTGTGTGTAACATCATCCCACTGCTAGAGTTTCCTGATTGGGTCACCTGACCGAAGCCTTGGGCTGCGATTGGCTGATGGGCTCCTGCAGTCAGGTAATGATGTAAGGTGAGTGTGTGGGAACGAGAGAGGGTGATAAACCTGTGTGCGTGTCTGTGTGTGTTTGAGTGTGTGTAGGTGTGTGTGTGCATGTGTGTGCGTGTCTGTGTGTGTGCGCATGTGTGTGTGTTCATGGGAACAGGGTAGGCTGATAACAGCTTTTCCCACTGCTGCCATATGACCCTCTCACCTGCCTACCTAACACTGGTTATCACCAAATCCTACACAGCAGGAGGTCTGTGTGTGTGGAAGTGTGTGCGTATGTGTGTCTGTTGTGCAAATTTGCATGTGCTGATGGAGGGTTTGTGCGTGTGTGTGTGCAGGCGTGTGTGTGTGTGTGTGTGTGTGTGTGTGTGTGTGTGTGTGTGTGTGTGTGTGTGTGTGTGTGTGTGTGTGTGTGTGTGTGTGTGTGTGTGTATGGTCTCACTGATATATCTGAGTGTTTGAATAATCCCAGTGAGAAACAGGTATCAGGGTTGAGCAGAGAAATCAACCAAAACAAGGACGGTAGATTATTATTCTGCTACACTATAATTACTGTGCAGCACACTTGGACCAAAGAGTTGTCTGAACTTGCTTAGAGGAACTGTAGCCTTTAAAGAAAAAGCAATGCTTTGCATTACCCCTGAATATGTAAAAATCATGTTCTTGACAGGTTAATCACCTTAACAATCTCACTATAGAAAGTCTGGAAACATGGAACGTTTGAATCGCTGAATAGAGAAAGATTTCATGTCAGTTTGAGAAGGGATATCTGTCATATTAAAGAATCAGAATATCCTGCAAGGGACTAGTGGACACTTGGTTTAAATTTAGCTTTAGTCTTTTGATGAAAATGAGTATGGTTTAGTTTCACCGTCAAAGAAAAAGGGAAAATATTTAGTTTTTGTCAGTGTAATTCAAGTCTGATTTATGTATTTATTTTTATATCTACACTACCATTCAAAAGTTTGGGGTCACCCAGACAATTTCATGTTTTCCTTGAAAAATCTCACTTTTATTCATGTGCTAACATAATTGCACAAGGGTTTTCTAATCATCAATGAGCATTTCAACACCATTAGCTAACACAATGTAGCATTAGAACACAGGAGTGATGGTTGCTGGAAATGTTCCTCTGTACTCCTATGGAGATATTCCATTAAAAATCAGCTGTTTCCAGCTAGAATAGTCATTTACCACATTAACAATGTCAAGACTGTATTTCTGATTAATTTAATGTTATCCTCATTAAAAAAGACTGTTTTTCTTTAAAAAAAAAAAGATATTTCTAAGTGACCTCAAACTTTTGAATATTAGTGAAGTTCATCTTTCTCTGTGGTTTGTTATATGTGTTATATGTGTAAAGTTACTGGTAAAGTTTCCAGTGTCTAAGAGTCCATATCCCTTTGTTCAGTAAAGTTAGTTCTCTTTTCCAAACTCTGATCCGCTCTCTCTCTGTCCATCCATAGCATTAACACGACTAAAGGCTCTCTCCACTGAAGAGCTGACAGTGGTTCACTAAAGTCCTGTTTACTTTCTGGTTTAAAAAGATGGAAAGTGTTAGAAAAAATCAAAACGATTATCAAACATTATATCTTCAGTGGAAGATTTAGATGGAACACCAATATTTAACTGACTCATTTCTCCCATCAGGTCTGTGACAGACTGGTGACCTGTCCAGGGTGTCCTCTGCCTTCACCCCAAGTCAGCTGGGATCGACTCCAGCCCCGCTGTGACCCTAATGAGGATTAAAGAAGCGGTGCATTGATAATGGATGGATGGATTTCTTCAGTAGCAGCTTTAGATGGAGCACCAACATTTGACTGACTCATTCGTCATACCATGAACGACATCTGACTGAAAGTACCATTAACATCACCTCTGTTAGTAGTTTTAGATTAACATTAGTTTACCTTCTTATAAATGTCGACTGCTGCCTGCATATTTTCTACTTCCTTAATGAAAACTTAAAAACACATTTCTTCCAAGAACCACCAGATGACATTGCTGCCTGAAACGTCACTGATTGTGAGGAGCTTCTTCATGAACAGCAGTGCAACAGGTAAAACTGATAAACCTGCTGAACAAGACAAATGTGAGAGGTAACTTTGATCAGGAGATTCTGCACTGAAAAACACTTTGCATTTAAAAAGTAATTACTTCTTTTTTCCAATCAATTGTCCTGATCATTATCGTCTAGTTTTTATGTGCTGATGTCACAGCCCTGGCCGGTTGGATTCCCTCTTTTTGTAGGATTAACCTTTTTTTGGTCATGTATACAAATTGGTATGTGCAAGTCTCTGCCGTGGATTGTGGATTGGACCAGCAGTCAACCACCATCCTCCAGTTAAACCACTTCAGTCGCACACTTGGTTTAAAAGCACCATTTATCTGTTAAATGGAGAGTGTTTCTCTTTGTTTGGTGCCTTTGTTCAGCAGTTTTGTGAGACATTTGTTTGGTCTCTGGGCTAGTTTTAGGACTTTTGTTTAAAATACGTTGTAGATTGAAAGTGTTAGGCACTAGACAGGGGTGCTACTCACATTCTGATAGTTTGTTTGGATAAGAGTGCAGACAAGGTTGAGCAAAATTTACCTATGAGCTGCTGTTTCATGAAAACAGTACAAACCGTAGATGTGGTTCTGACTTTTGGTAGAAGTCCTCTTTTTGTCATATGGATTTCTTTGATTTGAGCAGCATCCTCCAGCCTCACTTCCTCTTTTTTGTATAATCTGTACTGTTTCATTTCCTACGTTTAATAATACCCGGATCAACTTGGTTTTTTTACAGCGATCACCTGGCTGTTTGTTTGTTCCCTTTAATCCAGCAAGATGGGTGCTACCAGCTGATAAAAGGAGTCAAACTGTTAGTTTTTATCATTGCCATTGTCTCATTGCTTGAGACATTCCTTTTAGTTTAGCTTTTGTTTTATTCTTACCATTGGAAAATGAGTTGTCAGTGAAGATATTTGTTATAATTTCTTTTTTGACAAAAACAGTACTGGCTAGTTAAACATATGCAAGCACATGTTCTGGGTAAATTATGTGAATTTTTTCTATCTAGTGTCTTCATCCTGGCTGTTTTGATAAATGATAACTTGATTCCAGTTGTGATAACTTGGTAGAATTCTAAAACTTTGTTTCATCATGTACTGTTTGAACATTTTTGCACCTGATAAACCTTCCAACCTATGGATCTGTCACTCCAGCTGGACTTTCTGGATCATATTTCAGTTTTCACAGGTCAGTGAGACACCACCTACTTACACTACCATTCAAGAGTTTGGGGTCAGTTAGTAATGCTCGTTTTTTTAAAAGAAAGTATTTTTAAAATGCAGATAATAGTAAATGAATGAGAAATACAGTCCAGACATTGTTAATGTGGTAAGCTGGAAACAGCTGATTTTTAATGGAATATCTCCATAGGGGTACAGAGGAACATTTCCAGCAACCATCACTCCTGTGTTCTAATGCTACATTGTGTTAGCTAATGGTGTTGAAAGGCTCATTGATGATTAGAAAACCCTTGTGCAATTATGTTAGCACATGAATAAAAGTGAGATTTTTCAAGGAAAACATGAAATTGTCTGGGTGACCGAAAACTTTTGAATGGTAGTGTAGACCTCCGTGTTGTTTTACAGCAGAATAAAAGTACAATCTGATCATGTTTCATGTGAAAAAAATACAAGAAAAAATACAAGATAAAATCTTTTTCTTGAAGCAAACACTGATTTTTGACACCGGATCTGGAAGTTACGTATGTGGTGCTGAAACCAACTCTTTTCCACGGTTTATGTTCCCAACTTGCTGCTTCTACAGCCATCTTCCCATGCAAACCCAACACATAAACACCGTCACTAACAACAGCTCCCAGCACCCCCGCCACGACCGTCAGCACAGTCCAACTCTGTTCCCATCGTGGTTGCCCAAAACCTTAATTGATCTTGGCCTTTAGTTCAGTGTGTGTGTGTGTGTGTGCGTGTGTGTGTGCGCATATGTGTTTGTGAGTTTTCTGGACAGAGAGAGTGAGCCAGGAAAAGAGGGAGTGACAGTCAGTGGGAATAAATTTTCTGGGAACTGGGAGCCTCCATGAACACCAAACTACATTGAACACACACACACACACACACACACACACACACACACACACACACACACACACACACACACACACACACACACACACACACACACACACCCTTCTTCCCCCCTCGGTCCCCTCGCGCTGGAAGAAGCTGGCTGGTTCTCAGACACCTGGTCATTACCATTGCTAATTAGGTGCCATTAATCAGGCCTGTAGGAGTGTGTAAGTGCAAATGTGTGCGTGCGTGTGCAAGTGTGTGTTTTTATACATGTGGGCATGTGTGAGAACGAGACTGAACTGAACAAAACATTTTTTTATAAGGACACAAGGTGAGTCCTACAATGAGTATGACAGTCATTATTAACACAGAAAAGCTACATTTCTCATCTTCAAATTTCGTGTCATTATACACCTTTTGAGTTATTTCTTCTGTTTAACTTTTATAATCGTGGCAAGCCAAACTTAGGTGGCAAAGTTTGCTATAAAAGCATTTCTGGCTAGCCTTTCTAAATACACTGGCGCATACTTAGAGCTCGAGGACAGTGGCTGAAATCAGTTCATTCTGGTTAGATGGGAGGAGTTTGTTATTTCCTTGTAACAAACAGTAATACCTGATTTAGCATGATGCATTGGAAATTTACATTTAATGTAGAACTTCGCCAAAAAAAGCGGAAACAAATATTTAAAAAATAATTATTAAAAAGGCATTTAGCTTTATTATGATGAGGACGTTAATGCATTTTGCTTATTTTGATGCCTCAAAAGCAGTTTTTCGAGAGCAGCAACACAGAGCAGACACAGAGAAGAAGGAGTTTTTGTGGATTTCTTGGAACAAAATATGAGTTTCTGACCTATCTGATCAGAGAGGTTAAAGAGGTTGCTAGACACCGAGCTTCTTCCTGAGTGTTTCTTAGTGTGTGTGTGTGTGTGTGTGTGTGTGTGTGTGATGATAATGAGCGAGATGCACCAGTGAACTGTGTCATCCGAGGGTGCAAGTAGGAGGGGGCTGTTTTAAAATCCAGAGCACACATCTCCCACTGTAGCCGTCACATTCCTCCAGTGTTAGCAGAGGCAGGCCTCCCTCCTCCTGCTCACTGAGGCCAGACCAAAACAATAGAAAGTGCAAAACAAAAAAAGTGTGACATATTTTGAATCATCGAACTGGAAAGGTTTGTTGATTACTATGTGTACTATGTAGTCGTGGAGGATCAGTAGTGGAAGGGACTAGAAAATATTTGGTCAAAAACTGTGTTGAAGTACAGTTTCTGCTCCATTTATCTGACAGCTTTAGCTACTTTTATTTTACACAAAGGATCATCAAACATGCTTTTAAAAAACAACACATTGTTAAGGAATAAACCAGCAGTTTCCAACCTTTTTGGCTTCTGATGTTTTCTGACAGTCATGGTCATGTTCCAGATCCCTGTAGCTCTGTTTCGGTGACCCCAAACTTTCGAAGAATGATGTAATTGTCAAGCAAATTTGAATCAATTTTATTTATTTATTTATATTTAACCTTTACTTTGCCAGGTAAGTTAGCTGAGAACTAGTTCTCTTTTTCGATAACAACCTGGTCAAGAGGCAGCATACAACAAGATGAACCACAAAAAAAGGTTACATATACAGCAAATCAGACAATATTACAAAAACAAAATACACAAAGACTTTTGAAAATAGAAAGGCTTAAAAAGGCTAAAAACAGGTGCAGTGGTCCTGAACTGTTTCTCTTGCTGATCTGATTTTTGAAATGACAAGTGTGATGTATGAGGAGAGTTTTAGGGACTTTTGTAGAGAGTTCCAGTCATTAGTGGCAGAAAACTGAAAGGAGGACTGATCAGAGTGGTACGAACTCTGGGAGTGAGGAGGTGAATGAAACTGTTGTAACAAAGAGTACGGCTGGAGTTATGAATTATAAGTAATGAGCACAGATAAAGTGGTGTTTTACCAATGAGGGTTTTGTAGAGAAAGAGAAACCAGTGTATTTGTCTGCGGGGGGTACATGAATTCATGCACATGAGCGGCATGTGACACTCAGGTTCGAGTGGGACTTGCAAATGTAGGCATCACATTTGCAGCATCTCAGGCTTGTTTATAATTCCCTCAGTGGACTCTGGTAAAAAGAGTTAGAAGCTGGACTTGATGTCATCCACACGAGATGTTGCATAGCGAGTTGGCCCTGGCGTCATCTTTATGATATTTTCCACTCTCGCTCTACTTCCTCTGTCCTGGTGGACTGAAGACCAGAGCAAGTGTCCACTCTTGGACCAGAAAGTCTCCTCAGGTGTCTGATCTTCAGATGCCTCTCCCTTTCCATCGGTTGACTGGTCTGTCTCCTCAAAGTCTGGATCAAAATACATGTTGTCTTCCTCTTCTGAGACATCCTCCTCTATCTCTGGCTCAATTTCAGTGCCCTCTTCATCCTGTCCAAAAATCTGGACCAGAACCTCTTCTACAGAAAACCTCTTGGTCAGCCGCCTACTCATTGTGCTCAGAGTAAAAGGAGTGCAAGGAAGACATCAAGCTATATATACGGGGTCTGTGTGAAGATGATACATTGATGCCAATGTTTTGATACAGTGATCGATACATTGATTAGTCTGGAAGGTGTGGTTCAAGTGGGGGTTAGGCACAAAAGCGTGGGAAAGAGATGGGTTCACATAACAGACACCTGTCTAGTCTGTGTGAAGATTTGATTCATTGCTTCGGTTCACATGGGAGGAACGGCACATAAGCACGGGAAAGAGATGTGTACCCACAAAAGACATTGTTTGGTCTGGTGAGTGAGTGAGTGAGTGAGTGAGTGAGTGAGTGAGTGAGTGAGTGAGTGAGTGAGTGAGTTGTTTATGGAAATATTTTCTGTCTGATGGACGAATATATTCTGGTTACCCATTCATTTCTTATGGCGGTCACTTTTGACCGGGAACACAACAGGTGTAACAAAGTTGATTAAAACACTCAAAATTCAATGAAAGTGGTGAAAATCTTTTTTATGTGTTTAATTGCATAGTATGGAGGATATCATGAGGCCTTGAGGCAATCAGATGTAAAACACAATTTTTATGAAGGTTTTAAGTTGTAAATCGGTCTGATTTGACCCGAACACGACAGGAGGGTTAACACATGTTTACTTGCTCAGAGGTTTAGATCACAATTACAGTTGTGCTCATAAGTTTACCCTCACAAAATTTAGAAAATATGCGCCATTCTTTAATGAAAATATAAATGATCAGAGCAAATACATTTTCATGTTAATAAATAACTTTATCTGACCACTAACCCTAAGTGAAAGCAACATTTTTCCACGATCAAACATATTTTCTGAAAAAATGTACATTTCACAAATTTGCCAGCATATGCAAACTTATGAACACAACTGTAATAGTACATGCTCATACTGTAGATAAATACTAGGAGTACTGTGTAAATACTCTTAAAGGGAAAACTACTTCAGGGTGCACCAGAGTCTGAAACACCAACCACATAGTGATACAGTGCTTATCATAAGTATTCACCCCCTTTGATGTTTTACCCTTTTATTGCTTTTATAAATCAATCATGGTCAATAAAATTGAGCTTTTTTAACAAAAAAAATATTGGAAAAAACTCTTTAATGTCAAAGTGAAAACAGATTTCTATAAAGTAATGTTAATGAAAGAAAATTATATAAATAAAAATAATTGTTTGCATAATTATTCACCCCCTTAAAGTCAGTATTTAGTAGATGCACCTTTGGCTGCAATCACAGCAGTGAGTCTGTGTGGATAGGTCTCAATCAGTCTTGCACATCTGCCCACTGCAATTTTGCTCCATTCTTCTTTGCAAAACTGCTCAAGCTCTGTCAGGTTGCGCGGGTATCGGGCATGAACAGCCCTTTTCAAGTCCAGCCACAAATTCTCTATAGGATTGAGGTCTGGGCTTTGACTCTGCCACTCCAGAACATTTACGTGGTTCTTTTTAACCATTCCTGTGTAGCTTTTGCAGTATGTTTTGGATCATTGTCTTGCTGGAAAATAAATCTTCTCCCAAGACGTAGTTCTCTTGCAGACTGAAAAAGATTGTCCTCCAGGATTTCAGTGTATTTTGCAGCATTCATTTTGCCCTCTGTCTTTACAAGCCTTCCAGGTCCAGCTGCTGAGAAACATCCCCACAGCATGATGCTGCCACCACCATGCTTCACAGTGGGGATGGTGTGTTTTTGGTGATGTGCAGTGTTTGGTTTCTGCCAAACATGACGTCTTGTCTGATGGCCAGAAAGCTCAATTTTGGTCTCATCAGACCAAAGAATCTTCTTCCACTTGACCATGGAGTCTTCCACGTGCTTTTTGGCAAACTCTAGTTGAGATCTAATATGACTTTTCTTCAACAGTGGCTTTCTCATTGCCACTCTCCCATAAAGCTTTGACCGGTGAAGAACCCGGGCAGCAGTTGCTACATGCACAGTCTCTCCCATCTCAGCAGCTGAAGCTTGTAACTCCTTCAGAGTAGTTGTAGGAGTCTTGGTGGCTTCTCTCACTAGTCTCCTACTTGCACGGTCACTCAGTTTACGAGGGCGGCCTGATCTAAGCAGATTCACACAAGTGCCACATTCCTTCCATTTCTTGATAATTGATTTCACTGAACTCCGGGGGATGTTCAGTGCCTTGGAAATTCTTTTGTAACCATCCCCTGAATTGTACTTCTCAATAACCCTTTCCCTGAGTTGCTTAGAGTGTTCTTCTGTCTTCATGGTGTAATGGTAGCCAGGAATACTGATCAACCACTCTCTGGACCCTTCAGACAGGTGTTTTACAACTCAATCACTTGAAACACACCCACACCACTCAGGTGATCTTCATTTCACTAATTGTGAGACTATTGGCAACAATTTGATGGACTTCTATTAAATTAGACCATTAAATTAAAAAAGGGGGTGAATAATTATGCAAACAATTATTTTCATTTATATAATTTTCTTTCATTAACATTACTTAATAGAAATCTGTTTCCACTTTGACTTAAAAGAGTTTTTTCCAAAACATTTTTGTTTTAAGAGAGCCAAATTTTATTGACCATGATTGATTTATGAAAGCAATAAAAGGGTAAACCATCAAAGGGGGTGAATACTTATGATAGGCACTGTAACTAGGGCTGCAACTAACGATTATTTTAATTATCGATTAATCGGTCCATTTTTTTTTCGATTAATCGATGAGTCAGATAAAAAAAACAACACATTTTTAATTTCTGCCGCTTTTGGACTGACAGAACAAATAAGATCATTGTAGTGAAGTCTTTGTCTTCAACCATCAACAGAGACCTCATGTCAGTGATGATTAGACAAGAGTTCTGCTTACTGTGGTGTACATGATGTCTTTCTCATTACCATCAGTATTAGGTATAAGGCAAATAAGTAGCCCAAAGAGCAAAACACACACACACACACACACACACACACACACACACACACACACACACACACACACACACACACACACACACACACACACACACACACACACACACCTACACACATATAATACCTGATGAGTGTAAACAGTTGTTTATTAGAGTCGCTGCAAATTAACCCCCACATATAAAGCCACACTCGGTCATTCAAACAGTCGTGTGTGTGTGTGTGTGTGTGTGTGTGTGTGTGTGTGTGTGTGTGTGTGTGTGTGTGTGTGTGTGTGTGTGTGTGGTCAGGTGTTGGCTATACTTGTGGGGACCAAATGTCCCCACAACTGTAGGAAAACCGAAAACAATGTCACTTGTGGGGACCTCATTTCGGGCCCCACAAGTTTAAACAGTGTTTTCTTGGCCATGTTGTTGTTACTGAAAAAAGTAAAAGTGCAAAAACGTTTCTTTAGGGTTAGCCATTGTTTTGGTCTGGGTTAGGGTTAGGGGTTAGATATGAATGGGAGTCAATGGTATGTCCCCACAATGATAGAAAAACATAGTGTGTGTGTGTGTGTGTGTGTGTGTGTGTGTGTGTGTGTGTGTGTGTGTGTGTGTGTGTGTGTGTGTGTGTGTGTGTGTGTGTGTGTGTGTGTGTGTTGTCACCTTGTTAACAGCTTCTGTTCTTGCTTCAGAGCCTGGTATACAGAACTGTTGTGGCTCCACACAAACAGTGAATATGTGCGACGTGTGTATGTCTGTTTGTCAGTGTGCTTCTCAGTAAAGTGTCAATCTACAAGCCTTTGCAGCTTCACACTATATAGATTCAATCCAGCAAAAAACATTCATAAAGATTCAAGGTTGATCTGTGTTTGTGTGGATTCGTCCACTGAATTGATTTTGTAAGTATTTCATGCATTAAGTGTGACTAACATTTGTAAAATGTCACTGGGTAGCTATATGAATTCAATCATTTAAGCTTTTTTTGTGACATTAAAGTAAGCTAATTTCAGTATTTTCTTTGCACTCATTTAACTGTTTAACTGAAATCAGTTAAGCTGACAGTGTTTTATTTGCAAAACAGACCAAGGCCTTAATTTACTTTTAGCAGAGTAATTTTGTTAAAGGTATACTGTGCAGGAATAATGACATAGTGGTTCTAAACACAACATTTAAACTTGGTCGTTTGCCCCAGCTTAACGCTACCAGAAACACTGCAAGCTGCTATCGTAGGATTGTTATGTTTGTTGTAATGGTGAGAAGGCAAACTAAGCAACACATTTCTAGTGGGTGATTTGTGATAATTATGAGGCACTGCTTGACTGCTGCCTCTATGAGTCTATACACTGTTGTTTGAGGCAAAGAGGGAAGAGGAAACTGTATTTTATGCAGTATTTCTCTGCTGATATTTAAGTTTTCAGTGCTTAAGCACACTTACTGCTATTGGGCTTATTCTCTTGATAGATTCTTCAGATAAGATGTCTCAAGATGCTAAGAAAACCGATGCTAATTTTTTATCAAAACATGCAGCAAACCAATCAGAAATGATTTGCTATGTGGTTTGGTAGTGATTCGTCATACATTTTTTTATGAACTGTGTTAAAAAATCCTCATTAAAATGAATGGGAAGTCAGCCAAACAACTGCCAAAACCCAGCCATCTGGAATCTAGTAGCTCATATTTCTCAGTAGAAACTATGTTCAAATTCTAAACTGGTCACAAGGCTCTGAATGTTGTTTTTCTAAATGTGTGTTTTGATTTTTTTTTTTCTTTTACGGTTTTAACAAAGTTACAGTTTAAGTTTTAGAAATTTTTGCAAAATTTCAATTTTTTGTTGAGTTATCAGAACATTTCCAAAAAATGCAGTTAACTTTGTCTCCTTCTCACAGTTTGTACTCAACATGAACAATTTATACACAGCTGGTCCCGTGTGATTCTCAATGCTGTAGAACTTTTTCCATAAAGCCCCTCAGACCACAGAGTGTGCCGACCAAAACTCTCACTGACTCCCATTATATATGAGCTCCAAAACTTTGCATCGATATCAGAAATGAATGGTCTTTCTAACATGCCACCAAATCTGCATCCTACACAGCCTGCAAACTGCAACAGTCTAACAGGGATGAACCACCAGTCTACATCAATGATATGTGAAATACTAAAAAACTTCTTGTCATTTCCTCGATCCTGTGGATCTGCTGTAGATGCAGAAGCTTTTGTGTGCCAGTGACTTGATGTGAAAATGCCAAGTTAAGCTGTAAACTTTAAATGCTGATGGAAGCCAAACATAAAGAAACCAGATATACATGTAGACAATTGTTGTTTCAAGCACATGCTCATTGCATGAGGAAACAATGAGCATCCGCAAACTGAAAACCAGAGTTTTAAAAAAATTGCACCAAAAATGTCTGTTTGAGTGCCTTCAAACACAATTTGCATGTGGATTAGAAAGCTGAGGGAAATGTTTGTGTTAGAGTAGACAAGACCAAACTGATGCCTTTCCAGTGTCCTTCCAGCTGAAATGTTTGGGAAAAATTCACAGTCCTCATTCCACACAAAAATAGTCACAAACAAAATGTCCTTAAGCTGACCACAGGTGTGTTATGCATGTGTATGTTATGTGACCTAAATATGTAGCAAGCGGCGGAAATTGATGGGGCTCGGAAACACCTCTACAATTTAATCAACTGTTCCTTGTTTCATTTCTGATAGATAAGTCCTGATAAATCCACAGCAGTCCATTTGTAGTAGGATCACAATCATGTGATCATCAGCAGGAAGCTGACATGTTCACTTGTTGTCATAGTAAAGTCCATTATTCCATTTTTGAGTAATGTTGCCCACGAACATACACTGATCGTCAAATAAATCCTCTGTGTTCCTTGGTGGAATACATATATAAGATTCAGTAAAGTCAAAGGAAAGAAACAAGTTGACTTTTGTGTCCATCCAGTGTGCAGTGTTGACTGGAGAATGATGATCCACTGTCTCAGATATACAATAAATGAAACCTTTTGAATCCAAAGTGTCTAATCAAGTCTAGGATAAGGCTGTAATAAACCAATCACAGGAAAAACGAGACAGATGGGGAAAGTACTAAGTGGTTCGGGTACAGAATCACAGGGAGAAGAACAGGTCAAAGTCGAACAAAGCCGAACAACAAGGTACAAACCACCACAGACAAAAGATTGCATTCACACTACGGAGTGGGACAGAGAGTTATTCATGTGGGCTGGATTATTAATAGTGCATTTCAATAGTAACCTCACGACTGGCAATATTCATTATGACTAAGAGTGTTTGAATGAACAGGCTATATTAGACATTTTGTGTGAGGCCAAAGAAAGGCCCATTAGGTGATGTATCTGAAACTGTAACCTAGTTAGTGAACCATCTGTGGGTGACAAGAAAAGAGCTTGTTCATTTTATTCAATCAAGGGTTGCTTGGTTCATTTGGGTAAAGAGAAATCACAGGTTATAAAATCTGCATACCCCCCCATTTTCCTTTTCTTGTGGCAAATTAGTCAGAAATACATAAACTGAACCAAACAGAAGCCTGTTGAAAGACTAAAATAAAGCCCCAAATGAGCCACTCTCCATCTGCTGTAAAATCTGTAGCATGCCATTCCATCTTTTCAGCTTTCCTCTTATTCTACACTGTAAACATCAAAAAAAAAAAGAAAAAGAAAAGAAAGGCGGAAAAAATGTTTCAGTACTTGTTCACAAAGTTTATTTCTACAGTCTATTTTCCTCTTAAGTGAGTGTAGCTCAGTGCTTGAACTATATTACAGCAGATAAAACCCATTCGGCAGATCCAAGACATGTGGGAGCCAGATTACCAAATGTTCCACACCACATTAGTCCCATATTACATTAAAATCGCAGCACTTTGGGTTTCATTTCCAAACATACCCAGAAATTAAAGCATTAATTAGTGTAATGATGGTAATCTGAGGGAATGTGACACCGCGTTAAAGCATGACAGATTTAGAGTATTTCTGAACGAGTCTAATTTAAAAATGGTTTAATTCTTTCAGAGGTTTGAAGCTGGTAGAAACCCTGGGGGATTGTTTGACATGCTGCCATGTTGACTAAATGACACACCAAGAAACTTTTAAACCTGGGTCTGACCATTAGAGGGGATGGAAATACAGGCAGGTTGTTTTAGAAAGGGATATATGTTTATTTGTTTTGTTTTGTTTAGTTTTTTTGGTGACATAAACCACTAACAACACTGCTGTAGGCAAGTCTGATAGAGAAGGAAGGCATGGAGAGTTTTTTTTAAGTGGTAGGGAGGGTGTGATGGATAGATCACACTGACAAAGAAGAACATTTATTTAGAGGTCAAACTTTGATAGAGATATGCTAGAGCTGGATTAGCTCTCAAACCCAACACGTAGTGAGCAGCACAAAACACACATTTGGTTATGATCCTCATCAGTCTGTAACACTGGTACCAAATATAAAAAAAAACAGATAACAGTTTGAGTAACTTGCAAATTTGTGGCTCACAACTATAGACTGCATATAAAAGATAAATGTAGCCTTCTGCTTTAAAAATAAAGCTAATGCAGAAGTGCTTTAAACCTGTACTTTTTCTAACAGCCAGCAAGGGGCGCCACATCTGATTGCAAAAAGAAGTCAGATTATATAGAAGTCTATGAGGTAATGACCCTACTTCTCACTTCATTTGTTACCTCAGTAAACATTTTCCTAATAGGTTTATGGTCTCAATCATTAGTTTCAAGACTTTTTGAAGACAGTGTGATGTTAAATGTGTAAAGTACTGACCCTTTCAATTAAAATAAATAGCATAAATGGCATAGCAAAGCCCAGATAGTGTGCTTGAATTCTTTGGTCAGATCCACCACTAACTCATCACATCCAGCCTCAAAAGACAAAGATGGTGACAGCAAAATGACAAACTCCAGTTTTTGCAATGGTAGTCCACAAACCAATGGGTGACGTCATGGTCGCTACATCCTCCTTTAATATACAGTTTATGCTCACAACATACACAGTCCACGATTTGAAAAGATTAAGGCCGGAGTATGCTTGAAGAAATCTAGTTTGTATGAGGTGTAATCCAAACATGTCTAATGTTGAAACTGTTCAAAGATATTTCTAGTGGCTACACTCAGTTTGGGTTTGAAAAGTAATAATTACAATTTAGGATAATAAAGCACACTTTCTTTGGATCTTTCCACATCAGCAGTAACACTGCACAAGTAAGAAATGAAACAGTAATGTGAAGAAGACAGAGGAGAGATAGGAAGACAAGTTTACATCTTGCATTGGTGAAAATGCCAAATAATACATAGAGTACATACACTTGTCAGATTGTCAGTTTCAGGAAAATACAATTGTTGTATGTTTGTCCATGATTTGGTAGACAGAGGCGTTTTCAGATGCTTTTCCTCAATCAGGCGAGCAGTCTGTTTGAAATACGCAGATGCATTTAAATAGAACAAAGGTGGCTAGAAATTAACTTTACCCTTATGTCATATGTTTTTTTAACAGTGAGATGAGCCACAGCTCATGAACCAAACCCAGACTGCAAAGTTTTTAATACATAAGTGTATCGAAAAATTGCCAGACTGTATTACACGGCAAGAGAAAAATCCCATGTATTCAGAGGCAGATGAAAATCAGTGCTGGAGCTGCCTGCCTTCATATCTGATCAGTGCTGATGGTCAGGGAGGTCCCCAGAGGCTACGAACCGACTTGACTTGGCGTGGACTCGGTTTGCTTGGAGGCCACATCAACGCGAGCCAGGGATCACACATGTTGGTTAAAAGGATTAATTGGAAAAGGTTCTTCATTTCATTCAGGCCATGTGAACAGTAACAGACTGTAAAGCAGCAGAGTCAAGCTTTGGCTCACGTATGTGTGTCTGCACCAGTGTCTGTGCATGTGTGTGTGTGTGTGTGTGTGTGTGTGTGTGTGTGTGTGTGTGTGTGTGTGTGTGTGTGTGTGTGTGTGTGTGTGTGTGTGTGTGTGTGTGTGTGTGATTCAGAATCAGAAGTAGCACCAATTCGCTAAGTAGTCCAGTTGGAGTGACAGAATGACTAAATGGTCCAAAACGGACAAACAAAGATCCATATGCCCATGCTGTGCATATGCCAGCTCTCTCTCTCTCTCTCTCTCTCTCTCTCTCTCTCTCTCTCTCTCTCTCTCTCTCTCTCTCTCTCAGCAGGCCAAGTCAAATCTTGTTGCTAGGTTTTACATGCTGGCAGCTCTCCAAGCCACTCATGCATTGGAGTGGACTGTTGGACTCTGTCGGTCTCACACACACACACACACACACACACACACACACACACACACACACACACACACACACACACACACACACACACACACACACACACACACACACACACAACCATCATATTTATCATGCAAAGCAAAGTGAAAGCTCCCATTGATAGTAGAGCCAGACCTAGATGGGAGTAAGACAGGCGAAGAGAGAGAGAGAGAGAGTGAGTCCGGCATTTCTCTCTCCTTAACAGCCATCATCTTTAATCACCACTTCTAATTCCTCGTCCTGTTGGCTGTCACAGGCTCCAGATTCAACTCCCTGTCCACGCTGTTAGCATTTTGGAAAGTAAAAAAAAGTTTTGAGGAAGTGAAGGACTCATTGGGCTGACACAGGGAAGGAACTTTAGGTTAAATGTGTGTGATGCTCCTGTAGAAAGTCTCAGGACCTAACATCGGTTAATTAGTTTTTTTTCAGTTGCTAACAAGCATTGGTCCAAACTGAAGTCACATGTTCAAAACTCTTAACACAGCCTGCATTTCCATCATGTATCTCAGCTAAACAGTTACTCTCATCCCCTAAACTGTTTCTCACCAACAAAACACTTCATTCATAGTTCAAAATAAGCTCATTCAACCACAACACTAGAAAATCGTCTCACTTTGGAAACAAACACTGTCACTCTGAGCACGCTGAACTACAAAATACTAACAATAGAGAGCATTACATGAAATTAATTGTGATCTTTCAAGTTTGAATGATTTCTTTTTAGATAAATCAGTATTTTATTATAAAATAAGATCTTTGCACTTTGAGTTCTCTAAATTATTGTAATATATTGCAACAAGAATAAATCGGGAATGCAGCAGTTTACTTCAACAACACTGACGTATTTTCTACATGAAACTTTAGGACCTTATAAAAAATAAAGTTTACTGTAAACAAATAAAATGCAGAATCTTAGAATTCAGGGGGCGGAATAGAAATCAAGAGATAAAAGTCAAAAACCAACAACATGTACATGTATACTGTAACATTCACAACCTGTCGTCTGCATTTGGCCTCATGTTTCCATCCATTACATCTGATGTCTTCTCTCGCAATGCACTGTGGGTAGAACCTTTCTGAGTGTCTCCTTCTATATGGTTTCTGATGAGGCCAAACACAGATCACCTGAATCAGTTTTCAGCTGACAACTACACTCAGCTGTGTTTGGAATTACTTTTTTTTTTTTTTTTTTTTTTTTTTTATTGTCAATACTTTCATATGCTTTTCAATAAATTTCAATGTGGCTGCAGCAGAAATTCCTTATGCTTCCCCCCCCCCCCCCCCCCCCCCCCCCCCCCCCATCATTCTGTTTTGATTGTGGTTTTAACTGTTTTGAACACAGTGTGTTAGCATTTGAAAAATGTGCCGTAAAAGTCTAGTGTTTTGCAGGTGGTGCACTAGTAACTGAGAAGAGTTCATGAATTTTGGTGACTGTGGTCACTGAATGCATTTTGTGCGAAAGCAATGGAAAGTGATTCACAGTTCGGTCCACATGGACTGCTGTTTTGCAGACTGTGTTAAGAGTTTTGAACATGGGACTTCAGTTTGGACAAATGCGTGTTAGCAATCGAAAAAAAACTGTAACACTGACCTCAAAACATCCCAGCTGCTATAATCAGTGGTTGTTATTATCAAATTATCAAATTCTATACGTAACGTGGGCTGCACAGTGTAATAGTGGTTAGCACTTTCGCCTTGCAGCAAGAAGATCCCCAGTTCAAATTCCGGCCTGGGATCTTTCTGCATGGAGTTTGCATGTTCTCCTTGTGCATGCGTGGGTTTCCTCTGGGTACTCCGGCCTCCTCCCGCAGTCCAAAAATATGTTGAGGTTAATTGATGACTCTAAATTGTCTGTAGGTGTGAATGTGAGAGTGATTGTTTGTCTGTATATGTAGCCCTGCGACAGACTGGTGACCTGTCCAGGGTGTCCCCTGCCTTCGCCTGAGTCAGCTGGGATAGACTCCAGCACCCCCTGCGACCCTTCTGAGGATAAAGCGGTGTATAGAGAATGGATGGATGGATATACGTAACTTGAAAAGTGTTCAGTTTTCCTTGGACACAGTTGCACACTGCTCTATTCTGTTTGCTCTATTGCCCTCCATAGTTTCAGCCTCAGGCTAGTTTAGTTCGTCTGAATTCCTACTGACAGATATCAAAGGGCTTTTATTGATTCCTCCTGTAACATTTTATATAAGGAGAAGGGACACAGCTGCAATATCTTCTTTATGCAACAAAGCAACTGGGTTTCTGGGAACAGAAAAATGTCACACAAAGCAAGTTTTGCCAGTTTTTGCCAGCAGTGTGAAATACCTCGTTTATTTTGCAGTTCCACATATCTCTGCAGATTCCATGAAACAAGGACAAGAAATGATGCTAGAAATTGATTCAGTTAAGGACATTTTGTTTTTTTTTTAAAAAAGGTTCTTGGAAAAACTCAATGATATTCAAATATCTGGACATTTCTATGTTTTGTAAGAAAGACGGCGTCGGATTTACCTATAGTCAAATGAAAGATTACCTACTCACCCTGTCAGTGCAAAGAAACACAGTAGTACAGTTGGGTCGGAACAAAAGACACTGATTCACATAAAACAAGTTCAAAGATATCAAAGTATCAAAGAAATATCATCGCTAGATATGAGTCAACTGCCCAGTAGTGTCCGTGGTCATTCTGTTGACTGATTCTATTTCCTGTTGACCGAATAAAATAAGGAAAAAAACAAAAAATAATCTTTTCACACCTTTAAAATGTATAATCAACGAAAGTATTAGACACCCATAGCAAGGATATAATAGCAGAAAGGTTGTGAAAGTAAAACATACCATTCATTAAAACGTCTAAAACGAGACAATGACCACCAGTTAACCAGCTAGGTTTCTTTCCCTTCATCTCTTTATGCCTGAAAAACATTAGAGCATTCTTCTGTGCAGGCGGTTTTAGGTTACAATAGATGAAACAAAAATGCAGAAAACAACTTTAAAGCTTTTAGAAGCAAATATTTACTCAGTATGTAAAAGGCGAGACAGTAAATCATAGATTCAGGTGCTGTGTGCATGCTTTCTGTGTGTGTGTGTGTATGTGTGTGTGTGTGTTTCCATTTTGGGCCGGGATTAACGTCATTACAAAGAGACAGCAGCTGCTTCAGACAAACAGCAAGCAAACACGGAGAGAGAATTTCCAGTGTATTTCCGTGCGTGTGTGTATAAGCCAATGTAAAGAGAGGAGCTACCTACAGGTGTACAGTAACAATTGGCAGACTGAGGAGTGGTGTAGCCTCTGCGGAAACACACACATAGACGCTGGCACGCATACACACCGACATGCCTGAGGGACAGTAGACACAAACACTAAAAATCTTGGATACTAGTACGAAGACAAACATGAGATAAATGTGAGCTGAAGCACCTCTTGACAGTTTCTATCTCTATCAGCGTCTTTAAAGCCAACAATGTGTGTGAGCCGGTTCTCTAAATACACTGCTGCTAGTGTAACTTTGCACATGTAATCTCTAATAAAGTAAAACATCCATTTGTAACAGTCAGTGGGTTAAGAAACCACAATGAACTGAAAAATGAGGCAAATGCCACTGCAGTTCTGTCACGAAGCTGATCTGCTGATTGGTGAGTATGGATCACCATCTAGTGGTGGGAAGGAGAACTACTGGAATTTAACATGGTACAAAAACGGATTTACTTCCATATTGAAATGATGGAAACTTCAGGGTTAAAATGTACTTCAAGAGAAACTAGAAGTGTCCTCTTGCACTGCTGCTGAATGGACACTCGCTGCCTCTACAACTTCAATCATGAGCGTGCAGTTGGAGTAAACACACCACCTTAACAGCTGGAAGTGTTGCTTGTACAAATAATAGTACAAAAAATCATTAGTAAAAAAAGAAGAAAAGAAGTAATGTGTTGCGACAATTTACGCTTTGTTTGCCTGTCAGAATTTTTTTTATATATATAAAATGGTTCTAATGTTTATCTTGGGAATAATACAGTAAAAGTAAAAATCCCACATGATGCAGTGAATGACTGTTTGTGCAGTAATGGATATTTATGAGATCAGCATCAGTGGAAACATTCATACTGTTTAAGTGTGACTTTATTTCTTTATTTATCTCCTTAAAGATAAAATATACAAAGGAGCTGTTAACCCTCGCCAACATGAAATGTCCCTGTATCAAGAATAAGCTCCTGGAACATAAATTGCATCTTATCCAAAAAAAAGAGAAAAATTTAAGACAAAAACACTCTGAATTAAGAATGAACAGGGTTCAAATGTACAGTTGCAGCAAAAATGTACAAAGAAACAAACTGGCACAAGGACAAGTTTCTTTGAGTATCAAAGTGGAACTAAATATCATTATTTCATACTGTAAAAGACACAGCTAGGAGATTAAATGAGGGGGGCAGCTACGTGATGTAGCATCTAACAGCACTTATATCAAAATGGATGGCAAATGGAATATATAGCAAATGGCAATCTCCAGAGTGGAAAGTGCAGCTTCTTCAAATGGCTCTTAATTTTTGCTCCAAAAACAACTCAGTCCTTACTGACCCCTATGTGAAAATGTCCAACTTCACGGCAGAAATAAACATGTTTACAGCCTGCTAAAGCTGACCGTCCTGTTTGTTAAATCTGTACAGAGGTAATGTTTATATAACTCTCCCATTTAGGTTGTATTAAGGTTTGAAGTGATGTATAATTAAGATTGCATTTGTGCAAAACCATAGTTTACATGGCCTGCCTTAGCTTCATTCACACTCCTAGAATTTAGGAAACTTATGGGTGACAATATGAAAGATTTATATACATCTATGATTTATAGTTATATATACAAACTAGAAAAGCACTCAGAGAGTGCAGACCTCCGCCAAGGATGGAGAGGAGAACAGGAAACCATTCCATGAGCTGGAATCAAACCTGCATCTCTGACACAGTTTTGTTTATGAATCACCTTCTTAACCAGTTGACCTATCTGGACACCTTGCTCCAATTTGTTGGACGACATACTAACCTATGATGTTTTTTTTCATATTTTGGACCACATACTAAAACATACTAAAAAATTCAAAGTGATCCAGAATCCAGGATCCTTTCCGGATTGCCACCAAAATTAAATCAGCTCTTCCTCTTACCATAGTCTACATCCCCTCAAAATTTCATCTGAATCTGCCCAGGCGTTTTTGAGTTATCTTGCTAACAGCAGACAGACAGACACACAAACGCCGGGTGTCACATAACCTCCTTAGCAGAGGTAATGATTTGTTCATAGAATCAATTGATTCTGGTTTTGATTGGGGGCAAAATGTCCCACCAACCGTATCTATATGGTTCTATACCGTACACCATCAGTCCATATCTGCACACCACTCCACAATGTTGATGATGCTTTTCGCACCCTGACATTAGTTGAATTTTAGACTTTATTTCGCTCATCTTTTGTACTACTGCTTATATCTTGTACTTTCATGTTATTGATATTTTATATTTCTGATTCCTGTCTTATTTATTCCACACAATTGCAATTTCGATGTGCTTGTACAATGACAAAATTCTTAAAACTGGAATTCTAGCATGTGTTCATCACACAAGTAACATATCAACATGCAAACCCTTTCAACCCAGCACACATTCATAAACAGTGCACACCTACATTCAACTGCATTAGAGACTTCAGCTTCTTCTGAAGTAGCCCTCACACAGACAAACGTACATATATACACGGGCTTTTCATAAAGCCTTGTCCCCCTCGCTTTCCTGCTTTGTCTTTGATAGCTGTGGGTGTTTAGCGGCATGCTGCCTCTTGAGAAGAAAAGATATGGGGGTAAGAAGAGGGACAGATGAGAAAAGAGGGAAAGAAGGGGAAGAAGGCACGGCACATGTTTGGTCTGAGCCTGATGGAGGCTTTAGATAAACATGCTGGTCCGTCTGCCTCCAAACACACACCTGACTCCAGATGTAGCAGAGAGAAGTGAGCACCTGATTACTCCATTTCTTCTGTTACTCCTCTCTCAGCCTGAATGTGGATTCTGTTGCATTAATAATTCAATAATTCATCACAAGTGTAAAGTTCTTTCTAAGTTCCATGTGAAGTTTCCATGTTCTACATTTAAGTGCACCATTAAAATTTAAAGAATACCTCTGGTAGAAAAATGCTTCAGTAATGTTGTTTTCTAGAAAAAATCTGTAGCATTTTTTCTTTATTTAAAAGGGATCATAAACAGGAATTCACTGTACAGAAGCAACCACCATTGTCAGTGTGTCAACTGTAATCTGAGGTACAGTATAGCGTGTTATTTTTGTTGAAAGTAACTTAAAAATTTACAATCAGTGTTAGGTCAGATATGCAAACTACACTAACTAATATATTAACTATCAGAGATTTTCTATGTTTAAGAAGTATTTTGGTTTTTCAATGTAGCAAAATTACAACAGGACAACAAGACAACAGAGCAACACCAAACTTATTCACCTCATTAATCAATCTGTAAGTCTTTGAGACTGTGATGGGACACATTGCCAGAGTGACAACAAATTGCCCAACAGAGAGATTTCAGAGATGGGTCGAGCAGTTGGGGATTTTCTGGTGAAAATATGCACTCTGTGTTTTGAGCTGTCTAAGTAAATATTACATACAAGCAACTGAATTTGACCCTGCTTTCCAGATATGGTCAGGTTACTTCCTGAAGAGGTAATCTGTCCAGACATCACTGTGAAGTAAATCTGACCCCAACACCTGGATAACCTGATAAAGGTCATCATTGTTCCCTCGAGTATTATCACAAGCTCAGAATCTACAAACACCTGAAATCAGGATATTTTTTGTGCAAGTCTGTGAGATCTTGTTTTGTTCTCGTTAAAATATTTGTATCATCATATTTCTCTACATGAAATACAGTATTTTACTGCTGTTGCAGTAGAAGCACTATCATGTCCTTTTCCAATTGCATGCAGTCACTGCGTAGATTTCATTGGTGCACTGATATCTCTTGCACACACACACACACACACAGTAGCAGTAGCAATAGTAATGGTAGTATCAGGCATTACTTCAGTCAGCGCAGATAAGAGAAGTTGTGAAACGAACTGTGCAAATCTTTCCACTTCAGCTCAAACTTGGTCTCATATCAAAGGTGTGGAGCGATAACAGCTCCCTCACTCACACACACAGTTCTAGATAGACTAGACCAACTATGTTGGTGGTCCCCCCCCCCCCCCCCATCTGCCACTCTCTTTGATTAGCCTACTGACTGACTGGTATGTATGTCTCAATTCCCAGACATTAGAGTCAGACCGGAGCATTACTGAGTGGCTGTACGTTAGGCCCACAGTGGTGCAGCAACACAGAGGGAGCGGTTTTTGGTCAAATGCGACGTTTGCTGTCATACTTCAGTCTCCATGACATTTTAATAAACATGCATTGGAACTGACCGATGAAATTATTTAATCCCTCCAATGAGCCCAATAAAATACTTTGCATGTGTGGCATGAATTGTGACAACTCAACCATACTTTGAAATTTTGAACTAATTTTACTTACCGGTACCGCTACCAAAATGCTAGTGCATTATTGTTGGTCCTGAACTACAGTTTCCTCAAAGGTCCAAATCATCACTGATGATAAAACATCTACTCCTGCCCCAACAGGATGTGCAACCTAAATATACTGTCTATATACACTGTGAATGTAGAGGAGCAGAGTTCATTGTGTGTATGCATGTGCGCGCGCATGTGTGTATGTGTGTGTGTGTTGCAGGTGTGTCTTAAGTGTGTGTGTGGGACATTCTCTCCTGGTGCTGGAGCAGAACAAACACGGATTAGAGCCACACCACCATGCAGGTACCAACAACTCCCTGTTCATCACACACACACAACTACAAACAGTCATGTTCCAAACAGCCAGCTGCTAGGGCTTACATGATGTCAGGGCCATTAAAGTCATGTAGCTGGAGAGAGCAGGCAGATGAAAGGCTTGTCATTTAAACAGAGAGAACGTTTAGAGGACTTACAATCGCTGACGGACAGAAAGGGTTTACTGCCAGGGGCATGGAGGCCGCAAAGGCCTGTGACGTAAAAAGGATGTTAAATATACCACATGTCTCTGTGGAGGGTAAAGCTACAGCCCAGGTTTTATCCTCCATGAAAAAACACTACTTTTTCCTCATCATTATTTACTCATAAAATCCACGCTGTGATAAAAATGGAGACAGAAATGGTGCAAGTCTCGCCCAGCAGGTATGATTGATGACCACTGTTAGCTAAGTCCTGCACACACACATGCAGTCACCTGCTGTCTGAGTTTAGATCGGTGCAATCCACTAAGAGTTCACCCAGAGGTTCTCCTGATAACGTTTACACAAACACACACGCACACCTGTAACCAGCTGGCGTCACGTACACGTGTTTTACTCCCTTTTCACTCCTGTAATAAGGACTGAAGAGTTCTAAAACTGTTCTAGTACTTCAACAAATAGTCAAAAACACATCTGAAAAGACCATCACAGTGCTGGAAAAAAAATAGTTCGTATCTGTCTCCATAGTTCTGCTTTGCTGCTTTTGTTGGAAAAAAAATGTGATGGTTTTGATTAAACTAACAAAATACACTTTTTAAAAAAAAATAAATTCAAAACCACTTTGACCACCTGCAGAATTGAAATGCTGCTATCATCTAAATCCACCATCATGAATCAACCTAAAGAATAATATAGTGCAGTGATATGAACCATTTTGGCTCACAAATGCTTTTACTGCTTTAATACAATTTGCTGATAAAACATGTTTCACTCCTAGCAAAAGAAATGGAACCTCTGGCTAAGTAGAAGCAACTTATCGCTAAGCTAGCCATCTGCTAAAACAAACCATGTGCCACTGAGCATGTCTGAACTCATACGGACACACCCGTCCAAAGCAGCTGCCGCTCAGTCAGCCACAAGTGGGGCAGCTGAGAGAGGGAGCAGGTAGGGGCCCGAAAGACCCAGGTCACCAGGGTCAAGCGTTACCAAGGTAACGTCAAACACTCGCAAATGCATTTACACAGGCGGACGTATATTGTGAGCTGCAAGGTTGCCAGAGTAACTTAATACAAAACAAATACAGCTCATCAGGAAGAGAATGCATGTGTGCTCGACACCGGAGACTTCATCACAACACGTTTCAGACACATTTCTGTGAGCAGCTACTTCCTGAAGCCGTCACTGTCTCTCCTCTAAAAATGCTCGTTGTGCTTCTAGGTCATTTTCAGTCAGTGAATGATTTTTAAAGGGAATACAACTTTTCTGGCACACATCACAAAAGATGATAAACTTAGATTTAAGTGACCAAAACAACAGAAGGCAACAAAATAGAGGACAGTTGTTCTAGTATTTTCACATTATGAGGCATTCACTGAAGTGTATTTTATTTAAACAGAATGTCCTCTTGTTTAAATGAGCATTCCTCTGAAAATCTCTGAAGCAGTTAATCAGTGTTTTCTGTATTACCACTTGGGCAATGAGGATTTTATATTTAAGCATATTTTTCACAGTCATGTGAATATTTATCATATATCAAATCAAGCCATGAACTTTACATTAAGAATAAATGTGCTGTTAATTTCTGCTTAGTTTCTAAAAATTTTGTTCATATTAATTTGTTTCTGTCAACTCCATTTGTATTTGTATCACGTCACAGACCAGATTTCATTTAGGCCCCTGTTAGGCAAACTTACCTGAAAAAAGTGTGGTTGTGTGTGTCAGAATGATGGAGGAGAGAGAGTTTGCATTTTCAAGCGGCTGCTTGTCTTGGTAGAAATGAAGCAGATCCAAAAGCAGAAAAGCGTAGACAGCAACTTCCCACTCACACACATACCTTCACCATCTTACTCTGGAACCTTGTGACATGAGATACTGAGCAGTTTAGATACTCTGTGGGTGGCTGTAGTGCTGCTGCAGCTGCCACATGGCACAGTATGTATCAGCAGAAATCATGAGTTATCTCTGAAACTCAAGTGTGAACAGCAGATTGCAACAAATGTGTTACAAAGGAGTCAACTTTACAAAAAAGTACTGAGACTGGAGAAGCACAACTGATCACTAAAATTGCTGTACTATTGCACCAATCATAACCTGTTTCTTTTAATAATATTCTACAGTTTCACCTTATCTGATGCATACATTACTGGTAACATGAAGTTCCATTCACAGAGAGTAAAGAATCCACATTGGATAGTGAAAATGTTTTAAATTGTACTCACCTATGATGGATGAATTTCATCACCATCTCCAACCTAACACACTTCAAGGAGAACATAGAAGAGAGCAGTTTAGTCATCTCATAACTCATAACTGGAATGAAACAGGGAAAAAAAGACTGAGCACAGTTTGCTGATAGCGAAATGAAAAGGTGAAGCTTTAATCTTTTTTTTCCTTTAATTTTTAGAAAATAGGCAAAGCTGATCAGAATCTCAATGACTCTGGGAGGTTAGACTCTCCTTGTTTGGCTAGCAGAGACCACTGTGTATTGAACTTCTCATAAAGACCCCATATAATGAAAATCAATGTTTCACCTTGTCCAGATTTTATGTATATATGTATATATGTATATATATATATATATATATATATATATATATATATATATATATATATATATATATATATATATATGCAGGAGGACACATAATAAGTGAAACAAACACCAAGTCTGAGTATTTCCGCCTGGAAACTGCAGTGTATCAATGACCATATCAAAAACAGGTTTCATGTATAACAAATTTAAGGACAAAACTGTACTAATTTAGAACCAATCCTATCATTTTCCATTTATGCGGCTCTCCGTGTTCTTCTTCTTCATTACTTCAGTGAACCAAGGATGAGTTTTGACTGGTTGGATCAATAACATGAAAAAGACTTTAGAGACTGTATTGCACCACCACTGTTCCCTTTAAAATATATATCTTTCTTGTTGCGTTTTAAAGAAAATTCTGCCTTTAATAATTCATCAGTATCTCTTCTCCACCCTTTATTTCTCTAAGAAATTCATTGGGAGAGAAAAACAACACAGCATTGCCAGTCTTCTGGCTCTTCTAACACTTCTTAGTGAAAGTAAAACTCTCTGTACTGTATGTGGATTATTTATAAAGACTTGGGTTCATTCAACGGTGATCCATTAAAACACACACACACACACACACACACACACACACACACACACACACACACACACACACACACACACACACACACACACACGATTTGTCATCCATGACCAGGTCCAGTGAAGTGGATGAAGAGCTGCCTTCCCCCTGTCTCTCCGGGTCACAGACTAAGGAGGTCAGGGTGTTAGGTGAAGAACTAGCAGCTCCTTAGGAAACCCAATACCACCCACCTGGCCACACATATACATGCACACACGTGCACCCACACACACACATTTACTTAGACAGCAAACACATCCACATAATATAGCAGATCTGTAGTGATTTAACCACTTGTGACCCACTGTCTTCAGGAATTAGACGGTAGAATCACAAAGACACATACAGATGTGACTATGAATCTGAAAATCATGCAGTGTTTTGCTTTAATGTCTGCTTTGCATTTTAAAGCCTTTTTGAAAAGCCAGTGTTATGTTTGCAGCACCTCTGTTTGTCCTCAAGAGGGAGACTCACACCACATATCAGATGTCCAATGCAGCTTTCACTCTGGTGAATTATTAAAAAAGAAAGACCCATGAATTCATTTATCAATGCAACGTGAATTTCTTCACACTTTGCTGCCTCTCGGGAGGTCTCTATTGCTCAGCATCTTAAAAAAACCCAACACTCAACCACTTCTTTTTGTGTGTCTTTAATGTTTGTGCTTGTCTGGGAGCAGCATTTTTTTTTAATTTATTTATTCTAGACTAATGTTCATTTGGTATTGATTCAGCCATCCAGCTTAAAAGCCAATCCATTTATTCTCTATTTTCTTAAGAGGCAGGATGACCATTTCAGTTAGGCTCCCTCGAGTCCTGGTCTTCACAGTAAGATAGATAATCATGCTAACACAACAAGACAGACGCTAATATACACGCATACAGTGGAAAAGCCTGAGCAAGCAAGCATTACGTGGAGAGTGAGGGCTTCGGCTGAGAGGGAGAACTTGTCCTAAGCCTATTAGTACTATTAGGGATACTTGGTGGTAATGATTGAAAGCCACTTAGCGCTGGCGTATTTACCAAGAGGATCAGCCACGGCACAGTTAAACAGGGCTGATGAATTAAGTCAATCCAATGCTGTAATACACACTGACCAGGAGAGGAGAGGAGAGGAGAGGAGAGGAGAGGAGAGGAGAGGAGAGGAGAGGAGAGGAGAGGCACCATCTATTTGCCAGTGAGCATCATTTGGGTGTCAAGAGGCAACAATTATAGAAGACTGAGGGAAATGCAGATGGGTGACAAATGAAAGGAAAAACTTTCATTTTTTATCTTTACCCTATGAAGAACGATTTCTGTCCTAATAGAATTGCTTTCCTTCAGGTTGACAATATCTTCATCCACAGGGCATGATTAGTTATTGTACTCTTTGATAACTATGAAAATGACATTTGCTGTGGTCTTTACAGTCACCAGATCTTAACCTAATTGAACACCTATGAGAGATTCTGGACTGACAAGTTTGACATCATCAAAAAGACAAATAAGGATGAACACTACCTTTCAAAAGTTTGGGGTCACTTAGAAATGTCCTTATTTTTTGAAAGAAAAGCAGTTTTTTTCTCCAATAAAGATAACACTAAATTAATCAGAAATGCAGTCTAGGCATTGTTAATGTGGTAAATGACAATTATAGCTGGAAACAACTGATTTTTAAAGAAATATGTGATGTGAGAGCTAATGTTAAATACAGATGTGTCTCATATCTGGGGGTTATGTTATGGAATGGACTGTGAGGAGTTGAAACTGTGTAATTCTCTGTTGAGTTTCAAAAAGCACTGAAAGGCAAAATAATAAAAGAGTACAATGTAAAATGACTGATATGTGAAATGACTAAGAAGGCTAATGTAGATTAAAATCTTGTTTTGTTTTGTTTTTTCTTTATGTCTTTTATTTCATGTATTACAGTAATGCTGGGTGATTCTCGGGATTGTACAGGATATGCAAAATAAGCTTCGGCTTCTACTTATTCCTTTTTTGGTTACAGAACTTGTAAATAACTATTATTGTATATATATACATATATATATATATATATATATATATATATACATATTGGCGGGGCTGTTTTGGGGCTTTTTTTGATTAAAAGGTGAAGTTTTTTTTTCTTTAATTTTAGAAAAAAGGCAAAGCTGATCAGAATCTGAATGACTGTGGGAGCTTATACTCTCCTTGTTTGGCTAGCAGAGGCCATTGTGTACTGAACTTCTCATAAAGGCCCCATCTAATAAAATCAGTGTTTCACCTTGTCCAGATTATATATATATATATATATATATATATATATATATATATATATATATATGGGGGGTTGTTTTTTGGGGGGTTTTTGCTTTTCTTTTTCATCTTCTTCTCTTTTTTGTGAGAGGAGTAGGGGAGGAAGAAAGAGAGAGAGAGGAGGAAAAATTCCTGTAAAAATGTATAATATATATTTTTATTTTTGTTTACTGTAGTTTTGTAACCGAAATAAAACATTCATTCATACTACGTTCATACAGAGGAACATTTCCAGCAACCATCACTCCTGTGTTCTAATGCTACATTGTGTTAGCTAATGGTGCTGAAAGGCTAACTGATGATTACGTAGAAAAACGTTGTGCAATTATGTTAGCAGATGAATAAAAATGTAAGTTTTCATGGAAAACATAACATTGTCTGGATGATCCCAAACTTTTGAATGGTAGTGTATATTTTGGAAAATGGCGTTCCATCTTTTTAGTAGAGTTCCAGAAACTTTCAAAAAAATCAAAGCTAAGAAGCACTGAAACTGTTCTGACACCACATAGCAGCCCAACACCTTTCTAAGTTGCTTTATGTTAGTTTTTTTCTTTAATTTGTCACCCATCTTACATTTTCCCTTCTTGGCACAGCTTTGCAGGATGTTGAGTTATGTTTCATAATTAATCAATAATAACATCATTCATCATCTTGTGAGTCATTAGATCTTGCATAACTTTAGATTTTTGAATGCTGTACTTACTTTTAATGGAATATTTTTACACTGCAGTGTGGTGCTCATTCTTCCTCCACTGCACACAAGATGTTTTTGCTTGGAAACACTGTTATACATTCTAAAAGCATAAAGATGTCATGTTTTGTCAGTTTAACCTGGCCACAGTTAAAGTTACACTGTTGTACATGGCACATACAATTGTAGAAATTATGCATGTTAACCCATAGGCCACACATGCAGGAAGGCTGATCTCTACCGTTTGTGGTTTGTGGTAACATCATTTTAACATGTTAGCCTACAGCACTTTATGACAAGCACTTGCAAGATTGCAGTATAAGTTAAATTCAACACAAAGCTGGGATGGCTGCCAGACATTATCTGGTGCCTTGCCATCCATTTCCATGACAGACGTTGAGGGCATTATGGATCACTGGCCAGCAGTCGCCTGTCTCAGGCATAGGTCTCAGGTACAAAGATGTGCATGAGTACAGTACATGGTCTGACTTATGCTTCATGTGGCCTAAAGTCTATGAAACCACCTCAGGTTATACTGCATATTGTGTGTTACATGAATTCACGTGATTAAGCCGAATGCATGAGGCATCATAGAATTAATTTCCAAATATAGAATCAGGATGATGGTTTTCCCTGACATGTACAAAAGATAAAAATCGTGACTTCTAGTTGCCTCGTAACCCTCCTCAACTCTGGGAAATTGCACATTCATCAGGAGAGGATGAATGTGCAATTTCAGTCCCTGAAAAAGTTCACATTTAGCGATATGAGGTTTCCATCCCAACACCAACAGCATGCACGCCCCGGTCAACCTCTCACATTTAAAACAAACAAGCTGTTTTCAGTCCAGCTGTGATGCAGAAGCTCCCAGATGTTGCTGCTGCAGCGGCATTATGTAAGTCAGTGTAAAGCAGATTTTCCTGACAGTCACATGGATAGGACCACTGGGATCTGGGCTCACATGCAAACACAAACAGATCACAGATTATCCAGTGGATTTGCAGAGTAAATCTGTACTTTTAAGATGAATTTCTGACATTTTTGATTTTACTGGATGCACAGCAGAAAAAAGCACAGTAAGGCACGTGACACTAGTATGTGATACATGAGAGGGCTCTGAACCCAAGATGTTGCAAACACCGAAGCACAGTCAGTGCCTTACTCTGCTGACTCGCAGTGTGGCCTAAAGCTGTTTTAATCCAGGAGATAAATGCATATTGGTTGCTTTTGGCTTAGCTTCACTGTTTTTTTTTCTGTTTTATAAAAAGGATTTCATGATGGAGAGGCTAGTAGGAGGGGGTTTTCTGTCACAGACTGTTGAGTCACACTAGCACTTTAAGGAGCAAAGGTGAAGGTACTGGGAGTGATGCAGAAACATGCAAATACATGTGCACACTTTACTTTCACAGGAGGCCAGAACGAAAGAAAGAAGAAACGTCTGGGCAGCTGCAGCTGTTCTTTGCTAAATATAGCTGCTGGAACACATTGATTACACTGGATCATTAGGATTTGCCATTTGCTCCTCTTACTATCGATATGAATATCATGTCTGTAATTTCAAAAATACAAAATACACACTAGGCAACCAACATTTACAGATACTCGCTTTGATTTTCAAACATCAAATAGTTCTTGTCCGCCCTCCCTGTGTGGTATCATCTGTTCTCTGTGCATTATTGACTGATTGGGATGTACAGCATCCAAGTGTGCAAGGAGGGAGGGAGCAGGAATTGATTCAGCGCCAGGAGAGAGATACTAATACTAAGATGACCTCACTTCATGTGAGATGCCTTACGAGAGAAATACTGGAACAACAAAAAAGAACTGAAGAGCATCACTGAGAGGGGCTAGAGGAAAGAGATAGAAAGCTAACACTGGTTTTGCAGCTCATGTTCAGTTAGGACTTGCCCCAAGAGATGAGAAACAAATTATCTCTGGCTTAAGATATCTAAAACACTCTTGAAGCAAACAAATCTACTTTAAGTCTCTGGCGTGTTGGCTCTGTGTCAAACAGCATTCACCAGTACACAAAATGCCAAGTAAGCAGTCTAGATGTGACTCAGACCTCTGCATTATCCCTGTTTGGTGTATACAGTATTAGCAGTCTGCAGCATTAACAGTGAATTTAATAGCACCACTGCAAAATACTGCACACATGCATAGTATACATTCTGAGCCATTCAGCACAGTATGGCAAACTTAAACAGCTCGCTGCACATTTTACACATGGTTGGCGACAGTTTGATGACACTGACATGGAGCACGCAATTAGAGCAGGATCCAGAAACCGAGGCAGTACCTTAGCATCCTTTAAGATGTCAAAAATGTCTCGTCAGAAATGGTGCAAGGGAGAGGCTGGCCACTTAATGAGTCAGAATCTATGGGAGAAATCTGTAACATCTGAGACAGCGATTCTGTGACTCATGTCCCGTGCCTCTGAAGCAAGTTTGATGCTATAAAATGTTGTGCAGGTGAAAAAGAAGTATAGCCTGTGGAGAAATCTGCTTTTTAAACTTTTTTTTTAAATTTTTAATTTATCAGATTTCACTGGTCATTCCCTTCATGCATCTTTAATGTCCTGGAGACCACTGAAATTGCAGTTATGGCCTTCTCTCCACTCATTTTGATCAAGGTCTGGTCTTCTTAGCCTGAAATAACTACCAGATGCATTACTAAGATATCTGTTTAGTGGCGACACTTGACTAAGGACTTTGGCCATACTCATATCACTTGTAAATTAGTTATAAATATTTCTATAGTATATAAAAAAGCCGAAATACAGCAATCTAACTGTTATACAGTTTTGGTCACAGTTTACAATTTACTGTAGGCCACATGAATCATAAGGCTTGAACATAACATAGAATGATATTTTTGTACTGTCTGTCTGTCTGTCTGTCTGTCTGTCTGTCTGTCTGTCTGTCTGTCTGTCTATCTATCTATCTATCTATCTATCTATCTATCTATCTATCTATCTATCTATCTATCTATCTATCTATCTATCTATCTATCTATCTATCCATCTATAGCCAGGGGGCGTCGTGAGCCCGTCTCAGAGCATCAGTATCCGCACAGAGCAGTGTGTGTGCTGGCAGAGTGAAAGTGATCGTGGCAGAGCAGAGATGTAGCAGCGTAGCTCGCTGGGACTCCACGGCCAGCCGTCTGTCACTTTTTTACCAGGAACCATTTGTCTGACATCGCCGCGGAATGGGAAAGATTGCACGTATTTTTTGTACCGCTGCACTGTATGAATGTGCCGCGTAATGCGACCGAGGACGGTTGCCTCTGGGGGGAAATATTTATGTTCCGGGACCGTTTTGTTGGAGTAGCTAGTTGCTAGCACTGGGCTAGCGACTGTGCTGGCTACTTCAAGCGTATTCTGCAAGGATGCTACGGTGGATACGACAGCAGCTGGTAAAACTGCTCTCCTACCTTTCTCATACTGCTAGCCTCCTTTAGTTCGCCACAACAGCCACCCGACGAAATACAAGGTTTAGCCCATGGAAAGATGTCTGAACTTTATTTGTTAAGGAAAAGAAAAGCTAACCTAGCCAATTAGCTGTTGCCGATGTGTCCAAAACATCGCTATCCGTCTGGTCTTGATGACAGGTATAGGTTGTGTTAGCTAACAGTTACCTTCCCAGCTAGCTTTAGTTAATTGGCTGGGGATGGGTAACAAGCAAACCTGTTAAGACAAATGTTGTGTTTGAAATTTGACTTATGAGTTTCATTCGAAGTTTGTTAGCCCCTTGACTACTGTTGAATGGTTTGTCATTGGGAAATGTACCTGAAAGTTCACTAACATTAGCTTGTTGGCTAAAACTCGACAAAGTTAAAAAGCGTTGCTAACACCGCTTACTATGCTGTTACGAACAACTCCAAGCTAGCGGAGATGCCATTTGTGTTTTCATACCGACGTATTTATTTACGGGCGAGTAAACTAATTTCAAATAGGTGGCTAGATACTCGCTTCAGCTCCCTAGGATCATAAGATAACTTTTCCGATACATTTGGATTGTTTGCTACAGCGTTTATTCTTTATCTGATGTAAATCTGAATGCACTGTCTGAACATGAACGTCTCTGATTGATTATATGCTCAGAACATCCTGTTTTTGCTGTAGTCACCTGTTGTTTGCCTACAAACATGACTGTGTGGTGACGCATTGACAGACAACGGCATCGATACAGCAGTTAAACCACAATATTAGTGTATACCACGGAAATGAGTCCTGACTGAATCTGATTTTAACTAATGTTGCCAGAGCATTGTCTGCAAACGGAGTTTTGAAAGTACTCGAGGGATGCTGCAGTGATGAAGTGATTGTGGTTATAATGATTTTGTTTGCTTTTTGGTAATTCTGCTTGTAGAGTTTGTATACTAGTCTGCATTTGCATTCAGTTTTCAGGAAATGAGAGTGGTGTGACTGGTAGAGGTGGTCTGGTAGCATGTGAGGAGGGGTGGGGGGGGCGTGCCCATGTGAATGAATGAGTGCATATAATGAGATTAGTCACACACAGTTAAACTCATGATGTCACCATCGCCTTGGAGTTTAATCAGTGTTAAGGTGTTTTTGCACCTTCATGTCCTCATCGCTGAGTACTCCCTTCACCCAGGGTTGTGTGACAGTGACACTTAATAAATTCTTTGACTCCTGCTGAGCTGCAGGTTAAGCAGTCTGTTCAAAGGGGTTTCTTTCCGCTGTTAGAGATTAATTTTGGCCATCACTTTTTAAGAGCGCCACAGAGGGTTTGTGTCCATTTAGAAATGGTAGCCTCCTCCTAATTTGCGATAGCTCAGCTCACTTAACCCATCGCATATAGTTGACCTGCCTAGTTAATTAAAAGTGTAATTAAATGGCATCTTAATACAAGTGGCCTAATGAAAAAGTTTGTGAAAAGGCATTTGTCTGACCTTCCTATCAGCTGGAAGGTAATGCAGTTTATTCACACTCCTTGTTTATCAGTGTCTCTCTGGTGCCATGGAAAGGAGGAGGGGAACTAGTTGTCAGTGTGACAAGCTTTAGTGTCAGTCTTCTTAAAAAACAGTGCTGACATCATGCTAATACTGCTGCATTTACACCATGAAGGACGTATAGATTTACTGCACAAGTAACGGTAGCATCTGGGAAAACTGACATCTTATTGTGTTTCAGTATTCCCTGTGAAGAGTCACAGATTCCAAAGTATATATTATTACTGACGACTCTTATTAACATTAGTATTGTTGTTATTGCTGACAATTACTAACCATCAGTTTTCATATCCATATGTTTCCTCTAAGGAAGGAATTGATCAACACCCATATGATATAAAAGACAACTCACATGAAGAGCAGCAAACACAACATAATATTTGAATGCCAATTTAACTGAAAACTAGGCCAGTGTAGACACTTGATGACTGACTGCAGTAACTTAATCACCCGTACATGGAGTTCACAGTAGTTGCTGCTATGTGCTGATAGTGTAACACACTAGTGGTTTACTTCCCTCAACAGTGCACCTACGTCACACACAGGTTACCCACAAGGCCACTTTCTTTAAAGAGAAACGCTGGGCCTCTGACCTGAGTATCACTGTACCTCAGGTATCAGCTTCTTTCATCAGTTAAACATGGTGAAGCTCTTGTAGTCACGTAGATAAACATTGGACAAATACTTGACCCAAGGAATCTGAACTGAGACAGGGCTCCACACCTGATTTACAGTGTCAGCTTTCAGGTGGAATCCTTTAACTGCATAGTTCATACCATAACTGTACACAGAGCTGCTACGGGGCAAACAGAGACAGATTTGCTTCATGTCAGGCACACTTCTATGACTAATGAATATGTTTAGTCACTTTTGATAGATTTTTGGTAAAACTCTGGAGCCTTGCTTGAATCATTTGGACTCTTTACCGAGATAATTTAAATGCAGAATGAACAATTTTGGACCAAGAACTGAACCCTGTGGAACACCACAACTAGGAACAAAGTCAACAATGAACTTTTCTGATGCTATAACTATACTTTTGATGTAGTTAAATTTAATGATTAATAGAGTCAATAGATTTTGTGACCTATTAAAGCCCTCACAGTAGATGACAGGAAGACCGTAGCAGTAGCTTATTCTTCTGGAAGTTTCAATATTATCAACCCGTTGCATTAAGTAGCTTTAAAACAATATTGATTGTTGTTCTGTCAAAGGTTTAATGAAACTGTAAGTGATTTCTTTCAGTGAAGTGATATCAATTTCATTGCAATCTGTGGACCTTTTACTCCAGTTTACTTTAGGGTTTTTAACAATGCCCAGTAGGGCTGCACTATTAACTAAATGTTAATTTTGATTAAAATGTTAGTGTTGCAATCAAAAGCTATGCTTATTGAAAACTCCACTGCATATCAAACCAAGTGCTTGCTAAACTGACAGCCAGCCACACAGGAGCATTTGAGATGTTTTTGCCTCACTGCCGTGTTGCTGCTTATGCACTCCTGCAGCAGCAGCCTGTGCACAAATTTCCTGAATGTTGCAGTAGAAGAGTAGTTTACAACAGAGAGCAGTCAGACAAAACAAAATCCAATATCTGGAGCTGAAGGTGAAGAGCTAACCCCTCAAAACGGATCATCATCCATTGTCTGGAAGTGTTTTGGATTTTGGCCAAGTGATGTTGACTAAGAGCACGTCATTTGCGAAGAGTGTATGAGACTTATTGTTGCCACAAAGGAAACAAAACTAACTTTTTCAGCAACCTGAAAAAACGGAGCCACTTGTAGTATGATAAACACATGGCAGCTAAGAAGAATAGCTTTGCTAACAGTACCTCACTGTCTCCATCCTTGCTCAAGTTGTTGTCTAAAGTCTTGACAGTGCATCACTGTATTGTAAATATGAAAGTATCTCTTTTGATTTTGTTCCGGGTGAAAGGTTTTGGTGCGGTTTTATTTATATATACTTTTAGGAGATGCACTGCAAAAAAGGCCTTTGTTTTGTTGCCTATTTCGATGCAAAGAACTGGCATCTACCACAGTATAGAAGTGAAAGCAGTGCTCTTTTAAATGTGAAAGTGCAGTAAAAATATGTAGTTCATCGTCGTCATTTTGGCCATAATGGTACCGCCCTAATGTCTGTTGAAATTCATTTGCAGTTCTGTAAAACAACTATTTTTTTGCTGTCCACTAGTTCTTCACCATCTTTTGTGTTTATTTTCTTCTGTTTAGTCTCACATTAACAGTGAAATCATGGAGTGCCTTTAGAATCTATCTATGTATCACAGTTTTGTAGGAAGAGACTTTCCTGTGTTTGTAAATTGTTCCACATACCTTTTATATTATTTCTGTTCTCTTCCATTAATTTACTTGGGTAGATTCTAGTTAAACTTCGCAGTTCATGTTTATATGTCTTATACTTTACAAGCTTTTCAGCCTTTTCTGTTTATTAGGAATTAGTAAGAATTCTCTTTAAAGCAGGGGTGTCAAACTCAGTTCCTGGAGGGCCACTATCCTGCATGTTTTAGATGTTTCCCTCTTCCAACACACCTGATTCAAATGATCAGCTTATCATCAAGCTCAGCAGAAGCCTGATAACGAGCCTGATCATTTCAATCAGGTGTGTTGGAAGAGGGAAACATCTAAAACATGCAGGATAGTGGCCCTCCAGGAACGGATCTTGACACCCCTGCTTTAAAGGATGATTATGTTTTTACATATATTGTATACACCTATAGCGATCCATTCAGCTGCCAAAAACTACCAAATTCACACTGTCCTTTCTATATCTTCATTAACATTATTGTTTGTGCTTTAACTGTGAATTCCTAAAAGTGCATTTGGAACATGTCAGTCTTCTACAGCAAGGCTTGATATGGGATTGTGGATATCCATAGCTTCAGTGTAGTAAGAGAGAAAAAATGCTTCCAAATGTATCACCACCATGATGTACTTTTGAAAGAAGATCTCACTTTAATGCATTAAGTATATCTCCATCAATTTGAAGTCTTTGCTTTCAGATTTTGTTCCTGGCTGAAGTGAAAAAACACCTATAGCTTTGCGTATGTGTATAATTTGTCTAATAGCCTCTTTAACCAACAGGATGTCATACACTTATAAAGTCTAATTCAGAACCTTTTGCGGACACTGCTGCAACAACACTAATGATCCTCTGTCATGTAGCAGTAAAACTTGATAATTTACTATCCTCAGCCAACCGTGATAAAACAGTTCCTCCCTTCATTTTAGTTCTGCTCATGGTGAAGCATTTCATGATTCCATGAGGCACGCTGATAGATATTGGTTTAGCATGCTCCTGGTCATGTTATTATGGCCGTTATCATCAGTCATACGGGCTAAAGCGGCACCCACAGGATCTGATTACAGTCTGTTGCTCTCTCTGTCTTCCTCTTTGTGGTGCAGTTTCTGTCTTTGGTGCCTGTTTTTTATGCGAGTACCTCCCTGCCCTTTTGCATTTCCACTTACCTCATTGCATTTGATTAAATGCCTCTTTGTCTCCAGTACGACTCAGTGCATCGCTTTGGTTGTAATGTGCTGCCGTTGCCCCAAGGCACTGTGGGACTTGTAGGCTGTATGCAGGGAGCAATTATTACCTGTTGGCCTTCAAGTTGATGAGGGCACCAGAGTTACTGGACAGAACTAGGGGTCTGATTCCAGATGCACAGAATGTTTAGAAGTGAACTGCTTTGTCATTTTTGCAATACTGTGTATATATTCTGGGTTTCTTTTATTGCTTTATTTCCTATCATTCTTAAAGTTATAACCAGTGTGAACACTCCTTCCATACAGCTTAAAGTTTTGTCAGAAAGTGTGTGATGGATAGATACTTTATTAATCCCAAGGGAAATTGAAGACACAGATGGAGCCTCTCAAGAGGCCGCCACTCACGTCGGCGCCATAATTTGTGTATACAGCTGACACGAAAACTCTCACCGATAACAAGCATCAGTCTACACGATCTCATTAGTCCGAATGCTTTGAAACCTTTCTTTAAAGGACCAGTATGTAAGATTTAATGGTAATGAGCAGTGAAGTTTTAGATTTCAACCAACTGAGTATCTCTTCCTTCCCAAACATGTAAAAAAAAACCAAAAAAAACACTTCAACATGCTGCTGCAGAGACTTGGCATGCTCTGTGGAAGAGAATCTGCCACCTATGTAGATATGAATAGCTTATTCCAAGTTAAGTCATAGTTCAAAGTGATAATACACTCATATAACCATCTCCCTAAATCTTTCATACTGGTCTTTTAAATCATCTGCTACCTGTTGTATCCGTCTACTCATTTGTGATTAGTATAAATTTACTTGGGGTAATCTAAAATGAAGAATGGCTTCCGCTTTGATTTGCTTCACTGGTGTACTTAATGAAACGCTAAGTGTTCCTATAATATGTACCAGTCCTACATCTACCTGATTGTCTGCCAGCCAAGTATGGCATCAGCACTATGCAGATTTTACACCCTTGTACCCTGACTGTTGTTTTCCATCAGAGAGAGTCATAAATAACTGAACCTGCCATTCACAATGTTGGTAAGGTTTTTGCCTCATCATACTGGCTGTATTCTGGCTCAAGTATGTCAAGATGTTTAAACACATCTTATTGTCCTAATAAGTCTTATTATGCATGGGTATATCTACAAAAGTAAATATCTTCAATTTTGATACATATTTTGCTTCCAGTTTCTCAAAGGTGAGGAATTAAGGCTTTTCTTTAACCTATGTGACAGTAAACTAAATGTCTATGGGTGTCAGACAGACAAAATTAGTAGTTAGTATTTTCAACCTTAATATATAATCAGAGATCGAGATAATGTTTGGTTGTACATTACCAGGACACACCTCATTCAATGGTTTCTATTTATTTGTATTTTTTCCTGCGTTGTAGATGAATACTGAAGACATCAAAACTATAAAAAAAAAAATACATGTGGAATTATGTTGTGAACAAAATAATGTATATCTTCAGTATTAATCTACAATGTAAAAAATATTACAAATAAATAAAAAAACATTGAATGAGAAGGTGTGTCCAGACTTTTGACTGGTTATATATGTATAATAAGTGATGTATTTATTAGGGCTGGACCCAAATATCCCGAATATCCGAATATTCGTTCGCTACGGCACTATCCGAATATTAATTTGGTATCCGAATATTCGCCCACCCCTCCACCGCCCCACCGCCGTCGGACGTCACTGGGCGGAAAGAATATGCAGCATTACTGTCTTCCCTCAGCCTTCTGCCCACATCGGCTCATCTCATCCTGTGATCACATAAACATAAACACATATGTCTATAACATATACACATGTCTATGTGATCATCCCCTCCTCCCCCCAGACGAAAATATTCGGAGCGCGTCTCTTCCCTGTGCTTTCGGCCCATTTCGGCTCATTCCGCCGTGTTCTTCAGCTCATTTCAGCTCCTCCATTCGTGTTTGTAAACACCACCCGGGTGGCTGCCGACTCTGACGTCACGCTTCACTTCATTGCATAAACACAAGACAAGACACTGAAGACCGGTGTTTGGGAATTCTTCAGTTTAACTAAAGACTAAACGAGGGCAAAATGTGGACCCGGGAGACCAGACGAACAGATCCGACTATTCGGGCCGTCTCCGCTGCCGCACCGCGCGCAAACACTCGGACGTTACGGGGCGGAACGAATATCTGGATATTCGTCTTTAATAGGGCCCGAATATTCGGAGGCCAGAAACCACTATTCGGGCCAGCCCTAGTATTTATCAACCTTATCTAGAGTTCAGTGACAGTTTGTATGCCTTGGTGATTTGTAGTAGGTTCAGTCCACTGCTTGAGTGTTTGTGTTTTTGTTTCCAGTTTTTTGTTTCATGTTTTGTCTTCCTCAAACATTTAAAGCATGGATTGTAATTTAGGGCTAGTGCAGCAGGGCTTTTTTCCTCTTTTTCTTCTCTTTTATTGGCATTATATGGAAAAGAGACTCATTTGCTTGGGCTAATTGAGACGTTGTTGAACAACAGAACAATACAGGTAAAAGCCAGAAAATTAGAATATTTTCATAAACTTGATTTATTTCCGTAATTGCGAACAAAAGGTATAACTTTTACATTATATGTAATCATTGCACGCAGACTGATGCACTTCAAATGTTTATTTATTTAATTTTGATGATCATAGGTGGCAACAAATGAAAATCCGACATTCCGTGGGTCAGAAAATTAGAATATTGTGAAATGGGTCAAGTTTGAAGACACCTGGTGCCACCCACTAACCAGCTGATTAACTCAAAACACCTGCAAAGGGCTTTAAATGGTCTCTCAGTCCAGTTCTGAAGCTTACACAAACATGGGGAAGACTTCAGATTTGACAGCTGTCCAAAAGGCAACCATTGACACATTGCACAAGGAGGGCAAGACTCAAAAGGTTATTGCTGAAAAGGTTGGCTGTTCTCAAAGCTCTGTGTCCAAACACATTAATGGAGAGGCAAAGGGTAGGAAAAACTGTGGTAGGAAAAAGTGTACAAGCGACAGGGATCACCGCGCCCTGGTGAAGATTGTGGAAAAAAAACCCATTCAAAAATGTGGGGGAGATTCACAAGGACTGGACTGCTGCAGGAGTCAGTGCTTCAAAATCCACCACCAAGAGACGCATGAAAGACATGGGTTTCAACTGCCGCATACCTCGTGTCAAGCCTCTTTTGAACAAGAAACAGCGCGCAAAGCGTCTCACCTGGGCTAAGGAAAAAAAGAGCTGGACTGCAGCTGAGTGGTCCAAAGTTATGTTTTCTGATGAAAGCAAATTTTGCATTGCCTTTGGAAATCGAGGTCCCAGAGTCTGGAGGAGGACAGGAGAGGTACAGGATCCACGTTGCCTGAAGTCTAGTGTGAAGTTTCCACCATCAGTGATGGTTTGGGGTGCCATGTCATCTGCTGGTGTCGGTCCACTCTGTTTCCTGAGATCCAAGGTCAACGCAGCCGTCTACCAGCAAGTTTTAGAGCACTTCATGCTTCCTGCTGCTGACCTGCTTTATGGAGGTGGGGATTTTATGTTCCAACAGGACTTGGCGCCTGCACACAGTGCCAAATCTACCAGTGCCTGGTTTAAGGACCATGATATTTCTGTACTCAATTGGCCAGCCAACTCGCCCGACCTTAGCCCCATCGAAAATCTGTGGGGTATTGTTAAGAGGAAGATGCAGAATGCCAGACCCAAAAATGCAGAAGAGCTGAAGGCCACTATCAAAGCAACCTGGGCTCTCATAACACCTGAGCAGTGCCAGAAACTGATCGACTCCATGCCATGCCGCATTAATGCAGTCATTGAGGCAAAAGGAGCTCCAACCAAGTATTGAGTACTGTACATGCTCATATTTTTCACGTTCATACTTTTCAGTTGGCCAACATTTCTACAAATCCTGTTTTTGTATTGGCCTCAGGTAATATTCTAATTTTCTGACCCACGGAATGTCGGATTTTCATTTGTTGCCACCTATGATCATCAAAATTAAATAAATAAACATTTGAAGTGCATCAGTCTGCGTGCAATGATTACATATAATGTAAAAGTTATACCTTTTGTTCGCAATTACGGAAATAAATCAAGTTTATGAAAATATTCTAATTTTCTGGCTTTTACCTGTACATAGTCTGAACTGTTTTCTTATTTGTGTCATCATTTAGTGTAGAAATCAGCAGTGAGTAGTGGTATTTTAAACACTTAGGGGTATTTCAAACACTGTGATTCAAACACTTACTGTCTGAGTTTACCTTTGTAATTAATCAAATATTAATGGTAAATGGTAAAAGGTTGTATTTATATAGCGCTTTTATTCAAAGCGCTTTGCATGATACATCACATTCACCCATTCACACACTGATGGCGGGAGCTGCCATGCAAGGTGCTAACCACGACCCATCAGGAGCAATTAGGGCTTAGGTGTCTTGCTCAGGGACACCTCGACATGAGCACGACGGGCCGAGGATCGAACCGCAACCCTCCGGTTGCGAGACGGCCACTCTACCCACTGAGCTATGCCGCCCATCAATTAATCATGATCACAATTTTGCCCGACCACAATTAAATGAACAAAATAATGTTTGAAATGTGGACTCTGGTCATTAAAAAGCCCTTCACATAGAAAACTCTTCTCATATTAACAGGTGGTATGGATAAAATCACTGGATTTCAAATCAAGTCAGTTTTACATGAGAACAGTATCAACTGTTTGGAGACTTGGGTAATTTAGTTTATATTTTACCTCTCGATCCACTGAATTCAAATGAAGAAGAACCTCATTTTAAATTTAATTCTGATGCTAAGGTTTATACATTAGCAAAACAAGGACATGCAAGCAGTTTTCAGTTACATAAAAATGTTTTGTCCCTTAAAAAAACAATGAATAGTCATGATCACAATATTGATCAAAATAATTGATTGTCAATTACATCATGCAGCCTTGTCAGAAGTCCAGCTGTTTCTGCAGAACAGCATAGATTCTGAATATTTAGTCAGTGCACCAGTTGTTAGCGTGCTGGTAGGGTTAGCCTGGAAAGCTGGACAGACCCTGAGCAGTTTTTATTTGTTTGAGACTTATGACACTAAGCGTTTCTTTACTGAAGAAAATGTAAGTGTAACAGAGTCTAACTAAACATGACGGTACATACATCAAGGTACATACTAAACAATGAATTTAGCGAAGCATTACATTTCTAGTAGAACCACCTGCAGTTTACTGTATGGTTTATACTGAAAACCATACAGTTTTATTGGTGTATGTAGTTGTTTGTAATAAAATTGCTTTGACTGATTACTACCTTACTCCCATCTTCAGTGCTTGTGTTTATAACACTTCAACTTTTATTACCCCCAAGTCACATAGTCATTCTGAGCAAATTCTTACATGTACATTTGAGAATCATTATAGTTTCATCAGACATTGAAAGTTAGATCTTTTTAACTGTGCTTATCTTTGCTAATGGTGATAAGAGACCATAGACTAAATAGCAAAGGTGGTATTAGCCATTAGGAACATTTTGATTTATCAGCCACTTCTTTTCTTGTTCTGAAGTTCTATTAACTTCAAATGACCCTGATTGTTATCAGTCTTGTGCACTTCTGTTTTTCTTTGGTAGTTGACTTGCTAATTCTAGCAGTGAGATCTTTTCAGTGTGAAGTGTCATTAGCGTAACACTAAAGCATGGACAAGAATAACTGTATTAAAGCTGCAGTGAGGTGCTTACAGCGGCTTTGAATGAGGTGCTTCCATTATTTTTACAAGACTGCTTTGTTGATGTTAGACAGGGCAGTGTGTGTACTCGGTCTACGGTTTGGCTAACTTGAGTTACTGTGTGTGGAGATATTAATGATTAAGCAACTTTACTGCTAGATGATTGATGGAGTGCTGAGCTAGGATTCCTCACTCCTCAGAGTGTCTAAAAAGCAGATGGTGAATAAGAAAGATTCTCCAACAGCTGATGTCTCAGTCCCTTACCAGGGTTCTCACCAGGTTTTTTTTGCAGTGTAACAGCAGGTCCTCCTGCACACGCATGCGCAATAGCCTTCATTAAATCTCGCGAGCGGCCGCCCCAGATGTCAGCCAATGAGCGTCACGCAGATGCTCCAAATGCTCGTGATTTAGGTCACTATTCACCATACATGGCATCACAGAAACAACCGAGACATGCTAATTGTAACCCCGAGATTGGAAGCGACTCTTAATTTTAGACGGGAACGGGTCAATCGACAGGAAAGTACGGCTGAGGTGGGAAGACATAAATTAACCTAGATAGGCACTCAGTCGATAAAAACAAACGCACATAGCGTTATCTGTCAAAATAACAGCGTAGCGGCCCTAATCACTGCGTAATCTTTTAAACTGACAGCGTAACGGCCCGTTACGCTGAAATGCGCTGGCGAGAACCGTGCTTACAGCAATCATGTAAAGGTGCATTAAGTAAGATGTTTACTGTATTAAAGTAAAAAATTACCTTAAGTTATCTGCAGGGATGTAAGAATTCGTTGATCAATGCCAGTGACTCAACAATTGCTTTGCTAGATGTGGGGATTTCTGGATTTCAAAATTCACTTCCTGGCCCCCTTAGTACCTGCACATACTGGTTCATATTTGTTGATGCAAAATCCTGTTTTACTTCATGTCTGTTTAAGTGTAACTGCTGCATGGGAACCGTTTTGCAATCTGTGTTACAAAACAGTGGTAGTATCATGCATGTTCCCCTTACCTTGAGCACCTCAAGTTGTAAATAGTGATGCTAAGCTACTTCTGCTGCGCTGTATTTGCATCTAAATCTGATGCAAGATGTTGGTTATCATGCTCAGGTACTTTGCCAAACATTACACTTATAAAATTCACACTGGTGTTTAGGCTACTTTCTAACACTTTGGAGGACAATTTTAACCAGAGCTCTTTTACCTGAAAATGGTGAGAACTTGCTTTGTTGACTGTATTTCCCTAGTCAGGAATTCACGGTGAGTTGAGAATTGCTGTTGTTTGAATTCATGGTTTCTATTTAAAGCCTTCATAGTACAGTACTTCTGCAGAGTAGACAGAACAGACACATACAGTTGAATTTGCTTTAATTTGGATCTATAATCATAGAGGTCCAAGGTAATTCTTTTTCCCCAAACTACATACAGTCAGTGCTGTTGAATTTGAAAGCTGGATGTACTTTATGGAATCTGCTACTAAATGTTTAAAGGGTAGAAGTTATTGTCAATATACATTTGGATGTTTTTTGCTGATCTACTGTGTGACCAGTTTTTGACTAATCTCTATGAGATTAAAAGCAAGGAAAACTGAGACCGAAATGTATGTAAATGCAGAGAACTGACAGAGATATCTCATATGGACTGTTTGTAGAAAGCTGTGAGCTAAATGGAAAGGAATGGATCAACTTAAGTAGAAAGTCAACATGTTTTCATTTCTACAAGTGGATCACTGATTCACTTCCAGAGACAGCAAGGACACTGTGTACACCAAGTTCTTATAGAGCCCTGAAAATGAAAGACTGAATGATTTTAGTACTTAAAGATTACATCTGTATCTGTAAGAGATAAAAAGAAGACTTCTTAGCTATTGCTACTTGATAAATACTGCAGTGTAAAGGACATTGCATGTGTTCAGGTAAGAAACGGATATGAATTCGTGACTCTTACTATTATGTGTGGTGCATTTATCTGTAAAATAACAAGACGGTAGCAGAAGATTGCCCTGAACAGGGTTGAGTCTGTGTGGGAGGGAGTGATGTGGCCCGGATACATTCCTCTCCGCATATATATGGGTGTGTGTGTTTGTGTTTGTTAAAACTACGTCATAACATTTGCAAATGATTTGAAGCAGGGGCTTTAGGCTTCTTAGTGTTGCAGTTGGGTGGAGTGTGACACACAAGACACTGTCAGATAATGTTGTAACCTGATGAATAGTGCATCCCAGCATTTGGTCATTTTTCACTAAGTTAGGGAAAAATTATGAATGTCAGCTGATAGTATCAACCACAGCTTAAGAAATTAAATTTTTGGACTTCTTTAAGTGTGATTAAACTGCAAGTATGACTACACCCGATTCCCATTAGAATTAGAAAACCATACAAGGTGTTGGCATAAAATTCACAAATGTCCTGGTTCTTCTAAATGCCACCTACCAGCTCAATATCCAAATACTCACTATTGCTAACCAACAGTTTTTTTGTCCTAATGTTACTTAGAAGGGAGAGGAGTATGACAAGACTGAAAACTAAATAATGTTGAACTAGGCTGATTTGTGCTAGTTTTTCTAAACTATATGTCAGTGTAGTTTCTTCTTCTTCATCATGGTTTTATCCTTTTTTGTGCACATTGTTATGTTTTGGAGTTTGACTTATGTTCATTTTAGGTTTGAATTCAGCACTAGGCATTAAATCTTTGAAATAAAAATAAAAATAAATAAATAAATAAAAATAACAAAATCTTTCTTTCCTCAACATATATTTTAACTTTTGTCTAGTAATTGTTATAGTGAACAGATTAACTTGGCTTAATGCGAAAACTGCGCTTTAAACAAGTGTATGTTTCGTCTGGCCGGCTACTCACAAAATTGCTGTTAAAAGGGAACATGGAGTGGTAGTGGTTGAACAAGAGATGTGTACCATGTTCTCCCTCTTGACCTGTAAAAATAATACCATAATCATTGTGCGTGTGAAGTAACACTAGTGTAGTTTCTGGTTCTCTTGCTTCTCTTTTTGTCTTCTGCTATGGGATCTAAGTATGTCACAGTACCAGAAATTTGATAGCTAGTACCTTTACGTTGAACTTCCTTAATTCTTGACAATAAGTTTGATCCAGACACATTAAAAAAAACAGTTAATGAATGGATCTTACCATAAACTCTTTACTTAATAAAATCCTGCAGCACACAATTAAATTCAAGACTGAATGATGATGACAGCAGCATACTTATGGGTTTTGGCTGCGTTAGCTCAAACATTGGGACTGTGGAGCAATGACTTCACAACTAAAAATGCAACATTTCGGGACAAGAACCTTCTGACAACATGCGGTTAGTATAATGGTGAAACTACTCAGACTGTCTTAGCTTCAATTCTGTGACCATTTGAATGTCTGTCATTGAGCTACAAGTGTGAAAAGTTTCCTCCATTCATTCCTAATGCATAACTGTAACTTGTTACTGATCATCTGACTCAAGTGCAAAATACCTACAGACGTGACTTGGTGTTTTTTGTTGGTTTTTTTGTTGCAGCAAACCATTTGCTGCGCCTTCATTTGTCACTGCCTTCTGCATGTTTTTGTTGTTACTAACAGTACGAATGGTAGTTTTGGTACCATGTAGAAATAAGCAACATCACATTGTCAGAATTCCACTTTCCTCTAAGTTGTCACTTCTCGTGAACTTCTTTGTAGGATCCATCAAGTTCTAAACTAAGCTCGCCTTCATTTGACAAAATAGTGGCCCATATAGAAATGGTGTTACTGTTGGAACCACAGTGACTGAAGCCTCAGTGAATAGGAGAACAAAACATTGCCCCGGGCAGATTTTAGAGTGGTGTAAACTTTCAACGGTTAGTCACACTTCTGGCCAGTGCAAACAATATTAATTGACTTTCTCTTGAAAATAAGGTGTTTATGTGGCACTCTGTTGGCTCTCTGTTACCTGCCTGAAATTATTTAGTGCAATATAGAATTTATTACTAATATTCACCAATGGCAATAATTATCTTCTAATGTACCTATTCTAAATTTAGAGATTTAGTGGGGTGAGGTAGAATTAGGGGTGTGCGATATGGAAAAATATAGTTTCACGATATTTTTTTCAACCAGTGTCACGATATAGGATAATATCACGATATTTTTTAACATGGTTTTTATGGTTATTTTTCAAGTTACTTAACAGGAGAACCACCTACAGGGTAACAAAAACTAAACGAAAGACCATTTAGACTAGTTGCTCTGGTTTTATTCTGCAACGTCTTCCAGTAAACAACAAAGTAAAGTGCGCTATATTCAAGGCACAGTTTCTCAGTAAAACAATTGTTTCAGGTTGCACTACTAGAATAAACATAAAAAGGAATAAGAATAAACAAAATAGAATACCTCAATGATTAAAGGTCAGTGCAAAGCAGTTAAATTACAATGTAAACTTTAGACCTGAAGTGCAAAGACTTAAGCATAACTGTATCTGTTTCAAAAGGGAAAAACAATATAAATAGTAAATAACTTATTGAAAATAAATGAATATGAGAACAACAGAACCAACCAAGTGCAATACTGTCTGAATCCTGACTAGACTTAGAACATGTCTTTCAATTCTTTTTTTGTTTACTTTACTTTTTGTAAGACTCATTGAACACAATCACAGATTTTTTTGCCAGGAAAATCAGTTGGTCAACTTTCTCTGGTTTGAGAGTAGCCCTTTGGCATGTGACAATATTGCCACCAGTGCTGAACACTCGCTCTGAAGGAGCACTAGTTGCTTGAACACACAGATACTTTCTAGCTAGGTGGCTAACCCTTGGAAAGTTTCCCTCATATTTTTGCCACCATTCCAAAGGGTCTTTTTTTTATTTTTTTGGTATCCGAATACCCCCCGTCGGACGTTACCGGGCGGAAAGACATCGGCTCATGTCGGCTCATCCCGTCCTGTGATTACATAAAAATATATACATGTCTATGACATATAGACATATGTCTATGTTCACCCCTTCCTCCCCCCAGACGAAAATATTCGGAGCTCGTCTCTTCCCTTCGGCCCACTTCGGCTCATCCCGCCGTGTTCTTCAGCTCATCTCGGCTCCTCCGTTCGTGTTTGTAAACACCACCCGAACGGCCGGGTGGCTGCCGACTCTCACGTCACGCTCCACTGCGTTGCATAAACACAAGACAAGATGCTGAAGCCTTCCGCTGTTTGGGAATTCTTCAGTTTAACTGAAGACAAAATGACGGCAAAATTTGGACCCGAGACCAGACGAACAGATCTGAATATTTGGGCCGTCTCCGTCTCCATCACAAGCAGCAGCAGCAGCAGCAGCTGCCGCGGGCCCCCCGGCCCCCCCGGGCCGTCTCTGCCACAACCCCCGCTCCCGCTCCTGAGAACACAACAGTTTTTCAACAAGGCAACGCATTGCGTCGCAGCACAACAGCGACGCGTTGTTAGCTTGTAGATCTTTTATTTTTGGCAAACGACACTGTCGTACCATACAAGTATAGAGCTGCAAATCATAGAACGTGCATTCACTGTCTAATGCAGTGACTTTATCACGAGATATACGATAACTCTAAAAAGGCCTATCGTGAAGACTTTTCTATCGTCATGACGATAGGTCTCGCCTTATCGCACACCTCTAGGTAAAATGTACAAGCTGTGTATTTTACTGAAAAGTGTATAAATTCACGAAGCTTTTGCTCTAGAGTCTTGAGCATTTTTGTTTCAAAAATCATTTGTGCGATTTATTGAGTACTGAAATTAATCAGCACTTCATTTTAGCAATAGTACTGCCCTTCTTATTAACTTATTAAACTTAATAAAATATGCTCTGATATAAAACAGACTTTGTCCCACAGTGATGCAGTTATTAGCACTGTTATCTCATAGCAAGAGGACTGACATTTTGATCCTGGCAGGGGCCTTTCCTGATGGCGCTTTCATGGTCTCTTTGTGGCTGCATGGGTTTTTCAACTGTATCGATTTACTTCCACAGTCCAAAAATGTACATATGTGTGAGTGTACATGGATGTCTGACTCTAGCCCTGTGATGGACTTTTTGACCTGTTACAGAGTGTCTCTGTAATGTCAACTGGGACAGACTTGTATTTACTTACAGTGTGCCAAAAAAAAGTAGGATCTCTACTATAAGGAACATACTAAGAGTTATGAAAATAACCTGTTGTCTTTTTTTGTCTTTCTCTTCTGCTCTCTTTCTTCAGGGCTTTGACCCACCTCATCAGAGTGAGACCAGAACGGTTTACGTAGCAAACCGTTTCCCCCAGCATGGCCACTACATACCACAGCGCTTTGCTGACAACAGAATCATCTCATCCAAGGTATCAAAAGTTGTGTAAGCCAGTACTGGAGCTTTCCCCATCGTGGTATCACTGGAATGACTGAATCTGTCATAAATGTGAAACAATAATGTAAAAATTCTGTTGAATGAGTTTTTGGATCTTAACTTTGTTTTTTTTACATGCTTGCTGCAATTATATTCTCAAATTTTGAGTCACCACTGCAAAAGCACCTTGTTGAAACTCTACTTCTTTAGCCACAAGTGTAAAAAAGACGAGTGGTGCTAGCATTGTTTTATTTCCGGATGAAACACTTTTTCTGTGCAAAGATATGAACCCTGACATTTTGCTTGTGCGCTGACAGCAGCCATGACTGAAAAAGTGTGCCATCTACAAAACCACTGAACTCATATGCTGATTTCTGGCACCAGCATGATTGTTGTTATTGTTAAATAAATTAGTCTGGAGCTCTGGTGTGGTGGGACAGAGATAAGCTTGAAGCAGGATTTGTTGATAATACCGGACTGGCTCAGTGGAACTTTAGTGTTGGTGAGAGGATTAATAGGTCAGTTGGAAGCCTGTCAGGACAAAAGAACAATAATCCACAGAGGCTGCTGCCTGCCACCAGCCGGGATGCCTGTCATTGATTAAGCAGTTGATTAAATGATTGACAGGAGGGTTAAAGCACCTGTAGTAGTGAACATTTCATTTGAAGGCACAATTTTTTCACAAACAAAAACAGCTGCAATAAAAAAAGTTTTATTTTGCATTTTATTCTGTAGGAATCTAGTGACTTTTACCTCAGTAGGGTAAAAGAAAATTGTTTAAAACTCCATATTTGTTGAGTAAATTAAGAGAATTTTGCTTGGAGAACGTTGTGCTTTGTTCCATTGGCTGAGCTCCTTTACCAGTTAACAGCTCATATTTAGAGCTACCAGTGAGCCATCTTAAGATAAAACCTTTAAAGAGAGAAAGAGAAAAATATTTTTGCTCCAGTGCTGTTTTAATCTGATGTCCTGTTTTCATCAACCTGGCAGATATAGCATGTGTGGTGATATGAAAACGTGTTATCTGTTTGAAATCCTGTGAAAGAGGCTGGTTTTGCTGTCAAATGAGCGCATCAGTTCATATATAATTTTTTTTCAAATGCAGCTCCATCTGTCAGGAAGTTGTAACCAGTTTTAAATACGGCTTTTTGGAACATGCAGATATGCTCCTTAAATAACCTTTCTACAGCCATTGTCTTGTTTGTGTAAACATTGTCTTGTTTTTTTCTTTCTTTTTCAGTACACAATTTGGAATTTTGTCCCCAAGAATCTGTTTGAGCAATTCAGAAGGATAGCGAACTTCTATTTCCTCATTATCTTCCTTGTGCAGGTAATAATACTCACACATACACATGAACAATTCCTTGTTTGGGGTTGCATGTTCTCCTCAGTCAGATGGTGACGGGTCGAGTGTGACCTCAGTTGTTCTGCCCTAAATACAAATGAGCGTGCACGTCTGTTTGTGCGTGCATGAGCGAGTGAGTCATCGACTTCTAGGGACCAGAAGAGAGACAGGTCTGCCTCTGTATTAAAACATTACACCCACACATTTAGCAATACGTGTGTCTTCACAGCTCCCCTGAAGAGTTCGGCCTTCACTATACATCAGTCATCCTGTGCTGCAGCAAGATTTGGCTTTCAAATTTCCAACCTTCTCCTGATTTATTTGGGACTGTGTCGTGAAGCCAAAGCAATCGACTTAGCTCTGTCTAAAAGGACTCTCTTCTCTTCACCCACTCAACTTGTCAGAGAAGCTGACTTGTCAGCTTAGACTCCAATCACCGAAAAAAGCCTCTTTTAATCTTGATATTATGAAAATGTTTTCTTAGATTGCCAAGTTCAGCATTTGAAGATCCCCTTAGAAATGTTGTTTCCTTTAACACACAAAGAATAGATTTAGACTTGTTATATATTTATTTAGTTGTCTGTTGCTACTGTTTTTAAAATGCCCAGATATATCTTTGTCTTATCATGTCTTATTTACCCAGAGGGGTTTTCTTTTTAAACAAAGCTAAGTGCGTTTCCTTCTTTAGTAAGAATTTGCCAGCAGATTTTTCTTCGTTTGAAGCCTACATTTCTAGCATCCTTCCTCTCCCCTATCTTTGCTGGAGCATTGCGGTTTTTTGTATTTCTTCTTGGCCTCATTACAGCCACCTGTAGAACAGTACAACAGTGTTGGCAGGAATGTGCTTTGCATCATTTTCTTACAATAAGAGAACAAACAGAATGCTCTTAAAAGGACTGCTCCATAGCCGCAGTGGTCAGACCTTTAATTTGCTCCTTAGCCTTCCCGAGAGGAAATTTTTTTGTGTATAAAGATTTAAAAAATTACAATTTTGAAGCAAAAGTCGTTTGTCCTACTACATAAATCACGTAACCGTGTGTGATTTTTGACATGTGTTAAAGATTAAATTGTCAAAATTTTGGATATGAGCTTATGCAATAATGCATTTTACGGCTCTGTTCAGTGTCAACTACCAAGAAGCATATGCAGTTCTAGCCAATAATGACACTGTTTTCAATTTTGAGCAACTCTTAGGAGGATATATTAATGTGCATTTATATTGTGTGCTTCACTAAACTAAAATAAGATAGTCTTTGTATGGGCTGGCCTGCTTCCATAAAATCAGCCCATATACTTGTGCACTCTCTAAGTCCAGCTTGGGACCTTCATTGCATGTCATATCTCTGTACCATCAGCTGCCCAATAAAGGCAAATTGTCAAAATACATCATTCTGAAGAAATCAAAAAATGGCTCAACCGTGAAACAGCACTTAAAGGTGCAAGATTTTTAAACATTTGAAAAGAACACCACTTTGGCTTTTGGTTTTTGTATCACTGCAGCAAAACTATGTCTAAACTGAAACTGTATGAGTTTACTGATTAAAGTGAGGCTGAGAAAACTGGTGTGTCTGCTTCAGTCAGTGTTGACTTTGAAGCTTTTAATGTCCCTCTGTTGTGTGCATGCATTTGTACATCTACTTTACAAGAACTAATGTGAGTTCTAGACCCCAGCTGTGAAGACATTTTGACTGGTCCTCACTCTCTGATGTGCCTTCAAGTGTGAAGGTTGTAGTTAGGTATTTAGTTGTGATGGTTACGGACAGGATACGGGGCTAAGAAATGCGTTATGTCAGTTACTTGCCTCACAAAGATAGAAGTGTGCGTGTGCGTGTGCGTGCGTGCGTGCGTGCGTGCGTGCGTGTGTGTTCTTGTACTTGCTACATGGTGAGTACCATTTTCTCCATTTAACTATCAAAGTGAGGACATTTTTACAAAGTGAGGACATTTTGGCCAGTCCTCACTTTCAAACAGCCATGTTTGAGGGTGAAGACTTGTTTTTAGAGAACAGGTATGAATTGAGGTTTGGTTAGGGTTAGGGTAAGGATTAAGTTTAGGCAATCAGTTGTGATGGTTAAGGTTAGGGTAAGGCTCTAGGAAATGCATTACGCCTATGGATGTCCTCACTAAGATAGAAGTACAAACATGTGTGTGTGTGTGTGTGTACGAGTTCTAATCTGACAGTCAACCTTTGAGCGAAGTTATAAGGATTTCCTGTTTGACTCATCAGCCACAACTTCTCTGTGTCTTTCTAGTCCGCTTCTTTTCAGGTCACACCCACTTTTACTCTGAAGGGTTTTTTTCCCCACTGCTTCTAATCAGTTGACATCTCTGCACTATTTTTCTTTCCAGTTAATGATAGACACCCCAACTTCCCCCGTCACCAGCGGTCTGCCTCTCTTCTTTGTGATCACAGTAACTGCTATAAAACAGGTGAGAACACAAGCACAGGATGGCTTCCTCTTTGCTGGCCTGAAAATAGAGAACTAACATACATGCATTGTCATTAAAGATAATTGTAGTCGAAGCTCTGTGAAACTTGTCGTGTGAGGCTGGACTGTCACAAGATCACGATCACAAGAAAATCCATCCTGCAAGTCACTGTATGTCTATGCATGTGTGGCCAATCCACAGTTTGTCAGGCCAGTCAGCATCCTTTGAGGACAAGCTGGCAGCTCTGAGCATGTTTTAGAAGTGAGCTGCCCTGTGAGAGATGGTGATAAACATCCGATCACCTGCCAAGTATTTTTTTAAGTGCCTGCCCTTTTCCACTTTGCAAAGACAGCTTCTCAGATGGTCCTGTCTAACAAACCATCTGGTACATCAGGTTACTGTAAAATTTAAATTCTCGCACCTTAGTTCAGCTTTCACCTCAGTTCATACAGTATCCAATCAGGAAAAAAATGCCACATCCCTGTCAGTTTCAGCACTTACTTAGTTAAGTATCAGAAAATGTGAAAAATGGAATAACTTAAACTACGTAGCTGTGTCAATAAAAGCATATTAACCAGCTCTCATTTGCATAATGACACCGGCTAATGAATGCACTTCTTCACAGGGCTATGAGGACTGGTTGAGACACAAGGCAGACAATGAGGTGAATGGGGCTCCAGTGTTTGTGGTTCGCAGTGGAAGCCTGGTCCAGACAAGATCCAAGAATATCAGGGTAAGATCGCAACAGCCACAGTTTAAAGTAACTTTGCAAGATGAGATTTACTCTGAGTTCTGTTGTTAATGGGGAAATCCTCTACTTTAAAATATCTAAAAATGGCTTTCTGCAACTCATAACCAACCCCCATAACAAACTTAAAGCTCGGCTGTTAAATTCCTAGTGCTAGTGGCGTTCCATTTGTTCTGCACTGTATAGAAACATCTAATGCTGTCAATGAAAGGAGCACTGTTTCATATGTACGGTTTGAAACAAACTGAGCCGTTTATAGTAATATGGAGCACAAATGTGACTGGTGCATTTTTTTTTTTTGCAAATGACGCTTGTTGGTTTTTGCCCATGTTGTCCATATTTGTCATTTTAGTGATACAAACCTTCAATAGCCATTCTACTTATTAACTTTTCATGATGACATGCTTGCTTACTGCAAATAGGAGTCTGTTTAGCAATGCTTTATGTGTGACTGGTTCACATTAAATAGAAATGAAACAATGATGTACATCTTTATACATTTGATTGACTGATTGAATTAGCTGCTGCATTTGTTCCACAGGTACTGTGGAGTGTGCCACAAGCTCAAGTAGAGCTGAAACCATAAGTAAAATAATAACCTAGTGTGAAAATACTTTGTCAAGCAAAAATGACAAGCATTTCCTGGTTACAGCCTCTCAAACCGGAAGATTTATGACTTTCTTGTGTTTTGTATTTGCAAACAAAATTTGTCTGTGGTATGGAATGAACAAACAATTGAAAGACAGCAATATGGTCATGCATACATTTCACTATTTATACAATTTGTTAGACAGATTAATCATGTGATTAATAAAGCAAATGGCATACTCATTTGATGCTGACATGCATTCACTGTAGCTTTTGTTGAAGGAATGTGAATCACTGAAATACAGAATTTAGCCTTTTTATGCTGTTCCACAGACTTGAAGTGCACCTTTTAGCTTGAACAGAACTTGCTGTTACAACATCTCATTGAGGCAAGGTTTTTGCTGCCGTGGTAGGCCTCTAACTCAGAACATTATAGTGCACACAAATCCTCTGAGCTCATACTGCTCAGACACTGTAACTAGTATGTCTGGAGCCAAACCACCTCCGTCTAAATGACACGTGCCCTTTACTAAGACAGCAAACCGTGCAGCTCTCAAGCTTGTCGAGCGCACTTGATATTGTTTATCTTATCACAGCCAGGGGACTTGCTGTCAGCAGCAGTGAAATAGCATAAGGTGTACGGGGTTGCTGTGTGTCACTGGAAGTTTGACAGCCGAATGCCAGTGGAGTCTAAGTAAAGTCACAGTGCTGAAATTTTTTAACTTTTTACTCATAGACAGCTTCCAAGAAAATGTCAGTAACAAATGAAGTGTTGATCCTGTTTAATATTTCAAAAAGAATGAATTGGAATACATGGCAACCTAAAATACAACTTGCAATAGGACATTCTTGTCCTTGGGGGGGGCTTGACTCAGATTTTTGTAAAATAGGGAAAAAGATTTTGAGCAATGGGACAAATGTCACTGATATATAGGTAGGAAGGACTTCTGCAGGCTTAGAATGCTTTCAAATACATGATTAGAATATATTATATTTTGTTGATACGAGTCTTTTATCTTTTTACCCAGTTAAACTGCACAATGTAAAGGTGAATAAGGTTCTTATCTAAACATTAAGTGGACTATTCAGCTAAATTACAGCAGAACATTTGAACAATATTGACCTGAGTGTGTGTGTGTGTGTGTGTGTGTGTGTGTGTGTCTCTTCTATATGCTAGGTGGGAGACATTGTTCGTGTGGCTAAAGATGAGACGTTCCCAGCTGACCTGGTGTTGCTGTCGTCAGATCGTCCAGATGGCACCTGTCACATCACCACGGCCAGCCTCGATGGAGAGACCAACCTTAAGGTCTGTGTGTGTGATGTGAATTGCATCATTAGCGTGTGTGTGTGTGTGCACTTCAAACCGGATGGGGACATCTTTAGGAAAACTTAATGGGACGAGTGGCCAAAAACTTCATCGGATACGTTTGAAGTTACGCAGTTGTGTGATTTAAGGCATAGCAGCAAATGGAGTTTTATGAGCACTGTCACCGGTGATAGTAGTGGTGCCTTGGAAAAAAGGGCTGATGATATGCTGATACTGCTGGAGCATAAGGCTAATGGTGCTCAATTCAAGGCTCTATGCATGGAGAGAGAGCTTCATTTAGGATCATTTATAAGCAGCTTAATGGAAATTGTGTGCATATATTGGTATTAGTATTTCATTTGTTAGAAATGGCTATGACAAATGCCAGCTTTGTGGGTGTGCCATGTCTATGCATGCCATGAAAAGGTTTCAGAATGATTTGCATATGATTTTATCATTTCAGTGTTTTATACCTCATAGTTTTGTATTTAGAAAGTCATCTCCTGTCCTCACCTCCTCCCCACAGTCTTGCCAGAGGCAATGTAACTTAATTGTCTCTCTAACCACATCCAGCTACTTCTGTTACAGTTTATTTGTACAGCGTGGTGGGCTTTTAGTGTTGGCCTAGGAATGTGTTTGTATAGTCTTTACACCTCTTGATAGCTTTATAAATTGCCCTCATTTTCATTTGTTTTGTGTGATGTTGGTTAAATCACAAGTCCCAAAGTATCAGAAATTTTGAAAAAAGCACTCAGGTGATTTTCAGGACTCATTTTTGGACAGAGATAGTCTGGTAATTCACTGGGTGTGCCAATGTAGGATTTGTCCTCTATAAAAACAGTTGAACAAGTAGTGTCAGTCCACTAGTGTGGCTCACCCTGACATTCACTCTGTGCTGCCATTCTCTATTTTTGTATGACATCTTCCCCAGCAGTGCAACTGCAACCAACAGAACCAGTTGTTTTTTAAATACACAACATTTTATGCAAACTCTGTTTGTCGAAGAATTTCTTTGTATTAAAATTTCAGCACAATTCACTGAAAAATCGCCTCAGTTCACTGAAAAATCGCCTCATTAAGGAATGTTTCCCTTCCTTTAGCATGTACTTACATTTGTGTGTGAATGTTTGTAGACCCATTACTCTGTGGCAGAGACATCAGTGTGTCAGTCAGTGTCCCAACTGGAGGCTCTGCAGGCTGTGGTGGAGTGTCAACAACCTGAGGCTGACCTGTACAGGTAATCTGCACCCTTGTGTAACCATACCTTCAGGCTGAGAGCACAAAAGCCCACAGGGAAGTCCAGTGTGAAGAGTAGATTCATACAATACTGAAGAGTCCCAGATAAAGATGTTAGAACATTAGGAAATAATGTTCTGCCTTTGGAGTAATTATGTAGGAAAATGTTTGTGCTTCGTTTATATTATTCTTTTTTGCTGAGCTGTCACTCTCTCTGCCTGTATCTCTATCAATAAATATATAGAGAGATAGACTGATAGATAGATTTTAACCCTCACATCTTCTGGGATTCCCAGAAGAGCTCCTGGAAGTCTCCAGACCCCATTTTAATAGCCACTATAATTCAAACATGGGGGACACGCCCTGCCAGAAATGTGTTATTAAATGGATGATGGGGTGAGATGGCTTCGTCACCTCTTCAGCAATCTCTTCTCCTCCTGTCACTTAACTGCCTGCCTTAGGATCGATCAGTGTATTTTTAGATCAGGCAGTTTGTTTCTCTGGCAGTGTTCTCCCATGCCCCTCCTCAGGTTGCTGTCTCTTTGTTTACATTTACAGTGTTTACATGCGCTTAACCAACCAGGTCGTCAGCTTTCTACAGTAATCTAATTTCTTCAACATCAAATTATCTGGTTTCCTTAATCAGTTTGAGACATTAATATAAATTCAGTTAGAATTCTGCTGGAGGGACCTGATTGTTAACAGTTATTACAGCTGTGCATGTGCATCACAAGCACTTCAGTTAGGGAAAGGATGTCTATGGCAGTAGTGCAACAGCATAAAAGGAAAGATCTATACTCATCATAATAGATGCTTGGTTTCATAATCATTAAAGCCAAAGTCCAAGTCAAACTGAAATTAAGGCTAAATATGTCTGCGCCCTGTGCTGAGCATTAGTTGGTTTTGTTAGCTTTTATACTTTGTAGGTTTAGGTAAAGCTGTTCACTGTGAGTCTATTCTCTTAGTGCTGTGTGAGTCAAAAGCTTGTTTGGAATTAATCTAATGGACATAAAATATGACAGAGGTAGAGGATTAAAAAAATCACAAGCAGATGTTTTATAGAGAATGGGTTGTTCAAGTGTGGATAAAAGTCTTTCTCAGCTTTCCTGTATGTACGTGTTTTTTTTCCAGTACCCTGACTGCACGTGAGCATAGTTTTAGTCTCCATTAGTCCACTCAACTGAAATGCCTGTGCTGTTTTTCCAGATTTGTTGGTCGTGTTACAGTGACTCAGCATGGAGAGGAGATAGTCAGGTAAGACCAGTTTTGTCCAGCTGTACTGACTAATCTTTGAATTAATAAGTAATTATTAAAAGGTAGAACTACTGCTAAATGGACATTCCCAGTAAGATTGGTATTAGTGGGAAGACTGGTGCTAATGTTAAACCTTCATACAGTAATGTAGGAAATCGTGTTAATGGGATTTTTAGTAGAGCATTCAGTTTTTCATGTATACATGCATGTATGTCTTTTACAAGCGAGGAAGCTGTGGAACGAAATGAATCTTATTAATTAAATACTTTGTAAAATGTGTATGTATTTTACAGCCTATAACCACATCTATCTTTACTTGTGTTTGTGTTGTTTGTTTATTTTAAATTCAGACCACTGGGTCCAGAGAATTTGCTGCTGAGAGGTGCCAGGTTAAAAAATACCAAAGAGATTTACGGTGAGTTAAAATAAAGAGAATGGAAAGAGATACTTAGGCAAACATCGACCTTCACTCACGTAGGAAACTGCAGCTGGAGGAGTACATTATCACAAAGAGAATTCTCCACTTGAAATGACAAAATACAGCTGTTAAAGAAGCTGTGTTTGACTAGTGCTCAGGGGAAGTGGAGGCCGAGTGGTGACACAGCGACGTCCTGCTGTCACATGAACAAGTCAAACACGGTAGCATTATGAGTAGGACAGACCTCTCATTATCATACAGCTGAGGTCTGATTGTGTTAGCAAAAGACTGTTTCTGTGGGATAAGTCCTGAACGGGGTTTATCTGCACATTTCATTGCAGTGCCCTGAAGTTTCAGCTTCATGTATTCTGTGTAATGTTGCAGCTGTTTTGTGTTATGAACCATGAACTATTTATCGACTTCAGAGACGTGCATTATGTGAGTTTTCATGAGTTCAGGCTCGAATCGATTAGCAGTATAATCGACGAGCCACAGGCCTGTTGTAAATTTTAAATTTACTGTGCTGTTGCAGGTGTGGCAGTTTACACAGGGATGGAATCCAAGATGGCCCTCAACTACAAGTGCAAATCCCAGAAACGCTCTGCAGTGGAGAAGTGAGCACTTTCTGTTGTCTCTCATGTGGCTGTTGTAGAATGTGCTTAATGCAACTGTCAACTTAAAAATATTTCCTTACTTCAGGTCAATGAATACCTTCCTCATCATCTACCTGGGGATCCTGCTTTTCGAGGCCGTCCTCAGCACCATCCTGAAGTATGCCTGGCAGGCTGAGGACAAATGGGACGAGCCTTTCTACAACCAAAAGACTGAACAGGAGAGAAACAGCAGTCCGGTCAGTCTTCTTTGCCACCAAGTAACAGAGGAATGCATTGTCATTGATTTGTGTTTGTAAGTAGTGCAGACTATCAGCTCCAGCGATAAGGTCATGTGACATGTTTGTCGGCATTCTTTCTCTCTTTCTATGTGACCTGTGTTGTTTTTCACTTCGATTTCTTCACCAGCTAGCAATAGGCTTGCTCTCCCTCAGATTTAACAATTAATATAATGAAGATCTAAAGATGAGGCCCTGCTTGACTCCACGCCTATGAACGCATACAGACCTCGAGGGGTGCTGGTTAGGGCAGTTTTAGCTTCTTAGATTTTGTGATAAGGCATAAGAGTTGAAGCGCCTGTCACTGGGCCAGTCTGCTGCCATATCTGCCTACCTGCCAACACTAATCAATCAGAGAGAAGTGCAGCGTCTGTGTATTGAGACAAAGAGAGAAAATATATCACATTTGTGCTCTTGTTTTCCTGCTTCCTGAAGACAAAGAGGAAGAGCTGCAAGCAAATGAACAGCCGTGTTTTCAGATTTAGTATAACAGGATCTCCAGTAGCCTGCTGGACTTTTGACTGCATGTCTCCACACTACAGTTATCTCCGTTTTTCAGGGAACTGGCTGGTCTGTTTAAAAAAAAAAAAAAAATTCCCTCAAGTATAAATCCTGAAGATTACAAAGATTTTAACTCCAAATAACTTAATTGCTCAAATAGTCTTTGTTTTTGTTGTGTGTCCTACCTGTTCTTTGATATCCAACACAGGACCAATATATTACTTATTAATTAAAATGGTTGTTTTGCAGCTATTTACTGAGGCTTTTTCCAGGTGAAACATGTCATAAACATAGTTCCTTTAAAGCTGCTACTGATGCTCTGTCTCCCAGTCTGCAATCATTCTTCACTCTCCTTGCCTGTCACACGAAGTAATTAACTCCTTAATGGGAATGAATTGGCCTGCCTGCTTTGATTTAGAAGGATAAGTGCTGAAGCTCGAATATTCTGTGTGGCTAAGATTTTTTTTCTTTTAATTTTTCGTTCACACACTTTGCATTTTGTGCCATAAATTTATTATAGCAAACTTGACTTTATTGCATTTAGAGTTTTTTTTTTTTGTTCATAAACTGCATTGTTCTCATTTCTTTCCCAATTTTGTTAAAATAAATGTCATTTCTTTTATTCTCCCTCAGATCTTAAAGTTCATCTCAGACTTCTTGGCATTTCTGGTCCTCTATAACTTCATCATCCCCATCTCGCTCTATGTTACTGTGGAGATGCAGAAGTTCCTGGGCTCCTTTTTCATTGGCTGGGATTTGGACCTTTACCATGAGGAAAGTGACCAGAAAGCTCAGGTCAACACCTCGGACCTCAATGAGGAGTTGGGACAGGTATGGAAAAGGAGTAAAGATGTATTTATATTGTTCACTCACAGGCGTGTATACTAAGTCAGTATCTATCGAATTTGTGTTTTCGTATTAGCATGTAGTATATTAGTACGGAATATACTGTATACACAAAAAGACTGATCCAATCAAATATTGTGTCCGATATGTATTTTGAATTACTTCTGCTATAAATATTAGACACGTGAGGATATTTTAATATTTTGTGTTTATGTTTCCTAGGTGGAGTATGTGTTCACCGATAAGACGGGTACGCTAACAGAAAATGAAATGCAATTCCGTGAGTGTTCAATCAATGGAACCAAGTACCGTGAAGTTAATGGCAAACTGGTACCAGAGGGAATGACAGACGATTCACCAGATGGTTCCACACCTCACCTGGTAACTCACATATATGTTCCATTCACTGTCTTTTGGCAGACACATACAGTAGCTATGAACAAATTCACTTAGAGGTGTGTTTTTACCTCAGGCTGTTGATCTGAACAGCTGTAGATAATAGGATAATGTAGCAATACGACTTAGAACTGAAATGTTGAAATGATTACACAATGAAAATTGGGATTTTGTAACACATTAATCTGCACAAAATGATAGAAGTCATATACAATATGTGTATAATAACCTCTACACCTTCACCTCTGAATTATGCATGACGTCTTTTCACAGTGACAAGCAGTACTTCACTGTCTAGAATAAGAACTGATGTTTATTCTCCTCTCATCCTTCCCTGTTGTCTCTCCGTCCAGATTGGTGAGGAATTGTTATTTCTCAAGGCAGTGTCATTGTGTCACACAGTTCAGATCAGTTATGACCAGCCAGACTGTCTGGTTGGGGGAGGAGACCCATTCTCCCATGCCAACGGTTTCTCTTCCAATCACATGGAGTACTATGCCTCTTCACCAGATGAGAAAGCTTTGGTAGAGGCAGCAAAGAGGTGAGGCAACATCAGAGCTTCCTGAAGACATGTCTGCTCTTCTGTAAGCCTCAAATAGGCTAAAATCTGAATGAAACCTTGAAATTCAGTAGCTGATGATAGCTGACGTTAAGAAAAGTCAAGAATTAATTATGACCTGTATTTTGGCGTTTATTGTGACGTTTATCCCAGAAGGACTTATGGTTTAGGTAGTGTCTACAGATACGGACCCGTACCCGTAGCCTGTGGCCTACGGATACGGCACTTTCCCTTACCATAAATATTAATGAGACGTACATGAATATTAATGAGCCGACTGATGAACGCGCTTTGTGATTGGCTGGTAATCTGACGTACATAAATATTAATGAGCCGGTTTGGTAATCCGAGTGATGAAGGCGCTTCCGTGATTCGAGGTGAATCTGCGTGCCGAGCCTGTCATGTCAGTCATCTGCTGTTCTCTTTTCTATCATGCATAATGTCTTATAAATATCATTATCTGACTTTTTCACGGACAGCGATTTGGGGGTTGAAATCAGCACTACTATTAAAAATAGCAAAACTTTTTATTCACGTGACCCTGTTCTAATAAAGCACAAACAGCAAACAAAACAAATGGCGGAACTAACAGCCAGCAAACTACAAGTATTTTTTTTACCTTCAAAAGTAGTGACAGACTATTACATATTAACAACCTAAACAAAACCTTGACGTATTTTCTGCGTCTGTCAACACAGACACTGCACGTCAGTCACTTTAATGTTAGCGGACTCTGTTGAATGGCTAAGTTACATCACCACAAACAAATCTCACAATATCACAGTAAATCGAGTTTGTGGGTTTTTTAAATTCATGCCGAATTAAAGAGCTGCTCCTCACCATTCACGAGTGTTTGTTTCATATTCGACATCCTTAACTTTATCTTGTAAATTAGCGTCCGAAATTAAATGGGAACATTTGCAATGGAGTTCGTCAGCCGCTTCCACAACTGAACGCGGTAAACTAATTAATAGGAACTGGACTTCAAACAATTTAGACACGGCGTCTAAAAGCGTAAAAACTGCAATGTCTAAAGTGTGAGAGGAGACTGTGTATTTTTGGTTAAATTATACAATGTTCGCCGTCAAAGTCATTCATATAAACTGACTGTAATGTGCAGCAAATAGTAGTTAACCGGCGCCAGCTCTTCAGTGACCTTAACGGTCCGTACCTCTAGTACAGATGCTACGGATACGGGTCCGTACCTCTAGTACAGATGCTACAGGTACGGGTCCGTACCTGTAGCATCAACCTATGGTTTAACCAAATCATGTGGGTGTTTGTTAGAACACAAGAAACTTGGGGAAATTTGTGGCTCCCAGTAATTCAGGAACATTACTTGTGAAAGATATTAACTAAGCTAAAGACAATGTCCATATTTTTAAGTATGCTTTGTAGGCGTAAGAGAAGAGCTTGGACTTTATTTTAGCATAAACGTCATAATATCTGTACCATTTCTTGGCCATTGCACACGTACAAATCCTCGCTTTTAACAGTGTTATATTCCATCTGCTGCACAGCCTTGACTGATTGTATCAGCAGCAAAGGTACATTGAAATATTTGTGGAGATTGGACTGCAGGATGCTTGTTCTTTTTTAGTACGACAGAAATACAGCACAGGCAGCAATTCAGTCTCAAGAGAGTGGTTAAGAAACCCTCAAGCGGACCTGTGCTGAAAATGGCTTGGAAAAGGGATAAAACAGGTACAGAATGGGAACTGATTGTGCTCTGTTTGATATAGAAGCGCTCAAGAAGCCAGGACTTCAAAAACCAGTTCTACAAGAACATAGGCATGTGTGGTATAGCAACTCTGTAAGACACGTAGATGTATTTTTACACAATTTATAGGATGAGACGGTACAGTTTATATCAATATAGTTTGATGTTGTATTACATTACCCATTTATCACATAAATCCTTTCCAGTGTTTGCATCTATCCTCTCACACTTTCTGTACAACCCCGCCCTTATTCACCCTCTGGGCTCCAACTCAGTGCTGCTTAATCACAAGTTCTCCTAAAACCCGGAGGGAGACACCCCTAGTTTAGCAATAAATAATACCTGAAAGATTAAATGGATATGTCAACTTCATGTTGCAATTGAAGGTGTGACAACAGCCGACAGACTCTTAATTTTTGGAAACTGTCATTGAGTGAGATAGAAGCCACATTGATAGAAGCCTCATTGTTTTTAACAACATAATGAAACATGTACAATTATCTGACGTACTGAAAATGAAAGCTGACTGAGAAACTGATCACCAAACTGCTGCTTATATATATATATATATATATATCATTATGTTCAAGAATATCTCAGATTTGTTTCATTTGTTCTGTGGTTCAGTGTTTAGTCTCTTTACAGCAAGATGGTCCAAGAGTGTATACATGTAGTGCTAGTTTTCTGTTTGTCCTCCTGCATTTCTGGAGAACGTCTGGGCTTGTCCCCAAACTATAAGCACATGCCATCAACCGCAGACAGCAGGCCTCCACGACTCTGATGAGGATCAATAACTGGATTAGCGAATGAATGATTGAATGTGTTAAGGGGAGTGCTGTAGCTAAAAGTCAAACCTGCTCAACTTTAAATTGGATTGTCACCCAGTGTTTAAAGGTCAACATCTTCACTCTCCCAATAATTCTACCTTTGAGTGCTGTCTTTTTATTCCCGCAGGATTGGAGTGGCCTTCACTTGCAGCAGCGGCGATACCATGGAAATCAAAACATTTGGCAAGTCAGAGAAGTATGTCACCTTTTCCATTTTCTAAAGCACTAATACTCTGAGCTGTTGTGCACTGATTTTTAGCAGACTATTAAAATTGTATAAAGAACGATGGATGTGATCACCAACAGTCAATTGATTCTTAATATTTCTGTAGCTAATGTGAAATGAATTGATAAAATGATGACTTGTTTTATCTATATTTTGATCTCGATACAACACTTTTCCAAAACCAGTCGTGACAGTATGTCTGACCAGTCATTTTAGCCCCAAAAAGTGAAGTTAACACACTGTTATCTTTCTTTGTCTTCGGTCTCTCAGGTATAAATTACTCCATGTGTTAGAGTTTGATGCTGATCGCAGGAGGATGAGCGTCATTCTACAGACTCCCTCGGGTAACACCACTTTCTTTGACTGCAAAACGTTGTCTTCAGCCACTAACAATGAAAGCATCGGACAAACAGGCAATACAGTCGGAGAGGAGATGATTAAAGACAAATCACAGCAATAACATTAATATGAAATCAATGCCATCAACAATATTAAAAAATAGTTTGAAAGACTTTCAACATCGTTAATACATTTATAAGCAGATGTAATGTGTATTTATTTTTCAATATTTATATTTCATTCCATCTTCTTTCTGTCTTGATTTTCAAGGAGGCAAAGTGCTTTTCACCAAGGGTGCAGAGTCAGCCATCTTGCCTTTCACTACTAGTGGGGAGATTGAAAAGACAAGACTGCACGTTGACGAGTTTGCCTTGGTGAGGATTATTTTTTTATTTTTTTATTTTTTAAAATTGTTCTGCAGCAATTTATACTGTTACTGTCATAATACACATTTGATCACTGCACAGTAGCAGATGAAAGTCCTATATATAGTAACTGTGTATACCACAGTATGTTACACAGTTTGAGTTAATATAATTATCATTGTTCATCTTGTCCCCATATGAAGGAGCACTGATGAGCAGACATTGGCTGTCCTTTGAGACTCATTTAATAACTTAATATACCACACTGCCACTTCAGAGAAAAATGCTCTCCAACATAAAGTGAAAGCTTTTAAATATTTTATTTTTGATTCATGCAGTATGTTCACGGTTGTGTCTGTGTATGTAGGCCTGACAGTGTCACTGTGATTTCTTTTAGCTTTGTCACACTCTGTTTCCATTGGTCTATAAATTCTTCATCATAACACGCACACATACACAGACACACACACATACACACATCCGACCCCCGCATCTTGCCATCAGACATCAGTACCCAGGAGCCGGGGCTCTGGACTGGGTTGATTTGTGGTCATCTGCCCCTCAGGCTGGTTCTGTGATTTAAAGCCAAGCTTTGATAATTTGTTGTTCTGTTCTTTGTCTCTTTGCTTTTGTTCTTTTCCTTTTTCCTTGCTCCCATTTAACCTTTCTCTTTGCACAAATCTGTTCTCGTTTATTCCTTCATCATTTTATATACCATTTTCCTCTCTCTCTTCTCATTTTTCTTAAATTCTCTTTTCTTTCCTCTGTTATTTTTGTGCACCCATCCTCCTCATGCCATTGTAGAAAGGTTTGCGGACTCTGGTGGTAGCGTGTCGGCACTTCAGTCCAGAGGAGTACATTGATGTGGACAGGCGCCTGAACGCCGCCCGCACCGCGCTGCAGCAGAGGGAGGAGAGACTGCAGGAAGCCTTCAGCTACATCGAGAGAGACCTGCAGCTCCTGGGAGCAACGGGGGTAGAAGACAAGTATGAAAGCTCTGAATGTAAACTGGAATATAGTGGTGCTGTATATCTTAAAAACAGTTCTCATCACATTTATAACTTATCCCTAATGTCTACGGCTGTGACTTATTAACCTCTTGACGCCTATTGTTGTGAATTTGCATCTTGCCACCTTCATTCAGACTGTAGCAGAGATAACGTATCCATTCCCTCAATGCTGGTTTGTGCATATTCAGTACGTACATCGGAACCTTTTCCGAGCACCGGTTTCTCATAGGACTGGTCGGAGTGGGACCTAATTATTATGTATCAGTTATTATTATTATTATATATCTGTTCTGTGTGTAATAAACAAATTAACATGCTCCAACTTATTTTAGCATCAGCTAGAAAGCAAAAACACATTTATTTTTTTAAAAATTTAATTGTAAATAAATTCAGCCATCATGGGGTTAATATTTCACATCCAGAAGACATTTCTTAATCAAAGAAAAAGTTGCACAATTTTGTGTTGGATCTACTTACCTCCTTTGCATGCTATTTATAAATTTAAGTTTGTGCAAACTAAAGTTCATTGATTTATAATTAGAGGTAGATCAAGAGTTCTGGATTTGTAAATATGCACTGTAGTGTAGTTTGGTTATCGGCATTAATGTCAGGGCTAATGAATAGTATAGATAATTAATAAGCATCTACAGCCTACTGCTCACTTCCAGTGCTAATCGACATACTGAATTATGTAACGCATGTATTTTATCATGTGTTGCCACTGTTAGTAAATAACATGTAGTTATTGTTCGAAAAGAAACATATGTTTTGTTTCTGCATGGCTACCTTTAAACAACAATCTGTGTCATGTAATAAGAGATTGGAAAGTAACACATGAATGTTTTACTGCTGCCTGTGTATTTTTAGCTACACTGGCTAGTGGTTTTCCTGTTTGTTGAGGAGGTTTGACAGTTAGTTCACCAGGTTGATCTGGATGTAAATATCATCAGGTATTGAATAGTCATGATCTGCTGTCTTTACTGCTAGAACCACCAACAGGCTGGACCTTATTTGTTTTTTAGTGAAAACTTTTGACAGTTATTTAATGAATTCTCATAAAGTTTGATACTCATTGTCAAGGTTCCCAGAGGATAAATCTTGATGACTTTGGTCTTTTTGGCTTGACATTTTTTTAGCTAGCATGATCCTTCAAACATTCAAAACAAAGTTTCCCTCAACCTCATTTGTTGTTTGTATGCACTGATAATTTGCGACAGTCCATGTGCTAAATTAAAATGGGTAAAAAAGGAAGCAGGTTGTAGTTATTGTGGTCATATAAGCATTTAGATTAAGGTACTGTCTTTTGTAGGTCCAGTGTCATAGAGCTAGTAATGTAAAATATTCTGTTGCTTGACACATGCGGTAATCCTACATTAAACACTCAATAAAAGTAGGAGTTGTTAGCTTTGGTTGTCTATTTTTTGTTGCTGCACCTCCAGTAAAGATTGCACTGTTAGCTGTGTGAATCAAAAATAGTTTACGATGTAGAAAAAAAAAATTTATAAAAGAAAATTTTTAAAAAGTTTTATAATATGGTAGAAAACACATCCCCAAAAACAGACAAACACAGTGGGAGGCTGCATCTTCAACAAACAAAACAATGTATAGTCAGGAGAGAGATGGAGACGTTACCTCACTGAGCCACTCTGAAAATGAATGTTGATACGTGTTTGCATCCCTTCACCATCTGCTCTTCACATAAGCCTCTCTCTTCTCCCGCTTTGTTTCTCTCTCTGCTTTCTCCCTCGTTTCTCTCCGAAGCTCTGTTTCTGTTTCTGAAATGATTTCCTCCCCAGGCGCACATGGTCACGATCAAAGGATCTTCTCTATTATGGAAGACATGACTAACATTTCCCTGTGTTTTCAGTCTGTTATGAAGAATGTAATGCTGATAGGCATGGCAATATTAGATCATATCAGCCGTCTGTTAATCTCCCTGTAGGAATCTTAACTGTGCTTAGAGATATTGCATTCTCAAAAAAATCTGTGCTGTCTAATTTTAGTCATTTTTCACCTTCTTCTTTTCATCAGAAATGAATAACATGTTGGCAACTATGAATAACGAGCCTTTAGTTTCATGTCATGCTTCTGAAGAAGTCTGTTTAGATTACCTATTAGTCTAACTGTGCTGCATGCACAGTTTTTTGTTTGCTTTAAAACTGCTCTGTCCATGCTCTGGCATTACTTGGGAGATTAAAAAAAAAAAGTTATAGCTAATCCCTGGAGGTATTAAATTATGAGCACTGTAGTTCACTAGCTAGCTTGGCAAATGGTTTTACTACATCAAGACCAGGGCAGTTAAACAATAGATTTAAAGGCCAGCCAGCTACATCACCTGACCCACAACTAATCTATAAATATTCAGGAATCACTGGACATTTTGAATATACTGTTCTGTGTTACATGGCTACATGGTTTATATTCTCTCTCTCTTGTGTCCCTCAGACTTCAAGACAAAGTCCAGGAGACCATTGAGGCTTTGCGGCTGGCAGGAATTAAAGTGTGGGTGCTGACAGGGGACAAACATGAGACAGCAGTCAGTGTCAGCCTGTCCTGTGGCCACTTCCACAGAACCATGAACATCTTGGAGCTCCTGCAGCAGCGCTCTGATAATGAGTGTGCCGAGCAGCTCCGCAGACTGGCCAGAAGGTGAGTGCAATTTGTGTAATTCTGCTTTTAAAATGCATTTATTGTCCGATGGCGTTATTGTCATGAAAATGTGCATTTCCATAACAATGTGCATTACTGTGTGAATCCTAAAGGGTGCTCCATTATTAAGGCAAAGAAAGGCTTGTACAATGTCTACAGTTGCTTCAATGAAGGCAATATGACAAAAAAAATTACAAAATTATGTTTGTATGTGTGATTTTCTAAATAGTGAAATACCACAACTTTCACATTATTTGCCTCAAACACGCTTCCATAGTGTTCACTCTTTAAACTAATGAATTGCAAAACCTGCCAGCTGGTGTGAAAGCCATGCTAAGTTTCAGCAAAAACAAAAATTATAAAATTTATCATAGAAAGAAAGTGTAACAACAGACAGGAAGAATAGTTGGATTTGCAATTGCAGGAGAAAAAGAGAAGCCCGTAGTCAGTCAGCTGACAGTCATGTAACCAAAACTCCCGCTCCTTTTGGCAGAACACCGAGAACTAAGTCTGGAAACTTATTAGAGAGACTGAGAGGGGAATAATATACACCTAAAAAATTAAAAAAAGAAGCATGGTCCAAAATGGCATGCAACAAAGAAAATTGTTAAAGATACATTTAACAAGGTGAACTATTTTTGTGATAAATGCAGAGTTTGTAAATACTGGGTGACAGAATGTAAGTAGTAAAATATCTAAAGCATAGAAGAGCCGATGCTTTCTTCCAGTTTTGGTAACCTGTGGACAATGGGGAACATGCTGAGCATGTTGATTCTAGACTTGTTCAGTATTTTGTAATATGAATAATCATAAGTACTCAACTTTAGTTTTTCTCCTCTTCTTATTTCTGTCGTTAAATCTGTGTCATACAAACCAACAGACATTACAGAGTTCTCTCTACTTCTGTCGATGATGTTGCTGGTCCTGCAGAGGTGCAGGACTTTTCTGTTTATGCATATTTCAATGAAAAAGGTGTCCACAGGAGCAAAAAATAATGCTTGGGGTTTAGAAGTTAAGATACAAGGTTACTGGATAAGTAGAATGACTTTGTTCCAAAATATTGATAAAGGAAAAAAAAATCATTGTGCTGGTGAAAGGACTAATTGTAAGTTTGAAAAATGGCATTGCACACCGGTAGTATTTCCTTCCATTCCTCTCCTCACATTGTGCTCTTTTTTTCGACTCTTTCTTTCCAGGATAAAGGAAGACCATGTCATACAGCATGGGTTGGTTGTAGACGGGGCCAGCCTGTCTTTAGCATTGAGGGAACACGAGAAGCTCTTTATGGAAGTGTGTAAAAACTGTTCTGCTGTGCTGTGCTGCCGCATGGCCCCACTGCAGAAAGCTAAGGTACTGACTCACCGCCGTTCACTCCACCAACCAGAAATGGGACAATGTGAATATTTCAGCAACAACATTCATTGCCATTCATGTTGTGTTCATGTGGTGGATCTAGATGTCCTTGTTCCTTTGTTCCGTCTAGGTGGTGCGTCTTTTAAAGACATCTCCTGAAAAACCCATCACCTTAGCCATTGGGGATGGAGCTAATGATGTCAGTATGATACAGGAGGCCCACGTAGGCATAGGTAAACGTATACATGTACTGACAATATGGTCCCGAACTCCACGGTATTTGTCATGTCATTAGCTTCATCTCATGTTTGTTGGTGTGCATGCGTGTATCTCCAGGTATCATGGGGAAGGAGGGTCGCCAGGCCGTGAGAAACAGTGACTATGCAATTGCCAGGTTTAAGTTCCTGGCTAAACTACTGCTGGTCCACGGTCACTTCTACTACATTCGAATAGCTACGCTTGTACAGTACTTTTTCTACAAGGTAATGCCTGGCTGCTGTTACAAATATATACATTCCTTACAATTTTTGGTCTACGATAGCTGTAAACATTTTGGTAAAATATTTTAGGATATTGAAATCTCGCTTCCATACCAAGCCCCATGCACATCATGAAAGGATTATATTCCAAATTATAGACACAGATTTTTAAACCAACTGTTATGAGGAATCAGTGTCTCCTTTCTGTGCAGTATATTAATGTTTCTTTCCTTCACTCTGTCTTTTCTAGAATGTGTGTTTTATCACGCCCCAGTTTTTATACCAGTTCTTCTGTTTGTTTTCACAACAAGTAAGTCTCTTTATCTCTCTGTTCCTCTCACTTTTTCATATGTCATTGTTGTTTTGTTTCTGGTTTTGATGTTGCACAGTCCTTTTGCTCATTTTGTTGTGTAATATTAAATAGCCAAGAAGTCTTCTTTGTAAAGCTTGTTCTTGCATGTTTCAAGAACAAGCTTATAGTCAGTTGAGCTGTACCATTCAGATTTTTTAGTTTGCATTTAATATATTTTTGCAGCATAATTCTGGAATTTAAAATCAATATTTTTTGCAAACAGCATAGAGGATATTTGTCTTTAGAAATTATTCGTAGTACATGAGACTACATATGGTGTTGACTTACGGGGAAGCTATGCCACATTATAGTCTGGAACATGTCTAAAAGATCACATATAACATGTTTTTCTCTTGTGTATCTGACTCAGCCTTTTTTTTTTGTGGATGTCAGTTTTAGCTTATAGGTTGGTGTTAAGTGAAATCCTGTCTCTGTCCAAACTAGACTCTGTATGACAGTGTTTATCTGACACTGTACAACATCTGCTTCACCTCGCTGCCCATCCTGGTGTACAGTCTGTTTGAACAGCTGGTCCATCCACATATACTGCAGAACAAACCTGGCCTGTACAGGTGAGGCTCCGACTAATGACCGTATATTAATTGCTGCATGTTCTCTTTCACTGTTTGCTGAAAACAGTTATTTTAATGTATTTTAAAAAGAGATTCAACTTCAATTTATGCTGTATCACAATCTACAGGTGCTTAACAGTTTAATTTGGAGGTAAATTAATTTATGTGACATTTTACATAGGCCGTTGCCTCTGAATGCGCCTTGTTCCTTAATTGTTTGGCTTTTTTTTTCTCTGAATCACAAAATTATACACTATGAGCTTAGTTTGTTTGTATTCTACAGGGATATCAGCAAGAACTCTATGCTGTCTTTCCGGACATTCTTGTACTGGACTCTGTTGGGCTTCTGTCATGCCTTTGTCTTCTTCTTTGGATCCTACATACTGATGGGAGAAGACACCACTCTTATGGGCAATGGACAGGTGGGTGATGGAGTATGATGTTTTTACTCGATAGTAAAATCCAGAACGGTCTGACTGAGAGGATTTTCCAAAAAAAACAAATTAAGAAAATGTTACTTAAGGCCGCGAATGGAAGGTAATAAAACAAATGCAGGATAGTCACTTGTGATTGTGTTACCGCTATTGATGGGGTTGGTTCCCTGCTGATATTTCTGCTACCACTTGTTTACTTGATCTTGCTCTTTTCCTATCTGTCTCTTTTTGTCATTCTTTTTGTTTAACAGTTTAACAAATCTTCTCTTTCCGCCTCTTTTCCTCCCCGCTGCACATCTTTCTCTCTGTCTGAAGTTTGGTGTTTCAGAAAGCACTCACTTTTATTGCTCTCTCTTGGTTGTCTGTGTCTTCCATCTTTTGTTGATTACGCCTTTTTCCTTCTGCCTTCACGCTGTGCATGTCTTCAGATCTTGCGAGCTAACAGGCAGCTGGTAAGAGTCTGCTCTACAGTTGAATGCATGTCTCCTTGGGGGGTTAATGAGAGGACTGTCAGGAAGATGCCTCAACACGTTTTTTTTGATAATGAAATATCGATAATGATCCTGTTGAATGGGATGAATTTTAATACCTATGCTTTGCCATAAGACTATTTACATATTAGCTCATTTTGGATACCATCTTGTACTCTGCTGAGTCCACAAAGTCAGATTGTTTTATTTACTAATGTTATTTTTTGGCAAACTCAGAAAATGAGTAGTGTGATAGAAGCTATAACTTGGGCAGTGACTCAATGGACCTTGAAGTATGTTGAAATCAATTGTGATTTCTTCATTATTGCTTGAAGTCAGTTGTCAGTTTAGCTCACAGTTCCATTGCTTTTGCTCAAATACAGTATTAATGGAAAAAGTTAAATCACTCTAATTAGAATTTCCTTCTTCTCAGACATGCATACAGCCCACAAAATTCACACATATCTAGATTTATCGTCACATAAATCTGTCGCAGCAGCTTCAAATATATGATCATTTTGTACAGTGTCATACTGTGGACTCATAGGCCTATCTACTACCTCAAATTTAGGTGACGAGCTATAGCAACAAGATTAGGTTTACACTTTGATTGTGGCAAATCTGGACAACATACACAGTGGATCAAAAGCGCAGTGATTGTTTAAGAGACCAAAAATGACTTAACATTTTTCAAGAAAGGTTGCCCATACGGAAGAGCTTGTAGGGATTTTGATAAGAACTTGGTAACTGTGATTTAAACAAGCAACAACTTAAAATATTCCTTTTGTGGGTCCACAGCTGTTGTGTACTTCCTTGCGAGTCTTGAGATATGTCTTAATCCACGCGCTATTAGCCTTCAATGTTCAGACTCCAGCAGGGTCTTGAATTGCCTGGCATCAAAACTGCACCTCCCACAGCTCTCACTCTATAAGTGGAGCTACTGATGGCAGTCACACAGTGGGAGCTTCAAGGCTTTATTATAGGCACCTTGACAACATGCAACTTGTTGAATAAGGGGCTCAACACACGGGAGGCGACAACAGTCGCGCTCCATTCATTTTCTATGGCTGCTGTGCGACGAGACGAACATCGCTTTCCCCCCTCCCAACAACGTGACGGCGACATTCGTGCATGTGAAATTTCGCGCGCGTTCACGTAGACGTGCACCCGCTGGCTTGCAACGCGATACAAGAAAGTTGAAAAATGTTCAACTTTTGTCGCTGTCGCCTGGAGCTTCAACCAATCAGCGAGGGTTTCACTCACTGACCAATGAGCTTACAGCATGTTACACAGTACACGCCGCTCCTATACGTACATTAATGGTCCGCTTTGGAAAAACGTTCTGGGCTAAGGCGAAAGTAGGCCCAGAATTTTTCTGGATCTTTTTTGGGATCTGGCATCAAATGGTGGTATTCTCCATGCTCTTTCCGAGTTTGCAATATGGCATGGACCCAGGGTCGTTTCTTTCTTTTATAAGCCAATGTCAAGAGTAAAATTTCGGCTAAATCAAGCAATGTCTTCTGGCTCATCATCTTTATGCTTTTCTGTCATGAAACTCTTTGAAAATGTAAAAAAAATCCCTCCAATTTCACAGCCAATCAGAAGTGAGGGAGACAAGCGCTCTGTGCTTTTGCACAGCGCGACGTGTGTCGCCATCGCCTGCCGCTGCCAAGTATCGCGCACCGTGTGTTGAATTTATCTCCTGTTGCGATGACTTTCGCATTTCCCCCTCAATTGTCCCTCCCTGTGTGTCGAGCCCCTAAGACTGCTGCCTTGTACAAGATGTTTCTTCAACACATATACATACAAACTAAACCATAGATCAGCTCACTGTGTCCAAAGTGGTAGAAGTCTTACAGGTAATGACAAATTGCACTGCAGTGAGATTGACTGCTATTAACTGCAGTATGTTTGTGTTTGTAGATGTTCGGGAACTGGACATTTGGAACGCTGGTCTTTACTGTTATGGTCATCACCGTCACATTAAAGGTAAATGACATTTAATATGATCCTCTCACAGTGAAGTAGTGCCGTCTTTCTGAGACTAGTCAATAGTAGTTTTAGGGGTATTTGAATATGTAGTAGAGTAGAAATACTAATTTACCATGTGCCTTCGGCTGAGCACAAAGCAAAAATCGAAGTCTTTCAGTTAGCATAAATGAGTGGCTGATGAAGGAAGCTGAGCTCCTAATAAGCTGAAGACCCCGATGATACACTTGGGAGTCAGACAAAGTGACCAAATTAAATATAAAAAGGTGTTGTTGTATCTGCCGTGCATCTTCATAAGAACAAGTTGGATGTGTAGTTAGTTGTTTCCTAACATGTATTTTTTTTTTGTCTGTTTCTCCCTAGTTGTTAATAATAGCTTAATACAACTCTAAGATCATAGTTACTGTGTTTATTAGCCAGAAGTTGAATAATGTGTTTAGGTCCACAGGGACACATTTGTACTGCCAGGGTCCCAGTATGAAAAAATAAAATATCTCATGAATAGGATGATGTCAGTGGTCATTAACTGCAGGAGATTATTTGTCACAGGTTGGGATCAAGGTCTTTTATTTACAGTACAGAGACAGACTGTAGTTTATTGCCCTACCTGTCCCTCTGTCAGTGTTTTACACCTAGCTCTGTATGTGTGTCTGTGTGCGTCCACATATGTAATGACAGCTGGCGTTGGAGACTCAGTTTTGGACGTGGATGAACCATTTCGTGACATGGGGCTCGATTGCCTTCTATTTCATCTTCTCACTCTTCTATGGAGGCATTATCTGGTATGAACAACTTTTTACAATTTTTTCATATATTTTGCTTGTGAAATGGATTTGCCGTAGCTTCATATGTCCCTGTGCTCAGACTGTCTGCATTGTTTCAGAAGGACTAAATCCTTGGAACACTGGCTCTGAATGAAACGACAGTTAAAACATTAAATCGTAATTACAGATGACAAGCCATATTTGCACATTGAAAACCATATGTTCATTATTCAGGTTGTATTGTAGTTTGCAATAGTTTTGAACTGGGATGCATTTTGCATTTACAAACAGGAGAGGAAAAACATCAGATACATTTCAGTGCAACGGCACCACAAACTACAACCTCAGTAATAAACCTATAGTAAAGTTTATTTACTGAAATGTTTATATTTACCACCTCAACTTTACTTCAAAATAATCAACAGTATTTTATGCCTTTCTTAAAATTGCTGTTTAAAGACATTCACTTACAGTAATACAGATGTACTGTGTCGTTCTTTGTTGCCAGCATAGTGTTCAGGGTCTGAATGGAACAACCAGTCTTGCCACGAGACACGAATATCACTGAGGCTTTGTTAGAGTCCTCTGTATATGTCTGGTTGCATGTGGATTGATCAAATCAATCTAAAGCACTTTGTCCTGTCCAGTGAACCGAGACTTGTAGGAGCCATCCTGATGATTCCGGTCCATAATTGATATTTATAGTCTGACATCTGCACTGATCGTTAAACTCTTGTGTTGGGGGAAAATAAAATATTTTAAAGAGCACGACTTCTATTGCTGGAAAGACCCAAATTTACGAAGAAAAGGGCAAAGTGAGCCAAGACTGGCTGCTCACCTCTGTTACTGTATTTAAAGGCATCACCACACGTTACAGTCACTTTCTGACTATCCACCTTGTAGATTGTTTTAACCAATAATAAGATGCATAAAGATAGCTATCGTCTCCCTTTCTTTTGCAGTATATAACCATTGCGTCCTTTCCACTCTCTACCAGGCCATTCCTGCACACCCAGGACATGTACTTCGTCTTCGTGCAGCTGCTCTCCAGTGGTTCGGCTTGGTTTGCCATTATCATCATCGTCATAACTTGCCTCTTTCCTGATGTGGTGAAGAAGGTCTTCTACAGACATCTGCAGCCCACCAGCACACAGAAGAGTCAGGTAACGAAGGGAGGAGGTGCAGAAGCACAAAGAACAAGAGCAAAGTGTGATGGGAAATTGTTTAAAGGTTGTTGTCTGGAAACCTCTGCAAAGAAATTCATTCCAGTTGTCTGCAGTAGATAAGGATTTCTCCTTTGGTTGTGAACAGTTGAAGTTTTCAGATTAAATAAGCTCTTTCCCAAAGGTTTTCCTGCCTTTCACAAACTCTGCAACCTGCTGGCCTGACTCCAAGGCGCAGCGTAATTCTCTTTCTCACAGCAGTTGTTTTATTTGAAGACTTTTCTGTATTTTTTCTCTGAGTCTACTCTGCTGTAGCTACTTCGGGAACTGCAGATGATTTGCTTTTGCTCTTAATTGCAGTTTAGTTTTGGTAACCTTTGGTAATTAAAGTCGTATCTGTAAGTTTTTGTCTGCAGGCCCAGGCTCAAACCTAAACCTAATTAAAGGTGTTGAAATTGCACAGGAAAGACCAAATACATTCCAGTAGTTAAACTGTCTTCTGTGTACACTGTTGGATTTAATGTGTATTCCTACTTGTGCCACAAAAATGGAAATTACATCTGCTGCAACGTGAGAAGAGCCTGGAGGGAGAAAATAAACTAAAATGTCAAGGAAACTCAGAAACTTTACAGAGAGAAAATGTTCTGAATGTCACGTTGCATAAATAGTTCATTATTTCCAGCTTCTGTGGTCATGAGTAACCCACGTTTTAACAGAACAGTCGTGGTGTTCGTATACACACCACATGACTTGGCTCTGGTCACAGACATACCCATATAGACACTGTGTGCCTGGAAACCTCTCAGACCCACGCTGTTACTGTATTGATTTGTACAGCTGGAGATTGTTTATGGTTTAGTTTCTACCCTCCTCCTTTGAAAATTCTCTGCTTGTTTCTCGGGAAAAAAAATTACCTGCCTTTTCCAATCCTACGTATGTGGTGTTTGTTCTCTAACCTCTGTTCTGTTTTGTCTTTCTGTGTGTGTGTGTGTGTGTGTGTGTGCGTGTGCGTGCGCGTGCGCGTGTGCGATTGGGTTCAGGATAAATTGTGTGTGTGTGAGAGCTTGGTTTTTAACCTCTCTGTGTGTCTGTATTCTTCATCTGATCCTTTGTCTGTACTCTCCTGGTGTAGATGTATTCCAACCGTGTGGCGATAGGTGATGACTTCATCGCTCTGCAGCCTTTGTCCAGAGCCAAGAGCCAGCTGGGCAAAATTAGGTAGAGGATCTGAGACTGATTCAGGCCTGGGCTTAAAATAGATTGAAAAGTCAATTCAGATGAAACAAATATTTCAGGAGTGCTTCTTTCAAATGCATTGCTTCCATACAGTAGACTCGTACATTTACTTGAATAGTCAGCATCAGTACTCACTTGTTGTATTTCCCTGCATTGATGCTGCGGTTTATTTAAATATTATTTCACTCCTGTTCACTTTACAGTATGTATGATTTATTAATATCTTACTGTCTTATCTTACATAAAGATGTAAAAAAATTCAAATTATTTTTATCATCAATGGAGGTTTATGTCATTTTATTCAGAACTTTACATGATTAGAAATTTCAATCCAACCTGATTTTTAAAAAAAAACATATATTTGCTTTGCAAAGTTTTTATCAGATACTGTAATCGTCAAAATGTCTGAAGAAGTCTTAAAAGTATCTAATCACAGATTATTGACAAAATTGGGGTTAAGGTCTCATTTACAAGATACTGTGAACAGCCTCTAAAAAGTGGAAACATTGCTTTACTGAATAAGCGCTCCTGTTTATAATCGTTCGTACAATACAGAAAAACGCTCTCCCAGGCCTGGACTTCATTTAGTCCTCCTGAGGCCTTTTTCTAATGCTGGCAGTACCTTGGCTGTAGGGTTGTGTGCTGCTAGTTTTGGAGCAGGGCCTTTTATTTCATGTCTGTGACTGCATGCCCTGGACAAGCCAATCAGCATTCTCTGTGACTGGGATGAGGGAAGTTTAAACCTGTTTTGGGGGCGTTGTGGGGTTGGAGATCATGCAGAAGAATGTGATATCAAGGCTTCAGACGCTGCATGTGTTGCATTGTAGGCTGACATAGTGTTTTGAGACCTCTCCCACTCCTGCCTGTCACAGCATGATGTTGTCATTACCCTACCCACTCACTGCATGAACAAATGGGTAAATGATATGTGAATGAATGAATGTGAAATCACACGGCACTCCTTACTGACCTAATTTTGACTGTTCGTTGCCACTCATTATAATGTGAGAGTAACATTGTAATGCAGAGATCCCTTTGGGGTCATGATTTAGAAATCACAGTTCTGACTACAACATCCTGTATAGGGTTATCTGATCAGATCTGCCTTCCGACCACTACCAAGTGGTTTTGTGTTACAACCACAGTCTGGCATGCCACTCACAAGTGACGCATTGATCAGTCGCATGGTGCAGCCCATCCAACCATCCCTTTCTCAATACAGCATGGTCTGTCCTCGTGATACATGTCCAGCTGGAAGCCTTCAAACTGGCTTCACCACTTGAGACACCCTCCTTACCTCAGATTTGTCCTCCTGCATGGTTTCAGCAGATTCACAGAACAGGACTTTTAATCTACTACAGATGCATGACAAACTCTTGAAATGGTCTGGGCCGTCTTGTACCAGCAGCATGATGCAGTCTTGTTAGACGCATGATGAGCAGCTGTGTTGCTGCAGTCAGTGGACTGATAAATTCAAGATCTTGCACTGTCACAGCTAATATCACTATAAACAGCCTGCAGGGGAAATGCCAACATGAGCGTGAGTTCCTTTGGATAAAGGGAAACGACCAGTGTCCAAAGAAATACCTTGATCTTCGACTGTGGGTTGAGATCATTTAAATGCTGCTTTGCCTTAAACACATCTTCACCTTTACAGCTATATAGCATACTAATTTGTATGCTTCTCAAGAATTACTTGGAAATCTAACTGTTCTAAAAATAATAGGCTGTTATTAATGTTTATAGTGATTTATAGCACACTTAGTTGCCAATTTGTACACCTCACTAAAACCAAAGCAGCCTATTACATGTAATAAATCGTACTGTCAGCTAGATTCAAATTTATGGTCTTCTTGTAGGCTGTAGTTAGTGGTGCGATTGAGTTGTATTATACTGCAAGATGCTATTAGTCAATTCTCAGTTATACATTATGGATGAGACAGAGTATGAGAAACTTGTCTGTTAACAAAACAGCTTTAAAATGATCGTGACCATCAGTCAACAGTCTGAAACAAAACTAAACATGTCGTTCCTGACAGTACAATTCATTGCATGGCTGTTATCATATTTATCCTGGCCACCAAATAAACTGGCATCTAAATGTTTATTTCAAGCCACCAATAATGTAGACAAAGCAGTTCTCATCACACAAACATAATGAGCAGAAGCAAACTAAAGATTTGTAGATCATTGTGTTAATTGAGAGCACATTGTACATTGTGCAAAAGAGATCCTATTGCCTCGGTTTGAGTAATTTGTTTGTTGAATTAGTATAAGTACCCATGATGCCTTTATTGAGTTTAAAATCAAAGGGATGTATTTATGTCATTGTGCTGTATAATGCAGTTTATTCAGTTCTGTTGAAATAATTCCAGTACCTGTCAGGATCTGTTTTTTTTCCTAATTAGATTAGATGGAAGTAATCACAAAAGAACCCAGAGGGCTCTCGTGGGTTTACTGTTGTTTGCCTTCTCTGTAGCTCTGATAGATTCAGCAGCAGGTTAATTGGTTTGGATACTAATAGATTCGCTCTTATCTGTGCTTCCCTCGAGACATCTTTTGTATGCCTCAAGCTTCTTTCTGCTCATTTGTTGCCTACTTTTTCAGCTCTTTCTGAGCTTACCAGCCTTCTTGCCGCTGTGCTCAGTTGTCTTTGCTTTTGTGAGAAATAAAAGCTGTCCTCCACTGACCTCATCATCCACTTGAAATTTTCGGAAAGCCCTTGTCTCAGTTAGTGATTTCTGATTATCTCACAGTACCAGTTATAATGTGGTTCAGCTCTGCAACAGGGGAATAAGACCAGACATGGAAAAACAGGAACCAGCTGATCTCTTGCCTTGTAAGCCAAAAGATTCTTCTCAACTCAGTTACTATGTTGGTGAGGTCACTTGTGAAGGCTCAGCCATTGCTTTGCTCTCTGTGTACTGTGAGTACAAGTATATTAGAGAACACTGTAGAGTGAGGGTCAGAAATGTCCTCCATTAGTTAACTGAGGCCCCCTACAGTGCAGCATGGACTGACTCACTGACTGACCGCTTGTTACTGACTAATTATTCTGCTAATTGGTGAATAAGCAGCACTACAAAACATATCCACTGTACTCATAGTTCTTTAGTTTCTAACTGAGTCGCTTCACCAGAAAATGTAGGACATGTCCAGTTGTAAAAGCCTAATTCTGATGTCTGTCAGATGAAAAATTACTCAAAATTAGGATTTGTTTCAAATCAAGCATCCTATCCTGGAACAAGACCACGCTTAAACACAAGACGAGATATCAGAAAAATCTTGAAACAAGCACACTACCAGTCAAAAGTTTGGACACACCTTCAGACTAATACTGAAGAGATCAAAACTGTAAAGAATACACAAACAAAAAAGTGTTACTCTTCAGTATTAATCTACAATGTAGAAAATAATACAAATAAATATAAAGCATTGAATGAGAAGGTGTGTCCAAACTTTTGACTGGTAGTTGTAGAAACACAGTATTTTCAGATGTGAACATCCAATTAACAATTTTTTAACACTGAATATGAGACTAAATGACTAAGATGGATATTTTTTGCAGTGTGATCTGTTATGTTGCTGTGTCAGTGTCTGGCCTCCCACCAGTCTCCTTGGGAGACTGATGGATGAGCCATTTGACTAGCCAGCAGGGCTCACTGTAAGCATCTTGTGTCCTTCAGATGGAAGAGGGTGAGGGTTCAGTCGGCCCAGAATATGACCCTGTTAAAGCCCAGCGGAGCCCAGGGGAGGACAATTGGCACCTGCTAGCTGCTTATCCTCCCCCTGCTGCCCCCAGCCCAGACCCATGCTCCCCTAGGTAGTACCATACATGTACGTCACTCCCATTGTCCCCCTCGTGCTGTCACTGCTCTGGCATTATGGCTTCATCTGAGGACCAACCAACCCTGTGCACCCCCTCACAGCTGCAGTCTACTGCACATGCCCTTCTGTTTGGTTCCAACAACCTGCACCTTTGATTGTTACCTCATGGCTGTATGTCACAGCTGCCCTCCACACTGCCCTTATATTCATATGTAAAAATACTATTCCTGTATGTCTTGCTGTGCGTCTCACTTTGTATATGAATGACCCCATGCTTTCCCACCCAGTCATAATTAACTCATCCTTCCTTACCCTTCCAATGAATAACCTCATCCTTCCTGGCCCAGATGTGACTGACCCTGTCCTCCCTTACCCAACCATGATTGTGCCCATCCTTTCCCTAACCCGGTCTCAATTCACCCCTCACTGTTATCAATCAGGTATGGGTTTAGAGCTTAGACAGAGAGAGAATGCTGTTGGCATGCTGACTTCATTGTCTTTGCCATATTTCATTCAACCATCTGCTCCTGTCATACTCAATGATATATCATTGAATGCTTGTAAGTATTTGATAGCTTCAGTAATCCCTTTTAAAGTTTTTCTTTTTTTTGCTTTAATAATTTAACAGTTTCAGTGTGTTGCTTTCTCCACACACAATGTTCCTGGCGAGCACCATATACCACACTAAAACACAACATTATTACATTGTTTTGCATAGACTGAAGTGCACCACAGGTTGCCAAAGACGCTTTACTTTCTTGTTTCTGTTGTCGGCAAATAAGAACCAAGCCGAACTCTAACTAATACAGTAAATCAACCAAACTCTGATGTCATCCACGTTGCTGTCATTGGGCATTTTTTGCAACACATGCAATTCTGGCATTTCTGCAGAAGTCTAAAAACAAATGATTACCGAAAAACTAGCCTGGTTTTACGGGGAGTATTGTCTGACAGCTGCTTGTTAGAACTTTCAATGGTAATGGTGTGAAGGAGCTGGTTGGAAACGATACAGCAGTGAAATGACCGGTTCAGCTGATACTTCTTCTAGGAGCTGATATGTGAACAATAAGCCCTGTGATGACTGATTGCTGCTTCACCAGTTGATGCTGTGGTACTTTAGCTTGAGCAAGCTAAAGCAGTAATCATAATAAAATTTTTATCACCCTTATGGTCGTACTAGCATAGAAACCCCAAAGACATTTTACCAACAAATAAACACTGGTCTCAGTCACGTTTCTAGCCGTAGCACAGCTGGGACTTGTTGGCTTTTTTCTGTGGTTTAAAGTAAATCAGTTTGGAAAAATCACAGACTAAAGCCTCAGCTTTTCTCTTCATTATGGTAGAAGTGGAGACTCATATGTTATAGCTACACAAATAGGTTTGTATGCATTTTTTTCAAAGACAAAAACAAAAGAAAATCCCATGTTGTGATAGAGACAGACCCTTGAAACCTTGGAGCACCTGACACTGCCAGAAAAATTCATAGAGAGATCAAACTGAATGTGTTCTGCTGTGGCCAGCCAGGAAGCAGAACTTTGGTTTCTTGCCAGTAGTATCTCCAATTTCTGCTGCCGAGAAATTTCCCAACAGCAACATTATAAGTCAGAGCACTGTAGAATTCATGAGTCGCACAGCCAGTCATAAATACAGGGCAGTTCTGTATTACATCGGGGGGACAACATGAAATAATCAAAGACGAATATTTAAAATTAATTTCCTTATGAAACAAATTTTGGAGCTACTCATTGATTCTACCTAGTGTTTACGTTCCTCTGCCTATTCTGAAAGAAATTAATGGCACTCCAATAATTGGGAGGACAATGTGTTTCTGTACCAGAGTAATTTTTAATCATGACAAATGACTCAAAACATAATACCTGAAATTACAAGAACCAGGTGGGTCCCTAAAGTAAATCAGTGGTTAATCTCTAATTTTGCAGTCCTCCTAGGCTGCACAAAGGGAGGGTACACAATGCACACTAAATGAGTGTAACCTCACACCACTCTGTCTCTGTTTCCTCTTTGTCTCCTCTCCGTCACACACCGTCTCTCAGGTGCTGACTCAGATAAATAGAGCCACCTGATCCCACAGGTTCCAAGGCAGCAACTTCATTCAGCTTTATCTACCGATGCATCACTGGCTGTCTGAAAAATCTGATTAGTCTCAAAATCTATTTTTAGGCTTATTATTCAGACAGTGAGAGGTTTCCTTGCGCTGCGAGTCAGCTTTAACTTTGATACAAGCAATATTTTGTAGTTTTATATTAGTTTTCACATATATGAAAGCAAATGAGTGGACAGGATGACAGCAGCGCTGTCTCATTTCTTATCATGCACATGTATAAGATAGCAGCACAGAAGAAGACTTCATATTCCAGATACCCAATTGGATTTGATCAACTATGATACCACCAATCTTGTTCAATATAGTCCCGATACATGGAGTTACATATGATACGTGCAGAGGATAGATTATTAAGAAATATGCATAAACTAATAAAATGCCTTTCTAAGGGAAGAGAAGTTTGAAGGAGCTTGGCTTAAATAACTGCCTATGAATCACAGCAGCTGGCCTCGGTTCATGGTTAGTTTATGCTGAAGGATGTGGATTGAACGCTGAGTGATCCATCAAAAATATGACAGGCCAGTAGAAAGACCTGAGCTGAGCTTTAGAGGCCGTGCAACAGAGAGAGACAGCTCATCTTGCCTTGAAGGATCACTCTGAAATCATTTTATACCACCAGAGGTGCATCCTGACCCACTGCAGTGAAATTAGCAGCCAATTAAAATAGAGTGGACTGTAGATTCTTCTTGGTATTGCTTCGACCTTCTTACTGGTGCTTAAATATCTGAGGAGAACAATCTGTTACTCTGAGGTGCCCAATTAAATATAGTGTCTTTACTTTGCTGTAATGTTGCACACAGTATCATGTGTAAGATGCCCAGCCACTATTAGAATATGTAATATAAAGCCCTATAGATACTTGTAATATTTTAAACTTGACATTTGGAAAATAATGTAATCTGATTTGCGGATGTTGAAGTTTCGTAATCAGTTAAGTGCCATTAATAAGTTATTGGATTAGAAATATATTTACTGAAAAAGCCATAAATGAGGGACAAGCAGTTTAAATGTAAGAAGATGTTGTAGATTTGCTGCCGTGGCTGGTTGTGCCCCCAGGTGGTGCATCTTATTTTTTAATGAGATGGAGTTACAAAGTGTTTGCTGACTGAACTCAAGGCTTTACGTCAAATGAGCCAACCTCTCTGCTGTCTAACTGCTAATTGTAATTTCAGGAGGAGCAGGACTCTGACTACATTCTTTCTAACAACATACTAAATTGTATCAGCAACTCTTTGCCCTGAATATAATACATTTTAGAGGTAGCAACAAATACTGACAAATTTCCTGGACTGATAAACTTGCTGTGGCAGTATTTGTGTACAGCTGTTTCCAGCAGCTGGACTCATGTTAGCTATAGTAAATAAGTCACTGCATCATGTAGATCAGCTATGATGATTTAACCTGGCAATAGCCAGATTAATAATTGTGTAGTACTTGATAGTACTCCACAATATCAATCTGGGACCGCTCCATGTAAATCCGTTCGGAGGAAAGAGGCACGGATTGGACAATGCAACAGTATGTCCCGCCTCTGACAGGTTTGTTTTTAGCCAATCGCGGGATCTTCACAACGAGCGGAGCCAATTGGTAGATTAAACTCTTACCAAAACCCGTAGGTAAAAAAGCACAAACATCTTTACCATCCAGAAATGTGCAAAGCGCCTCTCGTTGTTCTTCCTTCAAAGAAGCGATAGGAGATTCAGCTAAAACTGACTTAATAGCAGCATCTACACGATCGTTGTCCTCCGTTGCCATGTTTGTTTTGATCTACTGGCGCTTGGTGTCGTCTAGAGTGCTGTCGTCTTCACACCCAGATATCCCGCCCCACACACGAATACTGCTGCGTGATTGGCCCGAACCAACTTGGCTCTGTATGAACAGTGAAAGCGGGAGCGGTGCAAGATGCTTTCTTGAGAGATTTGTGAACTCACAAATATCGCGAGAAATCAACTTGCTGGCAAGGTTAATGATGCTTATTCTGATATCAATAATACAGAAATGTGAGTAAAAATAGTCACGTTTAAAGAGGTCCTTTTTGTTCATTTGTAGCACTGTAAATTCTGTTTACTTGATCTTTTCTGCACATTCCCAAAGTAGCAGAGATGATTATGCAGCAAACATACTCAATTCACTTCTGGAAAGTGTTCAAAACTTGCATCCCTAATGCAAAATTAGCTGTATAGCCTGAGAACAGTTGTTTAGCTCCTCAGTCTAATGTTGTTTCCAAAGAAGACCAAGGACGCAATCTGCTTTACAACCACCCCAAATTATACTGCACATCATTTTTGATTTATCACTTTGAGTTTTTTTTGGTCTGCCTCCTCAAAGGTTCTTTTGCTTACAAGTTTAATGATTTATGTTGTTATTTGCAACATTTGAGTCCCCTGTCTAGCATGTTTCCAGTGTTTTCTGTGTACATCACTGTTATTGTGACAGCATGCAATATGTCATTGTCCAGCTGCCCTTATCATCCTGTCAGAAAAAAACAGCCGCCTGTATCGTGTTGGTTTTAATTCATACTCTTTTCTTCTCTTTCTCCACTCACTTCTGCTTTCCTTCTCTTTTGTTTTTTTCCTTTGTCCGCTCTTCTTATCTCTGGGATTTCACTGACTCTCCTTATGCCATTCTCCAACTTTACATGCCATCCTTTTCTTCACCCTCTCTTTCTGCTCTTTCACCACCTTCCTCCAGTCTCTATCAGCCCCCCAGGCGCAGGCCCTCAGCTGTGTGGAGTCCCTGTGCTGCTACCAACATGGGCAGAGTGGCTGTTCCCGCCTGGCCCACTTCCTGGAGCAAATGACCGGACAGTGCAAGGCCAGCGCCAACAATTGCCACTCATCCAGCCGCAACAACAGGTGGGGAAGACGACAACAAGAAACAATGATTATGAATCCTGACGAACCCTCACCATATTTTGGTGTCTAAAATCTGGGCTGCAGTCCCGACTGTCATAGCCCATAATGTGACTGTGGCTCTACTTTAAGTCTGTCTTGTTCAGATTCTTAGTAGTCTGAACAGACGGTTGTGGGGAAGCTGGGTTTCAGAGGGTCATACAGATCGGTTTAAGGTGCAGCTTAGATGGACTTTGGGACAGCAGCCAAAGGAGGAATTAGAGGCTGAAGATGTGTGGATCAAGCCATCAACGACGGCACTTTCATGAGTTGTTCAATTCCATCACTGTCAGTGTTAGGAGTATGGAGTCTGAACATTTAGATTAACCAGACAGAAAGGTGTGCTTCACCTCTTATTTACAGGGGTGTATTGCCAGAAATATGTTGTGTCCCTTGTAAGCAGAGACCAGCGACTGATTAAATTGTGATGGCCATGCGTTTTACACAGCATGCAGGCGTGGTTGTTTGGCAGTCTAGCCAGGGAGAGTCTGGGTTACAGTATTTCTACTAGAGTCCTTTCAATGCTCTGTTTCTGCACTATACAGGCATGGAACAGGTCTCAATACTACACTGTCTTGTTTGTGTCGCCCATATGTAAGGGTTTGTCTGTCTGTATCCCATGTGTCTGTGTCTTTTCATATGCTGTGATCTATTGTTCTGTCTGTCTCTATCCATTCTGTAGTGCTCCCTTAAAAATCAAAGGTTGGTGTCCAAATGGGAGGTAGTTTCATTAGCCAGTTTTCAATGAAAATTGTCTAATCTCTAATGCACTTTATAGGATGACACCACCACTGTAATAAGTTGTTAGCTTTAGGTTGACTCCTGTATTGTCCAGTGGATTCTCTTGTTCATTGGAGGTCTACTCTGAAACCAGACAATGGTTAGCTGGCCAAATCATGAACACTAAATGTGTCCTGAAAATGTGTAAAACACTTCAAGTATTAACTCATGACTGAAGAACTATGAGAGCACTTCTTAAGTGGGAAGTTGTAGCTACTTGACTTTCAAGCAGCACTTTGCAATGTTGCATTTTGGTGGCCCGAGATGACAGCGAGCTGCATCTGAAATATAAAGCCTTCAGTGCACAGTAATAATGAAACATGATGTCAGTTTACCGCACAAAGTGAGCTCAGCTGATGCAGACTGATTCTCTCTTCAGTGCTGCAGGTCCACTTTGTGACAAATGATGATAAAACATCGACAGTTTTGTCAGAAAGGCTTGTGCCTAGTGCAGCTGTAAAGACCGGTAAGCTGACTTCACAGTTTGCTGGTCTGCCCAGTCTGCAGTTTCAGTTTGTCTTTTTACCTGAATCCCAGTGACTTGGTGGGGTCATTGATTAATTGACCTGATCAGCCCTTTCTGCTGAGCAATCAATGCTCCTCAAAACAGCTGGGGACTCTCAGTATTGATTCGATCCATAATGAAGATGTAGCACTCTTGTTCTTTGTGTGCAGGTCTTTTGCAGTAGATTTTGTACAGACATGGGTGGTGTGGGCTCGCATGTTTGTTTCTTCATAACTGTGTGTTGTAAAGGTACTGACAGCATGCATGGTGAATAAGGGATGCAGTGTTTCTCCTTACCCTCCCTTCAGCCCCTGTGGACAGCAACCTGCAGACTCTCTGTGATAACACTGTCTTCTACGCAACCACAGAAAGAAAGGAGAAAATAATTAACATGTTTCACATCAAATAATCACTTTAAACTTTGATTCAGCCCATGAAGAGCAGAAACCTTCTCCTGTGCTTCAATATTTATACCCGCCATTGTTTCCTAGACGTTTGTTGGTAGGATATCCTCCGTAAAATATCCCACTCAGGGTCATTTCACTGAAAGACACAAAACCCTTTTGCTTCAAAATAAAATGGCCACTAAATGCATGATTCAATTTAGATGAATTTCTTCCTGTGGGAATGATTGATCTGTTTTCTGACCTTGGCACGAAGCTGCCAATTGGATTCTTCAAAGTGAGCAAACAGCAGCCAATTTGTACTCCCCAAAGGATAAACAACAACAATGAACACAGACAATATATTGTCTAGGTGTGCTTTATGCTGTAAATAGAAAGAGTATAGTCGACTAATAGAATTGAGGCTGAATCTGCAGGTTTATTTTTTGCCCCTCCTCCCCTTTCTGTCTCTATCCTATCTCCACTTTACCCACCCTCTATTTACCACACACCGTTGTCCGTCCCTACTGTCCCTGTCTTCCACCTTTTGAATTTGAGGAGATAATTAATTGAATAAGTGGTGAGACTCACCACATTTGGCCTTAATGCTAGGATACTGCCATAGGGGAAAGGGAATATATCTACCCATTCCTGTATTCTATGCTTAGTGACTGGAAAGGACGTATAGCAAGCATATTTACAACTTATGTAATACTTAAAGTATTTATCTTATATTTATTGGAAGCCCAACTGTGGTTGGCTGCTTGACTTGGCCTGTTGTTCCAGCACTGAATGCTACAGCTGAATCATGGCTAGGATTGACAAGGCAGAAACAGACACGGATGTCAGGAGTCCAAGATGTTTTTAATAATAAACAAGCTAGGCGCCCGTGTCGATGTCACACCCAGGCAGCTGGGTCTCCATCCAATTGCCGAGTCACTTTTACTGAGACCTTCTGACACAAAATTATGCAGTTGAAAATGAAGACATGTCTTGACGCACAGATGAATGCACATACATCTTAACAATCACGTTTACAGATCGATGTTCAAAGCCACTTGTGAGCTGTGGTGCAAAAAACTGAACGATCCTACTCGATTATTTCAACAGCCGATCCTTTAAGCCTGAACTGCTGAAAATGTTAATTATAACTTAAGGCATCTGCATTCTAGTTTGAAAATAAAGGATGGAGATTCAGCTGCCGTCCTGCCCCTACTCCTCTCCTCTTAGAACAAGGGGACCTCACCTGGAAACCAGAGAGGCTGCTGGGAAGTGTAGTCTCAAAGAGTCTCTTTTTCTGCTACTCGCTGTGTCTACTAATTTTTGTACTGGATCCTGAAGCCTTATATGTGCTTCTGAGAAGAGGCCAATGTTGAGGGCATGCTTATTTTGTAGCTGAGGGTGTTCCAGTGGGGTGGAGTCTACCTTCTCTACTGGTTTAAATTACAGGAACTCCACTCCACTTGTCTACGAGAAGCTACAAAACAAGGATGCCCAGACTGTCTTGTTGCATGGCGGCTGCTGTTGCCTTTGGTATTTTGTATACGATGTAAACCTGTACGTATCTGTGCCCCTCTCACACACTCCCCCTCCTCCTGCACTTGTCTTCTTCTGTCCTCGCTGTGTCTTTGTCCTTCCGTGTTTGAAATCCGCATAATGTTGTTCGACCTTCCAGATTAATTATTCATGTGCTGTTAGCGTCCCCTGTGAGCTTGATCTTGTCAGAAATCTGCCTGTTCTGTTCTTTTCTTGGGCTCATGTTCCCACTGGCTTGTGCCAAAAGTGTTTTGGTTGCTAATGTCCTCTTAGTCTGCCGTAACCTGGGGAGCACAGATGGTTTTAGCACTGAGATGTTTCCGTTTGACCCCAGCCCTGGTAGACAGCTGAGTGTGGTAGCACGCGAGAGGGCCTCCAGTCAGAACACCATTTGAGTCATGAGCCTATTTAAAGTCCCTGGGTGGCCCTGTTTCTCTGTTTACCGGGTCTTAAAACGGTTGTCTTCATCACAGAGAGCAATGACAAATGAAAGATCATGAGCAGCTGATTTTTAGAATTGAAAAAATCAGCTTCTCTTGCAGAAACGACGAAAATCAACAAGTGCAGAGTTATGCAGTTCTCCTCTGGTCGTGTTTTCAGCTATGAAACATATGAGCGGTTGCACATTTCAGGCTTCACTCCTGCAGTCATGTGAAGATCAGGTGAATCAGTCAAAACGGAGATACTGTTCAAGTGATGTCAAACCACAGTCAGCCTGCTACTCCCTGCTGGTGCTCTGAGGTAGAAGCTCTGATCATCAGTCAGCTTTGATGTGAGACAGTGCAGTGGAGGTTGTTTTGCTGTGACCTTTAGCAGTGGATTCAAACAGCAGCAAGCTGTGACTCCCAGGATGTTTCCATGTTCTTCTTGTTCAGCCCAAACACCGGTCTGTCGGCTCCAAAACGTTTTCAGTGCTTAACCAATGGATGAGATTGTGTACAGTTGTGAAAAGAGATCCAGAGTCTGTCATGCCTCGAAATATAAATACAGAATGTAGAATTTTCTGGAATATGTTTAGTGCTTTGGAACATGGTACAGTATAATACTTATTTTTCTAGTAAAGCAAATATATTGAAATACCCTAACACACCTTTCAGGATGTAGAGGAAACCAAGCACTGATGGTTGTTTTTGAATGGGCAAATGAGGCAAGAATGTTGCTGATGCTTGATAACCATGATTTTTTCTCTTTATGGTAATTGTGTTGATTTAAATCCATAAGTTGAGTAGCTCAAGTCTCACCTCAAAAACTCAAACAATAAACAAGAAAACAGGTTTCAAATATCTGAACAGTTTGACAACAGCGGGAACAGTATGTTTTTAGAAGCTGGTCTTTTTCACCTGCTGAACTTTTGTCACTAAACATTATCAAGACTACATCTACACCAGCAGCAGACTCCGGTGCACTGCTGCTTTCGTGGAACAGTTATAAAGTAAATCAGAGAGTATAGTGCATATATGCATATTTAGTCTCAATTTGTTTCCTGTTGGGCCTAAAATCTATAAGATCTTAGTCTGTATTTTATTTGATCATTTAGCTGCAATATGTCCAAAGTTACCTAGTGCTGTAATTGTAGTTGGTGATGTTTTCTTGGTTGTTTTTATAGTTCTGTTTGCTTAATACAGAACAGCAGTGGTGGTACAAAGAGCAGAAGTTAAAATATCCACTTCACTAAATGCTAATGAAATGTCCACCAGTAGTTCATTTCTCAGCTTACTGGATTCAGCTGTAAGTGTTTATTTAACATTTTAAACTAGCATCTAATTTAACTCCAGGCAGCAGCACTCATTACTCTGAAACCTAAACATTTTTTGAAATTATTTCTTAAGTATAGTATTACTAAATTCACAACAATCAAAGGTAAAGTGTTGATATTGTTAATATTAAAAGTGCAACATTGTGTGGGCAGCAACCATCACTCCTGTGTTCTAGTGCTACATTGTGCTAATGGTGTTGAAAGGCTAAATGATGATTAGAAAACCCTTGTGTAATTATGTTAACACATGAATAAAAGTGTGAGTTTTCAATTCAATTTTATTTATATAACGCCAGTTACAGGTCAAATTGTCTCAAGACGCTTCACAGAACCCGTATGGCTTCATGGAAAACATGAAATTGTCTGGGTGACCCCAGACTTTGGAACAGTAGTGCATCTGTTGAAATATTTCCCTGATTGATGCGTGCAATTAGATGATGTCACTTTTACTCCCATGAGCATCAAAACTTCTTCACAATGAAAAAGTCCTGACAGGAGTAATGGAAATATTTTAATCTGCCATTCATATGAACCAAAGCCCTTCAGTCTGTGGTAAATAATATTCCTTAGGGGCCCATCACTGACTGGAAAAAAAGCAATTGAGGTGTTTTTAAATAAAACAGTTTAAACTTGTTAAACCAGTATTATTATGAGTTAATAAGGAGAGACTTTTGATACTCATCACTAACAACATCACACCCATCACTAACTCCTCAATCATCCATTTCTCACTCTTCTCTGCTTCCTCCAGTCAGGCTGTGTAGATTGTAATCCAAACCTCACACACACACACACACACACACACACACACACACACACACACACACACACTGCATCAGTCTCCTAACCCTCAGTCACTGCTGCCTGTTTTCAGGTCTTGGAGCGACACGGAGAACTTCTACTCCAACGATCGCAGCATCCTGACGCTGTCGCCCATCGAGGCCACCCACTGCTGACTCCCAGCGCCACTGACTTTAAACACTTAGGACTGGGGGAGAGCTGCCACTCTGCTATGAACCATAACCACACCCTCATCCACCCTTCCACCATTTTGTAAACTGCTTCACTTAAAGCTCAGTGCGCTCTCAGCTGGACTCATCGCAGTCACACGGGATGAGGAAGCTGAGGACTTGGCTCGCTGCCGCAGTTTGATTTATCCTTCACCAGGTTGTGTCCCTGAGTGGATCAATTCTTAGAAAGGCTGACGGGAAGATCAGATGGGAGCTGCAACATTAAAGGAAATAAAATTTGTAATGCTAAAGTCAGCCTGGCTTGACGTCTGTGGAGCTGCAGTCCTTCATGTCAGAAGATTCAGGTTTCAGCAAGTCCTGTAAAATCACCTGAAAACACCTTACAGGAATCCACTCCCTTTAAAAGTGTCTTTAATGTTTAAAGTCTGTCTGATCAGCCCTTCCATCCATGAGTTCTTACAGAGCTATTTATTTTTCATTTTCTGATCAGCTGCCAAATATTTATTCTTGTGACTGGCATTAAATGGACCTTCTAAGCCTAAGCAGACACAGAATGGAGATTTCTGGCTGTCTGCTATGTTTGTTACAGAGGAACGCTAACCCGGCCGGTTTGGATAAGTGGACCGACCTCAGCGGAGGTCACAGTCGGTTTGACAAACCAGGATCCTGCATGTAGCACCAGGGCAGAAGCTGGGGGACGTCAGACTGCATTATGAGCTCCACATCACATTGCTTCCAGAAACTGCTGCATAAACTTCCAACACGGGTGTCTCTCAGCTGCCGACCCCACTGCTGCACCTTCTTTCTCATTCAGCCTGAAAGGGAACAAGCTAAACCGCCCACAGCCCTGTAGCATCCAGAGCCATCCAGACCCGGAGGTTCTGCTAACTTGTCTCCGTCAGACTTGCAGAACCTTCCCAATACTGTACGTGGAGCTTGAGCTCTGCTGTGGTACCAAAGACCAAAGGATTCCGACCGGAGTTTGAAAGAAAAAGTGTTTATTTTTGTGCCTGATTGTACAAGAAGCTTATATATTGTTGTTAAGAAGACTCGTTGTTGTTCGTGCTGCTTTCTCGTCTGACTGTTCAGGCCTCTTGTCTCCCCGATGTGTCGTTCTGAAAGAGGCGGGATGTTTAAAAAGCCATACATTTTGAAGAGGTTCTATTATTGAGAGATTACTGAAGGGACTGCAGATGGAAGCTGTTTGAGCCTGTTGCTACTTTGTACTCATCCCCTTGAATGCCTTTTCTCAATCAGCCCGACGGCCGAAGGCATCTCAGCATTAAAGTCCGTGAGGATCAGGGAATATTTGAAGGGTTTTCGAGCATCTGTACACTCAGAATTGAAGATAAAATCTTTCATCAGAGTTGCCTGAAAACATTTCTGATCAGACGATGGTACCGTTTTCAGTTCAGCGGGACGAAAATGGCTTTAATGGTGAGATGCTTTTCCAAATCACGGCTGATGCATGTCAACACAGACAGCAGAATGTCTCTATGTTCAGATAGATAAATATATTTCACTTGGAGCAGATAGGAAAAAAAAAAAAAAAGCAGAGTGTTTGCACAATTCACATGTCGGATTCATGTTTTATTGGTTTTCTTTTCTGAAAAAACTCATCGTCACCCGTCACCACTGAAATCATTTAAATCACGTGTTTGCTGTTATGTTGTTTTTGTCATGTGTGTGCTTCTCTCCACCAGCTGTTGAAGTGTGTGTGTGTGTGTGGAGGTTTAATGTTTCTCTGTGTGGCGGCCATGTTGGTTGAAGGTACAGTTTGTCATGTAGCTTTGTTGAATAATGCAGGTTAAAGGTCATGTCTGTTTGACACTCTCTTCGCCCTCTGTTGATCCAAAACAAGCTGAAAGGAGGAGCTTTGTGACGGCTCTTATTTTGAGGAGAACTCCAGAAGGTTCTTGACAGAAGCGTAGCGTAGAAATCCCCCAAGACAACCGTTTTAGACTTGACATCCACACAACACGCAGCGGTACATGCCTCAGCTCACACAGGGAGCGTTCAGGATGTTTGTGTTGCTGTGGTTCCGGATGCTGTCTGTCACACTGTTGTCAGTCAATTCATTGAATATCCTTGTTGTTTATTTTCTATACGGCTCTCTTTGTTCCTTTCTGTTCACACGGGTGCAACTGCCAGTGGAAGTGTCTATTTATTATTGCGCTACCTTTTTTTTCCTCTGTATTTGTGTTCAATTTTTCTTACATATCAATGTATCTGTAAACAGGATGTTAGTATGTTATCAGATATTTAAAAGAGCAAAAGGACGCTTCCACTTTTTAACCAGTTGACCTCATATCTGCTATTAAATCATCTACCTTGGTACACCTGTGATCTGTCCTTGGATTAAGAAAAGTGCACCGTCATAGGTTTCACCGCCGACCCTTTAACTGCCACAGAGAGTACGTTTCTATCAGGCTCACATTTTTTTACTCGCCTTGTCCTAAAGCAGTATCCATGCCTGTGTGTGAACTGAAAGAACTAGTGATCGGTGAAAAAGCTCTTTTTGAGGTGAGCGACAAAATCCAGTGTCTTCATTCTGTGCACGCTCAACAGTGTCAGCAGTCGCACCCGGAGGAGTTTTCTTCTTTTCAGTAAGCAGAGTTCTCGCTTTGATTCTCCCTAAACTGCTGTTTCCTGCTGAGCTGCAGTAGAGATGTTTTAGCACAGAACAAGGAGGACCCGATTTTGTGGATACTATTATGGCCGGCACGAATCCAAGCGAGCGCCTGATCGTTGTTTTAACCCTCCTGTTGTTCTCATTTGCGGGCACCAAATATATTGTTTCCTTGTCTGAAAAAAATTCAACAAAAAAATTCCACAAGTTTCTGAAAATTTGCGAAACCTTCAGGAAGAAAATTCCAATAATTCCTTAAGTTTCCCTTTAAAGGTTTTATTTCTAAAAAATCCCCCAATTTGGCAAGAAAATATTTTAAAAATATCTAAAGTGATAACAGTAAAACTTCTAATATTTTCTTTAAGAACATTCACAAAAAAATCAACCAAAATCCAGCGAATTTCGCTGGATTTTGGTTGATTTTTTTTGTGAATGTTCTTAAAGAAACATTTTTAGCATTTCTTTTTTTTCCGCCAAACAATGTTCAAAGATTTCCAAAAATGTTGAAAATGTGGACATCAGAAGTTTCACTGTGAAAATAATTTTTTTTTTCCACATTTTCAAACTTTAAAACGGGTCATATTTTGACCCGCAGGACGACACGAGGGTTAAGACAGACTTTGAAAAATGTGAGCCTGCTGCTGTGTCATTTCATGTCTAAAACTGATGAGGAGCAGAGCTGGGTGAGGTGGTTGATCCACAACACTCGTATCAGTCTCCACTTAAAAGTCTGTTCATTATTTTCCGCTAAGCTACTCAGAGGTCTTAAATGAATCATCACTCGGCTCTTGTGAGGTCAGATTTGACAAACGGGGGGAAAAAAATCATCCATCAAGTTATTCGAAGCATCACCAAAATTAGACGAGCGTGTTCTGGGGCGTCAGTGCTGCGACGCTGCCGATTTCTGCTTGATATTTTGGAGCAGATGGCCGAGGAGGGAAGTCTAGTGCTTCCCTGCCAAAGGCAAATGAGCTGTGCAGAAACACCTGCAGTGTTGGTGCAGATCTGATGCCCCCTTGTGCTCAGTGTGGTGACCCTTAGTGTTCAAAAGTAAACAAATGAGAAAAACACACTGTGACATGAGTAGTTCTGTTTTTAAAACTGGTGAAGTAGGGGTAGGCAGTCTGTTTAGGGCTTCATTGGACAAAGATTACATTAGAATCAGTCAGTGTGTTGTAATTGGAGCTCCAGAGGAAACTTCATTTTTGCAGTCAGGTTTCAGGCTTTAGAAGATCGAACCAGTGATGGGAGATTTGGCCAAATATGGTGCTCTTCAGAACAGATCAGGTGAGTAAATGTGAAGAGCAGGAAAGTCCACATTGAGAGCAGGATGTGGTGAGTAAAAGGGTCAAACAGAAGGCTTGATTCTGCTGGAGGAGCCATTTTAGAGTCCCTTTTTTTTCTGCATTTCAGCCTACTGCAGCTTTAGAAGACACAAAAAGTGAGACGAGTCGTAGTTATGGAAAGGAAAAAGCGGTTAACCCTCGTGTCGTCCTGCGGGTCAAAATTGACCCGGTTTAAAGTTTAAAATGTGGAAAAAAATATTTTTGCAGTGAAACTAATGATGACCACATTTTCAACATTTTTTGGGAAATCTTTGAGCATTTTTTGTTGGAAAAAGAAATGTTAAAAATGTTTTTTTAAGAACATTCACCAAAAAAATCAACCACAATCCAACAAATTTCACTGGATTTTGGTTGGTTTTTTTGTGAATGTTCCTAAATATAATAATATAAGTTTTACTGATATATCTGTAATCACTAAATTTTTTTAGGATTTTTTGGAAGATTTTTACTCATTTTTTGAAAATATTTACAAGTATTTTATTGCCAAATTTTGGGAATTTTTTTTTAAAACAAAGCTTTTAAGGGAAACTTTTAAGGAATTATTGAAATTCTCTTCCTGAAGGTTTTGCAAATTTTCAGAAATTTGGGGAATTTTTTTGCTGAATTTTTGGATTTTTTTCAGACAAGGAAACAATATATTTGGTGCCCGTAAATGAGAACAACAGGAGGGTTACAAGTAAATTTAAAGAAAAAGTTATTCAAAACACCATTTCTTTCAAATTCTACAAGTCTAATCATGAGCTATCACAAGCTAATGAAAAATTTGGCAGAAAAAATAAAAGTGAGACTTTACAGAGCATTTTGCAGCATTTTAAAAATAAATAATAGAGTTTTGTTTACTATTTTCTGGTTAAATATTTTGGATTTGAACACTTGAGGTCTCCACACTCCCCAGCATTGACGCCAGAAACCAAAAGCACCATCCAGCAGTGATTGAACCTCAAACCAGACAATCAGACAAGATGTAAACGGCGGAGGTAATTCACTCTCGAGTGGCACCAAGGCGGTGTTTTCACATCTGTTTTGCTCAGGTCCAAACAGCTGTGGACCGATCGTGTGTGAAAACCAGGAGCAAATTCTCTGAAGCGCTGCAGCACCGACGTCACGGTTTGGAGACGAGGCCTCCGGGGTGTTTCTGGGAGCAGGAAGATTACTCAGACACATAATTCAGAAAAGCCATTTAATATTTGATCACACCTCAGCTCTCTGACGGTCTCCATGTCATCCATCAGAGGCAACATCTGAGCTTCACCTTGTTAGAAGAGAGCCAGAGCTCAGTGTGTCTGTCCATGTCTCATCTGTGTCCACACTGAGCTGAAAGAGCTCTGAGCTGCTGGAAGAGTGATGATTCAGGTTCAGAATTTGTGTTCATTTTACCCATAAATTGTCCTCAAACTTAAATCTTCACTGTTGTTTTGAAGTTGTGAACTTTTGACTGCAGACAGATGACCTCAGTGCAGACCAGACTTCATTGAATTAAGGTTTCCGTGATCAAATCAGCTAAAAAGCCGGAGTCGGAACTAAAATGCCAGTTTGCAGCAGAATGTTGTGACTCAGCGTCATCCAGTCAGACAGCAGGCTGCTCGTCGTCTCTGTGGAAACCATCTCTCCTCCTCCTCTCATCAGTAAATCGTGTCGCACCTGACAATTAATAAAGCGCCGCCATCACTCTTCTGTTCTCTGATATCTGATGCTGTGTCTGTCCGTCCTCCTCCTGTCTGTAAATCTGTCTTACAGCTGAAGATGCAGTTCTATTTACGAAATAAATACATTTTTTCAGAAGCGGGTCTTTACTTGTTGCTTTTTCATTGAAGTGCAGTCATTAGAAGGAGACATTAACTCAAACTAAACAACAAAGCAGCTCACAACAAATAAACAACCAGACGGCTTCCATGATGTTAATGAAGGAGAGAAATCTAATTAGGATTCAATCAGATTCACTCCGACTTGAAGATCTGCAAGGAGGAAGAAGTTTAATTAGTACAGCTAACCTGATGGGTTTGTTGAGTTGTTTTTGCATTCCAACCTGTTTTTACATGTAGCATGGAGTCATTTAATCAGCCAAACAATTAACTGACATTCTGATAATGGATTGGGCTCCTCAGATCTTCTCTGGATGATTTTCTCCTCCTCAGATTTGAGAATTCCTTTGGACTGTTTAGAAACAACACACTGGACCGCGAGAAAGTGTACGATAAGTAAAAGAATGAGACATTCTGAAATAAAAACTGGAATCTGGAAAGCACATTTAGAAGAAAAAGCTGCTGGAATCAAAACATAAATAAATGTAATAATGTGACTTATTTTTGTCAACATTTGGATGGATCCATGACTATCTGTTTTGCCTCTACATATTATGTGTTACATTTTAAATACTTTAGGTCTGTACTCGGGTATAATGTGATGACTCCTTTTTCCAATTGAACAGACTAAAAGCTTAAGTGGCAAATTTAAAAACCATTTGAAAATAACCATGACAGTATACGACCAATGTGAAAGATTAAGATATTATTTTAGATTAATTTGAGCTTTAATACACAAAATGTGAGACAAGTAGTATTTACAGAATGGAAAAAACTGTTAAAAGTGAAGTTAAAAAAGATCTATTCAAAACATCCTTTTTTTTTCCAAGTCTACTTCATGACGTGTCACAACCTAATAAAAGATCATCTGAGGGGAATAAAGGAGCATTTTACAACCTTTTAAAAATAAATGCTGGAATCAAATAAAAAAAAGATGAACTGCAATAAGTGACCCAAAGTTAGCTTCACATTTAAAATAAATCTAACGTGACTTAATTTTTTAAACATTTGGATGTTGGATTATTTCAGGATTCCATGATTTCTATTTTGCCCCGACTTATTATATGTTCTATATTTGATACTTTAGGTCTGTATACAGATATAGTGTGATGACTTCTATTTCTTTAAAGATATAAATATTTTAAAATAATTATTTACTGATAGTGAATGTAGTTGTAAAACTACCAAAGTGAAAGATTAAGATGTTTTTGTAGATTAATTTGATGACAGATCACAAGCCAGTTACAACCTCTTGATTTCTTCCTGTTGTGTACCATTTATTCACCTTTATAGCTCGCTCTATACGACATAGTATATAGTTGTGATTTGGAATGTGAAAAAAAAAAACAAATAAAGAGTAAAATAAGAACTTAATGACACCTTTATTCAGTAGTTTTTACCAAACAGTACTTAGGCTGGATATCTGATCTGACTACAAAGTTTAACGCCAGGAAAACACTCCCTAGTTTCTGTTTCTCATTCTGCTGACGTTACCTAAATGCAGCACTTCAGACCTCGTCATGCTTCCACTGAAACTGAAACAGCTGCTCTTTATTAGAAACGAGGCCGCTAAGCAGACCTTTATTTACAAAATGTGTCATTCTTTTCCTTCCTCAAGTCTTCTCTAGTAAAAATAACATTAATAATAATAAAGGGGTCATATTTATCTCTAGCACTATATTTTTACTGGTTCTCCACTACAGTAGCTTTGCATGATTAATAGTTAAAAAAAAAACTCAGGTTGTCTGTTACGCCTCTGCCTGAAAACGGTGAGATTAGCTCTGAGTTCTTAAAGCCTCTCTTTCTTCTGATTGGCCAACATTTGGAAGCCTGCCAAGGGGCAACACCCAGAGTTTGTGAGCACCGCTTTGTCTTCTTGCCAGTGTGGAAGTTCAGAAAGGAAACCGTGAACCTAGTAAGTATCAACATTTCTCATTCTTGATTGGAAATTCTTAAATCCATCTGTACGTTTGAATCAAATCCAGTCTGATACACACTAGCAGTCAAAAGTTTACACACACATTCTCATTCAGTAGCTTTCTACATTGTAGATTAACACTGAAGATTAACGCTTTTTTATTTACAACGTAATTCCAGATGTGTTCTTTTATAGTTTTGAGTTCTTCAGTGTTGTTCTACAATGTAGAAAATTATTAAATAAAAACCACTGAGTGAGATGGTGTGTACAGACTTCTGACAGGTAGTGTATGACAGTTGACAGCACGAACATCTGCATTAACCCTCCTGTTGTCCTCATTTACGAGCACCAAAAAATATTGTTTCCTTGTCAGAAAAATATCCAAAAATTCTGCAAAAAATTGCCCAAATTTCTGAAAATTTGCAAAACCTTCAGGAAGAAAATTCCAATAATTCCTTACATGTTTCCCTTGAAAGTTTTACTTTAAGAAAATCTCCCAAATTTGGCAAGAAAAATCTTGTAAATATTTTTACAAAATGAGTAAAAATCTTCCCAAAAATCCTAAAAAAATAACAAAAATATATCAGTAAAACTTCTTATATTTTCTTTAAGGACATTCACCAAAAAAATCAACAAAAATCCAGCAAATTTCGCTGGATTTTCGTAGAAGTTTTTGGTGAATGTTCTTAAGAAACATTTTTAACTTTTTTTTTCCACCAAAAAATGTTCAAAGATTTTCCAAAAATGTTGAAGATGTAGAGAAGGTTCAATGTGAAAATGTATTTTTTTTTGTTCCACATTTTCAAACTTTAAACAGGTCAGTTTTAACCCACAGGACAACACAAGGGTTTAGAAGGACTACAGCAAGATGTTCCAGTTTGGTAAATATTTCACTCAAACAGTGGATTTAACAAAGCATACATATATTTTTTGTACATATTCACCTGTTGATAATTCTCAATGTGGGAAAGGCTCTAAAATGCTGACTGAAGTGGAAAACATCTGCTGTCAGGAAACAACACCGCTAACAGCTGGTAAAATGTTCCTGTCACCAAATATCTCTACTGTATTTATACTACTGGAGTACGTCAGACACTGTAAGAATACTCAAGTAGATTGTTTTTGAAAACAAGAACAGACATTTAACAAGAAGATGGTAGTTGGATCTGTGGTGCTACTGATCCTGGAGCAGATGACCGGACAAATAAATCTGAACAAGCTGACGTCAGCTCATAATCATCAATATATCATATGTCCCTTCAAGTGCACCTTCTTCTCCAGCACGGTGTGCGGCCCTTAACTCGGGGTCCCCACTCTTTCCCTGAAATTATTTTCCGGGACTTTTCCAGGACATTTTCAACCGGTACAGACACACGTTATCACGTCATACACTAATACATTCCCTCCCCCTCATTCTTTGGAAGTGTTCTTTACTACAGTTGTAACTTGCATTTACCCAGGTTGTTTCTGTATTTATTACTCAGACATTTGATGTGCAGTCTGTGGCTGTAGTTTATCCATGAAAAATAATTCTGACAAATGTATCATAGAATAATGCTATTACATATAGAAATGTAAAATTTACATTGTAAATAACTATATATATATAGCTATATGAACAAAAAAGAGAAAAATAAAAAATATACAAATATAGAAAATATGTTTATAGATCAAAAGATTTAATTGTAAAGGTAATCAAATAATAATTAATATTTATTTATCTCTCTCTCTCTCTGCAGCTATAGACTGTTATATACATATAACATGGAGTTAGAATAGAATAGAACAGAGTTTATTGCCATTTACAAGAAACAGGTACATTGAACTGAATCACTAAGCATGACAAAAATAATTTAAAATACTTAGACATACACACAATTGACATACAGTGCCTATCATAAGTATTCACCCCTTTTGATGTTTTACCCTTTTATTGCTTTCATAAATCAATCATGGTCAATAAAATTTAGCTTTTTTAACAAAAAAAATTATTGGAAAAAAACTCTTTAATGTCAAAGTGAAAACAGATTTCTATAAAGTAATGTTAATGAAAGAAAATTATATAAAAGAAAATAATTGTTTGCATAATTATTCACCCCCTTAAAGTCAGTATTTAGCAGATGCACCTTTGGCTGCAATCACAGCAGTGAGTCTGTGTGGATAGGTCTCAGTCAGTCTTGCACATCTGCCCACTGCAATTTTGCTCCATTGTTCTTTGCAAAACTGCTCAAGCTCTGTCAGGTTGCGCGGGTATCGGGCATGAACAGCCCTTTTCAAGTCCAGCCACAAATTCTCTATAGGATTGAGGTCTGGGCTTTGACTCGGCCACTCCAGAACACTTACCTGGTTCTTTTTTAACCATTCCTGTGTAGCTTTTGCAGTATGTTTTGGATCATTGTCTTGCTGGAAAATAAATCTTTTCCCAAGACGTAGTTCTCTTGCAGACTGAAAAAGATTGTCCTCCAGGATTTCAGTGTATTTTGCAGCATTCATTCTGCCCTCTGTCTTTACAAGCCTTCCAGGTCCAGTTGCTGAGAAACATCCCCACAGCATGATGTTGCCACCACCATGCTTCACAGTGGGGATGGTGTGTTTTTGGTGATGTGCAGTGTTTGGTTTCCGCCAAACATGACGTCTTGTCTGATGGCCAAAAAGCTCAATTTTGGTCTCATCAGACCAAAGAATCTTCTTCCACTTGACCATGGAGTCTTCCATGTGCTTTTTGGCAAACTCTAGTTGAGATCTAATATGACTTTTCTTCAACAGTGGCTTTCTCATTGCCACTCTCCCATAAAGCTTTGACCGGTGAAGAATCCGGCAGCAGTTGCTACGTGCACAGTCTCTCCCATCTCAGCAGCTGAAGCTTGTAACTCCTTCAGAGCAGTTGTAGGGGTCTTGGTGGCTTCTCTCACTAGTCTCCTACTTGCACGGTCACTCAGTTTACGAGGGCGGCCTGATCTAGGCAGATTCACACAAGTGCCACATTCCTTCCATTTCTTGATAATTGATTTCACTGAACTCTGGGGGATGTTCAGTGCCTTGGAAATTTGTTTGTAACCATCCCCTGAATTGTACTTCTCAATAACCCTTTCCCTGAGTTGCTTAGAGTGTTCTTCTGTCTTCATGGTGTAATGGTAGCCAGGAATACTGATCAACCACTCTCTGGACCCTTCAGACACAGATGTTTTACAACTCAATCACTTGAAACACACCCACACCACTCAGGTGATCTTCATTTCACTAATTGTGAGACTATTGGCAACAATTTGATGGACCTCTATTGAATTAGACCATTAAATTAAAAAGGGGGTGAATAATTATGCAAACAATTGTTTTCATTTATATAATTTTCTTTCATTAACATTACTTTATAGAAATCTGTTTCCACTTTGACATTAAAGAGTTTTTTCCAATAATTTTTTTTTGTTAAAAAAGCTAAATTTTATTGACCATGACTGATTTATGAAAGCAATAAAAGGGTAAACCATCAAAGGGGGTGAATACTTATGACAGGCACTTTATAATGAGCATATGAATGCTAATAGCATGAAAGCAGGAATACAAGCAGATATGTATTATTTATTTAGGTACAAACACAAGTAGGGTGAACAACAAGTGTGCATTGGGCCACAGTGGGTCGTCTATAAAGAAACAGTAAAAATGTAAATTTTCATAAAAATAATGAAACTCAGTAAGACTGAGTTGCTGCATCCTTGTCAATGATGCACGCCCTCTTCCAAGATGAGCCAGAAAGTTTGAGTCCTAATCTATGCCTGTGTGTTTGTGTCTTTACACCGCTGTTAACAGTTTAGGCTGTAAGATTATTCCAGATAAGACAAGATACTTGATACCATTCTACCAGAAGCCTGACAGGAAGAACTCCAACAGCTGCTGAATGTTCCCATGGTCCCCTCAAGGCTACAGGAGGAGTCCTACGAGGACGAGTCGGTCCACCTGATGCCGGCCAGTCGCTGGGGTTTAAAGCCAACACCGATTACGTGGACTTCTACTGGACTACACGGAGGCCTTCAAAACGGTCCAATAAGTTCACCAACTCCCCAACTCGTGGGTCTGAGGATGCCTCCGAGCCTCGGACCCGCTGGCCGCCTGTCTGTGGGTGTTTGAGTGCTGAGAGGTTTGTGGATGCATGTGAACGGTGTTGAAACAGCAGCTTTTGTCTCAGTAACGCCGGTAAAAACCAAGAGCTCCTTTATTTGTGACTATTTGTGATTGTTTTTGGTGGAATGTTCCTTTAAGGTCAATGTGTGAGGACCTTGTAGGTGGAAACCAGCCTTCAACATTCAAAGATTTAAGGTGGAATATTCTTTTAAACCAACCTAAATTTCATGCTTTGATCTTTATCAAGTGAGAAACCTCAATCCAGACTCCTCATAATGACGTTTGAGATTTCTGCTGCTGTTATTTGTTTAGTCCAGACTAAATGACAGAAATCCACAACTGCAATTTTATTGCAGGACTCGGTTATAAAATGTCAAAACTGTTGGGTTTAAACCTGAAAAACACAGACACACCACAGGAAGGAAGAGACAGCACTCGAGCTCTGATCTTTTACCTGCCGCAAGGGGAGAAGACGCACTGCTGCAACAGCCGTCCAACTCCAAAGAGTCTGCATCTCCCCTACATCTTATTATTTGTTTCAATCAGTCATGTAACATAAGGCGGCATCATGCATCAGCATAAGAACAGAAGAAACCCTGTTCATAAGCAGTCGTGTGATAGCTGTGTGACACTTTCTTATTATCTTATCACCAGGGACGGCTGGTATAAATGGGCTAACAGGGCTAAGCCCTCCCAGACCAACACAAAAAAGATGAGAAAATTATTTTTTAAATAACTTACAACAGATTGTTTTAAGTTAAGGTGAAACCAAAGGTAGCAACAGCACCAATCGGTCAAAGGAAAAACATAGAATATCTCTAAATGGGCTTATTTTTTTACAGCCCCAGCAGATACAGTCCGCTTTTATTCATTTCGTTCTTGTAAGTGATTGACAGGTGTCATGTCCCGCCCCTGTGATTTACTGATCGTTTGGTCTAGCTTCAGGCAGTCCACAGGCCACTGACTTTGACCAATAGCAAAGAGAGTGAGTGAGTGAGAGAGAGTGTTGATGTAGAGCACTAAAAAAATATAGTGTACCTGTAATTGATGTAACTGTGTGTATCATAGGTGATGTTGCTTTTGCAGCTGTGTTAACCATTTAATCGGTATTATGCATTTGTTAGCCCACCCAACAAATTTCACCACCAGCCGCCACTGCTTATCACACAGAACATCTAGTTCTGTTTGCCTCTGGCATGTGTTGTTTTCTCATGTTTCTGCTGTAAAGTTCACGCATGGTTTAAAATGCTTGCATAGAAAATACTTTTCACAGTCACTCAATGATAACGCCAAACAATGATTCTAAGTATAATTCTTCTAACATATAACAATTCAAAGCATAATTCTTCTAACAAAAACAATCTATGTGACTCTAAAAACTCATCAGCTTTACAAACTCTAAGACTAAACTCTCCACAAGGATCCAAAATAAATTGGACTTCTACATGAGAGTTTTAATTATTCCTCTACTTCCTGAAAAGTTTGGTCAATAAAAAAGACAAGAACTAATATTTTCAGCTGAACTAAAGACATGTTAAATTAGAAAATTAAATCTTAAAGATAAAACTTTAAATAGGAATTAAAGAGAAAATACAATGAAGCTTTTTAAAAGAACATTATACAATAAAAGATGGTAAAACATTTCAAAAGAAAAACTTTAAAAATTGTATTTAAATATTAAACATTGGGAAAGAAAAGGAATTTTTCAAATAAGCCGATAAAACATTTGAAAAAACAAAAATCATTAAAAAGACAAAACATTTCAAAATCAAATCGGACATTAGAAAAGGATAAAAGGTGAGAAAAGAGCAAAACTAAACATTTTAGAAGAATCAAACTAAAAACAAAACATTTGAAAAGATACCAGTTAGACTTTAGAAGATCAAATTAAACAGAAGAGACAATAAAACGATCAAAAAGAGCAAAAACAGATAAAGGTCTTAAAGCGTTTTCTAGTCTGAAATGAAAACATCAGGTTGTTTCTTCAAACATTTCCTCTTTCTTTGTTCTTGGTTTGATTGTGGACAGATTTACAAAGAGCTCATTTCAGAAAACTGCTTTCCCGATAAACTCTACTAGTAGTTGAAGGCATTGATCAAACTAATGTTACCTTCTGATCTCCACAAACTTTACTGTTCAGTGAAGAGAATCAAAGTTTGTTCAGGATTTCAAAAGAACCCACAGGTGAAGGTCTGAGAAGAACTCAGATGGATGATCTAAATGTGAAATCAAGACTCATGGTCACAAGTTTTAAGGCTTCTGTTAACCAGAAAGTTCAAACTAACAGAGGTCTATTCAGGAACTTAGAAAATATCAGCCCTCAGACTGTCTAAAATTTCAAACTAACACACATCTACTCAGGAACTTGGAAAATATCAGCCCTCGGACTGTCTAAAAGTTCAAACTAACAGTGAACTACTCAGGAACTTAGAAGATATCAGTCCTGAGACTGTCCAAAGGTTCAAACTAACAGAGATGTACTGTGGGACTTAGAAAATTTCAGCCCTCACACTGTGTGAAAGCTCAGGTCCTGAGGACTCGGGAGGTGTGGAGGCTTTAGAAAGCCTTGGAACTGAGGGTTCAACCCTCCAGCACAAAGACTGAAGTCCAACTTCCTGAGAAAAACGGTCGAGTCGAGACTCGAGTTAAAAAAAACAACTCGAAAACGACAAAAAATAGATGGGGGTAAGAAGAGAGACTACCAAGTGGAAGCTAGCAGGTTCAAGACCCACCACTGGCATTTTTCTTTCTTTGTCTGTCTAAGTTTTTCAAAAGATTTAAGAAGGGTTGGGTCTTGACAAAAGACCCAACCCTTCTTACAAAAGACCCAACCCTTCGCCACTTTCTAGTGGCCTACGCCACTAGAAAGTGGCATACACCACTTTCTAAGCAAAGCTTGTGATTTATAAAAAAACAAACCTGGCCAACTTTGATGCTTGCTTATACACATTTTGGAGACACAGGGAACGGCAGTGCCAGAGGGTGAAAGTGGTGAATTGAAACCAGATTGATCTCAAACCTTTATTGTCATCACATATTAGACTTGTAGAGCCAGATAATCATAAACCCTCATTGTTGTAGATGTTCCTATAGTGCGCCATTCGGCTGACGACTGTATTTGCAGAACTATGTTCATATATCAAACTTCCATCTTCAAATGATATATCAAATCAAGTCAAATCAAACTTTATTTATATAGCACCTTTCATCCATTTAAAATGCAACACAAAGTGCTTCACAAATAAAAGAATAAAACAACAAAGAGAATAAAAACATAGTGTAACCAACAATATATATACATATATATACACACACACACATACACACACATATATATATACATACACACACACATACATACATACATACATACATACACACACATATATATATATATATATACATACACATATACATATACACATACACAACATACAATGTACATACACATGCGCTCACACACACACTCACACACACATACACACAACACGGTGCTGAGACATGGCAGGGCACTGAGGAACCATGTGGGGAAACACCTATGGGAGCCCTCCACACCTAGATGCGTCACAGCCCACAGAGAGCGCCGCCACAGAGACCACCCAGACGCCGATGGGCAGGGGCAGACCCCGCACTGAATGCAGAGCCGCCCCAGCCCCTCGGGCCCAGGAGGCCTCCAGGGCAACACCCCCCGCGGGCAGACTGGGCATACATCCCAGTGTGGAGGCCTCCCATGAGGAAACACTGAAGCTAAGAACTAAAAGACTAACGAGAAAAAAAAGCAGGTATAATGCATAAAAATTAAAAGCTTTAAGAAAGTTAAAAATGTAGAGATAAAATAGACAAATAAATAAATAATAAATAGTAAATAATTAATAAATAGTAAATAAATAAATAAATAATAATTATAATAATAAGGTTTTAAGATATAATACTGATAAAATGCAGAAGTGCAGAAGAGCTATAAGAATATAAGAACTAAAAATAACATAATAGAAGAATTAAAAGTTTAAAAGAAATCAGTTAAAAGCCAAACCAAAAAGATGAGTCTTGAGCCTCCTTTTGGTTTGGCTTTTAACTGATTTCTTTTAAACTTTTAATTCTTCTATTATGTTATTTTTAGTTCTTATATTCTTATAGCTCTTCTGCACTGGTAACATCAACAGTCTCTGCAGTCCTGATGCTCTCCGGCAGGCTATTCCATATTCGAGGGCCATAATGGCTGAAAGCAGCCTCCCCGTGGGTTTTTGTATTAACTCTAGGAATAATTAAAAGTCCAGTGCCGGAGGACCTCAGGACCCGCGAGGGTTGATATGATAAAAGCAGGTCAGATAAATAAGAGGGCCCAAGACCATTAAGACATTTAAAAACTAATAAAAGAACCTTAAAATCGATCCTGAAGCACACGGGGAGCCAATGCAGCGATTTTACAATCGGTGTAATGTGAGCCCGCCCTCTGGTCTTCGTCAGCACACGTGCGGCTGAGTTCTGTAGTAACTGCAGATTAGAGATGGTCTTTTTGGGGAGACCAGAGAGCAGGGCATTACAGTAGTCTAAACGACAGGAGATAAAAGCATGCATCAGCACCTCCGTGTTAGCTTGAGAGAGAAATGGGCGGACTCTGGCTATATTCTTAAGATGATAAAAACCTATTTTTGTTACATTTTTAATATGTGGAATAAAATTCAGCTCAGAGTCAAAAATGACGCCCAGGTTCTTTACACATTGTGTTGGTTTAAAATCTTGTAGTTTTGGTAAAAGTTTCTCTCTCTTGCCTTCAGGACCAATGACTAAGACCTCTGTTTTGTCCTGGTTGAGCTGTAGGAAATTCTCTGCCATCCATGACTTAATATCTGAAATACAGCTAAAAAGAGCATCAATTGGCCCTGTGTCTTCAGGAGACACGGCAATGTACAACTGTGTATCATCTGCATAACTGTGGAAGCTGATGCTGTGTCTCCTGATGACGTCCCCAAGGGGAAGCATATATAGATTAAAAAGAATTGGACCTAAAATTGACCCTTGGGGCACCCCACAATTTATTTTATGAGTTCTGGAGGAACATGTGTCCAAACTTACACGGAAATATCGATCTGTGAGATAGGAGCTGAACCAGTTAAAAACAGTACCAGAGAGGCCGACAAGGTTTCTCAGTCTGTTTAATAAAATGTGGTGATCTACTGTGTCAAAGGCAGCACTTAGATCCAGTAGTACCAAGACTGTAAGTTTTTGTGAATCTGTGTTATACCTAATGTCATTTAAAATCTTTAAAAGGGCTGTCTGTACTGTGGTTCATCCTAAAACCAGATTGGTATTTCTCTAAAATATTGATACTATTTAAAAAATCATTTACTTGATTAAAAACCAGCTTTTCTAAAATTTTACTTAAAAATGGTAAGTTGGACACAGGTCTGTAGTTATTAAAAATGTTGGGGTCTAAGTTACTCTTCTTCAGAAGGGGCTTCACCACTGATGTTTTAAAGGCGGCGGGGAAGACACCCGTCTGAAGAGAGTAATTTACAATATTTAAAATCTGTTCCTCAAAAAAGCCATAAAATTTTTTTAAAAGTGATGTGGGAATTGGGTCTAAAAGGCAGGTTGTTGGGTGTACTTGGGAGAAAACTCGACCAAGTGTCCTAGCGTCCACCAGGGCAAAACTCTCCAGTGTTTCCTCAGGTAAAAGTGGTGGTACAGGCATGTTAAAAAATGAATTCTGTTGGGGTAAAAGACTGGATCTGATATTTTACTTCTGAAGTGGTCTGCAAAGTCCTCACAGAGGTCATCTGATGGGGGGTTTGTAAGATTTTTTAAAATTACTATTTGTTAAAAGATCGATGGTGGAGAACAGGAATTTGGTGTTATTTTTATGGTCTGTGATGAGTCTTGAGAAATGAGAGATTCGTGCCAATTTGACTGAGTTATTGTAGATTTTCAGTTGTTCACGTAATATTTCATAGTGAATTGTCAGTTTGTTTTTTCTCCACCTCCTCTCTGCACTCCTGCAATTTCTTTTGAGCTTTTTGATTTCGTCATTATTTCTCCACGGTGGTGTAGGTTTTGTTTTTATGGTTTTGGTTAAAAGTGGAGCAACTAAGTCCAGTGTTGTTTTCAGTTTGCTGTAAAAATTGTCAACAATAAAATCACAAGATGCAGGTAAAATTTCGGCAGGAGTGCTCTTTAAAATCTCCATAAAATTTGCAGCCACTTCAGAAGTAACATAGCGTTTCCTCACCGTTCCCACCGGGGCCACCTGGTGGTTAAAACTGGTGATGTTAAAATACACACAGTAGTGGTCAGACACAGCCAGGTCTACGACAGAGGACACACCAGTGGACAGGCCATAGGTTATGACCAGGTCCAGGGTGTGTCCTCTATTGTGAGTCGGCTGTGTGACGTGCTGTTTAAAATCCATACAAGTTAAAAGATTTAAAAATTCATTGGACATTGAGTCAGAGCTATTATCAACATGTAGATTAAAATCACCAGATATTAAAATTCTGTTATAGTTGGTGTGTATGATTAACAATAGTTCAGAAAATTCACTGATAAAAGAGGTAAAATGATGGTGCGATAGAGCGATGAGTGGCACTGATTGATTACTAATTTGGAAAAGGCCTGTGACAATCAGTCCAATCGCTGATCAAGCGGATAAATAGCGGGTGACAGCCGTGCGTAATGTGGCACAATGGATGCGCTGGCATTGCTGGAAGATCACATTAATGGTAGGCTCAGAATGGAGAGAGTTTTTAGGGACCACGGAGATTTCGTGGCCCATGATGATGACTGGCTAATAAGCCGATTCAGATTCCCTAGATCAGTACTCTTGGATCTATGTGCTGAACTGGGCCGTCTTAGACCGGCCCACCCGCCGAAACCACGTCATCCCGGTACAGACACAGGTGCTGACCACTCTGCGGTTTCTGGTGACCGGCTCCTTCCAGCAGGAATTGGCTGACAGGTATGTGTTTTATATGAAGAATATATGCGGTTACATTTGTTGTCTAAATCCCGTTTGGGTCTGATGTACAGTTAAATGATGTCCTTTAGGTCTGGGATATCACAACCATCCCTCAGCGCAATAATGCCAGCTGTTTTGGATGACATTATAAACATGACCAGTCAATACATCAGGTTTCCTTACACTGTGGGTGAACAGGCCAACATTAAACGGCAATTTGCAGTGATGTCCGGTTTCCCAAATGTAATCGGCGTAACTGACTGCACTCATGCTGCTGTAAGGGCTCCGAGTGAAAATGAATTTGTCTATGTGAACCGAAAAAATGTACATTCAATCAGTGTACAAATTATTTGTACATCGGACATGGTCATAACAAATTTAGTGGCAAGGTGGCCTGGGTCAACACATGATTCATTCATCCTGACACACAGCAGTGAAAAGACTGCCGGCCGGCGCTGCGTGAAATGCCGTGGATCAGCAGCTTATTTATGTACAGATACATTCATGAGTTACTTTGCATTGACCATTCATGGTAAAATGTGGGTGTGTTGTGGGCGGAATGTGAGGTGGGGGAGGGATGGACGGACAGACAGATATGTATATATATAAAATATTATATGCTCAGAAAATAGAGTAACAACAGACATGCATGCGCATAACTTTTAACACGTTTGCATTGACAGGGTGAGGATAAATATTTTTTCCAGCATAAGTTAACCATTTCCAGGACATTTGACCTTTTTTCTCATTTTCCATATCTTTTCCATGACTGGAAAATTGGTCAATCATTTTCCAGGATGCATGGGAACCCTGTTAACTGTAATGGACTCATTACTGCACCCTGGGGACACACGTCTACAGCACACACTGTATGAATATTACATGTTTTATACAGTCAGTGGTCTACAGGTACTTCATGGTTGTCAGAACCAGAGTTAGAGTGACAACAAAGAGCCCATCTCACACTAAGGAATAACAAAATCTGATAATTGAAGTGAGATCTCAACTTTAAAAGTGTTCTCAAATCGCATTTTTTTTCCCAGTTTAAACATCAATCTATTAAGAGAACTGGAATCTCAATGTTGTTGCCATAGACTGTATATAAATATATATAGACTGTATATATTTAGATACAGTCTGTGGTTGTTGCCCATTTGTCCCGGTGGTCACTCGTGGTATTGCAACAACAACAAAAAAAAACCCTCTTAGGTTTAAAATCTATTTTTCAGAGTGTCTGTAAAGCCCCTGACAGGACACCTTTATGTTTTGAAGTTTTAATATTTGGGTGCATAATATTTCTAAAACCTCCTCAGCACCAAGAAAATTAAATTAAATTTTAATTTTATGACATCGTCACAGTGAAATTGTAGATTAATACGGAAGACATCACAACTATAAAAGAACACATATGGAATTATGCTGTAAACACACAATTGTCCATGTTCAGTATTTTTCTTACCATCACTGCTGCTGTGCTATTGCAAATTTCCTCTTGAGGGACTAATAAAGGATATTCTATTCTACTCTATTCCTTTAATCTACAATGTATAAAATAATACAAAAGAAAGAGAAGCACTGGATGAGACGGTGTGTCCACACTTTTGACTGGTAGTGTCTATATCCTACATTGTGATTTCCACTACAACTCATGCTGCTACTGTAAGACACCTCCAACAGAACTGTGTTCATTGATCATTTATTATTGTGTTCATTGATGTACATTGATCATAAAGGCATCTTATCTCCATCTGATCTACAATGTGGAGTCTATGAGCAGAGCAGGAAGCAGCAGGTGAAGACAGCAGGGAGAAAAACTAGTCAGCTGCACAATGTTTTCTGCTACATGAGCAGGCTCCATCTTTAAATCTGGTTTTTATAATACATCAATAGCTTTTACAAAAGAGAAAACTCTAAAAAAATGAATGAACTGATTGTTGTTTATACGGATGTCTGTCTACCTAAACACTGTTACAGAGCAGCACAAACCCAGCTGAGCTCCATTGGGTGTTTTGATCTTTTCTATAACAGGCATTTTATCAACATATAACATTTAACCTCTGCACCGCCCCAGCGCTGTTTTCACTATTTTAACTTACAAGACCTTTAATTTGAGCCTGAATAGACACATCAAAGGTGATAAGTACATCGGCTACAATCTGAAACTTAGGATTCTAAATCCTCTACTCACCAGATATGACACGAGGCTGTGTATACTTAGAAAAAGATTTATTACAGTATTTGCCTAGTACAATATTTTTTTTTTCAAATCAGTCATACATCTACAAACAATCCAGGAAATGAACACAAGTTTTTACACTGACAGTTTTAGTCTACAAGGCCTCAAAACATACCAGTTAGTAAGAAGAGAGATCCACAGAAGCAGGTCCAGCTCCCGTTCTGTCTGTGCTGTAATCACTCGGACTGTAGGCGGATTTACACAGAAGCAAACCATCTGTCTACTAAAAAGCTCTCTGTGACCGGCGTTTCATCCTTCAAATGGCATTTTGAACCTAGAGCCAAATCTGGTCACAAAAACCCTGTACATGTGACTTCTATTTGTTATCAGAATCATCTGAGCAGAAGTTAATCTGGAGTGTTTTTCTATTGTAACCATGATTCAAAGTCTAATCCTGCTTACACTTTCCTCTGCACTGACATCATGAGTGGTGGAGTCTGGAGTCAGGCTGGAACAGGCAGATTTTGAGAAACTGGCCATTAAACACCAACACAAAATGTTTTTGCATCCAGTTCTTTTCTCTCAGTTCGTCTCCAAATTGCCCATTTTTCTTGATATAAGAAAACCAGCTGAGTTGCTTCAAGCTTAGCAGCAAAGACTTGTAACTATCTGCAGGTATACAACATATAAATGCAATAGAAGAGTTTCCTCAGCTTACAGAATCCAAAAATAGATGCACAAGGTTTTCACTGACATTCTTTCTACCCCAGACAGACTCATAAAGCCAATAATTCTACTGCAACATATGGGCATGAGGATGAATATCTTAAGGTCATGTAGAAAGACAATTTCTCCCAGAGCGATCAGTAACTATTTCTGGTCCACGAAGGCATCTTTCAGACAGCGTTTGAGAATTTCCCTCTTGCCGTCTCCTGCCTCAAATGTACTGATACTCATACTCGTTTTGCTACCGTGCACACAAAGACGTTCACACACTGTGCATTGGGGACACAGCATTAAACTGTTCTCATCAAAAGGTTAGGATTTCATAGCTCTTTAACCAGCACTATACCACCAACAGAAACCAACACAGAGAAGGAACGCAAGACCAAAAAAAAAAAGAAAAAATAACTACAAGCAGAGACAGTTAGTCAACATGAAGGCAAGACTGTGCTGTGTGAAAAGGCCACTGTCCAGAAGATTCAATTTACTATTCAACCCCGCTGCTTTTAACCTCTCTAGCTGCATGCGAGTACCAGTGCAGTGTGATCATTTTTGCCTCATTTATTCCAGACTGCCCCAAACTCACCCTCCTGACTCGCATTTTAGGAAATATTAATGTAGTGCAGGAAGCCAAAACTCCCTCAGTGTGACCGCTGGGGGGACAGTGAGTCAGTCTAACACTCTCTCTGCTGACTCTCACTGTTTTTGTGGGTTTGACTGTGTGTCTGTTTACTGGCTGCCGCCCTCCCCCTCTTCCACCTCCTCTTCCAGCTCAACCAGAGCAGCGTGGCGGTTGGCCTGGGAGCCCTCGCTGAAGAAAACCCTCTTGATCACACCCGACTTGGGCGCCCGAATTGTGTGCTGCAGAGAGAAAAACACGGGGAAAAAAATCAATACAAATACAAAGTCAGTAAAGTGTGTATATGTGCAATCATCACTGACATGAACGTGATAGTATTACTGGACTTCCAAGGATTACTTTGAGCTGTTCTTCAGCAGCAGGATGATTTTACAACATGCACTGACCGGCCAAAAAACTAACCTGATTTTAGTAGTTTCAGAAATCTCTTTAGTCGTTTTCTTTGCTTGAAACAGATCAATAATTTGACCCATCTGAAACAGATTAACATCCTTTCCATGACCACAGGATATGTCTTCTATAATGGGAAAGTCCAATGAGGTCATTGTGGACCTTAAAAAGAGGATTGTAGATTCACACAACGTCTTGTGTTATTTCTAAATAACGGCAGATTCTAAGATCAGTCCAAACAATCACACAAGCTATCGGTAGATGTAGTTCTCATTCTCCTCAGCCGTAAAGACATTGGTTTGGACGGGTAGGAACCACCGAGAAACAGTGCTGGAGCGTAAGTGTTGCTATCTACAGTAAAGTGAGTTTCACATCAACATGGACTGAGAGTTTTTCATCCAAGAAAGAAGCCACTGCTCCAGGATCAACACCTTCAAGCTCCACTTAAGTTTGCAGCAGACCACATGAACAAGAAAAAGCCCTCTGCAGGAAAGTGTAATGGTCAGCTGAAAAACAGACCGAGTTACCTGTCACAATAACCAGACGTATGTTTGGAGGAGTAGAGGTGAGGCTTCCAATCCCTTGCCTGGAAAATCCAGACTGACTTTATTTATGTATTAATATAAATACAAATAAAGGCAGTCTGGCATTGTGATGATAGGAGACGATTTCAAAAAGGAGGGGCTAACGAATGCAGCTTGAACGAGAAAGAACCAATCAGCGGAAGACGGATGTGACGCACAAACAAATCGACCTTGAAGTCCATGTAGTCCAAACAACAATGGCATGCAGCCGAGAAAGCGTCGCGGTGAATGATTACTGCCGTTTTTGTCACAAAAATCTGTGAATACATGGGGTACTCTCAAGTACAACACTTATTTTTGAAAAGGCTACGCAACAAAAGACTCCTTCCGAACGATTAGCGGTGTTAGGAATAACTTTAAATCGGAGTCAAAACCAAGTCGGTGCGTATGTGTAAAAGTTGCTTAAATTTACTCACACGTTTGGAACGGGATTTTCCTCTGTACAAATAATGGCAAGAAGACGAAAGTAACGAGCCATCCACTGCCTCCTCATCGTCGGAAATGAGGCAACGACTAACGCCATCCAAAACACCAAGAGACCACAAAAAGATTCGCTTTGGCCCCCCTCCTCCTCCTCCTCTGGCATCATCTTTGAGGCGCTGAAGATGACGCAGCATTAACTCCCGCCTCCCGTGCTATGATTGGTCGTACCAAACTGTCCCGGGAGGGAAACGCGATTCAATTCGCCCAGTGCCAAACTGACTCTCCTGTATCTCCTAACATGCAGATAGGAGATTACATGGAGATTCAGTTTGGATTTTCCAAGCTATCCAATCCCACCAACACTGTACCAGCTGTTAAGCATGGCGGAGGTATTATCATCCTCTGTAGAAGCAGGGGAAATGGTCATTTGTACAAAGTGGATTAAACAATAAAGACGACTACTTCAAAGATGTTTAGCATTGTCTATCAACATTTGAAATGTGGACACAACAGAGTTTCAACAGGACGATGACCTCAGACAAACTAAAGCAAGCTAACGTGAGGCTTTTGTAATGGCCTTCCCAAAGTCCTGATCTCAATTTTGTCATAAATACTGCGCTTAAAAGTCAAGAAAGTGGCCAAATATCCAACCAGAGTGGCTACAGAAGCTGGTCAGGGGTTTCTAAGGAACAAATATTAGGTGCATAATATGTATAATGTTGATCCTGTTCTGATTTCAGAAAATCCAAAAAATTATTAAAGTTGTGCACTAAATTCTTGGGTTGTAAATCCCAATATTACTATGACATAATGTCCACGGTCAGTGCTTGTAGACTTCAGACCACAGCTGTGGACCGGTTAAAAGGTCAGACTGTGTGAGCAGAGCCAGCATGAGTCCCTCACCTCCATCTTCATGGCAATCATGACCATCAGCGGGTCTCCAACATTCACTTTATCTCCAGCCTTCACCAGCACCTGAACACAAAACAACAGCCAGTTAATCTGCATGTGTCTGGATGGAGGACGTTCAGACTTACATCAAATTAAATATTCTGGCTCATGAGTAATACAAAAGTAATTCATGTCTTTATCACTTCTTGCTCAGATTGCTGCAAGTTTGTTTTTAAATTTGTGGCTCGGTCATCTTCAAATTCATTTCAGCTGCTTGGTCTGCTCTTATCATGTCTGCTTCAGCCTCATTACACTGTCTGACAGTATACTGAAGGTACTCAGAGGTGTCCCCAGGAATAAAAACAACAGACAAGGTGGAGGCAAAAAATCACAGTTTTCAAGTCAATTTTAGTAGCAGCAAGAAAAGGTTACTAAGCTTCTACAACAGCCATAATTCAATTCAAACTGTCATCTTTTCTTTAAAGTTTGCTTGTCATGAATTAAATCAGTTTGTTTCCTAAATGAGCTAACTTTCAGCATGGCGTTAGTATTGTTGCAGTGGTTACTGACAGTTTAATGTACCCTGTTCACTGATTCAGAGCAGCAATCAAACATCAAACACATTCACCTTCTCTATGGTTCCGGTCATGGGGGCCACAGCTCCACCCTGAGCTCCAGATCCGCTCACACCAGCCAGATGCTTGAGCACCGGGACAGACACCTGGGAGCTTCCCTCCTGCAGCAGAGATGCAGAGATGTCAGAGAGCGAGGTGACAGCTGACTGACGGCCGAGGAAAGAGGATGCCAACGGGCTTCAATTTCGGCGGATGTCAGACGTTGAGCGTTCGTTAACAGCCAGAAAATACGACAGGAGGGGAGTTTGTGCGGTGTCAGGTGAAGATCTCTTTAAACTGACAGAGCAAAGTGTGGATTTGCGGCTTTTACATAATCTGCAAAGAACCTGCAGTAAATCAGCTGTAAACAGTACAAGCAAGTAATAGCTGAAGACAACACATTTTCAAGCTTACTTAAGCTCACCCACTTAGAACTTAATATGTTTTCCTGTAATTATTCACGCAAAAGTGCAAAATGATCTCTGGTTTCAGATTCTGTAAAGTGTGCATTTGTTATTTTGCTTCGGCTCACGTCATACTAATTCCAACATCTTCGAAAGCCTGTGCTACGAAACACGACTAAGGCAGGTCATTTAGGGTTAATTCTGGGTTTTCAAGGCTTCAACAGTGGTCCACTTCTTATCAGGGTTCATCGCTACGGCAACTTATGCTGCACATATAATCGACTCCACAGCAGGTTATGTTTGAGATAACAGATCAAAAATGCTGCTAAGTGATCAATCAGTTCTCTTGGGAAATAGCACCAGCAGTACAGGACCCCATGGAGCTCAGTGTGCAGGCAGTAAGAGGGTCTCTGAGGAATGGGGCAGTTTAGAGAAACTATTTAAAACTTGATTGTGAGTGATACAGATTGTCAGAGGACCAAACTCCAGTCTTGCTTTTGTTGTTGACTGCAAGAAATTTCAGAGCCATTTCATTATTCTATATGTCTCTGTATCACAATCTCATTTTAAAACAGACTGATTAAAGCACTGAATCCTTGTACTTGTTGACCTTTTTCAAACTTTGCTGTAAGCCCACTTACTGCTTTGAATAAGATTTTGTTTACATGACCATTTACCACCACCACAGCTGCAGCTGAAAGAATTAGGTTAAAAACTGTTTTTGCACTTCATAAGAACAGGATGCAGCAGCTCAACAATGGAAGTACAAATACTGCAGCCTAATTAGTGTCAGATCTGCTTGCGCTTCAGCAATGGGGCGATGACACTGATAGGCTTATTAACTTACACATCTACAGTCTGCTTCAGCTCCCAGTGTTAAAAAGTTTGGGGTCATTAACAAATGTTCTTTTTTTTTTTAAACAAAATCTGTTTTTATTTTTCAACGAAGATAATAAATTAATCAGAAATACAGTCTAGACATTGGGTTTTTTTTTAAGTTCTTTTTTTGGCCTCTTGTTGGCTTTATTAGTAGAGAGGCAGACAGGAAAGTAGGGAGAAGAATGGGGGGGGGGGGGGGGGGGAAGACACCTGCACCAAAGGGTTACGAGCTGGAGTCAAACCCAGGGGGCATTGGGGATTATAACCTGTTTATGAGCCGCCTGCTCAACCAGTTGAGCTACCTGGGCGCCAGTCTAGACATTGTTAATGTGGTAAATGACTATTCTAGCTGGAAATGGATGATTTTTAGTGGAATATCTACAAAGGGGGTATAGAGGAACATTTCCAGCACCCATCACTCCTGTGTTCTAATGTGTTCATCACTGCCATCATCATCATCTTCATCAGCACTGTCCACTGACCTCCTGCTTGGAGGAGACAAAGGCCTGGATGAGTCAAAACTTTCTTCAGCTAAACTGCTCCAAAACTGAAGCTGTTCTTGTCGGCACTCCTCATCAGGTCCAAACATCTTCCACAACCACCATCACCATTTCTGGACAAGACATTCCCATCTCATCAGCAGTTACCAACCTCGGTGTGAGACTGGACCCTCACCGAACAACCACATCAAACATCTGTCTTCATTTTTCCATCTCAAAAATCTCGCTAAAATCCGTCCCACCCTCATCTTTTCTGTCACAGAAACTCATCCACGCCTTTGTCTCCTCCAGGCTGGACTATTGCAACGCACTGCTCATCGGGATCCCAAGCAACAGTCTGCAGTATATTCAAAACAGCGCTGCTAGGATCCTGATGAAAGTGCGGAAGCGACAACATATCATATCCATCCTCCGTTCACTGGCTATCCTCCAGAATCCAGTACAAAATCGCCCTCCTCACCTACCAGTGCATTCATGGTAATGCTCCGGTTTACCTAAAAGAACTCATCTGCCATCAACCATCAATAAAAAATCTCCACACCAATAACAGCCACCTTCTCCGTCTGCCCAGAACCAAACTCAGGACTATGGGAGATAGAGCCTTCACCGCAGCCGCCCATCAAATCTGGAACTCCCTCCCTGAGCACCTCAGAGCTCCACAGACAGTGAATGTTTTTTAAAAAGGCTTAAAGACCTTTCTTTTTAACAAAGCTTTTAATTGAATGTGCCCTTAAATGTTTCTATTTTTATTTTATCTGACTGCTCTGTTTTTATTGCATGATTGTCATCTTAAATGTAGCACTTTGAGATTTTCTCGCCTAAATGAAAAGTGCATTACAAATTAAAATTATTATTATTAAATTTATTACATTGTGTTAGCTAATGGTGCTGAAAGGCGAATTGATGGTTAGAAAACCATTGTGCAATTATGTTAGCACATGAATAAAAGCTTGAGTTTTCATGGAAAACATTAAATTGCCGAGGTGACCCCAAACTTTTGAACGGTAGTGTATCTGCAGACCATTTACCATTTTAAGTTTACACCATAAAAACCCCCCACAGGTTTCTGTTTCTTGTTTCTTTAAATAAACACGTAGCTGTGAAACCAACATGACAGGTGACTTCTGCTTCACTGACTTAAAGAAAATGAAAAATGCAAAACTGTGCATATGTTAAAAGAGCACTGAGTAAATGCAGCATGTCATTTTACGTTCGGGCCACTAAGCATGTGTTTGTCAGCAGCAGTGGTAGAAACATACCATGGAGAAGAGATGCACCGTGTTGTCCAGAATCACCAGCTTGGGACGAGACTTCACCCTGTTGACTGAACAGTGCAGGAATGACGCTCCACCTTCCATCTCCACCTCTCCTGTTACATGATAAACCTCCGCGCCAATCTAAAGAAGAAAGTGATAAATGATAAATGTGTAGGAAGATCGACGAGTGCAGCTTCTGCTCCAGACAGTATTAACACCTACTAGTTGTATTACCAACCAAACACCACTATTACTCTTCCGGCTGCCTGTCTACCATGATTTCTAGTCTCCCACATACTGTGAAAAGTTATGCAATTAACATAAAATGAGTACCTTGGGATGCATATTGTCAGCTCTTCTTTCCCCACATTCAGTAAGAATTTAGAAGCATTGTTTTAGAAATCACAGAGAAAAACTGCAGTACCTTCATAGTGTAGCTTCCATCTTTGTTATGCGTGATGACCACATGAACTTCTGCAAACACAGACAGTAAAATATGGTTAAAAAAGAGTTTTCAGTTGAAAATCTTTGTCACAGACTTATTTTTTTGTTCTTGCGGTGACATTTCTAACAGAAACATTGAATAATGAATGTGAGTTCATCAATAAACTGTCGCAGACTAGACCAACCTTTAACGTAATTATGCAGTCATTAAATAAATTATAATTACAATTATGAGTCCACCCCCACTATACTCATGTGCTAATTAAAAGGAACACACTGAATCATTTCTTCAGCTAATTTAACACCAGATTTAACCCTTCACTGTCAGTCTGCAGCTTTAAAGCATTCAAAACACCCCAAGATCAATGATCAAGTTACTACATAAATGGGACCAAAATGATTAATGTACACAGATATTCAATGTGATAACTGCAGATAGACACACTGCATGTTATATACACTCCCTCCAAAAGTATTGGAACAGTGAGGCCAATTCCTTCATTTCTGCTGTCGACTGAAGACATTTGGATTTGACATCAAACCATGAAAATGAGTCAAGAAATCAACATTTCAGTTGTTTTTTGAAGGTATTTACATCTGGATCTGATACACAACTTAGAAGATTGCACCTTTTGTTTGAACCCACCCATTTTTTATGTGAGCTAAAGTATTGAAACATGTCGACTAACAGGTGTGTTTTGTTTTTTTTTGTCCTGGTGTGTCCTATTACATTGATTATTCAAACAATAAATAGCTCAATGTCTACGTTCTGTTCCATAATTGGGTTTTACCTGTGCAGAGTGCATTTATAGTTAGAGGTGTAACAAACGTGAAAACCAGAGAGCTGTCTATGGGTGAATTGTCTATTACTGAATTATGTTCATTATGTTACCTTCAACTCTAGAAAATTACACTGGACCTGTTTCACCATTTTCTAATCGTTTATACACAACTAAATGAATGAATTAATACTACAAAACATAAAATAGTAAATAATTGATCATAAATATTGTTTAACAGGTACTCAGTTGTTGCAGTTTTCTCTGTATTAAAATCTAGAATCTTTTTCCAGGAGCTGGAAGATCAGCCTGACTTGTGTTTAACAAAAACATTACATTTGATAACAAAGTAAACAAACTGCTTCTCATCTATGACACAACTTGAGGCCGGTTTTTATCAGGATTTTGTTGTCCATCTTATTCTTCTATTCTCTACTCTCTCTCCTGTCCTGACCACTAGTGGGCAGTAACGCATCACAGTGTGTTTGTTACTTACTTTTGTCTCCCAGCTGTAGCGTCATGTTCCTGTTAAAATGGATGTTGCTTCTCCAGCCGCTGCTGGAACCAAATGGGGATGATGGTTCTGGAAATGACACATAGAAATAGACCATCAGTTCCTCAGCTTACATTTCCCCTCACACTACAAATATAATCCCATCCCCCTCACTTGTGGAGGTCTCTGTGAACTCCTGTGTGTGTTTCCTCTCCTTCAGCAGCAGGCCCAGGGCCGCCTGGCAGACCGTTGCCCCAGAGGGTGCACTCGGAGTGGGAAAGAGGTCGGCGTAGTGCTGAGGGATGAAACTGGTGGTCACGTTTCCAGCCTCAAACTCCGGGTGACCAGAAAGACTCAGCAAAAAGTCTATGTTAGTGTTCAGTCCCACAATCTGAAGACATGACGGAAGAGAGGACAGAGAGGATGCACAGAAAGATGGAACACAGTTACAGATGTTTGCATGAATTGCTTTTACAGTAAAATTCACATGAAATCTTAAAACAGCACAAGACTTTCTGTGTCTTACATTGTACTGTCGTAAGCAATAGCGCAGTTTCTTTAAGGCAGCTGATCTGTCTTCTCCCCACACCACAAGCTTGGCAATCATTGGGTCATAATGTGCCGACACCTCGTCGCCTGTAAACACACACAGAATAAACTCAGTTACAAAGCTTCCTGTATTTCAGATTTTATTTGTGGCTTTCACAGGAAGAGACAGGACTGTGTGTGCAAGAGCACCTCTATATCTCACTAGGATGAGCAGGCACTCCATGTATAAGGGTTATATATGGTGATTTGTTGCATATCACCTCCCACCTCTGCTCTCCTTTTCCTGTCTCTGTCTTTGGCTTTCACTATCAAAAAAGGAAAACAATCTAAAAATAGTTTAGTAAAAACTTGCTTTACTTGTTCTTTTCAATGGACCTTCTTCTATCTGACTAAAGATATGTCAATGCAATCAATGACAGGAAGTTTCAAATGACACACTATATCCTTTCATGTAGTGTTGTTGCATAAAAAATGAAAAATGTCATTTGTCCACCTTCTCTGACTCCAGTCTCTATGCGTATGTGCTCGTCTGATGCAGGGGTGGACAGATGCAGCAGAGGTCCTGCTCCTGGGAGGAAGTCGTTGTTTGGGTCCTCAGCATAGATACGAGCCTCAAAAGAGTGTCCACTTAAGATTATGTCATCCTGGAGGAGAGGCAGTCGCTCCCCTGCTGCCACCTGGAGGACATTTGCACAAAACATAAAATTCTGTCAATAAAAGGGATTCTGATTGGAAAAACACTCCAGGTTCAGCACATATATTTGCACAGTCAGCCATCTCCTCCCTCTTTTTACTTTTCCTCCCATCTCACCCTGAGCTGCCACTCCACCAGGTCGGTTCCAGTGATCATCTCAGAGACGGGATGCTCCACCTGCAGCCTGGTGTTCATCTCCATGAAGTAGAAGTTGTGCTGGGCGTCCATGATGAACTCCACCGTACCTACAGACAGACAATGTCACCTAACCACGTGTTCTGTGAGTCCCTGGGGTGAGATGAGTGAATGGGAGTGTTTGTGGGTCTCACCTGCTCCGACATAGTTCACAGCTTTAGCTGCTCGAACTGCAGCTTCTCCAAGTTTCCTCCGAACCTCTGGGCTTATACCAGGCTGAAAAAAATACATGTGGAGATGAGTGAAAAAAGAAAAACAATTCAACAGTGAGCAGAAATATGTTCATGTGATCATAAAACTGATATCCAGTTTCACACTGTAGACTCATAGACTGGATGATAGTAACCTCAGCTGGACAGAACATTATGCAGTAAAGTTAAGTATGGAAGTATCAGTGCTTCCAAAAAAATAAAGCTAAAAGAGAGCTTTATTAAATGTATAATACATTTTAAACAATTTTAATTTTAAACAAACAACTTAATATAAATTATCTGCAGCTTATCAAACTGTTCAAATAACTAATAGTCTAGTTTATTTATGATTCTCAAAATTTTGAAAATTCTGTACATGTGAGATGATAATCTGTCTCTATGCCAGGATTTTTTTTCAAAACAATATTAAAGTTGATGTATGGCATGTGTAAATGCATGGAGTTCTCTTTCTTTAAAACCCAGATAACATCACCAACCAGTGGGTTTCACTAATCCAACGTGTGCTGTCCTCATTGAGGTAAAGTTTTATTTTTTTAAACATTTTGCATGTATTGCAGCACATCTGTAGACTCTGACTTAAATTCATTTTCTGTTAACATTTCTTGTTATTAGTATTAGTGTACAGTTTACATCTTGTACCTGTGTTATCATATTTTAATTCTTATTTTTCGAGACACTTCACGCCAACGCTTCTAGAAACTTGCATTTTGTTCTCTTTGTTATTTCTATTTCACTACTAATCTCTGTGTAACTGTACATATTCCACTAACCTTTGGTTATTGTATTGTACTCAAATGTGGCAAAATATTTCCTCCGGGATGAATAAAGTAGATCGTATCTTATCTTACATGTTTGTAAGAGGTTTTCTGGCAAAAAAAATATCTTTTGCTTTTTATGTTGCTGGACCAATGTTGGTGCTGAAATGTGGAGAAAAAATTGTTTCACAAACTCAAAGAAAATCTCTTGCACATCTGCTATTATCATGAGTTCAGATTTGTTTTGTGCTGACAGTGGTATGAATGCGTTACGAGGGCCGACCTAGAAAGACTTTCATTGCAACTTTTGTGCAGAAAGAGGAGGGTGCTCATTCAGACGTGAACCAACATGTTCTGATGCCATCAGATTAACTGAAATGAGAGCATTGCTGCAGGGGGCTTTATACGCTGTAGGTTCAGTGTGGCACTTGCATATTCACAGCAACTGTCAAAATGCTTTAATAACTGCAATATCTTAATACAGCTTAATGTAATTAACAATAATAACATGAACATCATCACTGACTGACCCCTGGTGCTTCCTCTATGATCTTCTGATGTCTCCTCTGGACGCTGCAGTCCCTCTCAAACAGATAGACAGCGTTACCATGCATGTCCCCAAACACCTGAACCTCCACGTGTCTGCAGCAGACAGACAGACAAAATTAGGCACAAATTCACCTTTTAGTCAAAAAAATAACAAAACAAAGTGGTGGTGGGACTGCATGGTTAGCAGGTAGTGAGTTCTGTTACCTGGGGTCCTCCACAAACTTCTCAACCAGCATGACATCATCATTGAAGGATTTTCTGGCTTCTCGCCTCGCTGACTCTAACTGCTCCAGGAAGTCTGAGTCAGACCGTGCAATACGCATTCCCTAAAACACAAAACACTGTTTTAAGTTTGTTGCAGACAGTTTGTTTAAGTTATGCTGACTTTCCATTTCCTCTCACCTTTCCTCCTCCTCCACGGACTGCCTTGATCATCACAGGGTATCCAATGCGAGCAGCCTCCTCCTGCAGTCTCTCATTCGATTGGTCCTCTCCATGGTAACCACCTATGATTGGCACACCAGCAGCTGACATGATGTGTTTGGATGTGCTGAAAACAGACAAAAAAACAATAAAAGTTAATGCTAAGACACCAAGTTCTCAGCAGCAAAGTGCCAAAAAATCTAAAAATATGTACTTTAATTATGAAAAGCCAATAATTATACATAAATACAGCACCCTCCATAATTATTGACACCCCTGGTTAAGATGTGTTGAAAGCCTTAAAATAAATTCAATTTTTACTGCAGAAGCACACTCTCAAACTGTAAATTGTTGAAAAATGTATTATAGGAGAAGGTTAGGTGCTGTTTTGTTGGTAAAAGGGGGTTGTACAAAGTTTGAACATCAGGAGTGCTAATAATTGTGGCACACATGATTTGTTGTAAAAGAATTATTCCTTAATGTGTGATTTTTTTTCCCCACTGAATAAATGCACTTGAATTAAAGGTTGGATTTTCCTCTTTCCATTGTGGTCGTATATTATTTAGAAAAAAAATGAATTTATTAGAAGCTAAAGAACACATCTTAACCAGGGGTGCCAATATTTATGGAGGGCGCTGTACACATACTGTTCAAAAGTTTGGGGTCATGTGCTAACATAACTGCACAAACGTTTTCATCAATTAGCCTTTCAACACCATTAACTAACACAATGTAGCATTAGAACACAGGAGTGATGGTTGCTGGAAATGTTCCTCTGTACCCCTATGGAGATATTCCATTAAAAATCAGCTGTTTCCTGCTAGAATAGTCATTTATCACATTAACAATGTCTAGACTGGATTTCTGATTGATTTAATGTTTAATCTTCATTGAAATAAACTGATTTATTTAAAAAAATAATGACATTCCAAAACTTCTGAACGATAGTGGAAGCGTGTGTTACCTCTTAATGCCCATGTCTCGGATGGCAGAGGAAGGAGGCCCGATGAAGATTATTCCCTCCTGTTTACAAGCCTCTGCAAACTCTGTGTTTTCTGACAGAAACCCGTAACCTGGATGGACCGCCTGCACACACAGCACATACAAAAGGGAACAACAGGGGCAATTAAAAAATTAAAAAATAAGACTCCTTGTGCAACACCCTTAACATTAATCTTAAGCCCAAGATTAGGATTAAAGAAAATAATTACAGAAATCTATCACTTTGGCCATTTGGTTCTAATATATAACTACTCACATGTGATCCAGACTTTTTGGCCACCTCCAAAACTTTCTCCATAGAGAGGTAGCTCTGCTGGGAGGGTGGAGGGCCGATATGGTAAGCTTCATCTGCCTGGAAAAACAAAGCAAAGACAGAGAAAGCAACAGTTAAGCAACACATATTCAGCAGCTGGTAGTGATAAATAGATGTGTATGGTACAGGGACAAACATTTTATAGGAAAAAAAGGATCTAATGTCTCACCATAGCTACATGCATAGAGTGTCTGTCTGCGTCGCTGTACACCGCCACAGAGCGCACACCCATCTTCTTGGCTGTACGCATCACACGGCAGGCGATCTCTCCACGGTTTGCGATCAGCACTTTTTCTATTTTTCCCATCCCTGGAAAAAAGCACAGCAAATTTTCACAAAGACAACACCATGTTCATAAAATGAACCATATAATAGAAGCAAAAAACACAGAAAAGGGCTTAAAATGATCTGTTTTCAAAGTCTTTTGAAAAAAAAAAAAACAGCGTTCCCTGTTATGATGCAACCACAGCACAGATAATGGTTCAGGAAGCACAGTGTATGGCAGCTAATATATGAGATTAAATTTGCTCTAATTTTGGTAATCGTGCAATAATTTCAGTCAAGAATCAAGAAAATATTTTAAACAGTCTGTCAGTGCAGCTTCTCAAATGCATGGAAGCTCCTTTTCTCTGTAAAGGACTGTCATTGAGGGGGCAAAGGAATGTCCCTGGGCTTTTTAGAATGTTAATTTTAGTATTAGACTTATATGAAAAGAAAATCACAAGTTAGCTGCAGTATTACATGTCTACTTTGTCACATTAACAAATCTCTGGTTTGGACCATTCCAGTCAAAAGTTTGGACACACCTTGTCATTCAGTGCTTTTTATTTAATTATTTTCTACATTGTAGATTAACACTGAAGACATCAAAACTGTAAAAGAATACATATTTATGTTGAAAACAAACAGTGTTAATCTTTAGTACTAATCTACAATGTAGAAAATACTACAAATAAACAAAAAGCATTGAATGAAAAGGTGTGTCCTAACTTTTGACCGGAAGCGCATGTTTTAATATATTTGACTTAAAAATCAAGAGCAAATTTTTACAGTTTTTATCCCAAACATAAGCATCACTTTGCAAGTTAGCTCAACAGATGCTGTCATTTGAAGTTTCACAAACATCAGAGCTACAGTAAAGGGAGGTGAAAAATGAAAGAAAAAAACAACCTTAAAACTGTCTTAGTGAGATGTTTGACCACCATATGCAACCAGAACAGCTTGAATGGGTACGGATTCTCAAAAACTATTCCTCTGCTTGGACCATTTTGTGTCAACTCAGTGCAATTAGGGGAGGTCGGTTGTTTGACCGTCTCAGAATCTCTTGAAACTTTGTAGGAATCATCTGAACCTGACATTTGGCCATTTGTTTTAGCTGAAATTCCAACATTGTCAGAATTTTTCATGCAATTGAAATTTTCAATAAATCTCTCGCGAGTTGGAAATTGAACGAGATGCCACTTTCAGATGTGCATGTCTCTTGAAGTGAATGTCCTACAGTCTTCTTCTGGAGACATTAAGACATTTCTGGTGAATGGAGAGGATGCAGCAAATGTTGGCAAACAAGTCAGCATCTGCTTGTTTGGCAATATTGGCAAACTGTCTTAAGTTTTGTCACCAGGGGCCAGTTGCTCAAAATAAGTAATCTGGATAAAAAGTATCCAGATTTGGAAATCCCATTTCTTGCTATCCAGGATCAGGTAATCCGTCTTACTTTTATGCCGGTTTTTCAAAGCAACATTGGATTGGATCATCCTGATCCAGATACACAGTTTTTGAGATTACCAAATCCGGATTTCCAGTGCTCTAAATGGGAAAACATAACACAATGTGGGCTACCGGCAACGTAAAGAACAGGTAAAACAGCCAACATGGGGTCACTAAGTGCTTTTTATTTTGAGACAAAACACAAAAATAAGATAAACATCCACTTCTATATTATTTTTTTATGATCACTCATCTGAGCAACAACAAATAACAAATACATTAACAAATACACCGTAGATATTTTGGAAAAACTCTTAAATTGAAAAAAGGCTAGATGTCCAATCATTAACTATATAAAGAATGTTCAGGGTTCTTCATCGGAGTATGAGAGACCAGCATTTTCAAGCCTGGCTTTTAGGAGGCAGATCTGAAGTTTAGCCCTGGTTTGCTGCAGTTTGGCCAGCTTGATTTGTTCCTCTGCCAGGAGTATCTGTGCTTCTGCTCTTTCAGTTTCTCGTTCAATGAGCAATTCGTAGGCATCATTATTAGTTGGCAATGGACGCTTCAAGCCTCCTTTCTGAGTTCCTGTGCCTGGTGGCTCTACAGGTGAAGGTCCAGGTTGTTCTGCAGTAATTGGGCTGATGAATCACAGAAATACTGAATATATTATTTTTGTTTGTTATTCAAATCTGTTTGGGGAAATCCGTTTATGTCTTGGGGACAAGATCATTTTTATTTTATTTTTACTTTGCTATACTGAAAGGGGTAATTGGTAGCCTATGTCTCCTTTATGTACTTTATCATTAACAACAAACCAAGTGCAAAATATAAATAAAAGTATATACACAAATGATACAAATTGATCATTTGACCAATTGTACAGTTTTGCTACATTTTCTTCCTGAAATCCACCTTGAAATTCTACCCCCTGTTGGGATCAGGATAATGCTGCTTTTTGGGATCAAAGTTATCCAGATCCTACTGAAATGCTTTGAACAACACAAACTGAAGGTTTGATCCAGATTCAAACTAGGATTGGATTACATGATCTAATCCGATTTCAGAATCCGTCTTTCCCTTTTGAACAACCCATTTTCAAGATTTGATCCAATCCGATAAACAAAATCCAATCAGATTACCTTTGAACAACTGACCCCAGAGGATTCACCCCCTACTGGTTGAAAGAAAGAATGCAGTTTTAGTAAATGTGTGTAAAACAATAAATAGATGGATGATACTTCCATCTCCTACTATCCTATATTTCATCAACCTAACCATGATAAAAGATGTCCATCTGGTCATTTGGAATTGTTTTGCTTATTTTTCTTTTTTGCATGTGTCAACTTTGATTGGCCATAACTGCCATCTCTAAGATATGAAAGCTTTCTCAGCATCAATAGTGTCATTCAGATGGCATTCTCACAATAACATTCATCAAATTATATAAGATTTTATATTAGATTTTTCTCTATTTTTTAAAAAAATCCCTTTTTTGTAATTTCTGAACAGAATCTGAGAGGTCTTAAGCACACATCTGATACTTGTTTGCCAGTGTTTGCTGCATTCTCTCCATTCACCAGAAAAGAATAAACATCTCCTGAAAATGTGAAAACTGTAGGACATATACTTCAAGAGATATGGACATCTGAAAGTGTAATCTCGTTTAATTTCCAGCTTGCGAACGATTTACTGAAAATTATGAAAATGTTGGAATTTCAGCCTTAAAAAATTGTAGCGTCAGATGCCAAAGATCATTCCTACAAAGTTTCAACGGAGTTTGAGATGTCAAGCAACCACCTTTGTTGAGTTGACACAAAATGAACCTAGAAGAATTTGCCGCTCTAAACCACAAGAATGGTTAATTTTCAAACTATTTTCAGAAGACAAGACATTTGTAGACGAACAGGCTCCACATGTGCACTGTGAAATGTGTAAGGAACAGGAGAGAAACAAACAAAAATGCAACATCAGCTGTACACAAATACAAATATTTGGACCACAGAGAGGTTCAGACACATGCACTCTGTTGGCCGGGTCTTGTTTCATCATCAGGTAAAGAGGATCACTGAAAACAGCTCTGTATTTGCAGTGATGGTTCCCTCTGTCTTCCCACACCATAACAGACACTGGATCCTCTCTGTGTGGGGGTCAGGGGGTTCAGTTATCGTTTGTCAACCCGTATATATGTTTGCTATGATTCACTCACCTCCTGACACAAACCTCACGCCTCTTTTGGTCCATGACAGTTTTCTGTGAAATTAAACATTTCATTTAGAAACATTTCCATAAGACTGATAAATGTTGTGCAGATGTGAATGAGACACACATATTAAATAAAATGCAGCCTAAATAACACAGGACTGGAACTGACACAACTAGGTTAAAGGTTAATAGTAGAGATAAAGACACAAGAGTATGCATGTTGTATCAGCAACATTAGCCACGTTAGCTGTCAGTCTGCTACCTTTATTTAACCTTGCGCAAATTTTGTCTTATCTGTTAGCTCGCTGGATTACAAATGTTTTCACATCGTCTTCGTGCTAAACGGAAACAAGATGAAACTTCAACCAGGTCAGAAATCCTGGTCATTAGTAGATAATTTACGATATTAGCTACACAAGTCACAGCAGTTCATCTAGATAGGTAAGACTGTCAGCTAACGTTGAAAATGAGCTAAATATGGAAGCATTGGGAGACGTCAGAAGAAAAGAGAGCATGTTTTATTACAGTATTATTGCAACTTTAATGTACTCACTGTGTAAATATCCTCAGACCCTGCAGAGTTGGGAAACTCAGAATAACAGCGGCCATAGTTACCCACTGCTCAGTTAGCAGTGCCAGCTAGCTACCTGTCTAAATGACCAGCTAAAGGAAAAGCAAAGCGGGAATTTAAAAACTGCTCATATACGGTTTGTTTCTTTTTCAGAGGTTGCGGTACAATGGACGTGGACCAAAGAGTGCTTTGGGGGCATCTAAAATGTTACATGCGCGACGAAATCACTGTCCAAACCTATTATTTTTCGTCTTCCTTATTTATGACCTTTCCCGGGACTCGTAGTGTGGACAGCCAATGAGAAGGAGGGAAAATGAGGCGGGGAGGAGGCTGCAGTTACCAGACATGACCAGCAGGGGAAGCCTCCTCTGACAAACAGCAGCTCAGGAACAATCACAGAAATGATAACCTTCATCTGATTTTACAAAAACAGTGACAATAACTTGTAAAATAATACAGAAATTCTGAAAAACAAGTTACAATTTCCGCACATGCATTAAATAATTAGATTCACTTTTTTAGTCATGAATTTTTTATTCAGAAATGGAGCACATTGAGGAACTAAGGCCTTATTTACATTGTAACAGAGTAAGACAATATAAGATGTCGGCACACAAATAAGGAACTTGGATAATAATAACAAAAAAAATATTAAAAGGCAAAGTTTGTGAAATAACAAAACCATCTGAGATGAAATTAGAAACCTGCACTGCCCTGAGGACAAAAATAAGTCAGTCTTGATTGTTCTAAAGGTTTTTGCACATTGCAGTGGTACAGTAGTAAAGTTAGTAGTTGCAGCTGCAGTGTTATCCTGCACCGTGTCACAGCTGATGCATGTATGTCTGAAATGTCACCATATTCCAACAATTATAGAAAAGCAATAAACAACAGTTACTTTTCTTTTTGGAATGGAGGAACACATCATTAATAGCATTTATTTTAAGTATTTTCTTTGTTTTTTTTCATCAATAAAAACAATATTGTTAGTAGTTTTTAGTTTTGTTGAATAAAACCAAGCATATTAATTAAGAGAGGGTGGGATAATTAACTCCACAAGCAACATACTATAACTGAACCCAATATTTTTATATTGTGACCATGTGGCTGTTCGTCTGTAACTGAAATCAAAACTAAACCAAACTTGAAATGTCTTTGTGCTTGAACTGTTAAATATATAGCAAATCAGGATATTATAACAAACAGCAGCTATCAAAAGTCACTAGTGACACAGACAAGATTGGAAGTTATTGAAAGAATAATCCAATAAGTAAATAAAACAATACGTTTTGCATTTAACATTAAATTTGAATATCAGACATTAGACTTCTATTTTTTATTATCAGTTGTTAAATACAAAGTCAAATACAGGCTGAGGAGAAAATGACTGAGATATTTGTAACAGTGAATATTATTTTAGAGGTAGTAAATCTCCATCCAGTTTCACAGTGAGCTCAGAGTCGTTCATATCCATGCCTGCGTCGATCTCTGATGAACAGGGAGGTCAGTCCAGCTATCAGTAATAAACCCACCACTGTGGCTCCCAAGATGGTGGGAATAAGTCTCTTGTTAAAATCAGCCCAACACTCCACCTCTGGAACAAAAAGACAGGAGAGAAGAAAAAGTCTTGATTAGATTTATATATGAAGAAAAGCCTGTTGGAAGAAATAATGTTTTTATGTTAATACAAGGTTTAGAATGAGTTTATATGGTAGGTGTACTGATTTTATTAGTCTACACAGTATTAATAAACCTTTAGTGGATTCTCACTGCATCTAAACAAAGTCTCAGTTTATCACACATCTGGGCAAGTTGTCAGAGAGAATATGCCAGTTTTTAGGTTTTCTATCAGTGTTTTTTAAGAGGCAGATATCAGATATTATATGACACGTTAGAAGAATTCTGCCTAATGAATTTTACCCTCTGAGGCAAAATACTTTTGTGTATCCATGATTTAATATTAATCTAAAATATTAATAGTATTTACAAAGGGTTTTTATATTTTAAATCAGAGTGCTTTTGATGCTTTTTTGAATGCCAACCTACACAAAAGACCTTGTCCAATGATTCTGTCTGTGAAGAGCACCTGACTTTGTATTTCCTCATTTTCATTTAATTTTAATTCAGTTAATAATATTTGTCCCCTGGGGGCAATTCAAAGTCACATAGAGCAGTAACAGCAACTGTACAACAGTAGAAGCAGCTATGTGGTGGTTACAATAGGATAAAATACAATTAAAAATAGAATATGCTGAGATGAAGAATAAAAATAAAATATTGTACTGAGAAAAATATTGTATTGGATGAAATATAGTATTGGAGGGAGGGTTTGTCTTCCCATCAATGCATAGCTGCACTGTTGAGGGTTTCAAATCAAAATCAATGTTCTTGATCCACATATTTAGTTTTTAATCTTTCTGCTTTGATTTCTTTGATCTGACAGGATAGTTGATGTCTGTTGTAGACATTCAGCTCTTCTAAGTTCTGATTGACTTGTAACTGAGAAAACAGTCCAAATTAGTTCAGTCACCTGGTCCATAGCCTCCTTTGGGAACACTGAACGCCTGCATCTGCAGAGGAACCAGTTTGATCTTCAGTTCGGTCGACATCAAAAGCAGATTCCCAGAAATACACTTGAAGCTTTGACTGTCAGCGGCCGTGAACAGCTTCTTATGAGTCATCGAACCTGAGTAAGTCTGATCTGTTTGGAAGAAGATGGTGGACAGGCCGAGTTACATTCTCAATGTTTGCAGGATATTTTTCACACATCAAAAATACCAACTACTGTATATGTCATCTGCCCTCTCTGTCTGTTTTTACCGGCACATCCCTGGCAGACCGGCTGAGGAGACAAGTGAGCGGTCAGATTGGTGACATAGAAAAAGTTGTTTTCCTGGGGACAAAAGCACAGAAAATGGAGATGAGAAAGAAATAAACATATTTCACCATTTTTTGTGAACATTTTCATGTAAATGTGAGCCCTGGAATTCACGTTCTGATGACATAAGGATGAAACTAGAAAAGCACTCAGAGAGTGCAGATCTCCGCCAAGGATAGAGAGGAAAACAGGAAACCCACACAGTAAAGGATCATGAGCTGGAATCGAACCTGCATCTCTGACACAGTTCTGTTTATGAATCACTTTCTTAACCAGTTGAGCTATCTGGACACCTTGCTCCAATTTGTTGGACGACATACTAACCTATGATGTTTATGTCCTATTTTGGACCACATACTAAAACATACTAAAAAATTCAAAGTGATCCAGAATCCAGAATCCTTTCCGGATTGCCACCAAAATTAAATCAGCTCTTCCTCTTACCATAGTCTACATCCCCTCGAAATTTCATCTGAATCTGCCCAGGCGTTTTTGAGTTATCTTGCTAACAGACAGACAGACAGACACACAAACGCCGGGTGTCACATAACCTCCTTGGCGGAGGTAATTACTAGAGGCAGATAGTCTGTATGTCAGAGACAGTTTGGTTTCTTTAAAGAGCAAAACATAAAGTTAAAAGTTTTCTTCCTATGTCAGTTTTTACCTTGATATTGCAACATGTCCTATTAAATATATTTTCCATTAGCAGAAAACCTTCTCTTACACAAATATTGGTTCTTCAGGAAGCTTCCTGGTTTCCAAAGCCCCATCACCAATAAAAGAACCTCTATTTAACGGATGACTCTTCATGTACTTTATGTGGTTCTTTAAAGTACTAAAAGTTCTTCATATTTGCTGGAATGATTTGGGTATGCAGCAGGTAATCACGTAAAAATAGAGCTGCAAATAAGAATTTCATTATTGATGAATCTGCAGGTCATTGTTGTGTTAATTATTAAATGTTTAGTCTATGAAACATCAGAAAACAGTCAGAGATGCTATACATTTTGTACTGCGTTGTGTCTGATTAACAACCCACAACCTGAGATATTAAATGAATTCTAGAGGGGCACAGAAATGTTGCACATTCTTACATTTAATTATTTTCCCCCTAAAAATTACGAAAACTATCAAGTCCTGTTTTAAAAGTAGAACCATGCGGGTCAAGAAGGAACTGTCTTGAAAATGGCTCCTTAAAGAACCTATTTTGGATCACCGTTCATAGAGGAACCATTTTGATGGCTTATTTAAAGAACTGGTTCTTCTTCTGTGGGCTAAAATTTTGATTCTAGGTAATACAGTTACTTACAGTTAATACTTTTTTGTATTTTTCTGAGGGTTATACAGTGTCTCAGTGGTTAGCAATGTTGCCATACAGCCAGAAGATCTCCGGTTTGTGTCCCAGCCTGGGATTGTTCTGCATGGAGTTTCTATGTTCTACCTGTGCATGTGTGGGTTTTCTCTGGGTTCTCCGGCTTCCTCCCACAGTCCATTTAATTTCTTTCTTTATTTGGATGGGATAGTGCATATTATTGAATGTACAATCTCATAAATTTACACAAGGTTGTAGTTAAAAAGCCGGATTTAGCATAAGGCTAATTTCCATCTGTTGTCCCAAACATAAAATAAAAACATACAGGTTTATAGATATATAAAAAACAACATAGCAAAAAAAAAGACAATGATGATAAATGAATTCTGGCTGGGTTAAAACTACCTTAAAGTGCTATTATTTTAGTAAAGTGCTTTCTAAGCAGAGCCTGTCATAAAGTGCTTACAGTTAAAATGACTGTTTTTAAAGTACCCGATTTCCTCAGTGGTCACAAGTTTGGTTGTTAATCAGAAGAAAAAAAACATCCTGAGGTTAACTGATGATTCTAAATTATCCACAGGTGCAAATGTGAGTGTGATTGTTTGTCTCTATGTGTAGTTTTGTGATAGACTGGTGACCTGTCCAGGGTGTCCCCTGCCTTCATCCTAAATCAGCTGGGATAGACTCCAGCCCCCCATGACCTTTATCAGGATTAAGCAGTGAACAGATAACGGATGCATGAAAATTTTTCAGATTCTGTGTCTGGTTTTCTGCTATTTGTTTCTCAACTTTTTTTTTTTTTAACTTAAACTGTATTCAGTCTGGGGCTGCACAGTTGCGTAGTGGTTAGCACCATTGCCTTGCAGCGAGCAGATCCCTGGTTCGCGTCCCGGCTTTCCCGGGATCTTTCTGCATGGAGTTTGCATGTTCTCCCTGTGCATGCGTGGGTTTTCTCCGGGTACTCCGGCTTCCTCCCACAGTCCAAAAATATGTTGAGGTTAATTGATTACTCTAAATTGTCCGTAGGTGTGAATGTGAGTGTGATTGTTTGTCTGTATATGTAGCCCTGTGACAGACTGGTGACCTGTCCAGGGTGTCCCCTGCCTTCGCCTGAGTCAGCTGAGATAGGCTCCAGCACCCCCCACGACCCTAGTGAGGATAAAGCGGCGTGGAGAGGATGGATGGATGAATGGATGGATTCAGTGTGACTCCTCCTCTTGTACAGTGTCAGCAGGGATGGAGTCCAGCTCCCCATCACCCTCTGCAGGATCACGCATGTACGTCTAAATGTTGCATAATTAGCCTGATACATTGTATCCTGTTCTGCCTTTGCACACATGTAATTTGTGTCTATGTTGTTTCACCTCTGCAATAATGACAGACCTGAGTTATCTTTTATTTTAGTATTACAGGAATATATGAGGTGTTAAATTTCTGGGCAAGAGGCAGATTACGTTCAAACAGGTCGTCAGTCTCTAGCAGGTCAAACACATCACAAGTATGGACAAATCAGACCTGATTGTGAGTGTGGAGGAAACCAGAGCCTTCACACAGAAACCAACACAGATCCAGAGAGAAGGTTCAAACCTGACACAGAAATACATGTATGTGTCATGTTGGTGAAAGAGTGGTACCTTTCTGAAGGTGAACTGCAGACTGGCAGCCTTGTCTGGCAGTGAGAGAGACAGAACAGCAGCTTCTTTGCCACAGTTACCACTGATGTTAACACTGGAGGGGTCCAGGTTGAAATACCAGGTTTTCTGAGTGAACACAGCAGACATTTATATTTAGTTCCTGTAAGTCATTATCTGTCCTCGCTTTCTTCTTTGACTTGTGCAGTAAATCTTAGTGCAAGCATAACCAATTGTTTTCTTCTGTGTAGGATCCCTGCCTGATTTTCAATAAAATAATTAAAGCTGACAGTAGCTGTACATTTTTACAGTTTAATCAGTGAAACCATCTTGTCATACAAGCTACTGATACAAACAGATTTATGCAAAAACAGCTGGAAAAAAAACAGAAAATGACACTGATGCACACTGAGCCAAACACACAGGATCCCCTCTTATAATGACCAACAGTGACATATGCACACACTGAGAGCTGAGCCAGCTGAGCTTCTGACCTTCTTGTCTGTGATGATGTACTCTGCTCCCATTGTGGCTTTGATGCATGGTTTACCAACACGGTTATTCAGTAAGTAGGTTCCTGCACATTAAACAAACACATGCAGTCAGTTAGAAAACGTAATGTGAGTTTTGTTTCAAGAAGGCAACGTAATCTGTGAGCTCCAACTGCTGTAGCTGTTCTTTTTCATTCTTTATCAACTGTCTCTGAATTTGTTCTGTATGAGTTCTAATAAGCAAAATGAAAGGATATATTCACGGATTTTATCACGGCTCTGAATCAGTCCCCTCAATTTAAAACTCAGTATTAAATAAAAACAATCTAACTGTCGTGCAGACATGGAATACATTAAGGTTAATGTCCTGGTCATGTTTCCTGTTTATGCAACTTTTTTCTTTAGATATACAAAAGATAAACTTTGTAATGATCAAATTCTTTATCATACACTACCGTCGAAATTTTGGTGTCACCCAGACAATTTCATTCTTTCATTAACTTTTATTCATGTGCTAACATAACTGCACAAGGGTTTTCTAATCATCAGTTAGCCTTTCAACACCATTAGCTAACACAATGTAGCATTAGAACACAGGAGTGCTGGTTGCTGGAAATGTTCCTCTGTACCCCTATGGAGATATTCCATTAAAAATCAGCCGTTTCCAGCTAGAATAGTAATTTACCACATTATTAATGTCTAGACTGTATTTCTGAATCATTTAATGCTATCTTCATTGAAAAAAATATTTTTTCTTTCAAAAAAAAGAACATTTCTAAGTGACCCCAAACTTTTGAACAGTAGTTTGTTTTTTTGTTGCATTTGTCTGCACAGTTTTCATGATGCCTTAAACTGATTCAAGTAAGGATTCATAAGAAAGCCTCGAGGGGCTGCAGAGTGATTAACCACGCCTGACGTACGTCAGCGGGGTTACTGCATTCGCTTCGGTATCTGGCTGGATAAGTATGTATGTGGGTTGGTATGTCTGGTCAGATATCTCTGCAAGTGCTGAAGTAAGGATAATCAAACTTGGCACTGAAGATCGGTCTAAGGTCCCCTGCTCAGTTGTGGAGTTAGAGGTCAGCAGATCAAGGTCAAGGTCACAGGGGTCACTTAGCACATTTCTTGCATATTGCATCATTTGTATAGGAAGGGATATACGTAGGATGATCAAAATTGATACAGAGTATCATGCATGAGCGTGGTTCTGCCATCTACTGAGGGTTCATCTAGTTAACACTGTCGCTTTGCAGTGAGAAGATCAGATCTCCGGTTCGCATTCAGATCTTTCTGCATGGAGTTTGCATGTTCTCGTTGTACATGCATGGGTTTTCTCCTGCTTCCTCCCACAGTCCAAAAACATGCTGAGGTTAGCTGGTGACTCTAAATTGTTCTTAGGTGTGAATGTGAGTGTGATTGTTTGTCTCTATATGTAGCCCTGTGACAGACTGGTGACGTGTCCAGGGTGTCTTCTGTCTCTGAATTACTGTGATATGTTCCAGCTCCTTCAGTGTGTTACATATTAGTCCAGCTTTTGTTTTAGGTCAAGACTTCCTTTATGCCCACTGATGGAGGGTATATAAGTTCAATAAATTTACTTTTCAGTGAACTTTTATACAGTCATATAATATGTCTTACAACAACTGAACATGAAAACATGAGAATGAGGGCTCTCTGTCATTGTTATTCTTTTCTTGTCACTGATTACAGAATACAGTTCAGGTTTATGTAATGTCTTATAAATACTTGACCTGTTACTGTGATGATGATCGATGCATGAGGAGGTCAGAAGGAGAGTGGTCTAACCCACAAAAAAATCGGATTTGAGTTTTATATCATTTCTGTAATATTTTATGGTCTAGATTTTAGTGGGAAAGTGGTCGAACTCACAACTCAAATATAGCGTTAAAGTGGTGCTTCAAATGTTAGACCATGCTTGAAAACACAAAACTTTGAATCCATTTTTGTCAAAAACTGCAGAAAGTGGGTTAGACTACGCTGCTTCCAAACCCCTTATATAAAGTGTAACCTTCATGTAAAAACTAAAAAGCTCATATTGCATCTCAGCCATGATGTGGACTGATTTCAAAGCCCACAGCACTGAGGTCACAACCATCTAAACCATCTAAAAAAAAAGCGACCTAGTTTCACTTTCAAATATGCTCCTTTACAGCACTGCAGCGTCCTGAGCTTCCATTGTCTTTGGGATTTCTTCTTCGATATAAACTACAGAAGGTGTTTTTGTAGTCCATTTGTGTTTATGTTTTGTAATAACTCTGTTGTGTTTGTGTACCTGTGGATGGAGGGTTCTCAGAGGGCTGCAGGACCGGCCGGTAGATCTGAGCCTCAGAAGATGACTCAGAGTCAGCAGAAGGCAGGAAGGAGCTGCCATGTCTCTGGAGGTGGAGTCCTGGTGGAGGATGAGGCTTGTCAGTCTAAATGTCTGGTCTGTTACCTTTTTCATTTGTTAGAGAAACCGACAGCATTCAAAAATGAATACATGGTTACTTCTGATAATCCTTTGGTAGCTGATACTCTGTCACTGGACACATTTTTACAGAGAAAATTGGAGCTTGTTTTGTGGCACAAAACCAACAATCTAACTGTCTAACACAAGTTTAGTTAGAAATGAAGAGTTCATTTGAAAAAACAGGTAACTCCGTTTTATACATGTTCAGAAAACTCATTTTTTTATTGTTTACTTGAGATAATAATCATAATAACACTAATAATTTATTTTTTCTCCATTTTGTCATGTATTTTTCTACTGAGTCAAATCCACTCAACTTCAGTTTGATTGATATTATCTCAAGTAAACAATAAAAAAAGTTTTCTGAAAATTTATCAAAACGGAGTTATCTGTTTTTGCAAATGAACTCTTCAAACATTCTCCATTGCAGTACAGAACATAGAGGACTTTGACACAGAGCCCTTTTAAAAGTCAAAGTCACAAAATTAGGAGCGCACGCCTTAGTTGATGTTGAAGTTCCAGAGAATTTGAGGTTTTTAGGTCCTCAACGGTGAAAAATAACTAAGAACATTTACTCAAGTGTTGTTCTGAAATAGTTTTGTGGTTCTTCTATGTGAGTATTTCTAATATAAGCTACCTTATGCTTCCACTCCACTCCAGCACATTTCGGAGATTAGTGTTGTACTTTCTACTTCACTGTATTTATCTGACAGTTTTAGTTACATTTAGGATGCAGATTTTACACAGTGAATTATAGAACACACTTTTGAAATGCAACACAAATTTACAGATTAAATCAGGGGCTTCCAGTCTTTTTCTTGCTTCTTACATAAAGCAGTGTGCAGTCAGGATCACATTTCAGGCGTGTAGGAGTTCCCCCTGAACTTCTCACATAGTTTAATTTTAATAAACGTTCAGACGATCCTGTATGTCACCAAAGACTACTGGATCACTAAGCACCAAGGTTAGGGAAAAATGAATTGAATTGAACTGAAAACATATTTGTGCATTAGGAGGATATTTATTCTTTCCTCTGTCATTAATCATGTGACGAGTCCTCACATTTATCTGTTGTCTCTGCAAACAAAACTGGATATAAAGAAGTTCACCTGCAGCAGCTACAAAAGTAACATGCTGCTGATTCACTGTTAACAATCTAATAATGTAGTGTATAATAATATGTCAGTCAGAGGGACCAAATCAGTATTTTTACTTTAATACATTAACTGTATTTTGCTGCAAACACTTCACTCTTTAGACACTTAGAAGTTAATCAAAAATGACCCGATGAGGTCGTTTTCTTGCACTATCTTTGTAGTAAAAAGTTTTATCTTTTCATTTACCAGCTGTTCCTCAAGCAACATGTTCTTTGTATAATTCCATTTAGATGTTTAAGTTACCTTTTATACTTTTAAAGAAATTGTAATATTTGCATTACTACCCCAAGCTCTTTATCACTGAGAATATCAAGAGGTGATGAAGTGCACAAACTTGCAGGTACAGAGAGCAGCAGCAGCTAGAAAAGAGTGGAAAAATGTCAACAAAGTGGAGGTTGACATTCTTCTATTGCTGTTCTGTGTAATATTCTTCTTTTCATTCATCAAAATGTTCAAAATCTGTTAGAAAGTGAAAAACAAACATATTTCAAACATGAACTCATTCTTGTGTGGACAAAAATATAACACAAACATTTATACAAATGATTATTCTCAACCAAAATGACAAATAACGGCATAAAAACACACAGATTCTTTTACCGGTTATTTTTGACCCACTTATGGAAGAGTGTAGGGTTCAATCCCTTGTGCATCAAAGAGTACTTTTTCTATTAAGTAGGATTTTGGGGGGCAAAAGGGTAGCTATCACTTGGAATATCAAATGTTGCAAAAAACTGAAGTCAACTGAGAAGTAACATCTTGTATTTTTGGTCTGAACTGAAATTGTCCAATAAGGATAAATAATCATACAGTAAAACAAATCTGTCTACAGTATGTCAACAGTACTTACATGAATTTAACATTAAAAGTACAACTTGAAGACCACTGCTGTTGTAAAACTCATATTTTATTGAATGTTCCCATTGTTTTTGACACAGTGCTCATCTCTATAACAACTTAATTTTCAATGACTAGTGGCATTAATGCTGCACTACATGTGAAACTGTTCTGCTCATATTCATACCATGTGTTTGCTAAAACCACGGAGTGAGAAAAACGACAAATGTGTGAGCACAAAAGACCACTAAGCCAACGATCATTGTGTGGGAGTGGAAACAGAACAGACTCATATATGGCATTTATAATAACAGAGGCAACTACAGCAAATAGGAAAGTCATAAGGAAACAATTCTCTTTAGAGAGAAGTTAAAACATGAATACTGAGTTGATGCTGGAGGGCATGTAAGTACGAATCTGTGATGATTACCCTTATTTTTTTTTTAGTATTTTTCAAAATGAAAAATTATCCTAAAAGCTGCATTCTCACATGAACTATAATGGGTATAAGGGGTGTGAAAACTTGCTGCTCAGTAAAATGTGTTCCCTAAATACTGTTCGTAGTGTTTTAATTACAGAGAAGAGACAAAACACAACCTGTTGAGCCAGTTTAGACTCAGTCATCTGATGAGGCTGAAATGAAATTTGAATATTGTCAAACTTACCTGGAATAAAAGCAGCCAGAAAGAAAGCAAACCATCCACCGATTTGATTTTCCAGCACCATAGTTAGAAAACAGCTGAGCAGAGTAATGCTACTGAGTGCAGCCAGAGAGCAGCAGCTGTGGTTTACATGTGAAACTGTTGCACACCTAAACACCAACATGAGGCGTACAGAGGAAGTGGACTGACATAGTAGGCAGCACAGAGACCACTCCCTCTCAGCACTGACACCTCTGATGGGAAAAAAGTCAGTTTGACAGAGAAACTGTGGAGCTTCTCAGCCGCTGAATCAGAGGCAAACATCTTATTCACTCAATGAAAACATACCACAGGAGTAAAAATGACTTCAGTTTAAATTCAATCCTGGATTCTTCACTATGCGTCTAAAGTACAAGGACAACAAAAAGTTCACATTGGGAAAGCTGCACTTGTGTGTTATATTAGATGCTATATAAGGGTTTCTTATTGTTAGCAGTCACCAGATACACAAAATACCAGAGCAACAGCAATTTAAATTAAAAAATAATTAATAAAATGTGTACTAGAACCCTTGTAGCATCCAATAGTGTGACAGTTTACTGAAAACATAACCATGACTGAATGTGTAGTAAAAATGTTGCTTAATTTGGTTGAAGACTTCATAATAAAACAACAATTTCCTAGCTTGATCAATAATTTAATAAAAGTTCCTGGCTGAGAGTCCTAGCTTTTTATTGATAATGTAACACTTTTTAGTTCACTTCAGTTTCAGATTAGCGAGTGAGTCGTAGTCGAAAATGAAACGAGGAGCATCCATGATCAGAAAGAACAGCTCAGAGCTTCAGGCAGCAGGAGACTGAAGGTGGGAAGAGGAAATATCTGGAGAACCAAACCCCTCCATGGGATGTATCATCTGCAGACAGAGGAGGTGGGTGAACGCAAGGAATCCAACCAGTGTTAAGAAAAGGCAGATCTGAAGGACAACAAGGAGTTGCTGCAGAAAAACAGGCCTTGAACACATCGTCCACAGAAGCAGAGGTCTACCGTAGCAGACTGGACAAAGAGTGAGGAACAAGGATGTTAATTTTTTATAAATTGTTGTAGCATTGTTGTGTTAGTTTGGAGAGAGAAGTGACAGAAACAGGCAAGTAAAACTAAACTATCTGCGCTGAAAGGCAGTGAGAATGTGTGTTTTATGCTGTTTTGATGAAACAGATCAACTCCTCTGACCAATTTATAATTATTTTTATGCTGTATGTTTCCTAGCAGTGACTCAAAACTTTTTGCGTCGCACACATTATGTCTATACAACAATACTGCAGTTTGATGAATGTTGAGTATGAATATCTTTTCTTCCAGATAGTTATGTGATATGACAAGATTGATCCAATTTTCTTGTCTGTACCAAGAATAGCTTAGCATAGCATAACATCACTGAAAACAAGTAGAAAATTCTCGCTTATAATCCTGTAATTCAGTGTCATTTTTGCACTTTTTACCACATAAAACACAACACATAATTAGAAACCTACACTAGATTGTAAAGCTTATCGCTGCAACTTTTTTTGTCTGTGTTGGATTACTTAGGTCTTTTGTATATGAATGCTTCTGCTCAATGTCTTCGAATGGCTGACACTGTCTACCACGCTTCTTTGAGGTTTATTCCTAACTGTAAAATGTCAACGCACCACTGCCAGCTATACTCTCGGATGGGATGGCCAGCTTTAGCCACCAGAAGGATCCATCATTGGCATATTTCATATACAAGGCAATACTTGGACTGCTGTCCACCTACATTTGCTCATTAACTACTCAGAAAAGTTCTGATCTCTACTCACTCTGTTCACAAGATCATTTGTTGCTTTCTGTTGCATATGTTCATACTGAAACGGGCAAAAAGGATTTTGTTTGTTCTGCACCTTCTGCCTGTAATATGTTGCAGAAAGACTGGAAATTAACCGAGTTAATCTCACTCAGTGCCTTTAAATCTAAACTGCAAGTTCTTTTCACAACATGCAATGGTTTTTAAGAACTTTAATTGTTTTTGTTTGTTTGCTGTTTTGTTCGTATTTTTATTATGTTTTAAATGTGTAATTTTATAACTGTGTTTTGTATTTTCTGCTGCCCATCTTGGCCAGGACTCCCGTGAAAAGATGTTCTTCTCTCAAGGGGATCTCTCCTGGTTAAATAAAAGTTAAATTAAAAAAAAATTTTTTTTTGAAAGAAACGTTTTATTTTTCAAAGAAGATAGCATTAAATTAATCAGAAATACAGTCTTGACATTGTTAATGTTGTAAATGACTATTCTAGCTGGAAACAGCTGATTTTTAATGGAATATCTCCATAGGAGTACAGAGGAACATTTCCAGCAACCATCACTCCTGTGTTCTAATGCTACATTGTGTTAGCTAATGGTGCTGAAAGGCTAATTGATGATTAGAAAGCCCTTGTGCAGTTATGTTAGCACATGAATAAAAGTGTGAGTTTTCAGGGAAAACATGAAATTGTCTGGGTGACCCCAAACTTTTGGACGGTGGTGTATATTATGCCGATTTTGATACTAAACAGATGCTTTCGGGGTCTCCATGTACGCTAAGCTAAGCTACTGAATTGCTAGCAGCAGCTAAAAACATAGTAGCTGCACTATTTTTCTCATGAAATTCTTGGCAACACACACAATTGCATTAATTTCAGTGTCTATATAAAAGTGTATTTTATTTATTTAATTTTAAGATTTCTTTAAGTCCTGATGAAGTAAAATTATTAAAAAAAAAAAAAAGCAAAGATCAGAGTGAGATGTGTTTCCTACTTTTTTCTCCTGTTACATATGTTGCCACCATAAATAATTCACTTGTGGATCCCCTGTGGGTTTGTGCTTGTACTCAAATATACCCACAAGAGGGCAGAATTGTGCTTTGATAGATCCTCTTCATATTTTTTTGCATGAATGGAGTAAAACAGATTGTAACAGAGCAAATGACCAGCCAGGGATATATGGGAAATTTGATTTTTCAGTCTTTGCACAGGTTAAGTTGTGCATCACTGAAATCACACACAGACAACACAAACATCGTGTCTGAGGGTTACATTTATACGAGAGTAACATCAGAGCACGGTTCACCTTGTTTCACAGAGCAGCAGGGAGGAAATCAGTGGTTTGGACTAAAGGTCAACAGGGACAAAGTACCAGTTAAAACACACACAAAACACCGACCACACACAAAGTGACCCCCTACACATGTCCAGAGGGGACATTTCTGCCACAATCACTGCAATTCGCCTCTACATTACATGATTCAGTGTGTGAGTGTGTGTGTGTCCATGTCAGGGTCTCTGAGCATGACGAGGGAAGCCGTTACATTTTTAATTCTGTTTCTCTCCCAGATATTGACTGTTCTATTGACTGGACAGGTAGGAGGGCAAACAACAGAGCAAACATTTACTCTCCTTTTACCGACTGAGTGCTGTGAGCAGTGCGTGTCCTCTGTGCCCTCCTGTCCTCTGTGTGTGTGTCCATCTGTGTGCCACTGTGTTCCTCAGGATTCCCACCTACACTGTCAGGAGAACTTCACTCGGTCGTCCATCCCTGTGTGAAGAGGAGTCGAGCTTTTCCTCTTCGAGCCCAGCAGCATCGACAGCAGGCCTCCACATTCAGAAACTGTAAGCAGCAATGCACAAATCTTTATATTATTAAAGAATTTGTTTGGAAAGGTTGAACATATTTCTTTTTCAGTCACAAATCTGAGATTGATCCAGCTAACACCGGCAGTACTGGGAGGTTATTTGGACATGAAATGCACTTAGATTTCTTTGCGTAACTGTGAGTGTTTATCACGTTTTTGTTTTGTTTTATCTTGCAGCAGAAAAGAGCCAAAAGTCCATCAGGATCAGACAATGAGGAGCAGAGTGGGGCTGTGTGTGCTGGGCCTGCTGTGCCTCCACAGCTCAGTCTTCAGCCAGGTAAAGAAAAAGTTACAGAAACCAGAACTTCAAGCTGTTTGTCTGGAATTGAAACCCAGATGACGCAATGAGAGGAACTATACATTGGAAAAAATGCTCCTCTCAAAACATGAAAAAAAACAACTTATTTCAAAGAACTTTTTACTTGAAATAAGTGAAAAAAAAATCTGCCAATAGAACAAGGGAAAAATGGCTTGGTAAGATTTCTTGAGATAAGATATGATATTTAGAATATTGAGATCTTAAAATTAGCTGGGAAACTTATTTTAAGCTATATTTTACCAGGATTGTCAAGCTTAGGTGTCTTAACCCTCCTGTTGTCCTCATTTATGGCACCAAAAAATATTGTTGCCTTGTCTGAAAAAAATCCAAAAACTCAGCAAAAAATCCCCCAAATTTATAAAAATTTGCAAAATCTTCAGGAAGAAAATTCCATAAATTTTTTCCTTAGAAGTTTTATTTAAAAAAAAAATCCCCAAATTTGGCAAGAAATAAAAATTCTAAAAGTAAAAAAAAATGAAAATGGTAAATATTTAAAAAACAAACAAAAATCTTCCAAAAAAAATCCTAAAAATATCTAAAGTGATTTTATATGTATGTATATATATATATATATATATATATATATATATATATATATATATACATATCAGTAAAACTCCTAATATTTTCTTTGAGAACATTCAGGAAAGAAATCAACCAAAATCTGGTGAATTTCGCTGGATTTTGGTAGATTTTTTTCCCGAATGTTCTTAAGAAACATTTTTTTAACATTTCTTTTTTTCCACCAAAAAATAAACAAAAATTTCCCAAAAAGTTTTGAAAATGTGGAAGTTTTCACTGTGAAAATATATAGATTTTTCTCCACATTTTTAAACTTTAAAATGGGTCAATTTGACCCGCAGGACGACACGAGGGTTAAAACAAGATAATTTGAAGATTGTTTGACTTAACAAGATATTTAAGATGCATTGTCTTAAAACAAGTCCCTCCATCTTGCTGAAATGTCACTTGTTCAGTGAATTTATCCTAAGTCAAACGGGATGAGACATTTGGACTAAAAAATAAGACAAATCGACTTGGTAAGAGTTTGAGTTTTTGCAGTGTGTGGCTGCTAAGTTGTTGCCGCAATGGTAGAAGAAGTTTTCAGGATTCAGTCATCCTGTATTCAACGCTTTACTTAAATACTGAAGTGTAATAAGCTAAATGTATTAAAAATTAAAATACCAACCATGCAGACTGGATAATGTCAGAGTACCATTTCTCTGGGTGTGAGGGACACATGTTGCTCACTTTTAAAGTTTCTGGTTGGTTCACTGAAGTCTCTGAATATTGTTCTCACTGCTCAGCAACCAAAATACAAATTAGAGAAGCTCTGTGCTGATAGAAATGTGTAAATGCACGTCTGCTCGACAAGTCCTGGATATGTTCATTTGCGGTAAATATGACCTTAAAGTGTCAAAAGATAAATACCCGTGAAGCAAACCTGCCCTTTGAAAGTGTCAGCATTATATATAGAATGTTATAGCATTTAACTAATGCTATTCCTTAAACAGGTGAGCATTTTGATGTCATGTTTAACTGCTTCATTTACTGAACCTTATCTGTAACAAAACATCACAGCATTTGATCTGTAGATAAATTGAGTAACAAGTGCCAGACTATCAAAATAATCAATGAGTTTGGCACTCAGTTAAATCAGAAATCCAGTCCAGACATTGTTAATGTGGTAAATAGATGGAAATGACTGATTTTTAATTGAATATCTACATAGGGGCTCAGAGGAACATTGCCATCAACCATCACTCCTTTAATGCTACATTGTATTAGCTAAAGGCTAATTGATGATTAGAAAACCCTTGTGCAATTATGTTAACACATGAATAAAAGTGTGAGTTTTCCTGGAAAACATGAAATTGTCTGGGTGACCCCAAACTTTTGAACAGTAGTATGGCTGTATGTTGTTGGCAGTTTCCCTGAAGGATGATCATCTAATAAGACCCACAGAGCTCCAACTATCAATATTTTATCAAGAGTCCTAACACTGCTGGGAGTTTGTATTCAGTCATGTTTCTATCTTTTCTTTCCTTTCCAGCCGGGTGTCCTGATCTTCTGTGATGACCCCACAGTGGAGATGGCCATCAACACCGCGGTGACCAAGTTCAATGAGAGGTTAACTACTGGGCACAAGCTGGCCCTCTATCAGATACTGACAGCCAGCAAGGTACAGGGACAGCAAAAACAGTGTGTCCTTCTCCAACTTCCTCAAAGTTTTTTCTAGGTTTTAATGTTTGCTCATGCAGTGTTGCTGTACTGACTTTGCAGGTGTAGCTGGTTTAACTACTCCACACACAGCTGTTGTCAGACCAGTATAAACGAGGAAATACAGCTCACATGAATACAGTACTTGCTATGACTGACTATATGATGTCAGATTGATTGATGTGACTTAGTCTTTCACTAGAGATTTAAACAGGCGCTGCAAATCCTGCAAAATTTTTTTTTAAAAATCAAGTATTAATGAACTTTTTTCATTCCCGACCAATCCTTGCGACAATGTATTAAGATTTTACGAGCTGATTCGATGTCCCCTACATTAACTGCTACTTGTCAGATGCATGTGTAGAAATTTAGTGCATAAATAATAGAGTGAATGTGAAACATACAAAGTAAAATTTGATCTACCCATACTTTACAACAGATATGCTGAATTAAAAACTATATTCTGTTGTGCTAAAGACTAGATGTGTGTTAATGCAGTGGCTGTTGCTCCTGAAACGTCTGCATATTTCTGTGCTGAAAGGTGATAAGACAACAGGAACCGAAGCTTTGGGATGATTACCAAGAAATTCTAGGAAAACAAGCAGTGAGCCTTTGTCCTCTGGTTCACAGCAGTCGTGTGTGTTTGTGTGTCTCCAGTCAGAGAACGGCTCAGACTCGGTGTATTCACTGCAGTTCACCAGCAGGAGGAGCGACTGTGCAGCAGGAAGCAGGAAACCCTGGACTGAATGTGACTATTTGCCCTCTGGACACAAGGTGACAATAATGGAATTAAAGATATTTAATAAAAATATCGACAGTAAGCTCTGTTGTAAACACTTGAGCATTCAAAACCATTATTCTGCTGAACATTTGGAACATCACCTGTCCTGTTGTTCCTCCAGGAGCCCATTTCCTGCAATGCCACAGTCCTCATGAAAGACTCAGACGCTGACACCACACAGGTGGACTGTCAGCTCGGTGAGTGAATGAATGAACGCAACGATCTCGTTAGAATTCAAGTGGCAGCAGCAGATTAGCGTTTGCAACACTTGATTACACAAGTGCACGCAGCAGAATTGGCAGCAAAACATTTCTAATTAAGCCATGCAACATTTTGTATTCTGTGCAGAGACTCAGATAAGAAAACTGATCTGTCTCTCTTGTATCTGTGCTTAAAAATCTCTTCACCTTGGGACCTCATTTGGGAAATTAACTGCAAACCCAGTGGCTTATTTAGCCCTGTTACCTCACGTGTCATGTTGGAAATTGGCCCGTAAAGACTCATCACATATAATGAACTGACAAAGGTACTGAAACCGATAATATCAACAGTTCCTTGGTTTCATCATGTATGGAGGGTTTTGTTTTTTAAGGCAGGAGTCCCTTGTGGCCTACCATCAGACAAGAGCCTGTTTTTCATTAAGAAAACAGTGAGTCAGGCAGGAGAGTGTGCACTGGTGGGTGCAGGGAAAACAAAATGGGGTTGATTGTGTAATATATCAACACTGACTGCAAATAAGCACAACGTTAACTTATCACTCCATAAAAGGCAGAGGCACAGTCAGGACTTTAATCTATTTGTCTAATCAGACTGATGTGGGTGGACAGTAAACAGATTCTATGTTTCTCCATCCAACTTCCAAAATGTTTTGCAACTTAAAAGCTCAGCTTGGAAAACCTCATCGTATATTTAAGGAGAAATATGATGCTTTTGTTTATTCTCTGTCAAATACATGACGTTACAATGTCGGATTAAATGTTGTCATAATGATGGTGTAAATGCGTATAAAGGTGGCAAAGGTGTAAGTTTCATATTGGTAAATGTAGGTAAATGTACTAGCAAAACAGTGCACTTGAGTTGTGCTATTGACAGCACAAAAGAACCAACAATACAGGGATGTAGTCAACAGATAATTGGCAAAAGAAGAATTCTCAAAGCTATGTCACCTTTAGTATTTTTAGTATTGGCTTATATCTGAAAGAATAAAGTTGTTTTGTCTCACAAAAAAGCAGGTAAAATGCATAATATTTACCCAGCAGTGACATATTGCTGTAATTTTTGCTGCTGAGGATGTCTGCACTCATATTCAGGCTGTAACATGTGCAAATAGATTTAGTCGTTACTTCCGATTAAGAGCAATGAATTATGTTTGCTACTAGGGCTACAGTTTAGGTTTTGGAACCTATGATGATCACAAGCTGTGGGTGCTTCTGGACGCCGACCAATCAGAGGAAAGTGGGCTTTTATGGAGGAGGGGCTCAAAGAGACAAGAGCTAATACTTTTTGCTTCAGTCAGAGGTTTAACTGGGCTGCGTAACGTGCGATGTAAGATAAATAATGTTTTAAAACTTGTGTCTCATCCAAAGTGGGTTTCTAGAATAAAAATATTGAGTCAGAAATTAGCATATTACATCCCCTTTAAAACAGTATTTGCCTGCTTCAGTGAGGTTTGACCCTAAAGACACAGTGTGTCATGACTTGCTGTAATGTGGAAAAGTACATCCATGTGCTTGTTTTTAGCAGTCTGGACTATTGTAAGACAGTCTTTGTGGCTTTTCCCCTCAAAAAAACAAAAACAAATAAGCTTGTCTTCATGCAAAACTCTGAGTAACACAGTATGACTCCGTTTTTCCATGTCTGTCCGAGTGAATGTTTTCTGTCCTGTCCTGTTGTGTTATATTGCAGACTTTTGTAACTATTTCATGTTCCATCATGCTCCTTGTCTTTTGTTGATCTATCCACATACAGAGGGATATTGGGGCTGTGGCTTTCTTTAACTAGTTTATTAGATATCCTAAAGTCTAACTTCATAGTTTTCAGGCTTATTTAACCTTGTTTACAGGTAGGGCATTTTCCTCATGCATCTCTTACATTTCCTGAACCTTAAACATGTATTGAAATATAAACTTTTGTGATATATTCATCATACTTTCTTGATTTTTTTTCCCTCCAATATACACTTGAAGTCTCTCGCATTTTGGGTTTCCACTCGTACATCTTCTTATTCACTTCTTTTGTTTACCACAATCTTTCTCCTCTCCAGATGATTACATTGTTCCAGAAAAAGCTCCGTGTTTGGGCTGCCCTGCGGAGATTGATTGGAACTCAGAGGATCTTATTCATCCTCTTTATGTCTCCATCTCCAAATATAACTCCTTGTCTGACTCTACTCACCTGTTCACCCTGCAAAGCCTCGGCCACGCTACCAGACAGGTAGAGACCGGGTGGAATCAAAATGATGAAATAGGGAGGATAATGTTCGAAACTTTGGTTTGCCTCCTACATACTGTGTGTTTTCCTGTAGGTGGTTGCTGGTTTCAGGTTCAAGCTGAGATTTGATATGACGAAGACCAAGTGCGCCAAATCTGGACATCAAGACCTGAACGAGCTGTGTGTCCCCGATGAAGAGAACGCGGTAAACATGAAGCTGAAACACAGATCAGCAAAGACTTCATGTGATCTCATTAAACCTGATGTGCTTCTCACCGGGTGCCTTGTGTGTTGCAGGAGTTTGCTAAATGTAACTCCACAGTGGACGTGGCACCGTGGAGACATGAGACCCCACAGGCCCATTTAGAGTGTGAACCAGGTGCACTGCCTATGGTGAGAGGCACAATTCACAAAACTAAAGTCAACATTTTGTCTGCTTTCGAAATCTAATTAATGAACCGGACAGAGACTAATGTCACCCTAAAGGCTGATACATGATGAAGCCTTGCTGACGTCACCCCACATAATAATGCAGTATTGTTTGCTTGTCTTTGGATTCACAGAATTCTCACTAAAGCTGTCAGTGTTGGGATGCTGTGAAATAACAGACCTGCTGGGTTCTAGTTCTTAGCTGTTAGATGGAGAGGTATAGTCGGAAGGTTGAAATTCACTTTAAAGCAGCAGTGAGGCCGCTTGGGATTAAAAAGGCTTTGAACAGGAGGTTGATAAACCTGCAGGTCTGACATAATTTCACCTTCTGTGCATGTGGTTAACCCTCCTGTTGTCCTCATTTACGGGCACCAAAAAATATTGTTTCCTTGTCTGAAAAAAATCCCAATAATTCCTGAAAATTTTCTCTTAAAAGTTTTATTTAAAGAAAAATTCCCCAAATTTGGGAAGAAAATTCTTGTAAATATTTTCAAAAAATGAATAAAAATCTTCCAAAAATGAGGAAAAATATCCAAAGTGATTCCATATATATCAGTAAAACTTCTAATATTTTCTTTAAGAACATTCACAAAAAAGCAACCAAAATCCAGTGAAATTTGTTGAATTTTGGTTGATTTTTTTGTGAATGTTCTTAAAGAAACATTTTTAACATTTCTATTTTCCACCAAAAAAAATGTTCAAAGAGTTCCCCAAAATGTTGAAAATGTGGACATCAGAAGTTTCACTGTGAACATTTTTTTTCTCACATTTTCAAACTTTAAAACGGGTCAATTTTGACCTGCAGGACAGCAGGACAGCAGCGAGCAGCACTGACATTAATCTGGAGTCATGTCTCCGGTCATAAAAGTCTAACATTTTGTCATAGTTCTGAGAAAACACTGGTGTCTTAAATCACCTTCACTATAAGTTAATTAGTTAAGTTTCCCAACACAGATTTAAACTACAACCTTTATACATACTGTTCAGAAGAAAACATGCACGATGCTAGCTAGTCAGAATAAATTAGTTTTAACATAACAGACCAAGAAAGGTAACTATGTTGAGTTAATATGCAATTAGATGTCTTGATGCAGTGCTGGAAAGTATCAGTCAAGTACTGTACTTAAGTACAATTTTGACTTCCTTATGCTTGAACAGAGTATTTCCATTTTATTCTTTTTTTGTTTTTACTTCCACTCTACTACACTGTAGAATGAAATATTGCATTTTCCACTTCACTACATTTATTTGACAACTTTAGTTACTCTAAAATTGACATTTTAGCCCAACAGATAGTCCAACTAGATTTTCAAACTGAGCACATGGTTAAAGATTGAATCGGTCATTTCCAAACCTCGTGACTTTTTCCAAACAGCAGTCAGTGATCAGGTCACATTTCAGAGGTTTATAAGTTGTTAAAAACTTCATCAAATAGTTATTTAACCCCCTCTAACCTTGTCAAATGGTTTAATTTCAATACATTTTCAAATGTACCTCAACAAAAACAAACAAAAAAACAACAACAACAAAACAGCCCAACAGCTGAAAACAGATTTGTGGATCACTCTTTGTGATTTCTTCTTTCCTCTCTGTATGTGAAACTGTCATAGAGATGTTCAAACCTTCAGCAGCTGTGACAGTAACATGCTTCACCATTAACAGTGTCATGACGTATAAATCAGCCACAGGGACCAAACCAGTCATATTTTAACTGCAGAACCAATGTAATTTTACTCAAGTAGCATTTTTTTGATGCTTTACTTGTATTTTTGCATCTTTTACATTGCTGCATTGGTACTTTTAATTAGATGAAGGATCTGAACACTTCTTCAGCCTCTGTTCTGATAACATAATGTCTCACGTGGGTCATGTTTTAGATAGAAAGTGAAATATTGCAATAAAGATAACACTTCTACAATGTATAGTGAGTAATACGCACACTTTATAGCCAATCCCAAGAGCCAGGCTGCATATATATATATATATATATATATATATATATATACTCTGTTGACAAAAGATAAAATGTCAGAAATGTGATCGTCAGCTGTAAAGTATCAAAGAAGCTTTCATCAAACAGCTTTGTCCATCAGAAAGGTTTAAATCTGCTCATTCACCAACATGTTGAATGTCTTCTCTTCAGCTATACACCAGGCGTCGTCCTCCCGGCTTCTCTCCACTCAGAAACCTTCTCTACAACGTTGCCTTGCCCCACTCAGCCCCCTCAGCTTCACCTTCACCTCCACCTCCACCCTCACCCCCACCCCCATCACCCTCCCCCACAGCTTTGGCCCAGGAGGAGTCCTCTGAGGAGGACACCACGGCCCCTAAACCGACTGCCGCGGTTGTTGCTATCACAGAGGATGTGAATGACAACCCCTTCCACTGCCCCTCCAAGCCCTGGAAAGCTTTCCATCCCGCTAAAGATGCTGCACCTACCGAGGCGACGGTGGATGCTTCCCCACAGCCTTCAGCAGACGGACTCTTGAGTGACACAGACCTGCTGGGATAAATCTTTCCTCAAGAGAGCCACATTTATGTTATCAAACCAATCTCAGTTGTCACGCTCTTCCAACACATTTTTTTTTCTTTTCTTTCCTTTTGCAGACAGGTTCTCTGTTACTGTAAAGTGATTTCTTTTCAGAGGGATCATCTTCAGGGATGCTAACCAGATTTAAATGATTCAGGGAAAACAACCCAATTTCCTCAGAAAGCACAGGAAGAAAGGGCTGGAATGATGACAGAACTCTAGACTTTAGAGCTCTTCTGTTAATTACTGGTTAGATCTGAAAAAGCAGCATCAATCCAGTTTCCTTTGAGTAAATCTACTTAATGGGTGATTAAGTTCCCCTGAAAGGGACACTGGAAATCTGTCATTCTCAAGAGGGAAAACTCTCAAACCAGAAATAAAACTGTGTTCTGTTTGCTGGTTTTCTGTGTGAATTTAAATGCAGCTCGTCAATAATGCCTCGAAATGCTTTTCCTTCTTTGAACATTTCCAATAACCACCTATTGAAGCAATGTTCAAAAGTAGAGTTCTGGATGTTTTCTCCCTGACATGGTGTCCTCATACTTCCTTTGACAAAGCTTCTTTCTAAAAAGGAATCAACAACCTGATTCACCAGCAGTTGGAAATTAAAAAACACAAAATCAAGAATTTATGTTGCTACGTGTTGCAAACAGCAGAGACAAACTTTAGATAAAGCCTATTTATTACACATTACAGCCGACAATATGGACAGGTTTTGGAAGGAGGCCTGATGTACAAATAAGAGAGGACGCATGCAAGAACAAACACAGCTGGGTGAATCTTTAACAAATTTATTTGTACACCTTCACAGAACACTCATATGACCAGTCAGTCAGTCAGTCAGTCAGGGTACAAACCTTTACTCTGTGACCAGCGAGCCAAAAACCAAACACAATATACATTTATAAATAAAAATTCAGGTTATTGTGAGGGTGAACCTGTCCTAGAAACTACAGGGAGCAAACTTAAGGCATTAATTTATAAACATCTGTATGGCTGCCTATTAGACTACGTAAAAAAAAACAAACTAAATGTAGCAAGAAGAATATTCTTCTTCACCCAATCTCATGCAGGTTGGCTGTGAAAAACAATACATTGGCCCATTGTACATTCATTCATAGTATAGGTTAAAGTTCTGACAGCATGGCATGGTATGGAAATACATTAGTGACGCAGTGTAATGTAGTTTAGAGTACTGCATACTGAAAATAACGTGAGACCACAAACCATTTAGTCCACATTTCCAAAAATTTGAGATATTTCAGAAGCTTACAAATGGATTACAAACCGTCGGCATTGTAACTGAATTCTCTTTGATCCAAGGCAGATTTTTTTTTCCTGCAAATGGAAGAGTTCAAACCCTTGACATCCGTTGTGTTCGCAGCCCATTTAATGGCTCTTTAAAAGACACATTTTGTGTTCAAACAAGGACAAAACTGTGAATTTGACAGTTTTACACAAAGATAAACAGGTGAAAATGTTTCTGCTGTGTTCTTCAAATATCTGTGGTGGACAAAAGAACATGAACACCCGGCCATCAGGTCAACAAACAGAAACAGGAACAGACACCTTCGAATACAGACTCGTCTGACGGTCACTAAAACAGAACACTAGAAGCTTCACAAAGGCAGCATTTACTGCATGGATATTGCACTGAACCGCGTTACATCTTCTGGGTGTTCCTGTTACTGTGTCCACAGTTTGTCTTGGAATCAGAGCACAGATCAAATGATAGCAGGGACAAAAGTAAGAGGTTTCCTTCCTCTCTTAGTTCAACTTTTCAGTATTTTATTGCACACAAATAAGGCTTAAACCAGTCGATCAACAACCCTTTTCTACATATTACAGTGAACTAGCAGATAAAACCAATTTGTATAATTGTGATACCTGGCCTTCTTCTGATTGCTGACAGTCGAGCTGGCTTAGCAACAAAAACAGATAAACCCAATTTACCTGATCCTGTAATAGGCAGATTTATAAATCCGAGCCTGTGACAGTTATGAGTGACAAAGCGTGGGTGCCGCCAAAGGCTTTACTTCAGGGAGGAAAAACTAGTGCAACTGTTACTGCAGAAGTCCTGCATCACTTCAACGCCAAAGCTGGGGATCAGGAGAGTTTTGAAACAAACATGTTCTAGGAAGATGCAACAACTGCCATTTACAGCAGGTTCTGGACGCCATTCTTATAGTTTTGAGGTTGAAGATTATGAAATTCTGTGGGAATCGTCGCAGCGAATGATGTAAAAAATTTGGCCTCAAGCACACATTCGTCCTTCATTACTTTAAGTAGCAGACTTCACTGTGAAATGTAGGACTGTGGCATCATGAACATTCACTTCCGGTATTGAACAAACAAGCCTGTACACAATGCTTCAGCCTTCGGTGCTCACATACAGTACAATACACACTCACTCACTCACGACTAAACAGACACTGCACCCAGCGTCTCAGCGCTAAACTCACAAAATACAGCTGTGGTTCCATTTCATGACAGTTCAAGTAAAACATATACAACACATGTATGAAAAAAAGTTTCCCCTTCCTAATGTGTCCTTTTAAATGATGCAAAAACTTCAGCATTTTTTGTTTTTCTTCTCTGGCACAAACCAGTCAGTGGAAAAAAAAAATTAAAGATTTACAAAACATTTACCTCACCGCAATAGTTAAGTGTCATCACACACAGACACATGGATGTGCACAGTGTGGGTTTTCATTGGGGCCTGCCAATGAAGCTCTGCAACCTGTACAGAAAGACAGTTAATGCATGTGGCCACACAAACACACTCACACCATTCGGAGGATACATGAGAAAGGATAATAAAGATAACAGCACTACAAGTTTGTCACACATGAAGCCTACAATAGAAAAGAGATTTGACTGGAACTGTACATACACACTGCTTAATGCTGCTTCAGAACGTACATCAGACACACTGGTTATGCTGCTGGAGAAACATGCATACTAGGCTAACGTTCTTCTGTCTGGACAAGAAGGCATTGAGAACTAGGATTTTTAAGTGGATACCCCAACTTTTTTCTTTTCAAATTCTGTCAATGATATGCCTTTCTGCATGATGCAGTTCCAACATTAGCTTTCACAGGCATCAGTGATGCCTGATTTGGCACGTTAGGAAAATGAAGGACAACGGATGAGAGGAGAGCTCCTACTGTGTGTTTAGTGGCACTGCACCTGACTTTAGAGAAAAAATATGACTGATGCAAAACGATGAGCGCACATAAGGTCCGTGTTTGCCATTAAGTACGTTAATGCTGTGATAATATTACACCACATGTGGGCAGACCACAATTTTGACTTTTTAATACAATCATCAATTTAACTGGCAAAGTTCAGACTCAGGGTCTCTAAGAGAACAACCTAGATGTATCCATCCATCCATCCATCCAATATCTATACACTGCTTAATCCTCATTAGGATGGTGGGGGGCTCGAGTCTATCCCAGCTGACTTAGGGTGAAGGCAGGGGACACCTTGGACAGGTGACCAGTTTATCACAGGGCTATATATAGAGACTAAAAATCACACTAATTTAGAGTTACCAATTAACCTCAGCATGTTTTTGGACTGTGGGAGGAACCTGGAGAAAACCCACGCATGCACAGGGAGAACATGCAAACTCCATGCAGAAAGATCCTAGGCTATGAGGCTAACCACTGAGCAGCCCTGACCTAGCTATATCCACATTCAAATGTCTTTCTTGTAAAATACCATGTTCTCTCCTTAGTAAAACATGCCATATGAGTTTTTCAGTTCGACTGATAAGTTGTTTACTCCCATTTAGGCTGTTATCTTTATCTTTTGCTATATGCCAAATACATGTAACAAAGTGTGATTATCTTCAGATTAAATTTCACCCTCTTTTGTTCCTGACTCATGTTGTATGCAGAAATTAATCATTAATCATATGGCGTGATTGTGCCGATCAGATAACCCCACCCTGTTCCAATGTGTGTCAGGTTGTCAAATGACAAAATGTTGTTTACACTAATGTGGCTAAGGCCTGATTTATTTATTTCACAATCACTCTCTGCTCCTTGACTTAACAGTAAAGTGTAGGAGGTTCAGGTGGAGACCAACCCTATACTCGGACAGAAGACAAATTAAAGAGAAAAACAACATAAACTGCCTTAGTAAAAAGGTTGGGCCACAAGAACAGCTTCAATGCACCTTGGCATTTATTCTCCATGTCTCTGCAACTCTACTGGCGAAATGGAGCACTACTCCTCCAAAAGGTTTTCCCCTGTTTGGTGTTTTGATGTTGCTATAGGGGCTCAACTGGGTTGCGATCTGGTGACAGAAGACGATAGATCAGGTTTTTCCAATAATTTGTCACCCATCTGAGGCTCTGTAAGGCTCTGCATTTACAAAGCCAGATCCTCTTTAGATCTATCCAATCAAACTAAAAAGAATTGTTCAAATTGCTCTCTTAATTAAACTTCGCCCACAGCGCTGCTTCATTAAGATGCTGTAACTTTACTTTCACTGAGACTGAGGTGTACAGCATGACCTTAATGGCACCTCACTAAAGAAAGCATGGCTCAAATACTGTCAGGGTTCTGGACTCAGTGAAGTGTCTTCTGGATAAAATATATTTACTGAATATGTCATAAACACGTAATGAGATATATTTTACACTCGGGTCAATAGTTTAAAGACATTCTAATGGGAAACAAGCTAAAAACCCATCAACATGAAGTCGACCTTTTCCTACAAACTCTGCCTTTACACTAAATATAGCTGTCATGGTTTTCTTACTACAGCTTGCTTAAGCAGAATTTGTGGAGCTTAGTAGTGTGCAGTGTTTTGGAGTGTTGTGCTGTGATGCCAAGGCATTTTATCAAGAGGAAGACATGACATTCCCCTGGGCCTCTGTTTGCCAACAAAACAGACAGCCAGAGGCTTAATATAGGTCCCATTATTCATAAAATGTGAGATTGGCACTTTGACTCTTTCCATTTTACATCCCTAAACAAATTATTCTGAGTACGGCTGCAAAATAGCCACAATGAAACAAATTGGGCTGCTGATAAGGCCAAATTAGATGTATAACTTAAAAGAAACGGAGGCTAAAAAAGCATCAGCAGTGTTAATCTGTTAACATGAGCTAAACAGGGGGAAGCGGTTGCGCACATGGCAGTTAGAAAAAGCTGCAAACAGGCAGCACAAATACATGAAACTCCAAAGATATTTACACCAACAATAGCACGTTTTTCTCAAGAGTTGGGGTTTGCTTTTGTGGAAACTGAAAGAAACTAGGTAGATAAATAAATTTAAAAAGTCATAATAAATCTGTATATTATTCTGGTATTTCTAAGTGCTGTTTCTGATGGAGAGGCATCATCACCCTGAAGTTTATGCAAGAGTCTAAAGCTGCACCACCATTTCCCAAAGGTGCAGTGCTGTTTCTTTGAGGTCGTGGGAGACTGTCGAGCTGTGCAAAATAACCCAAAGACTCTTCTGCAGTTTTCGAGCCTTGAAATTTTTCGCATGAGGATTTAAAAGGTGGGAAAGCTGATGCCAAATCATCTCTGAAGGACAACTTTACCGCAAAGATGGTGGAAGACATCATAGAAGCTCCCATACACCAGTAATCCTGTACGGTACAACACATTTGAGTAATACTGTTATTATGTCAAATAATTTAGACAGTTCCTTGTGCCCGCTGTCTTCTCAACAGTGACAAGATTTGAACAAAAGTTTCCCAAGCAACTTCTCTCTGGGTGGAGCCACAGTGCAGCTCAAATACAGCAGAAGGGCAGCAAGTTGAACTTACTTTGTGGCTACATTTATACCTTGGCACATATACCTTCTTTATGTTGTTTTGTCCAATTTGTTTTTCCTCTGAGAGCAGCAAAGTATTGGGGTAGAATTTCCTCGGTTTCCCAGTTTGTTCCGTTTTGGAGGAAAAAAACTGCGGAAGCATAGTGGAAAGGGAGACAAGCATCAGCCAGGTAGGACACATCTTCACAGAGGCATGAGGAAGATGCTCTCATGTATACAACAAGCAAAGGGTAGTGTGAGGGCATCACCAAGACCACACAAAAAGGCAGATAATGATGCCAAGAAAATGAAGGAAACAAAAAAGCTGTTCAAAAAAAACATCAGACTTCCATCATCAGTGAGCGGGTTGTGGAGGAAGAAGGAAAACTCCATGAAAGACGAAGCTGCATCTGGATCTGGCTGAGCGAAGCAAATCCTCCCACGGTGGGACGGTGGATTTTGTGTGCGTGCGGGAGATCAGTTTAGTGCATGCTGCCTGATTGTGTGGAATATCCAGTCCATCTTGGTGGTCCACCCTCCATGGTGAGCATCATTCATCTGTTTCATAAAGTAGTCCAATGCCTCCTGCACAATGAAGAAGAAGAAGATAAGAGGTATTGAAGATGACAGTTCAGAAGTTGAGCAAGTTGACCGCAAAACACCAGAATATTTTAAGATCACAAAACATACAAAATACTATCAGAACAGGCCAGATGGGAGGGTAGAGAACAGCCTGCTTACCTGCTCACTTTTCTCCAGGGCTAGTGTCTTTCTGATGTACGCAATGTCATCAAATGACTGCAGCTCGGGCATGCCAGAGCCCAGCATCATGGAGAACAGGTTGATGAAGAGGTTGGCGTGCTGCCGGATGGCCAGGTAAGCTTTATAACACATTTCCTGGAACCTGGAGTGAGACAGAGAATGTGATGAAGACAAATTAAAAAATGTAACTTTTTATATGATTTGCTTGGTGGCTGCAGCACCAAAAATTATGTAAGTGTGAGCTGGACGAGCTCAGGGGAAATGCGTCAGGGGTAAAATAAGGTGAAGAAAATCAACAAGAAAAGAACCCCACCAAACGCAATAAACTGAAACCATTTATTTTTCATTCTAATATGTTTTCACAATTTAAAAAAACTGAGTTCTCCAATTTGTCATCACTTAAAGCAAGTGTATGAAAAACACAATAGTTTGATATGTCAGTCAGTTACCCATCTTATTTCTCAATAGGACAAAACGAGCACTGTAGCTCAACCAGCCAACAAAGCACAAGAGTGGCAGGTATGACTTAAAAAATGACAGACACACTGATTAGGGAAAAGAAGATGTTACGATGCTGCCGTACCTTTCAAACTCTTTGGTCTTCGCGCACTCTTGGGATCCTTTGCTGATGACGATGAGGAAGTCTTGTGTCAGTACAAAGGGCACTCGCTCTCTCTTGTAGCCAAATTTCTTCTTCTTGTGATCCAGGAAATGGCCAAAATCTATATGAAACAACTGAAGGAGGACGAACAAAGAAAAACAAAGAAAGTCAAGATTAAGGTACTTTCTTACAAGTAAACCTTCTCTGAAGTTAAATCTATACACTACAGGACCCACAGGGGAAAAAAAAAAAAAGGCAACAGTACCAATTGTTCATCACCAACGTCAAGTTATTTTACAGAAATGAGTGCGGCTATTTCGTCAGCCAGGCACTGGCTTATACATCTTACGGTAGAAGCGCCAGACAATAGCAAATCCCTGCTAGACTAAATTAAGAAAATCAGGGAAGAATGTTTCTAGCTGTGCATCCTCTTTTCTACTCTCCAAAACACAGGTGAACGACCATTTCACCGATATTCATTCTTCAAGCAGTCATGTATTTTAATGGGGATTAAATCAGCATGTACAAGTACAAAAATGCAACACTGTTTCTACAACACAGAAACAACAAGCAAAACAACAAAATGGCATATGTATGTATTAACAAAAAAACTCAGAATTTCATTAACAGAATATAGAATTAATAACGCTTCAGAGAGTAATACCTATTCATTGACAACAAGTGTATTTAAATCTGCCTTGGACTGAAACATTAAGCAGGTTTGTTCATACTGTGTGCTGTAAATGTGTGCATATACAACTTACCTGTCCATCATCTTTGACCATGATGTTGCTGTTGTGCCTATCTCCTATCCCGAGAATAAATGTAGCTACACAGTAGCCAGCACAGGACCTTGTAAACAGATCTACAGCCATATCATACCTGCATAAAAGCAAAAATATACACACATGCCAGTAAGAAGCTATTGTCATTTTGTATTTTAAAAGGAAATTAGAAATTGGTAAATAGTTAAAATTCTATTCTATAAAACACATACACAAACTAGCTACAGAAACAAATAAATCAAGGTTCCTACAGCTACAAGCAAACTACATTTAAGGCCTTTTTAGTGTTACTCAGAAACTTGCTACTGTAGACTGTTTTGTGTGAAGTGTATGCAGGTGTGTGGAAAAAATTGGAATCCGGGAGCACAATATGGAATAAGGCTCTTCCTCCCTCATTCAACTTGCAGGATTGGTGTTCGGTCACCATTTTCAGACAGCACAATACCTGCTTCCTGTGTAGGCGTACACCTGAATGTTATCTGTTGCTGCTTGTCCCGGGGCTTCTATCAGACATGCGGTGGAGGCGTGGTATTCTGGGATGGTACAGACCTGGGACATACCTGGCATCTGTTGGTTGGTAGCCTCGCTGTTTTGTGTGTCTCACTCTGCATGTGGAATTCAATTTCCACATGCAGAGTGAGACACACAAAACAGCGTTTGCAACACTTCTCCACAAAATACACTACCCTGCATACACTACCTGCTGTCTGTTTTAAACACGCACTGAATTTTTGGGTGAATATCTTATTTTCATGGAATTTTTTACTGATGCATGTGCTGTAAGAATTTGAGCTACAAGCAAAGTTATAGTTGTTGTTTCACTGTCTGGGTCGGCATGGTGAATCCTTTTTTTAAAAAAACAACTGTTACTAATTGCTTTGAGACTCTAAATTGTCAAATCAGAAAAAAGAAATGCATAAAATTTCTGCTTCCTGTGTCTGCAAATTCTCATTTTTAAAGAGTTCCTAAGCATCTGCAGGAACCCTGATAAATTCTCCAAGACATTCTTTTAGGATCCCAAAGACTCAGGACTCTAATGGACATCGATCTATAGTGTCTAATGAAGCTGGTGTCGAAACTGTATCAGGAGAGAACTCACATCTCGCCCTTGTTCTTGTCCTTGAGCCACTGATGCAAAGTATTCGAGTTGAACTGCAGGGCTCCTTTCAAACCTCCTTTACACTGAATCTGCATGATGGTGTGGGAGCTGCGAACCACCTCTATGAGGCCCACACAGTCTCCTAACGACAGACAGCCATAGGGCAACATCCTGCAGACACACAATAAGCACATTTTCTCAGCCTCATGCATTTGGATACTGAAGATACTGAAGCAGAAAGACACAGGAGAGAGAGCAGTACCGTAGGTCCAGTCCTTGATTCTGCCAAATATTCTCCATGATTTTAATAATCTGCAACGTCAGCATGTCCTGGCGCAAGTCTACAACAAACACAGGCACAAGGACAACGGTTAATTACACCCTGGCATACTTAAAAAATAAGCAAACAGACAGTATAAGGAGAAATTAGTCAGATTATAATAAACAGCTTAGCTTTGGAAGACATTCTGCAGCATCTAAACTGCAATTATGCTGCATCTTTTGTAAGACAAATCATGAAGCTTTTAGATACGGTCACAATCATATGAGGTGAGTCAGAGAGAGACAAGTTTAAGAAATAGAGGGTAAGTTTCATATAATACCCAGTATTTAAAGCTCCCATTCAGGAAAGTGTCATAAAAATAATGGGCACTCATGCATTCATGGTAAATGCTATGACATTAATGTAAACACGTGTTGATTTGTCCCGACAAGCCGGTTTCTAGCAGGAACAGTATAGGCAGCAGTGTACAGCAGATGGCTTAGCAGGCTGTGTGTGTGTGTGTGTGTGTGTGTGTGTGTGTGTGTGTGTGTGTGTGTGTGTGTGTGTGTGTGTGTGTGTGTGTGTGTGTGTGTGTGTTACCGTCTCCATTTTTGAAGATTATCTCATTATTCTGAAACAGCAACTCAGACATGATATCGGGATTCTCCCAGTTCAACCACAACGGCCTCTTTGCGGATGACATGATCCTACATTCATCTAACCTGTGCACAAATGAGACCTCAAAGTCAATAAATCATCTCAGCTTTTCTTTTATATTAAACCCAATTTATGCGCATCCACACTTCTGCATGCCCACACACACACTCTGCTGACCTCAGGTTTCCCAGTTGATGTGCAGGGTTGAGAGGAGAGGTGAAGTTCTGCAGAGCATCCATGTAGTCTGGTCTCTTCATCTGGTCCACAAGAAACCGCATCTGGACCTCCACAAGAGACACATACAGCCACAACATTACAAATGATTGCACAAAAATGTGTACATGCATATGCATACACATGCTCTCTCATATATCTTCTAAAAGTAACTAGATTGGTGTGAGGACAAATTGCACAAGCAAAGCTAAAAGTATCCGTGACCACACATTCAGATGTTCATTATTTCAATGAACAAAATAGAAAAAACTTAAACGCACTTGAATATTTATGTGCTTTGTCATCATCCTTACCTTCTGCGTCTCATCCTTCTTCTCCTGTTTAAGGATGTCGGTGAGGTTTATGAGCTTCTCCATAGCCTCCACCTGTCTGCTCAGGTGTTTGAGGTACATTCCACAGGCCCTGCAGTAAGCCTCTAACAGCAGCCCAAACCTCTGGCTCACTGTTTTATTGTGCATTTCTGACCTGTGTGGAAGCCACATAGAGAAGGATAAGACAGAGTGAGAAGCAGAGACGCAAGACGAGTTTTTAGTCTTCTGGAAATGTACATAAATATGAAGAAACAACAGTCTGAAAGGTGACTCACTTGAGATGCCAGAAGAAGAAATGTCCTATCCTCTGATTGGTCAGGGCCTTTTTGAGGAGAAAGCGGGCCAGGGGATTGTCTAGATACTGCTCATATTTTAATACCTTAAACAGGAGGAGAGAGAGGGAAGGTTGGAAGGAAAGAACAAGATGCACAGAGGAGGCTCAGATTAGTCATTTCACACTCTGTGATGTCTCCCCACCATGGAGTCTCTGTACACTGAGCACAAAATACAACCTGAGGCATAACACACAAGAAAGTCTTCAGCAAAAAATGAGCAAGCAAAGCAAAAGCTACTTTCCAATAAAGGCGTTCTTGAGGACACTTAGGCTGAAGAATGTTATTCTACAGTCATCTTGTGCGAATTTCAGATGTTCTATATCTTTGTTTTTAAACTTCTGTATATTCAATAGGCCAGACTGATTCCACCTACCTGTACAAGCTGGATTAGATACTGGGACAGTTTATCATCAGTCAGGTATTTGTCAAGGCAGCGGACAGCAAAGTGTCTGACCATGGGGTCTGGATAGTTACAGTCCAGTAGCTCCATGGCCTGCTCAGGACGGATAGATGGCCATTCCTTTAACAGACAGTACATCTGGAAAAGACACAAATCGAGAACTAGGAGAAAATGCATATCAGTGACAGACTTATTTAAGTGGATTGAAATTTTATTAAGAGATGGAAAACATCCCAGCGATCTTAAATGAAATGCATTTATGCTCTGTACAGTACCCTTGAAAGCTTGTGATTTTGCATGCTACAGCTAAGTAGCTAAAATGGAGTGTAAAAAGTCCATTTGGTCTGCATTTTCACAGACACGTATAAACAAAAAGGAGGTATGTCCTTGCCATTTATCAGACACAGATCATATATAAGTATGTTTACACAACAAGCATGTATGAATGTCATGGCATTACCTGTGCTACTTCATCTCTGGAATTCCATTTCACAGCAAGAAGGATCTTGGGGAGGATCTCAGGGATGTTCATGCAGTAGTGCCTGGTCGAGAAAGAAAAAGGGCGCATGTGTCATCTGTTACCCAGCTTCAATCGCAACCAGTTGTTTTTACATATCTACATCCAGCAAGTACATGTAGAGTGTTCAGCAAACTAGATTGTGCATTTACTTGTAGATATGTAAGACTCTGACCTGTGAATTTGATGCCATTCTACACAGCATGGCCATGACAGAAAATAGCACTTCAAGAGTCATATGGTAAAGCAGTGTGGTGTTGCGTCTGTGGGCAGGGTAATTACCTGTGTCGCCAGAGAAAGTCTTTCTCCTGTTCAGTGATTTCTGACAGAGGGTCCCTGTTACTCAACTGCCTTAGCTGCTCAGTGTCACTCTCTGTCAGGGCGTGATCTCTGGCCACACGATTGCTCTGAAACACCACAGAAATGAAACACTGTGAAACACTACATTATTACATAACCAGCATTAAGCATCTACATGAAGCAGTCATTACCAAGCTGTTAAGCTGCAGATAAACTCATTATACAATCACAACAACAGACAAAATAAACAAAAATACAGGTTCATGCCAGGGGCTTTGAGACTGGCTATTTAAAATGAGTCATCACAGAGAAGCTTAGTAGCAGCCGATGTTTATCACATTCAGTACAGCCAGAAAGCATCATTTTCCACATGTAAATAAACTGCAAAGTGTATTAATGCTTGTAAAACAAAAGAAAGTCTGCAAAACAACACAAACTATATTGTAAACTGAGCTGCAGAATAACAAACCGATTGTGAAATGTTTCCAGTAGATCCTGAGACCAAGCCAGATAGCAGCTGGAACACAATGCAGCCAGATGCTGTGCACATTGGTCTTGAGGCTCAGGCGCTTAACAACCCTGACAATGCCCTCTAATCCTGAATTTGAGCTTTCCATTTTTGGTCATCAGTCTGATAAGCCAAGTGTTAAATCTGTAGAAAAGTTCTTTTGTCCCCTGCCCAATCATCCTCCTTAACAAAAACAAGCCTGATTTCTGACTGTACAAACATGATGCTAATTTAGATTTTAATTATGCTTGAGACAGGATCAAATAATTTTCTGGTCAGGATCAAGCCAGAGGATATTATCATCGCACCACGAGTTGGGCACTCCTCACATTTGACACACACATCATGAATAACTAAACACATCATCTCACACCATTCACATCCTCTCACATGTCACAGTAACTCCAACCACATGCTGTATTAACACATCAGAAGGCATGGTTCTCATGCCACACACCATTATTTATAAATCTGATAAGACAGAGCACCATCTACACCAACATGAATAACTGAAGACAGTAACTTACACTAGCACTACAGAGTCGGACAAAAAATGTTGAGGTTTCTCAAGTTTGGAGAAATCGGCACTTAATTTCAATCCAGTTGTTCAAAATGAAAAAAGTGTGTGCTATATGAAGCTTTCAACATTGGTCATTTTTAGTACTCGGCCGGGTGAAGCTCCCCCTTAAGCAGTCACTTTCGGGTCCTCACATGTCACTGTCAAAATGTCTTACATGTCCATACACAAGTCTCACGAACAGGAAATTCAAACACCTTCAATAATATCTTCATCTGCACTTTGTAATTGTGTATTTGATACATGTTAAAGAAAAACAAATACTTGAGCTCTGTCACTTGAAAAAATAAAATGGTTATTTTTAGTGAAATGTTGAAGGTGGAGATATATTATGTGTCTTAGTACTGTAACTAAGGTACTCGACCTTATTGCTCGATTTCACACTCTCATCCATCCGCCACAAACAGAATTTTGTAACGTTCTCCACACATACACAACCCTTACATTCCTATCCTCATGCAAACTCAAACCAGCAAGCTCCACACTGGTCTCTGAGATGTCAAATTAAGAGGCACGTACAGATATGAAACCGTGAAAACATCGGGTGGTGGGGTTGCCTTGATGCAGTTTCAGTGTGTATGTTTAAAAACACAGAAATACAATTTTAAAAATCTAATATTAAGTTAACTTAGAACAGTATCTTTGGGGTTATTTTTTTACACTGTATATTGCTGAAGGACCTCATCTCACACTCTGTTTATAACGCTCTGTTTTAGCTTGTGTTCTCTTTAAAACGCCCACAAATGCCCAATCTACTCTCACCGGTCAGCTGGACAATGTTTGTTACAAACTGTTAGTCCAGATTCTCTGAGGACACAGGAACTAGAAGCAGTTGGCTGGCAACAAAACTCCAGAGGTCAACTGCACGTGTAGGAAACAGAACTGAACAGTGAACAATACAATTCATGCAATGGCATCTCTCAACATTGCAGCTATGACATAGCTCAGGTCTGTGGCCATTCAATCAAAGCTAATGGTTACATGAACCACACTAGCTGCACAAGGTGCTAACACAAAGTATCAGTATTATAATTGGGCATTCTTACTAATGTGGGGACATTGCCATCAAAATCAAAAGTAATATAATAAGTCTTAAGTTGCTCAGATGTTGGGAGTGCAGGTGATGAAGTGTAATCTAAGTCACAAATCATGGGTCAGAGTCGAAGATTTGACCGTGTTCAAATGTTAAAGATCTTCAAAAAGAATCACCAAGAGAAGTCAGCATTCGGTGGCAGCAGGATTTACAGTCGACATAAATCCAGGAGTAGTTCTTAACAGTGACAACACCCCAGGAAGAACCAAAGATACTGAGCTGGGCATCATCTTTTATGCTGTGAGAGTTGGTCATATCATATGATAAGAGTGACAGTTTTGAGACCATCATACTTTTCTAAATCAGTGAGATCATGACATCAGCTTATCATATTTCACCCCAGATCACTCCCTTCAGAGGACATTAGGTTATCATTTGGTCATGTTATTCAGAGAATATGTCCAGACATGTTCCAATTTTTTGCTCCACATCTTACCCTTATTATATTGTGATCGATTTCATGCATATGATACCTTTATGTATCGTTATGTTTTTAATATATTTTAAAAGTTATAATACCTTATGTTTACACCATTATGTTTTGAGTACACCACATATCATTTTCTACAGAGCATGTGATTTGTTTTCACACCAAAGTTACAGTTTATACTTTGTGACCTTCTGGCTGTGTGTGTGTGTGTGCGTCCTCCACAGATACACACCATACTATCAAAACATACTAGAATATTCATCATTATGTATTTTATACATATATGTTAACTCTATTCTTCAGTTTAACAGCATTCCCCTAATTATGTAATCTTTTACTTTTAGCACATACCCAAAGAATATTACACTACAAATGATGGCATTAGAACTTGCTGCTTCAGCCAACAACAGAAGATTTGGTGTGCTGAGACATTTTAGAGTCAGCAAAAGTGGCTCTAGCAAGGAAATAATTGCAGATTGTGAGACAGGTGCTAATTCTCTGTTTGAATCTGGGGGGTGGGGAGGGTGGGGTGCAAATGTGGTAAATGGTGACATGGATAAGTAATAGAACAAAAGCTTAAAATTGAAACCCAACACTTCAAGCAGGTAAGGACCAGTGTGATCTGTGGTAGAGAATGACCACCTTTGGCGAGGAGTTTGAGCTTTGTAAATTTGCACACCTTTAACATGCACAAAAAAGCTATAGCATAACACAGATAAGGGGAAACCCCAAAAGTAGAGTAAGGGCCGTTTAAGAATTGTAGCTTAAATTACCTGTCCTGAGAGGTTGTAGTTAAACCCCAGCTCCCTTGAGATGGTCCAGTTTGCATGATCTTCTACTGCATTCATGTCTGGGTATTTGACTGGACTACTAAAGTGGTCAAACTCCAGCTCCAGACATGGGGTTTCCTGGATAATATAGAATTTTCAATATTATCAGATTTGTACAATATTATAATTTACACAAACAGTCAAACTCCCAATCAAATGTGAAAACCTGTCACCTTCTTATGCTCCATGTTTTGTACAATAATGTGAAAAATAATTTTGTTTTTCAGTTGTCTTTTGCTTACACAACCCAATGATAAATTTAAATACCTTATTGGGGTTAGATCCAGTGACTCCTATGGGGTTGAGGAGGTCTTCCAGTCCGTGAGGAACGGGCCAGAGGTTAAGAGCCATTTTGTTGGCCACCAGAGTGTGAGTATAATCAAACAAGTTGATATTACCCCAAGCTAGTGGACAATGCTCCTGGGAAACAGAATAGACACAAACACAGAAAAAATGAGTTTGATTATTTCACAGACTTTGAACAAGAAAATACGCTGTAAAGTCATACTAAGGTTTTCTCACTTGTGCCCTGAAGATGCAACACAGACTTATGGTAATTATCAAAAAAGGTTAATGCAATACTCAAATAATAAGAAGTAATACATCTGCTTTTGTAAAACAAATTCAACGGAGCTCAGGCAACATATTCACAAGCAAGCTTATTGACAACCAAACAGAATCTCAAATTTCCCTGCTTTTCATATCTTCAGATACTTAATTTGTCTCATATTGTTGAAACTCTGTATGGGTTGGGGATATTAGTTAGTTTCCAGTTTCAAAAGGTATGTTTTGCTCTTGGTTAGACAGACAGAGGAGATGCTCATTGGTGAATGCCCTGTATGCACCTTCTGTGTACTAGTTTGCAGTTTGTTGATATCCTGTACACGTGGTCTTTTACGAGGTTTTTAAGATTTTTGAGGATTGGTAAAGGTTTCATTGTGTTGTTCTGTTTTCAGTAACAACTAACCATTTCTAATCCATTTTAGTGAGGACTGAATCCTTTTGTCAAACATTAAATAAGTTGCCCACTTTATAACGACAATACATTACGCATCCTGACAGACTATATATGTGTACTTCAATGCCTTTTTATGGTGCAATGGATTCATGATCCTCAGTCTTCATTTCCATGGCAGAAAACAAATCAATTTAACTGTGCCGTTTGTGTTAAATCAAACTTGTAAACCCACACAAAGGCAACAAAAATGTAGATAACATCTTAATCGTCACAGTGAGTTTTTACTAAAGGTCAGCAATGGAACCAGGTGACAAAGACCGAGACAGCAGCAGACAGAGTTACATGAGGACAGCCAGTCAAAACGCACCTATTTATAGTGAGTGCTGGAACAAAGGGCTGCTGTAGAAAAGTGTTTATCTTTAATTCAGGTGGGGCATGAAAGAGCATCCGCTAACCTGACCTCAACCTAGCATGGCACAGCAGGAGACAGGACTCACCCCAGGTGTCTGTTACAATATCCATGTCTGGCATTCATTGATACACTCCACACTCGCGCACACACACACCTCTGTTGTCCAGCTTTTCCACCAGAAGGAGATGGAAGAAAAATGAACCAGTATAAGTGCACCAGATGTGGTGAGTTTTTAGTTCCAAAAAATTTCACAAGAGTTTGAGGAACAACAATTAACAACTATTTCACAAAATCCCCTCATTGTAGCTTGCACGAGCACAGCATATTCTGACATGAATGGAAAAGTCTCTTCTGCTGATGTTTTCTGCCACCACAGTGCCCATGGCTGATTAGTAATTAAACAGAACCAAAGACGATACCACAGCTTCCATTCACCTTGGACATATATACTCAGACAGACTGACATGCAGGGCAGAGGAGCTGCATACACTAAGCACAGGCACACAAAAGAGGCACTGAAACATATAAGTGCTTCCAGGATGGAATAGCATGCCATTGTTCAGGCACAAGTCATCAGCTATTTGTCATCCTTAGCTGGTGATAACAACAGCACTGTCTGGCTGATATCGTTTACTCTTACTGGCATTAGGTAAATATGTATTCCAATATGGTTTTGTTTGGGCTCCACTATACATTATTTTTGCCTTAAAGTATTTTCCCTTTTTAAATGTACCAAAGTACTTAATTCAACTGTTTTAACATTGCTGTTACCATGAGTATTTTACTTCTTCATAGATATACCTAACTGATATTCAGACAGCCTAGCATTTGTCTTTTTGCAACTGAACCTCCACCAATTGTGAACTTAGGGTACACTGTGGGCTCCTTGCCTTCACTGTGTTCTATCATACCTCTTTGGCTCCCTTTCTGCCTTTCACAGAGCAGATGGAGAGGCACAGTCTGGCAGCACGGGGGATGTCTGGGATGTACATATCATAGGTGAGCCACTCATTCCACCTGTAGGAAGAATAACGGGGATACAAAGACAATTAGATAAGCTAAAAAAAAAAGAAAATCTCACTTGCAGGCCTGTAAGTCAACCTATCACCAAAAGGGGCAACAAACTACTATTCTTCTAGGTAAAAAACAAATGTTGTTGTATCCTGTTTTATTGTGTTAACAGAAGACTGCTCCACAAAGCTATAAGTGAGAATCAAGACAGCTTGAACAGTAATATAATACAGCAGGTTAGTGTTACCATCCACCCCCTAAACTGTTAACTTACCCTCCTGCCTCTGCTTGCTTGATGTAAATTAGAGGTGTAGATTGACTACAGGACTATTTCAGCAAAATACCATGAAACTGTATCAAAGTTACACTCACTTCCATTATTAGGCATCCTATTTGTTAATCACTGCTGCAATAATTATTTATATTTTTATGAGGTCCAATGTTGTGAATTAAGAATATTTATTTCTTTTACAGTAGTTAATTACCTGGGATTGGAGCAGGGTACCCTCTGTGTGTTGACATTGTCACACATTTGCTCCCCTCCATGGTATATGCCTGTCCTCACATATATCTACACATAATGAGGGGAAGCAAAATGGATCAAAGAGAAAAATTAAGCAGAGGATAACAGTGACAACAACAACAAAATACAACAATATCACTCTAAATTCCACATTTTTTTCAGACACTGGTGTATACTTCAGAAGTAAAAGCTTGCTGGCCTGTAACAGCTGTCAAATTAAATGTTCAGTGCTCTTACATGGCATGCAGTCTGGCAGTTCAGTTACATTTACAAATATGATTCCTGACAGCAAACCAACATGAGCTATCAGTACTGCTTTCCTTCTGTCAAAGTCTTTGTTCACATGAAACCTCAAATGATGGTTTTGTTTCAGCAGGACATTAGGAAATTAGAAGAAGGGACATGGTGCACAGCCGAAAAAACACTCAAAACACATCTTAATTTCGCATACTTACGCATGTACAGAGATTCCTATTGTTGGTGGCCTACAACACTATAATAAATATCACTCTCGTGTTTTGTTTTGGTTTTTGGTTAATAAAAGGTCAGTCCTCATACTTTGCCATCTACCATTCATATCAGCATAATATAAATGGAATGCAGAGTATTGGAGCTGAGGATCACTGTTTAATGTGATCGATCTCAACAGACACTGGTGTATTTCTGTAAGCACTGTGTGTCCCCACCTTGTCAATGTCCCGTATATTGACGTTAACATAGGTGGCACAGAGGATTCGTATTCGCAGAGTCCCGTTGATGGTCCAAAGCGACTTGGCAGCTGCCTCACCATTCATATACGACGTTGCCGTGGAGATGCGTCGAGAGTATGACGGCATGACAAAGTTGTCTGTAGGCAACTGGGTGTACAGGCTGTCCTTAGCCATTAGCATCAGGTTAGGCATCCTGCCCAGCATGATGCAACTACGGATATACTAGAAGGAGAGACAGAGAGGGGAATGATGGAGAAGGACAGTTAGTAGAAAGTCTGCACAGAGCTGCTAGAGTTACACCGTGTGCTTGGTGTAACCAATGATGTCAATTGGTGATTTTCCAGCAGCAGCTGAGTGACCGTGGAGGAAACAGTGACACGTATGTCTTCCTTTGATCTGGGGGAATTTCTCTGAGTATGAGTTCACAAAGTTACACTGTCAATGGTTCCAGTGCTTCATTGAAAACAATGGTGACATTTTAACATATCCACAAACTTACAATGAACAAAGGATGTGAAACAGACTATTTGATACTAATCCCATACTCTATTTCAGTTTTGGAGACTGCATAAGTTGACATCATTTGACCACAGTAAATATACTGATGGGTTTCTGTGGACAGACGCCCAAGCTATGCTTGACCCTATTTCATTTAAGTCTTCTCTACTGTTCATTCATGTAAGTCAGCAATGGTGAGTCAGTTTTATTTCAGCAAGACTCAGTCAACTGTCCAATTACATCAAGACCGTAAAGTACATTTAATTTCTTTACAGAACATTTTCTAGGTTTTAATTAACTGGGAATGCTCTACATATATATTTGTCCATCTATGTCTTACCTTGTACTGGCTGATGGGGTACTTTTCCAGCAGGTACTCATCACAGCCACAAACTTTGAGGATGTATTTACCCTGATACTCCTGAACGCACATCTTTAGCTGCTCTGGGGATAGCAGCATGCTGCGTGTCTTCTTACGAATGGCCTCTGCAATCACCTTTAGGACAACATACATACAGACAGCCTACATTAGAGACTTATAGGACAGCATTTATTATGCAACTGTTTTACTGAATAGGACAGTGTGTGCTTGGAGTTGATACACTAACAGTGATATCTTTCAGGGTTTTCACATTGAAACTACAAATTAAAGCAGTATGTATAAAAGCTGAAATGAAGCATTGATTTTCTTTTCATCTTAGTAGATATTCACCCCACCTGTTCAGGCACACAGTCGTGGTTGATCTTCAGTGTGTACTTTTGCTTGTCATTGTTCGGAGAAACAATCACCCATATTACAACAATAATCTGACCTACAAAAAGACAGACAAGCAGATATGGAGGCAGAGAAAAAAAAGAATCAATAAAACATATTTTCCTGAAGCAGCAATGCAGAAACAGTATCCAAACATTAATTATTCTAAGGTCTGGGGTTACTGAATCGAGTATTGTGCTTCTTTTGTATTGTTTTCATACAATAGTGTCACTTCAGTAGCTCTTGAATCAATCCATCGATTGCTACTCTCATTTCTATAGATCAATTGTAAGGCTGTCTGGTAGTGATTAGGTATGATGGGGGGTAAAAATGTTTACCCGCTCCATCCATGTTGTTCTGCTGCTCTATTTAAGAATTTTATTTGTGCATAACTCTCAGAACTAGAATTACTGCCTTGTGGTGTATTCCTCTGCCAAACACTCAACTTGCAGTTTACATGTATGTATGCATATATATATAGATAAGACTTGGAAGTGTAGAAGTTCATGGAGAGAAAAAAAAAATCCGTGTTTGTGTTCACATGTCTTGCCAATATTGATTCTGATAGAACCATAAGTTGTAGCAACAACAGCAGACAGTGCTTGAAACATGGATTTTGCTGCTCTAAAGACTCTAAGACACGAGTACTTCAAGCACATCTTCAACCTGGCAGCACAGAGTACTTCACCAGTCACTACAGTTTCAAGGTGGACACCCAGGATTAGCCTGAACAATTCAGTGCTGGACCAAATGTAAAGTATGGCCACTATTCCTCCTCTCCTTTCGCTGAATTATGGTATTGAATAAAGGTATTTCTGCAGAATGTTGCGCTGCTATTGTGACCTTTGACCTTCTAGATCTATAATCTCATCACTTCGTTATTTCATTCCATTATGCACTTGCGGAAAACTGTGTCATAATTAGTGGATGAATTCTTGAGTTATGGCCAAAACATGGTTGGCCACATCCTCTGACCACCAGATTCTAATGAGGTCATTCTTGAGGTTAAATTAACACTTCTACCAATTTAAAGATATTCCCTGAAGGCGTTTCTTATTTATTGTGCTCATAGGAATGGAGCAAGCTGACTGACGTAAGGACAACCAAAATACATAATGCCTCAGCCATTAAATATTAATCATAAGTTTGATCAGGCAAGCAACAAAAAAACGAACTAACAAAATAAACATAAAGTACTATTCACACTAGTTCTTTTCTTGTTTCTAAAAAACCCCTAAGAAACATCCTGTGAAACTGGTTAGATCAACGCTGAAGCAAGAAAGAAATAGACAAAAGCTGTTGCCTACCTTTGTCCAGCTTGCTATAGATGTGTTTGGGAAGTTCCTGTGTCGATTCTACATTGGGTGGGTAAACATAGAGCGCTCTACTGTGAGGCCCACTGGCATCCCTCAGCTCCACAGAGTCTTTACAAACATTCAGGATGTTTCTCCTGAAGTCCTGAACCTCAGGGTCCTTCACAAGGTCAAACTCACACACTGGCATACCAATAGCAAAACCTAACGGGATATAAAGAAAAAAAATGTGATTTTTTTTTTAGTCTTTCAGGGTAATTTTGCTTATACCCTTTAGTTTATTGGTTCAGCCTAATAACAGATCTCTGATCGGTTCCTTCAAATGTCAGCTTCAGTTGTAGATAAATCTATCATGTATTCTACTTACTTTGCTTTCGAAAAGAAAACGTATTAAATCTGTTAAATGAACATCAGCAACTACTTCGACCAACTATAAGTATGCAGTAAATCAAAAAATAAACAATAAATATTTTTTTAAATAACTATTCTACAAAAGAACTAACAATATAAGAGGAGAAGAACTTCTCACCAATCTCTCTATTGAGGATCTTTTCCTCTCTGTTGCCAACTGGTTCAATGACCTTGAGGAAAGGCTGGAAGAGCCGGAGGTCACACAGCCTCCGAGTCTCATCATAGAACTCCTCCCGCTCTGCTTCCTGCAGGAACGCAACAAATAAAAAGGTTGCGTTCAATATTCCACTTTCTCTATTTCATGAAGGTCAGTGATGAATCGCTGTAAGAGCTGGCAGTCTTCCTACAGGTACAGAATGGACGTTTTGAAAAAGCAGAAAGCATGATGTATTTTAAAGTATTTCCAAAGCTAAAATTGTCTCTGTTTTATAAAACCTTCCAATCACAACATAGTGGGTTTCTCTGCAATCTTCTCAAAGCCAGAGAAGAACAGCATCTGATAAGTTTTATAGAGCTTTTTTTTCTCTCAGCAGTGAAGGCTATCTGAAAGTGTCAGACACATTTTTATTCTCCAGTAAGAACAGCTGTCTGGGGGCATTACATACAAGTGTCAATGATGGACTTTCATTAAGTTTATTTATTCAGCTGGAGACATCTACCTACCAGACATTCAAACTGAAACAGAAAAGTCTCACCTGTGTAACACTGACAAAGATGTAGGATGTCTCCTCCTGTAAAAGGTGATGGAGGGGATATTTTCTAGCCTCCTTAAACAGCTCATGCTTGATGGTAATGAGCGTGGCCTCACGGAGACACTCCAGGGTCAGAATCATCCCGTTGGGAAGCAGGCAGTCCACCAGGATCCTGAAGTCACATCACACAATGTTACACAATGTTGGTGACAAACATAATAACAAAAACATAGTTGTGTGAACTGTGGAGAACATTTTACATGCAATAATATTAAATTGCCAAGCTAATCAGGTCCTCATGTACACACACACAAAAAAAACACATGCATTTGTATCCACAACAGAATCCAGCATGTCATACCTCGGAGGCATCAAGTGGATGCCCCATAGCTCCCCTGAGGATGGCCTGGGAGGCATCTTCCTCTGTGTCTCTCAGCTCAGTCACACAGTTAAGCTGCAGAGCACAACCTGAAAGGAAACATCACTTAAAAGCAGCTTGGACTCTTACAGTGTAAAGCTCAGGTTGAAAGCCATGTTCAGCTGAAGGGCGAGTGGTGATACTGATGAAAACAACCGAGTAAATACATTTTTCTTTTTAGACTTATAGTGTTGCTTATATATCAATTTAGTCAAAAGCTGGATACACAAACTGATACATGTTGATCAAAAGTGAATGTGCACCATACTCAAAATACCCACATTGTTTGTGTGCCTTGTGACTTTAGAAACTCCATTCAGCAACTTTATTTTAAGAAAATAGAAATGTAATAGTGACCTAATTAGGCAATTGCAGCTTTGCTCATTTAACAGCTGTTTTTTTTTTTTTAATCTGGCAAATCTATTTTAAAAAAGCTGCCAATGACGAATCTGACAACTTTTGGCCCAATGTGAGCTGAACTTTGTTGAAGAATTGCCAGTACTTCTCATTGGTTCTGTGTTTCTACTAACAAACTGTGATTCAGGCTCAGCTGTGCTCACTGAGTTAAAGAGAACGAGCATGTTCAGTCAAACACACTGCTGCAGAGCAAAGACATAGTCAGTGACTAACTGCAGAGAAGCATAGAACTGGCACACTTTAGTCCTTCTTGTCACTCAAGAGTATCTTACACTCAGGGGGTACATAAGGCTCTTTTTTTTTTAGATATATGACTCATATTTTATTACAGAATGTTACTGTAAACCCACACTAAGTAATTGGACACAAAAAAAACATCACATCATCACAAATGCATAGACAGCATGGGCTTGTATCTCAAGGCATGTGTAAAACAAGAGACCTGACTTCCCCAAAGCAAGAATACAGTTAAATACTTAAGAGGAAGCTTTACACTTGTGTCTTTGTGCATGCATTTAAACCAAAAGTAAAGTAGTGACTCTCCTGTCACACCAGTTTTCCACTGGTCTCTCGAAAATGAATTTTAATTCATCAAGTAAAGCATGCCAGTTTGCTCTAACAGAGACATAAAGTGAACTTCATCCTCTCCTACAGAAATCATCCTACAAAACTTGCAGTTCATTTGTTGGAAAGTCAAACCTTAGATCTGGTATATCATTTGCTAAACTTCATGAATACTGATACATGATTTTAAGGGTAACTCAGCAACTCCAGGTGGCACGATTATTTTAGAAGTCTTGATACTGTAGGAGTGACAAACAAATAGATAAAGCATTTCACTGGAATATGCATGAGACATTTATTCAGCTGATGTTGACCCGTCTTTCTGTTCAGATCCTGTTTAATCTGAAAAAGTCCTCTACTCCCTCAGCCTTAGCTGGGTGCCTTCACTGATAGTACTCGACACTAAACACAAACACAAAGGAAGGGCCTGCCTTTTTGGGAATTCTGCCAGGCCAAGTGGCCAACTGATACTCTAATGGTGAGATCAAATCCAGCAAAAGTCCTGCATCACAACCCTTCCAAGCCAAACGTGCTATAGTGTAAGTCTCATACCACTGTGACCAGTAATCAAGTTGTAGCAGCCTGAAACAAGATACCTGTTCTCCACGAATCAATACACCCACACCTGCTATAACATTAGAAAGTCCTGCAATGATGACCGCATATTAACCGCACCAAAGTCACTTAGACCTGCATTCAACCCTGGTCAGCTCAAGGGTAGAACGGCCTAGACTGGCTCAGACCTCTGAATCTCTGCCCACAACTGAGTGTCCTTCAGCAATTTAGAAAGAATTAAGTGATACTAAATGGAAATTCAGTCCAATTACCCAATTACTAGCTAAGAAAAGCCAGGTCAGACCCACATTGACCCATTCTAACACATTTACATCAGCAGAGAAAGCAGGTTTTGTTGCACATCAGTGTGTCCTTCCAACAGTAAATGGAATAAAGGTAGAAAGAAGAAAACATGTTAGAGGCAGGTGTATACAAAGGTCTTCTTACTCAGATACAAGTTGGATAAACATTTTTGAAGCCCTAAACTCATCTTTGTGTACCAATGTTATATTTTCAGATTTTTTTTTTTTTTGCATGAAAACAATCCCTTTCTGCCTCAAAATGGCAGTAATTCTACACTTCCTCTAGAATTCGCTGCTCTATTAAGTCTCTGCCTCTCTCCACTCACTGCACTACAGCACACCAGCTCACTTATGAAAAACTACTCTTTGCTACACCATGGAAAGTTGTAATAATGGAGCCATAGAGGTTCTAACTATAAAACGATTCTGAAGAATAACAATGACAGGTAAAGCTCCACCTTGCAAGTTGATAGGACTCGTTCTGTAAGCATGTTACTGTCACCATTACACTGCAGTTTCCAGGAGAAAATACTCAGCTATGGTGTTGACTGTTTATTTTTCCCATGTCTTCCAAACAAAAACACCATATGGACTGGACCCATATACTTCAAGTAATCCAAGCAGATCCTTTGCTTCAAAACAAAGGTAATCAAAGGTGACAGATGGAATTAAAGTCGACCTGGTATCTCTGAATATCTTTTTTTTTTCCCCTTTCATTCTACCTAAATATTTCTATTATACAAAAAACATACGACAACACAGATAGTACAGTTGAATAAGATTAAAATCAATGCTTTCAAATGATTAAAATTTTTAGTCAGATTAATCACAGGGTGGCTGTGGATTCATTTTGATTAATTACAATTATCATTAATTTTTCAGCTATATTAAGTGCATTTCATTTTGCTTGCGAAAATAGCCTCAAGAAAGAAGAGAATATACTTAAAACTTAACACTTAGGATGCTTATTAAACAAATTCAAAGGCTCATATTAAAAATCCCCGACTAACGCATGCCTAACGTTAATGTGGTTCTTTAAGCTGGAAGTGCTTTGGTAAAAAGAAAACTCCTTCCTGCAGAGTGTGCACATTATTGTATGTCGGTCGACTGTTCCGTTTTGGGGTTTGTTGTATTCAAATTTCCACTCCTGTAATGTTGCCTGGTTGTAGCTTAAATGGCACGAGGACATCGTTCTGCTCAACTCCAACACTTGACAGCATTTACTGTTTTGTGAGAAGTTAAGAATACATCGACGTTCAATTGTCAAAACTCCAGCTGATGATGATTATTTTGAAAAGGGCTACAATCCGTCGATAAATCAATCGGGCCCTACTGTTTACCATCTTCCATGTGGAGTTGCTTGGTTCTGCCACTACCGGCTCAACTGACCATTTACATGAGTGACTGCAAGTCTACTTGGGCAAACTGCAGCGAAATGCCTTGCCAAGACGTTTCAGGGATTTTGAGTGATTCTGCACTGCAGATGCATTAATTGCATTATAATTTTTAATCAGATAAATCACAATTATGGATTAATCTACATTAATTTTGACAGCCCTTAATTAAAATATTAAATATTTTCTCTCCATAAGTTAGATATACATACTAATACGTTTCTTTTCACTGTGGAGGGAGATGAACTTATCTTAATGTGCTTCTTGAGTTGTGAAATATTTTTTCGGTAATTAATGCTGACAATTATAATATGTAATCTACACCTAACCAACAAAAATATTAATTAAATGTCAGCTATATGATGAGCCAAATCATATTAGCAATTGACAGATTTTAATGCCAGTCAATACTAAGAACAATATTAAATCTGTAATTCATATTTCTCAAGTAAAATTACCCAAGAAAGAAATAGCTGGAATTTTACCAGTCTGGATTAGCTCACTCAATCTTCTGTCATGCAGTACTGGGAAACTAATGGTCTTTGGGGACTTCAGTGACACAACTACTTGAGACAGACTGGTAACGTCCAACACTCACAAACACAAAAACAACACAGTGACTCAACTGCAAATTGAGACACAGTGCTGGGAAAGTATGTGTTTGTGTGGGCACTTAGAAAATGACAACATTATGCATTCACTCCAGTGTCAGCCAACTGATGACCATTAACAAGTCCCAGAAAAACAATCTGAATGAAAATGAAGAATTCTCATCATCGTCATCATTGTTCATTAAACCAATATCCAATTTATTACAAGGAGTGTCTTGATCATTTGTACAGTGCAATTGTGGATGTTCCTCTGTCGAAGTTACATTAGCTATTGGCACTATATAAACTAAATATCAGAAATAAACGTAGAAATTTTGACCAAAAATAGCCACCACCAATATTAAAAAAAATAAAAAAAATCACATCCTCATGGAGTTTCAAGAGATTTCCTCACTTTTGTCTCATTTTACAGTATCAATATTACTCTCAATCCTGCTCTAGATAACAGTAGTCTAGGGATTAAAAAATTATTTTGTTCTCTGAGTCCTCGATCAGATGAATCTGTTTAGAGACCTGGCAAGATGCCCTCCAGTGCCATACTTTGGAAATATTCTGAGGGTCTGACTAAATGGGAGGGCACTTCCAGGACATGCCAGGAGGGTTCGACCTTTGTTGCCCTTAACCCTCTAAATCGAAGACGTCATCTCAGTTTATTAGTAATTCAAATAGGTGTGGTGTTGTGCTCACTGATGGCTGCTTCCTTGGTTGAAAAATAATCAACACAAACAGATACTTCTTTCTAGGCATGATTAAGAAAGGAGACACCATGTTCCTGTGCCAGAACTGAAAAACAGCCACAATACACACGTGGACAAAATTGTTGGTACCCCTCAGTTAAAGAAGGAAAAACCCACAATTCTCACTGAAATCACTTGAAACTCACAAAAGTAACAATAAATAAAAATTTATTGAAAATTAAATTATCAAAATCAGCCATCACTTTTGAATTGTTGATTAACATAATTATTTGAAAAAAACAAACTAATGAAATAGGGCTGGACAAAAATGATGGTACCCATAACTTAATATTTTGTTGCACAACCTTTTGAGGCAATCACTGCAATTAAACGATTTCTGTATTTGTCAATGAGCGTTCTGCAGCTGTCAACAGGTATTTTGGCCCACTCCTCATGAGCAAACAGCTCCAGTTGTCTCAGGTTTGATGGGTGTCTTCTCCAAATGGCATGTTTCAGCTCCTTCCACATATGTTCAATGGGATTCAGATCTGGGCTCATAGAAGGCCACTTTAGAATAGTCCAACGCTTTTCTCTCAGCCATTCTTGGGTGTTTTTGGCTGTGTGTTTTGGATCGTTGTCCTGTTGGAAGACCCATGACCTGCGACTGAGACCAAGCTTTCTGACACTAGGCAGCACATTTCTCTCCAGAATGCCTTGATAGTCTTCAGATTTCATCGTACCTTGCACACTTTCAAGACACCCTGTGCCAGATGCAGCAAAGCAGCCCCAAAACATTACTGAGCCTCCTCCATGTTTCACCGTAGGGACAGTGTTCTTTTCTTCGTATGCTTGCTTTTTGAGTCTATGAACATAGAGTTGATGTGCCTTACCAAAAAGCTCCAGTTTGGTCTCATCTGTCCAAAGGACATTCTCCCAGAAGCTTAGTGGCTTGTCAACATGCATTTTTGCAAATTCCAGTCTCGCTTTTTTATGAGTTTTTTTCAGCAGTGGTGTCCTCCTTGGTCGTCTCCCATGAAGTCCACTTTGGCTCAAACAACGACGAATGGTGCGATCTGACACTGATGTACCTTGGCCTTGGAGTTCACCTTTAATTTCTTTGGAGGTTGCTCTGGGCTCTTTGGATACTATTCGAACGATCCGTCTCTTCAATTTGTCATCAATTTTCCTCTTGCGGCCACGTCCAGGGAGGTTGGCTACTGTCCCGTGGGTCTTGAACTTCTGAATAATATGAGCCACTGTTGTCACAGGAACTTCAAGCTGTTTAGAGATGGTCTTATAGCCTTTACCTTTAAGATGTTTGTCTATCATTTTTTTTCGGATGTCCTGGGACAATTCTCTCCTTCGCTTTCTGTTGTCCATGTTCAGTGTGGTACACACCTTTTCACCAAACAGCAGGGTGACTACTTGTCTCCCTTTAAATAGGCAGACTGACTGATTATGAGTTTGGAAACACCTGTGATGTCAATTAAATGACACACCTGAGTTAATCATGTCACTCTGGTCAAATAGTTTTCAATCTTTTATAGAGGTACCATCATTTTTGTCCAGGCCTGTTTCATTAGTTTGTTTTTTTAAATAATTATGTTAATCAACAATTCAAAAGTAATGGCTGTTTTTGATTATTTCATTTTCAATAAATTTTTATTTATTGTTACTTTTGTGAGTTTCAAGTGATTTCAGTGAGAATTGTGGGTTTTTCCTTCTTTAACTGAGGGGTACCAACAATTTTGTCCACGTGTGTAGCAGCAACAAGCACAAATGAAAAGTTAAAGCTGACGTACATAAATGACAGCTCCCGAATTTTAAGTGAAATCTCTTCAAATTTCGCATGTTTCTTTGATCAAACTGAATGGAAAAAAAAACAACAGGGAAAAGGAAATGGTAGCATGGAGCAGTTGGAAATCCCACAAAGGGAGCAGTTCCCAGCTGGAGGAAACTGCAAACAAAAACTAAGTCTAGTCTGCGCAGTTAGCCCTGTTGCAAATACAAAATTGAATTGGGTATAGGAGTGAATTGAGAGAAGCCTGCATTAAGTATAAGAAGCAATAGTGAGAAAACAAAAGAACAGTACCGTCAAAATTTCAGACAATAATGCTTCAGCTGATGGAAAATTTTCCACCCAGTGAACGTTTAGAGTCACTATAGAGACACAAATATAGGAAATCAATCATGTATGAGAAAGAAAAACAGAAAACCACATTTTAAAAAGTGGGTTACTACTGAATAAGTACAAAAACAAGTCAAAACACAAAACTGTGAGTTAGAACAAACCAGCCACTGAGCAGTTCTGTGATCTGTGACCCTGATCAGGATGCAGCTAAGCACTTTAGGACAAAAGAGGAAGCTTCCTCACAACAGAGGATGTGGGGAGTGGGGAAACATTGGCCTAGGCACAAGCTTGCTTTAAATACTGCCACACAACAGTTGTGTGGGATAATCATGGCAGGTTGGCAAGATCAGACGTATGCTCAGTTACTGCACCACACACTTCAATATATTTGTGGTTAACCAAAGGTTTGGACAGTTGCACCACATTGCACAACAAAAGTGGTTACAAGGAAACACTTGCAAAACTGATTGATTTTCAGTTCCATTTTTTCTATTAAATTAGTTTTGCACTTTCATCTTTCAGCTTACAGGAAACATGAAAGCAGTACATGAAAAATGTCTACTGGAGAGTCAACAGAAGACGCGTGATTGAGAAAGAGAGATGGAAATGTGGAAATATACCTTAAAGAGACGCCCTCCTATTTAGATGATGGGACAGTTCCGCCCTTCATGTTTCACTCCATCTTCACCCTGTCACTGAAACATTTGTAGGGAGGAGAGGAAAATAGCTATAACATAAACAACATCTCACACAGTCAGCATCACTTCAAGTGATTCACACTGGCTAGCCGCAGGTTAGCTAACGTTAGGTGTTTGGGAATGACAGCTCAGAGATGACAACGACAACACATCGACTCCCTCATGTACAAAACAATGAAATGATCTAGAAAAGCAGTCCCCAGCCTCTCTAACCATGTTGCTTCTGCCGCGCTACAATACAAACATCGCTTTCGACTACCGTTCACCAGGTTTGAAACGGTTAAAGCTAGCTCTCTTGTTCACTAACGTCAGCTAGCGGCTAACGCTGTCATTCCTCTTGTTGGAAAACACGTTTCCTTCATTCCCAACAGGCCATACGTTCAATGAAAGCTACAAATATAGACTATTTAGCACAATAACATACCCTTTTGGGTTGGCGTTGCGAAGTGTTTGAGGACGCAGGGCAGAAAGGCTCTCCCCTGCTAATGCCAGCCAGCTAGCCTTTCAGCTAGCCAACCCCTCCGGTTCCCAACGGCCGGTTGGTGGCTCCCGGCGCCGGGCGAAGCAGCCTGTTATCTGTCAACTCTGCGCCAGCTCTCCGTGACAGCAGCCGTCACTCTGCACCGACAGTAAATCCTCTTGTGTGGGGGATTTTGAGTGGAGTTACAGAAAATGAAGAGAGAGTCGCATGTCCACTCAGACAGACTCCACCTGAGGATGTTGTGAGCAGCTGAACTGCTGGCCGACTGGACAAGTTGTGTTGCTGCGACAAAGCAGCCACGCTGTCTGTCTGGGCCCTCCCTTCCTCTGACACAAACACACCGAGGGGGAAACTGTGGGCTTCATCCGTGTCACATCTCTGTGGTTAGGCGTGTCGTTTCCATTAGGTCTCAAAACACAAAACCATACTGTTATTTCTAATGCATGTATCCTGACAGGACCGCCTCCAATCACCACAGTGAGCTACCAAAATAGACCATGAAATACCAGAAATGTTTTAGTGTTTGTGGGCGTGACTTGTTTTTGTAAAGTAGCTCATAATATGATAAGACATTTTACACACAGGGAGGAAAAGTCACACTTAACAGCAGCACGAAAAGACAGGCAACGAGAAAGATAAATAACTATTTAAAAGACACAAAATGTGTAGAAATAAAATGCATATATAGGAACCTATAACCATGTGTCACATATAGTATAGCCTAACATATGATGGTAGTGCATGAAAATGCAGTAAACAGGCTAGTTTGTTAAATACAACTCTATTGTGCACACAGGTTCTTCAAAGTATTTTACAGGCAAAGATAAGGATGACCAAAACGAGACAAGGAAATAGAAAAATTATAATAATGTAAATGATAAAGTATTCAATAAAATATAAAGAACTTATTTTAATTAAATAATTTGCAGAGTAAAACTCGCAGTTTAGACGCAATTTTATTAAACAAAACTTATGTGAAAGGAAAAAAATCCTACTTTTAAATGGTTAGTTGTGGACTATAGTAGCACTCACATAAATTTGACCACAGCTTTCTTGTTTGTTTGTTTGTTTGTTTGTTTACTGGTACTTTCAATGATTAGTTTTAAGGTTTCAGTAATATTGTTATGAGGTATTATCAAATAAGTAATCTAAATATTGAATATTATGTAGTAGGATGGATATAGATTATAGTGAGGAAATACTGATGTCAGTAATAATAATAATAATGAGTAATACACAATAAATAGGCTAATATACAAAGACAAAAATCACACTTTACAGCAGCACAACAGACAGGCAATGAAATAGATTTTTGAAACAATTTTAAAAAAAATTGTATTCATAAATTTAGAAAACAAGATGACAAAAAACAAACAAGAACAGCACTCACAGAGCGCAGTACTCTGCCAGGGCAGCTCAGTTGTATGAATTCCGACAAATATGTCTGCAGTGGTGGATCTGTGGTAAGACTGCAATCATGTGATAGTCAACAGGCAGCTGATGTAGTGTTCACTTGTTGTCATGGTTAGAGTGATGCTGTGCTGCTATCTTACAGTGAAATCTTTAACAAATCCGTGGATCCAGACTATAAGCTGCATCACTGCCAAAATCTAATCAGTTCTTTGTGTCATTTCTGACCTTCTCTGAAAATGTCATCCAAATACATTTGTCCGTTTTTGAGTAATGTTGCACACAGACAGACAAACAGATGGACAAACATATGCTGATTGTTACAACTATAAAAATGTCCTTCCATTCATTCTCTATAAACCGCTTTATCCTCACTAGGGTCGCGGGGGCTGCTGGAGTCTATCCCAGCTGACTCCGGTGAAGGCAGGGGACACCCTGAACAGGTCGCCAGTCTGTCACAAGGCTACATATACAGACAAACAATCACACTCACATTGACACCTACGGGCAATTTAGAATAATCAGTTAACTTCAGCATATTTTTGGACTTTGGGAGTATTTATTTATTTATTAGGATCCCCATTAGCTGTACCTTTCGGCCAGCTATTCTTCCTGAGGTCCTTACAACCATTACAAATGCAGATAATTTATCAAAGTATACACATTATACATACTATTAATAGTAATAATAATAATAAAATGAAAATAAAAATACATCAGTTGCATTTGTTTTGGTCTAATTTCCTATGACATAATTCCTCAGGTTACCTTTAAATACAGCTTGGTTTCTAATTGTCATCATGTTTGGAGGCAACCTATTCCAATTTGAAACAGCTTGGTAAAAAAATGTCTTTTTAAGTGCATCAGTTCTTGGCCGAGGCAAAGAAAAGGTAACTTTAGAGGCTTGTCTTATATTAAATCCATGTCTGCTACAGGTGGGCTGGAGTTTGGAAAACAGTCCAAATGGTTGGTGTGAGGTCCATATTTTATGCAATAACAACAGTAAACTGCATGCCAGTCTGTCGTCAACTGTCATCTAAGACAGTCTTTGATGCATTTCATTGACATTGGTTCGAAAAGGACAACCCAGAGATACTCTGGCAGCCCAATTTTGAACTATCTGGAGTTTGTCAAGGTATTTTTTAGCAGCACTAGACAATACTGTAGCACAGTAGTCCAAGTGACATAGAACTAGAGACTGTAGTACAAGTTTTCTTGTCTCAGTTGACATAAATTGAGCATTGCGTCGAATGAGTGAGATGTTTCTACTCATTTTAGATTCAATATTTGTCCTAAAATACTGTATGATAGGAACCCGTTGTATATAGCACTCAAATACAAATTAGCCTAAGTCCTAGCTTTTTTAATCTTTGTTTTAAATATGCTAATATGAGATATAATTTTTTTAAATGAGTCATATAAATGGCAGATATAATGTAGTAGCATACACCAGTAACAACAGTAATAATAATATAATAATATAATGTAATAATAATAATAATAATAACAATATTATTATTATTATTATTATTGTTATTATTATTATTATCATTATAAATTCAGTAATAATAGCAACTCTTGTTACTTAATGAGAATTTATTTTTCTAAATTTCATCTAATCTCCACAGGACCCCCCCCCCCCCCCTTCTTTTTTTCTTTTTTCCCTTTTTTTTTTTTTACTGTTACAGGATTGTATTGTATTTGTCCATATGTTATTAATATTTTTTTTCACAGCACCAGACCGTCTGTTTTCCCTGCAGATCTGACACTCATGAATTGGCAGTCCGGGTGATGAGAGTGCACCACAGAGGTGTAACATATTTATACAGTGTGTCATGATTGCCACCCATGCAAAGAAGCAGCAGTGGCTTCGGAAATGGACCGTACCAAGAGGGAAAGGGATGCTGGAGGATCCTGTGCTGGGTTTAGCTGTCGAAAAAAGCTACTTACATGAGTGTGAATGCCTTTTCCAATGCTTAACGCGTGAACATAAACGTAATATGATTACAAAATTGGAATCTGGGTGTTTTGTCGGTGGCTGCCACTTTGCGGATTTCTCTCTCCTTTGTCAGTCCCCCCCTCTGGTGAGAGCCACAGTGGCTGAGCGGTGGTAGGGACTGTCATCCTGCCTGGCCGCCCGGTTTTTTTGGAGAGAACCAGTTGGCACGGGGATGTTCCTGCGATGATGGCGCTGCAGCTGAAGAGTGGGGATGCAGCTTACTACCAGAGTGCAGAATACTGCAGAAACTACACCTCGCCTCCTGTCAGCTACGGTGACAGCAGCCATTATCTCGCCCGGTTGCCAGGTAAGGAGAGGCTTGCCATGCGGGATCTCCCCTCTGACTGTCAGCTGTCTTATGCGCTAATGTGCAGGGATGGAGAAAATCTAACCAGGGACGTTTGCAGTTAGGACGGAGGAAGCTGGATGTTGAGACGGGTTGCCCCGGTGCTGCTATCATCATCATCATCATCATCATAATGTCATGCTGAGGGGTGCACTAGCCATCATTCTGTTCAGCTTATAGAGAGTGCGGATGCTGCGATGTAAAATCTTAGGCTGTCGAGATCCTCTGATGGTCTCTGGCTCTGCAGGAGAGCTCTGTAATCTCATGCTACAGGGAGGTTTGACGTCCGGCGTTAATGAGAAACAGTGTATAGCCTGAGTGCAGCGTTCAGTCTCATCTCCTGAGTATGGCCAAGCAGTAAGTGGTCTGCTGCCAGGGAAAGTGCAGAAACCGTTACTGCACCTTTTGCTCTAGCCTCTGCACTGCTTGATCCCTACAGCTGGTGGTGACATGTGGCAATTATACAGTAACTGTTTCTTCATTACACCTGCCAGAACTAGTCTTTTCCAGAGTCCAGTATGTGTCACACAGCTGCATAAGTGAGGAAGATTTTGGCTGCATGAGAATGAATGGATGAATGAATGGATGAGAGTAATCAATCCTCCTGGTAAGGTTCATGTCATTAAGCAGTCCCTTGTCATCTTCACCCACTTCTCTGTCATGGTGAGTAAACGTTTCTCTAATTAAGTGGAAAGTAAATGCACATGCGGGTGAAAAAGTCCTCTGAATAATGGGCCAATCACCTGAAAAAAGGAAGGCCATTTTTGCAATCCATCAGTCATTTTAAAAGCGCCCAATATTTGTTGAATTAAGCTTCCCCAGTGTGACTCTCTGTGTGCCGACGACTTTAGATTCTCAGCGATTTTTACCTTTACGGAAACAGAAATTATATACGTTTGTGATTTATCATTCTAAGTATTTCTGTGGCACATACTACATATTCAATCATTTATTAAAGTATATAAATAAATCAATACTGATAAGTGCAGCTACAAATGTACAAATGCATGGTTCCAGGCAAGACATCTAGCCTTTCAGAAGTGAGACATCAACAGCTACTTCTGTTCTATAAGGATGAATGGATACTAATCAATATCGTAATAGCAGCCTAATGTATTAACGTGTGTTCAGAGTCTTTACAGGAGACTAACATGTACTTTTTGTTAAATATTACTGTAAAGATAGTCTCTAGATCTTCTCCAGTGGAGGATACGGATGAATGATATTCAAACCCTGAGTGAGACTGAGATATAAAAAAGGAATCTTGGCTTTACTACGGTACAGTAAGTAAATTGCAAACTACATTCAGGCGTATTTGGTCCTTGCTGCCTACTGTGCTTGTCCAGTGCCCAGTGAAGCAGATGGGATAAGTGCAGGAGGCATGTGCTTCTCATCGCTCCATAATTGATGTGACACAACACAGTACGGCAAGAGAAACTCTAGAGAAAACGAACACTTGGCCTATTTAGAGAATCTCAGTGGAGGCTATGAGATTATCAGCCTCCAGGACCGGAGCCTTTTTTGTGTTTTACTTTTAAACCAGCAAATGAAAAACTCCTGAGCGAAGCTCGAAAAATCTGACAAGCGACTGACTAATGAATCACTTCAGAGCTAGTTTCATGTCAAGCGTTGATTTTTCCAGCTTTGACAGATCTCTTTGGCAACTTTTAGAATAATATCGCTCCAAAGACATGATGAATATTACAGTGTTGTCGGTCTTCAGATTACTTGTTGTCTCTGGCTTCACAGTAATGTTACGTAAGATTTTGACTTGCAGAGTTGATTGTGTCCTCTCCAAAACATGAAATGCAAAATGACAATTTTTTTTTCTTTGACTTTGCTGCAAGGTCCACTGTGGTGAACATGTGAATATGTTCTGCAGCTCTGTAGACTGCATTATGTGGGCATAGATCTGGGTCTGAGGAGAGAAGGAGCTAACCTTGACCTATCTAGCTCACAACAAAGCTATGAGAAGTCATGAGAGCCAAAATAAGAGAACAGATAGGTTCTGGTATGTTAAAAAAAAGGATAAAAATGTCTGAAATACTCTGAGTAAAGGTCAAGCATCATTCTTGCCGTTATTATATGCAGTGATATATTAAAAACTACTTTTGCTCTGTTGTAATGTTCTTACGCGAGGATCTGTTTTTTCAACAAAAAAAATCCTAATGTAGAGAACTGTTAATGTTTCTGGCTGCCATTTTACGATCTACACACTCGTAGATAATAAATTACGTTTTCTTGGCTGCTTCCATTTTTTCCTTTGGCTAGTACAGGTAGTGCTTTGTGCTGGTTGTGGCCCATCACTGCAAGATTTCCTTTCTTGCGAGGTAACACAAATGTGTTCATAAATGCAATCCAAAAAGCCTCATAACTAAGCCCAGTTTCCCTCTATCTATATTTTGATCATAATTTGGGATGTCATGTTAAGAAGAGATAAGTAAACTGGAACAAAACCTGGGGACCAAACAAGAGTCAGAGTGTAAGCAAAATATGAATAGATAGTTTTAATATTATTATTATTATTAAAGCTGCTGTGAGCCATATTGTTTTGGTGCCATTTGGCAAAAATTGAATACTAACCTTGCAGAATATTGTAATACAAGTGGCCTCAGAGGAAGCTAGACTTCCTCATGGCTCTGTTTTTAGGCTTTAAAAAGTCCAACCTGAGACAAGAGCCTTTAGCCAATCACAGGACTTTTCATCTAGAAAAGTGAGATGTCTTTTACCGATTCCAGCTTCCTGCAGCTTTAAAACCAGTCAGTCCCAGCTACAGCTTAGTGTATGCAAATATATGCAGCAACTGTGAATGTCTATGGTTTTTGTTGTTCATTATCACCTCTCTCGTGTTTTCAGGGAGGCATGAATTAGTTCCACAGAAAATGTCAGCAAGCACAAATCAAAAAAAGTTTCACGTTTAGCTGTCAAGGGAAAAGAATGATTTACTGTAAGGGCTTCAGCATGCAACCATGTTTTAGGAGTTTACTGTCATGATGGAGCCTGAGGAGTGTGGAGCTTGAAGTTACAGTCATGAGGACAGGTCTGAAAGGTCTCTCAGCTTAACCTAACAAAGGGTCTGAGTTGAAGAGAAAGCAAGACTGGAGCTAAGGATGAATATGAAGACTCAGTTTTCACAGTAGAGGTGTGACCATAAGATTGATGTAGTGTTTAGGTTTGAAATATGAAGCCATTGTGCCTTAAATCTGCATTCTGTCTAACAGCCAGCAGGGGGCAGTTCCTCTTTTTGCATCAAGAATTCTGATTGTATAGAAGTCTATTAGAAAATGACCTTAATTCTTCTTTCTTTGAATACCTCAGTAGACGTTTTCTTAATGAGTTTATGGTCTCAATGACGAGTTTCGAATCTGCTTCAACACATTATGGTGTTTATTTTGTAAATTATGGTTCCATTTAGACTAAAATAGATGATAAAACAGGGTACGTTTTAGGGTGCGGCTACCTTGTTATTGACGTTTTATGACCACATTGTGTTCTTAGTCTTGTCAGTCGGATCCACCCTTGCTTGTCATGTCTGCTTTCAAAAAACCAAGATGTCAGAGGCTAAATGCCAACCTTTAGGCTAGCTCTATCTTTTATATACAGTCTATCAGGGCAACACTCGCAGATGGATAGAAAGTTAATTCCATTTTCCCTCATTTCGAGGAATATACTGCAAATGAGGTAGTGTCAAAGACTATCATGCCAAAAGTGATGTGAGTAAACCCTGCTTGGCCACTGTTTTGTTTTTCAGAGACAGCAATAGTTTTATGATCACTGTCTGAAGTAATTTATTTTTTCATATCAGTACACAAGGGAGTATCACCAAGAGAGAGGAACAGTTAGAAAGGCAAAATTCTATGTGGGGATATGCAGGGAACACATCTCTGAGCCTATTTGATATTATTTTGATCTAAAGTAAATTGTCATGTAAGTATAATTAAAAAGTGACAGTATATCTAATGTGTTGTGGAACAATGTGTTCTCTAAAGTGTTTTATAGATTTAGAAAAAAGGGGTCAGCTCTCCTGCTGTGGGATTTCTGAACGGCTGCTGTTTCAGTCAAAGAGCCGACATGAGGCTGCTGCTGATGAGGGCGATGATGTAGAGTAAATGATTAGTGGATTTGGCTCTGAATGGCATTAATTGTGACGACTAAGCATTGAGGTGTGGTCTAACTGAACATCTCATTAAAAAATAGAAAAATAGAAACATTTGAGGCACAGACTTCTCAAAAAATGTTATATTTAGGAGATTTTAGAAAAACATCCATCTATCCATCCATTACACTGGGGAACACTCATTTTGTTGCATTTAAAAAAAGACTTTTCTATAGTCAATTTGAGCGTGCTGATTTCAAATCTGAAGTCGTTTTGGTCTGCAAGCTACAGATTTTATGCAATTTGACATTTTTATTAATTTTTTAATGTAAAAGAACACACTTTAGATGGCGTTTTGAACTGTCTAAAAAGAGTCTCCATTCAGCAGGACTATAGTAAGGTACACCCAGTTCTTTGAGAAGCCCTGGGATGTCATGGCAGGAAACAAACTGTCTGTCTTCTGAAAAGAAGGCCACAAAAAGCTGGTCACGTTTTCTGAAATATGATACTTTAACAGAGTGATCAACAAGATTTCTGCCTTGTGATCTTGATGCCAACGCTCTGCTGCTTTCTTTGAAAGACCTAAATCCCGCACTAAATCATTCAGTTCAGCCTGGGGAAGAGGTTTACGCAAGTTCACATTTGTACAATTTCATTAACCTCAAATTGCTAGAGCTTGTAGAGAAAAACTAATTTCAGATTTGAAATCAGCTCCTTAAACTCCTTCAGAATCAGTTAAAATATCCAATGCAACTCAGAGTTACTGAAAAAGTGTTCTCCTGTGTTATCTATACACCGCTTCATCCCCATTAGGGTCACTGGGGGGCTGGAGTCTGTCCCAGCTGACTTAGGGTGAAACCCCGGACAAGTTGACAGTCCAACACTTTAATAGATAATTCATCATGTAACATCAAAACCATGTTTATCCTGTTGTTTCCTCCTTTTTTGTGGTTAAAGCAGTTATCATTCTGGTGTTTTCACAGTGCACTTCAACTGTGACTTCTTTTAATTGACTGGTAGTGAAGCTTGAGCTTCTGTCAGATCTTCCCTTCAACTGTCCACTCATTGACTCACAGCAGCTAATTATAGCTCACTTCTTCTGCTGTTTACTGCAACAGTTCCAGTGATTAGCCCAGTAATCGATCAGTGGCCAACTAAAAAATTGATTAGCCACTATTGTTATGGTTGGTTAATTGGTTTGGATTTTTTTAAAGAAAAAGAAGTAACATATTGTTTTTGCTGGTTTCTTTGCTCCTTTATGACAGTAGCCTAAATTTCTGAGACATTTGAGGACGTCATCGTGGGCTTTGTGAAATACCGAATACAATTTTTGACCATAGAGGAAACAATAGATTTACCAACAGTGAAAATCACTGTTAGCTGCAGCCCTGTTTTCTACAAATACCTCCCTGTTCATGCTCCCTATGGATGCCTGTGAATCTCTCCTAAGAATGAGCTCCAAAAACAGCAAGGTTAAAAACCTTTCATGAGGCGGCAATGTTAAAATAACACTTACAATGCCCATATGTTGTGGACTAGGTATATTTATATGCAACTGCCACATAATCCTGCTTTAGTAACATCGAGGCACCAAACCAGATCTGTCGAATCTTCTACAGGCTCATCTTGCATTTGACAAGGCTATAGTAAGGTCAGGGCCTTGTCCAGCATACCTTTCTCCTGAGGTCAGCCAGGCCAGGTGACAGACAGGCAGCGAGACAGATTGGACAGACAGACTGACAGCGAGCAGCAGTCGGAAACACAAACACCCCGAGGTGTTATTTTGGGGCCATGATTCATCGCTACTGGGCGTACGATTGGATTCCAGATGAAAGCGTCCAGCACAGTGAGTTTTAGCACAGCTCTTGGCCTATTAGTGACCTGACAATGTATGTGGTTACACACACACACACACACACACACACACACACACACACACAGACACAAACACACACACAGAGAGAGCGAGAACAAACATGCACAAATCAGCACAGTGCGTTCATAACTTCACATTTAACTTTCCGTTTTTCTTGTACAGTACAGACAAACCAATGGACACACAAACAGACACACAGCTTATATTAGTAGTCACATTTCAGGCTGTAAGGATTGTCACTGCTTCTGTTTATGTGTGTGTGCACATGGATGTATATGCGCAGTTCTGTATGCATGACTGCAGGCGCTGCAGGCTCAGCCTAATCTTTCTGATGCTCGCTGGAGTGTGAAGCTCTTCTGTCCGAGAATGTGTTTCTATTCGGCCATCTCTTTACGTCTTTCCTGCCTTGGGGCTCCAAGTGCTTTCCCATAGCAATGTACTTTTGTCATTTGGATTACAGCCAAGTTCTTTCTAAATGTCTGCTTGATGATCTGTCAATAGACAATATCTACTTAAATTTGCTGTATATATCTGACACATTCAACAAGATTCTAATCCAATAAAGAATTTATATATATATATATATGTATTTGCCAAGAAGGTAATCTTTTGTTATTTTTTTCTTTGCCATTTGCAGCATTTTCTTTTTATAAAGCTGCATGAAATAGACTCAAAATCGATTTCTATGGTTATTACTTTGAAAGAGATCAGCCAGAATAAACCTTACGTGTAGTCATCTCAAAAGATTCATCTGTCATGTTTTTGCTTCATAGTTCCTATAAATTACATCCCATTTTTACCAAAACTGATACATAAACAAAAAGGATTAGGGACTAAGTAAAAAAGTATTCAAATTTTTTTTTAAACAGACTTTAGGGACAAAGAAAAATTCCAACTTTTTTCACAGTGTTCCTAATCTTCTTCTGTAGATATCAGTTTTGGCTGAGCCCCCACAAAAGTTGTTTTTCTGAAATACTCTACATTGCCAGAATGAATCTATGAGCAAGCCTTCCTGTGTGTTTTGATGCTCAATTACATTAAGGTCAAGGTCAACAAAACATCTCTACAAGGCTGCGTTTAGACACAAAATAGGAAATAATAAGAAACATATTGTCAGCACACAAATATGTTCAAAATGGAAATTTGTAAGAACTGATTTAAGGCAAGTATGATATTTATCATGTTAATCATCTCAGTTTATAATGTTATCATACAAAACCTTTCTAATTGACACTACACACAAAGTCCAGTTGAGACTGACAGGAATGTTATTCGTTTTACAGGTGTTTGGTCATATCCAAAAGTCTCCAGAGACAGCCATCAATCTGACGGAATCTTTTAGTTCCTTGAAAAAGTTTCAGGTAATTGGGTCAAGAAGTGGCTCAAGTCAGTAGAATGCATTAGCTGGAAACAATTTGTGACTGGACAGCACTTCATGACTTCGCACTAAATAGTTTTTTTAATATACATGTCTGGAATAAAATAGTGGACAGACTAATGGAGCCCTTAAACACCCACAAACATGACTAACAAATTCAAAGCACGGTCTGTTATTGCAGGTGATTTCCTTGAATACATTAGAAATAATGTTCATTTAAGTGTCTGAAAGCCATTAAGGCCTTCAAGCCTTTCAAATGCCAAAATGGTATGAATAGTAATTGAATATAAAGTTGCATAAAGTTGTGTGACTTCATTCACGTCTGTCTGAATCAGCACTGACTTCCTTATCGAGATCGCTGAATGTCCTTATGACAATTTATTTTAATATGATATTTTTGATTGTTATGTGTAAATGTATTGTCTCTGTTGTCCACAGGACCAGAAGCCATGCTCAAGCCTCCTCTGAGTCTCTTCAGTCATCCCCAACAGCCCTTCCAACACATGGACTCTCTGCACCAGCTGGGACCTCCGCCGATGGCGCCCACGCAGCCCCTCGGCCCACCGCCCATTGCCCCCACTCAGGCAATTGGTCCCCCAACTATGGCTCCCCCCCAGAGTCTAGGCCCCCCTCCCATCACTGCTCCTCACCCATTAAGGCCTCCACCCATTACCCCACCACACACCTTAGGCCCCCCTCCGATGCCCCCAGCTCAGCCAATGGGGCCTCCACCCTTGCCACACACCTTGGGGCCCCCACCTGTAGATCACACACAAGCAATAGTGCCTCCAACCATGGACCTCGCACAGCCACTGGGGCCTCCACATCTGAACCCTGCGCATGCCCTGGTGCCCCCACCTGTAGTGGCGCCTGCAGCTGGTCGATTTCCCCTCCCTCCCAGCCCCTTGTCCTCACCTCCAGCCCCGGGCCCAGATCCCTCGCAGCTACCCCCAAGGCCCCCGGGACCGGCCCTCATCCCAGCCCCGGTGTCCGGCCTCATCTGCGGTCCTCTCCCAGGTCAGGCAGCCCCAGTCAGCGAGCAGCCCCAGGATGAGGGCTCTTCACTGGGGATGGAGGAGCAGGAGGACTCTCTGGGGCTGGAAGAACTGTGTAAACCACTGTACTGTAAACTGTGCAACGTTACCCTCAACTCCGCTCAGCAGGCACAGGCTCACTACCAGGTCAGTTGAATCCATATTTTCAGCACATATATAACACTAAGCTACAAACAAGCACATCATTCTGTGTCCCCATCTTTCTGTTCAGGGAAAGAACCACAGTAAAAAGCTAAGAAATTTCTACGCTGGCAGCCAGCAGCCACCAGCCATTAGGATCCCAGACGTCCTCGAGGCAGGTGGCCAGACAGCCCTCAGCTCAGGATCCAGCGACAGTGACGCAGGCAGGCAGGTCAGACCCAAACTCAGCACCAACCTACCTGAATGTTACAGTTTTCGTTGAGGAGGCGGCTGTGCTGCTGCTGAAGTGGCCACTCTGCTGAGAGGTCGATTCGTCTGAGGAGGTGGGAGAGAACTGCAGAGTCACTCTGTTCCATTTGAACAGCAGAAGCTCACATCACTGAACAATTTACTATCTCGACTCACTCTTTGCATTTTGAAAGGAAAATGCTGTCACCATATTTTAAACCAAATGACAGGTGACAACATGTCTAATTTAGTTTTCTAGTTTGTTGAAATAGCCGCATTGCCTCAAAAGGGAATTCAAGCATGGTGTTGTCCTCTCATCTCATGAAACTGAATCTGTAAATCACAAATGTGCAAAAGTTTTACCACACAAAACTTGAATACCATATAGCTGCAGCAGTTCATTTTGAGAATGACTGAACTTAATCAAAAAGTCCCAAATGTGTCAAATTAATGAGTAATACACTATGTAAAATCTCTTATTTCTCAACATCTTTGAAATATATCAGAGTAATCTATCATTTTGGACTTAAGTGAATGGATGGGATTTCTTTCATTTATCAACATCTTTCAGTTCATATTTCCAAGGTTCAAGGTTACTTTATTTATATCCATAGGTAGATTTGTTTTGCAGAAAAAAATATTGCATTTGGTGCACATAACAGACATTAAACCGAGCAGACAGGCACTTGATTGAGTGACAAGAAAAAAAGTGTTCCGCCATTCACCAATACAGCAGCAACGATAAGATAAAATAAATAAGATCAAGATAAATATAAACAAAACACAATAAAAAAAACTTAGAGAAATAAAAAGCAATCTCTGGGAGAAAAACCAAGACAAAATAAAATAAAGTGCAATCTCACTACTTTTTATTGAACTTAGTGACGGCAACAGGAACGACGATTTCCATCCAGTGTCGATACACTTCAGATCCACTTCATTCTCATTAGATTCACGGGGGGCTGGAGTCTATCCCAGCTGACTTAGGGTGAAGGCAGGAGACACCCTGGACAGGTCAACGGTCTATCACAGGGATACATATAGAGACACTCTTACGGACAATTTAGAATCACCAGTTAACCTCAGCATGTTTTGGTCTGTGGGAGGAAGCTGGAGAACCTGGAGAAAACCCACACATGCACAGGGAGAACATGAAAACTCCAGGCCGGGACACGAAACGGGGATCTTCTAGCTGTGAGGCAACAGTGCTAACTGAGACACTGTGCAGCCTTCAGTGCATATTTCCCAACTGAAAATCATATAATGTTGATCAATGAATTCTTCTCTGCCTCCCACTGGACCTAAACATTTCTTTCTTCTCTCTCAATGTTTACTCCCTTCCTCCTCTCACTACTAACACTGTGCTGTTTTGTCCTGTGTCTTCAGGCGCTGTATAAGGGGGCGCCGCGGGTCATCTTGGCCACAGAGAACGACTATTGTAAACTGTGCGACGCCTCCTTCAGTTCACCAGCAGTGGCACAGGCCCACTACCAGGGCAAGAATCACGCCAAGAAATTACGTTTGGCGGAGGCCCAGCAGAACTCCAGTAACATGTAGGTTTGGATGAAGAAATGTTTGCAGTATTGGCAGCTGGCTTCATCCTCATTCTGATTGTGCAGGCTGAGTACATATTGAGCACATATTAGCCGATGCCAAACTACAGGCACACTGCCCAATTTGCTGCTTAGTAATCATATTGAAATGAAGCAAAGCAATATAAAAAATACTGGTATATAAGTTGCAAACATATATTTTGGCTTTAGCCACATTCAATAAATGAAAACAATTTTTAATACTATTAGCATAATCACGTCATTCATTATCCAAATAGCCAAGCTGATATCGTAGAAGATATTAAGACAAACTTGAATTGAGTCTGACTCTTGTTCTTCATGTTACAGGGAAGCCAGCAATGAAGCAGCTCCAAGAAGAAACAGGAAAGATGGCAGTGAATACAGACTGGTGAAAAACCGCCGCAGCACACAGATACCTGCTTCCATGCCAGGTAAAGTATTAAAAGTAAACTGGAATTAAAAATAACGCCAGTAAAATGTAGGGATTTAAATGATCACCTCTATCAGTATCTGAAAAACACCTTTTTAATTAAGGCATAGTTGCATTTTTAACTTGTGGAGGTTTGTCACATTCAGTGCCAGAGTTCAAACTGGGAAAACAGGTTCTTCAGTTACTTAGACCATTAGTCAGCGAAGTAAACAGCTATTTGATCTGAATATGTGTTGCTTTATTGTATTCTGATGTCAAAGCAGAGGAAATTTTGATAATCGATAGGCAATAAGCTGAAGTCTGTCTTCTCCTAGGGCACCCCGTCATGAACAAATGTACAAATACAACCACAAAGGAGAGATCACTTACACTAACCAGTGTCAGCAGCTAAACTAGGCAGCTGAGTAAATGCCATCTGACTCCAGACAGTCAAGTTTCAGAAGCAATTACCAGTAAACTACTCCATTGTTCCTGATGGCGCTGATAATAGCTCCTTTTCACACACATGCTAGTACTCTATTAAGTTTTTTCATTTGGCTTTTCGCAGCTCAGACTATATTTACCAGGCATAAAATGTGATAAATATATAATCCATAAAATGCTCTCTATGTGTATGCTTGATGAAGTCAGTTTTGCTGTTCAGAATCCACATCCTCAAGTCCAATAGCCGACTGAGTGCAAATGATTGGCCTTGGGGCACAGAGAGAAGAAAAAAACATCTAAAGCAGTTCTTTCCTCTGCTGATGTCAGAATACGTCAGTGAAATAAACAGCTTTCTAAATAGATATGGTGAATGCTAAAAAAAAACACTAAGCACTCTATTTTAAAGACTTTTGCATATGGAAAATTTTGATTAAAAGCAGTCTTTCTTTTTCGTGGACATGATGAAAAAGACAGCTCACTGGATTCATTCTATTTGACGCTCCACCAGTAGTTCTATTCAGCAGCCTTTGGAGCAGCATTTATTTGCTGTAGCAACGGCTGACAAGGAATAATGACGTAAATGTTGTTGGACTTTTCACCCAAAGCGCTGTCATTTTGTTTCATACCACCTCCTCTGATGTTTGGTGAACAAAGATGAAAAGCTGCACCACTTTATCACCTATAGGGCTTACACATGTACATCTAACCTCCTGTAAAGGTAAACAGAAAAGAATGTTTGATGGAAGAGGTGCTTTTTTGTGATTTAGCCACATTTTCCGTGTGCTTCTGTGAGTGTCTGCTTTCGCCTTTGCGTGTGTGAAAACAGATACAGACAAGGTAAAGTCAGACCTTCTGCTGACGTCAGACAACCGTCTCTTCCTCGCTGTCTGACTCCTTCTCTGTCTTTCCAGGGACTAAAAAGTCAGCTCTTCAGCTCAACATAAAACAGGAGTAATCATACAATAAAAGAATATTTCCTTCCTTTCTTGCTCACTCTCTCATGCTCTCTCTTTGTCTAACAGACAAGGTTCTGCTGATTTAATCAGTTTTCTTGATGGACAAACCCTAAAATAGCTCTCCTGCGGTTGCGTTCTCGCTGTCTTTTTATCTCTCTCTGTATCTGCTTCTCCTTTTTCTGCTGTGTTAATACACACACAAACAAGCAATGCTCTTTTTCCAATGGTCCACGCTGATGTAATCCCAGACGACGTGTTGCTTTTCTTTCTGTGCACCCTTGTGTATCATTATCACACTTAGTAGTGAAATATCAGTTTTCAATTTCGTGACCGAGTCGATCTGTTTTCAAGCTCAGTTTTGACATGTGGCTTTGGGTGTATCCCCAAGCCACATGTCAGTTTGTGCTAAAGCAATTGGTAGAATAATCCACTTTAATAATCAATCGGCTTGTGTCAGTAATTTATTACACTTCAGGACCAAGAGACCACAGCCACGGAGTTGGCTCTGTGTTGTCCTTCAGGGACAAATGCTAAGGTTAGCAAGCTAAAGTGGCCAGAGTGGCATTAGCAAAGTCTCTCTGGTCACTGATTTCAACCCTAAAAACTCACACTTTTTATATTTTTTTTCCAGTAGAATGTGCAGATTTATGGTGTCCCTGCTTCTCCTTCCACTCATCCTTCATGTTCGCCACAACCCGAGCACACCTGCTCCCCTACAACTCTGTTTAAACACTATAAAACTAACCCACACTACACAATGGCAAGCTGTTCTGAAGAATATTAGTGATACAGAAACACCCACCCTGCAAGTTGATAGGAGGGGCTCCTTTGGTTTGTAGCACATGAAACCCTGAATCTGAGTCTGTATTTTTGAGATTTTCATGAGTACACTGTAGGTGGAAATACTCATAATACTAATAAAAGTAATGATTACTTGCAGTCTTTAATCTACCTTTAGTCCTACACTGGAGCATGCTTCCAGCTGTCATGGTGGATAAATCTGGAATGAATCAGCCTGTGAATATGTCGCTACTGCTAACATCTCTCCTGTCCGACGTCTCTCGTCTTCCTCCCCCCAGGGCCGTACTACAACCCCAGACCGAGGCAGCGCATCCCCAGGGACTTGGCCATGTGCGTGACTCCCAGCGGACAGTTCTACTGCTCCATGTGCAACTGCGGAGCCGAGCAGGAGACGGACTTCAGGCAGCATCTGGAGAGCAAGCAGCACAAGGCAAAAGTGTCGGAGTTAAGATACCGCCATGAGATGGAGAACCTCGGCTACAGCTAAGAGACACAGGAGGGGAGGAGGGAGAGCAAAGGCAGGGACTGGAGTGTGAAGGAGCAGTAGAGTACAGGAAGGTAAATACTTCTTCCTGTTTGAGGGATGTGTTTAAGTGATTAGCCCAAGTGGCTTCAAGATTTTGTTGCAATTCATTTGCTATAATACAGTTTATTAGAAAGGACACGTGAATAACAGTGGCTCAGGTAATAGATTAAGTTTACTAAGTACAGAGTTGATGGTGTGATCCTAGCTTTTCTGTCTGCAGGTCAAAATGTCCTTTGGCTAGACACTAAACCCCAAGTTGCTCTTGATCTGCAGGTCAGTTTTGTCCATCCCATCAGGAAGGACAGGATAATTAGATTTATTTTGTCTGAGTTTTTGATTTTGAAATTTAGTCTGTATATTGAATCAGGCTCCAACATCCAGAGAAAGTGGCAGATTTAGCATATAACTTAGAAACACAGACTGTATTTAAAACTTGTAAAGCCGATGCAGAAGTGCCTTAAACCTGCATTCTATCACACAGCCAGCAGGGGGCGACTCATCTGGCTGCAAAACAAAGGCACATGAAAAGATGAGCCAACTTCTCACTTGATTTGCTAACTCAGTAAAGATTTTCCTAATGAGTTTATGGTCTCAGTCACTATTTTCAAGACTTTGTAGATGCAGTGTCAGGTTTGTTTGATAAATTAAGGTAACATTTCGACAGCAAAAACGCAATAAAACTGAGTATGTGTTAAGGCAGGCCGACCTTGTGATTGACAAGTTGTTGTGGTATGGCTGTGTGCAGTGTCCTCAGGTTGGTGGTGATTGCCAAATAACAAATTTTAGGCTTCAAAGCGGTAGTCCACAAACCACGGTGACTGCATCAATCTTTTAAATACAGTCTATGTATGGAAAGAAAAAGAAATTATGCTTTAGTTTAGCTATGAAACTGATCTAATTTTTTAGCCAACATCTTTTCTTCAACTGTTTCTGGTCAACTACTTCCTTCAAAACTTTGAGCAGGTTGCATTCTGGCTCAGGGTGCAGGAAAATGCAAATGAAATGCAAAGAAATCTTGGACTTGTTTGGGCAACAGCAAGGCACTCAGCATTGAGCCACAAGGACAGGACAAGGAGACAGGGAAGAAGCAAAAGGGAGAAGACAAGAGAAAAGGCTTTCAGGTCAGAACAGCTTGGGAAATCAATCTCGGAGGACAAAGTTTTTGTTTGTGACTCATGTTTCAGTTCTTGTGTGTGAGTCAGCCCTACAGGTATTTTTTCAGGCCCTGCAGCAGGGACTTGAGGGCCACCTAGTGACCACAGGGCCACATGGGGCCCAAAAGAGCAAATTCAACATCTTTAAAACCTAATAGAGGTTTAAAAAAATCCAAAGCTTCAAGCACTACTTGCTAATTTAAAAAAACAAAGCACAATGAACATCATCTCTTAGAAACAGTGTTATGTGAATCTGTGAGCCTCAGCCGACCTCTTAGCGATCCTTTGGTGTGTCCAGGCTAAAGGCTAAGCCCTGGCTAGCCTTGTTTGTGCCTTTGGAGGGAATTAAGCTAAAGAGTAAGCTTTGGTTAGCCATTTTGGCAATATAATAGAAACCAATCTGTACTACTGAGTAGGTTTTTTTTATATTCCGTGTCATCTCTCTTCTTGTATTAAATCCACACTAATGTTATGTAAATATGATTAAATTACATTATAGATGTAAATATAGCAGAATATACATGAATCCTATTGATTCTTTGGTTAATGTTAGCCTAGAATATATTGTAATGATCTATTTAATAATTATCAGGAATCTTGTACAAAGTGTGCACTGGCTGAATGTCTGCTGATCAGCACTGTATGTTTGTATGTGGGTCTCACTGTCGGCCCTCCATTTCACTCTGGATGGTGTCTTTCTTCGTTGGTAAAGTAACGCCGGCACCATCAGTGTGTATTTAAAAGCTGCTAGCCGTCATTTGGACTGTGCTGGAGGAGCATTTGCCAGGAGAGGCTGCCTCTGAAGCTGAGAGTTTTTTGATGCAGAGTACAAGCTGAATTTTTGTTTCTAGAAGCAGTCAAAATGGCATTGTGAGGGAAAAAGGCATTCACTGACAGTGATGCGTGCAGCTGAAAGCATTTAACTCCAAACTTTAAATTAGTTTGCAAATTGCAGAGCTCCTGGATATTTTTTTTTGGTTCTTACACATATCATTTAATTCTCCCAATCAAGCTTGATTCCCAAGAGGGGCATAACCAGGTTTTACTGCAGAGTGCTGCAGAGGAGTAACATGGGCTTTGTCTGCATTTGCACACAGATCTGCTTTCTGTTTGTTTGAGGATCTTTTTTTTTGTTCTTCTCCCCATATGACCAACTGATAAGTCCAGCTGATTTTCTGTCTTTAGCCCACTCTGAGAAGGTTGGTTTTATAATAGGAATCTGATTTAATTTTCTGTTTCTTTTGATTTAATTTTCTGTTCCATTTCAGTGGCGCTGAGCTTAACGTAGTGCAGACACCAGGCATTCGGAGTTTACAGTCATATTTTGAATCACTAAAAAAATGTGTACTGTGCCTTTTAAAGTTGGCTATTATCTCCGCTGCATTTGAAGATGATAATGATGGAGTCAAAATTTTTTCAAAATTTGTTGTTTCCTACACAAAAGTGTTGTCTTTGAAAACCTTATTCACATACTGATGATTCTTTATTCCTTAAATCAAAATAGATTTTATTTACGCCTAAAGAAATCACTTTATGTCCCCACAAAAAATGATTTTCCTCAAGGATTTGAATTGAGCAGACACACACACACACACACACACACACACACACACACACACACACACACACACACACACACTCCCTACATGCCATAATTGAATCAGTCAAAGGCCTGATCAGTTCACATAATTAGACGTGGTGGAAAGTGAGATGAAAGCAGCGTCCTGGCTTTCTCTTCGGTTGGTTTAGCTGTGGGGAGAGGCAGCTGTTCACATCTTATGTTTATCTCCAGAGCACAAACACACACACCTGACCACACACACAAGGACACTCAGGAGAATAGCACTGTGAGGACAAAGTGCTGTGGTGCTTTGGAGGTTTTAAACACGAGAGAAAGGCAGAGCCAGAGGGAGAGGCAGGCAGAAGACAGAAAATAAAATGCTAGGCTTGTTTATTAGCCCACTGTGCTGTACAGTTTTATCAAAAAGGAACAAAGAGGAGCTGATGAAAGCTGAGCTGTAACCAACGCTGTGGGTGAGACGCAGCTAGTCAAGGAGTTTTTCACATTAGACAGAGTTGCTGTTAATAGCACTCCTCCTCCTCCTAGAAATAACCCACTTTGTCTCACATGAAAGCTCTAACCTTTTATTATGTTGACAGGCTCCTGGATTCAAAATGAGAGTCACACTCCAATGCTGCCATTGAACACTTTCAGCAAGTGCAGGAAATAATAAACTGCAAAAGAATGGAAATAATGGAGATATCACAGGAAACTAACAGACTCCTACAGACGAGGCCGGAACAGCTTAGCATGTCCGATAGCAATCTGGAAACCCACTGTATTTGTGCTCATGTTTAGACCCTTTATATCAGTAATTCCCAACTTTTTCGGTTCTTGACCCCTTAAAATAAGGTATTATTTGCATGAAACCATTTATCACAGGTTATGGCCATGATGTTGACAGGAGTTGTGAGCAGATCAACCAAAGATTTCTATTTTCTTATCATTTAAACACAATGAGAGCATCAAGACAAAATAGCAACCGCTGTATAAATGCAGTCCATTTAGCATTTAAAAAAAATGGAGATGTGAAAAATACTTCTTGTGAGCCCAGTGATGACATTTAAAAACATTGAAAAGCAGACTGTTTTTGTGCCACGGGGTAATAAAGCCTCAGCTGCATTATCGTCCAAATCACCAGGGGCCCCAAAACCCTCTGTTCTGTGCCAAAAAAAACGATGCGCACTTTTGGTTGGTTTCTGGGCAAGTAATGCAGCTGCCATAGGAACAAGGCAGACATGAGGACAGGGCACAGACATACACAACTCACAGAGGAGGTAGAGAGAAATGAATCTTATGTGTTTGAAATATGCTGTAGAGGCTCATAAGAGGTTAAATGATCCAGCAGAAGATCCAGAAAAGTGAGAGTTTTACATTTTCTCTGAAAGGTGGTGCATTGTTGCATTACTATTGCACTGCTTTACATGATGCATCGGTCCACTGCCTGTGTGTGCAGCATGTGCTGAGTGTGAATTACAGAACAGTCAGAGGGGATTTTGGCTCCTTTGAATAAGCCATGAGCTCCCCTGAAAACATTACTAGTGAACTTTTGGGGAGTCTCTGAAGTTTTGACAATCATGGATCATGCATAAAATTGGACTGTTATTGATGTATGATTCATGCATGAGGATGATTCATCCCTAATTCACTTTACGCATGATGCGTGGCAGCACAATGTCTACATATAAACTGAGAACTTAGAGCAAAACAAGGCCGCTTCCTCGCATATGATTTGTTTAAAAGAAATCTACACCAACCAATTTTGAAAAGAAATCATAAACATTAGCACTGATCAGAATAATAATTAATTCAATTAAATAGCGTGCTTTATGAATGCCTCTATCATTAAGTAAAGAAGCCGTAGTATAGTTAGCACATGGACCGTGAGACTGATGGTCCATAGCAGAATATATGTGTCGCCCTTCCTCCAGGATTTTGGGTCTAATTATTTAAAACAAAATAATGTTTTGTGAAAGATCACTGGTCCTTCAATGTGGAGCTCAGACTGCTTAAAAATATTAATCTTAAGATTTTTTTCACATCATTTAAGAAATTCTCAAACGCAAGAAGCTCTCGTTTAAAATTAATTCAATGGTCTGAATAAGCAGATATTATTAAATCTATTTGTAGCTAATGCGCTAAAACAGGACAAGTATTACTGTTACGTCAGATTGTTTTAGATTGATATTGTAGCAGTAAAGCATAATTCTACATGTAAGCACTTGTGTTGGTTGCTCACATTCATGAAAATCAAGTTTTTTACCTTGTCAATACGTGTATTGGGTGTTTTTACACGGGAGAAGATACAGTATGTGTGAAAGAAGCAGTCAGCACCGTGGCTATGCAGTCTCACCTTAAAACCGCATCTCAAACAGACAGATTTTCGGGGGCTTTTCAGACATAACAAACCTTTCCATAGCTGAATTACTCCAGTATTACAATTTAACATTGTGTAGTGTAGGGTAATTTGATGGTGTTTCAGCAGACAAGGTGAGCTGGTGGTTAGACGTGGCATTTTAATAGATCTGCACATTCTAGAGGAAGCGACTCTGCAGAGTTGCATTTAAGCCATTTTAAGGCAGGAAGATGATTATTTTCACAGAAAAGTTTCTAAATATGTAACTTTGATACACAGAGCTGAGTTTTTATGGGTTTAATCGTTAATCAGAGAGGGCCACTGTGGTAAATAAATAAAGGCATCTGTCTGAACATACCTGCCTTACCTGTTAATGGGTTTATTGTTTTGGCACTTTTCTTTCGCTGTGTGGTCCTTGAAATAGATGACATTGCGTTAATCTTTATTAAAAGACTGTTTAGTTCTTGTTTGGTCTGATAAAATGTTGAAACAGTTCAAATACTTGTTGTACTGTTTCCATTTGTTTTCTTCTAACTGTGCTTACTTGTTCAAGACTATAGGGACTAGTAGCTATAATCTACTGATAACTATGAGTTTCACTGTTATTAACCGATGCTGATGTGTGTCAGCACCATAAGTTATAAGATGAACTTCAGAGCTTCATTGTAAATGGCAGAGAGGTATTATGTATCGCACTGTACAAATTGAACTTGGTTTATTTCATGCATGAGTAAAGTCATAACTGTTGAGATGTTTCTATTACTGAGAGAAAATATAGGAATGCCATTCAAGAATGTTTTTTAAGAGGTTTATATAGCAGGTTGGTTGGTTGGAAACCTCTGTGTGCTGTGATGAATCTACAAGCTGGTATTGGAAAAAGGAAATTACAATTTTGCACTGAGTATAAAAAGCCACCGGTGTTTATAAGGAAAAGTACGCTACCATATGGTGTTGAGTTCCAGCGGAGACTTTGCTGTCATTGCCATTATTTGCTCCTCAATTATTCTTATCCTAATGTTTACGAAGTGAGAAGTTGAAACTGTTGCGAATGTGTATCATATTTGTAATTGTGTGTGTTGTTGCGTGTGCTGCACTGTTGGACTGAGCAGATCAGGGTAGATGAGCAACACAGTGATGGTAAGCAGGAACAACATAACAGCTGTAGCACAAATTAATAAAAAAAATGTTTACCACACTGCAGAGAAGTCAGACGATGGACCTCTACTGGTCTGCTATTATTTAAAGACACAATTTTAATGTCTACAAAAAAGTGTCAGGCACAAACTTTGTATCAAAAGCACCTGAAATCTTTTAACTTGGTGCTCAAATCTGTTCAGGTCCGGTGTGTTGATAAAAATGAATCCAATTATTCATTCTTTATTTTTATTGAGGCTTTTTAAGTCCATCTGAGATATTAGGCAGCAATGCTCACCAGAGAAAATCCACTGTTAACACAAGGACGTGACTCCTCATCACAATCACACCCCCACAATCAGAACTAAAGAATGTTTTTGATGAACGCTGAAGAGTCTTTAATCAAAACTAAATAAGTGAATTTCTCCAGACATTGTACTACCTGGACGATTGACAACTTCACATCTTTTGGGAAAAAAAAAAAATTCTTTGTTCGACACTAGACTGCCTTTTAAAGGACTAGCATGACATTCTTTGAAAATGTGCTTTTTCTCCTTTCTTGCTGAGAGTTGGATGAGAAGAATGATGTCACTCTCGTGCCTTCGCCTTGTATCCATGAGGTGTTTAGCGTAGCTTAGCATAAAGACGGAAAAAGGGGAAACAGCTTCCCATGCCGTGTCCATAATTCAAAGATCTGCACCTCTAAAGGTCATTAATCAATATGATATAATTTTGTGTTGTTATTTGTGTTTTTGTGGTTAGAAGAAGTTTTATACTGCAGTCCCTTCTTGCCGAACATTTTTTTATCACCAAGCATTTCTCGGTAGTGTCTCTGCTGGCTTCCTGGCCGTGTCTCGTTGACAGTAATCTAGAAAGACAGAGTGTAGCTAAGGCTGGAATGCGAGACTTTTCCATAGAATGATGAGCTTCACATTGAAGGTCTGACTAAATGAGTTCACACAATGCTGATTAGGCCTGTTGGTGCCAGGTACATCTCTCTGCATTTCACAGTTTTATATGCGCTGTCTCCGACCTCAAACCCATTTCGGTGCACTGTGTTATGGGACGGCTTTGCCAGAGTTGAAGAAGAGAGCAACTGTAGCAACAGCAGCAATGCCAAAATGCAAAAACAAACAAAAAAATCTTATAAGTCTCAAAGGTGCATTGTTGGTTTAAGGTTCTTTTATGACCCTTGGATAGCAGTGATGATCTTCAGGCCCAAAGTTTTGAGAAAAGGGAACTTCACTGGCATGTGCAGCACAAACCTAATATCACAGAAATGTGTTGCCGAGAACAAACCTCGACTTCCTCATTATCAAGTGCTGAGCCCACACAGACTTGTCTGAGATGGTCACAAATTGGGACCCAACCTAGTGTTAAAATTTAAAAGTTTAAAGGTGCTGTAGGCAGATTTTTCAAATTTAAAGGAAGACCAACTGTTTTGCCCTGTTTTCAGTCTCTGTGCTGAACTAGGTTAATCATCTCCTGGTTCCAGATTCGCTGCTGGCACACAGATATGAGAGTTGTATTGATCGTCTCATTAAACTCAGCCGGAAAGTGAGTCAACCTATTTCCCAAATGTCTGTTTTCTGTATTTGTGTCTGCTCATTTCAGCTGTATTGGTCTCTAAGGTTGTTGCTGAGCCACAGCAATAAGAAACAGGTTGTGCTTGCTTCACATAAAAGCCCATGTATCCTGGTCCACACATTAAGTGAGTCTGTACACTGTCAGAGTTCAGGACCTTCCACCTTCATTTACTGTCGCGGGGCACAGAGCTCCAAGCAGCGTCCCTGCCGGACAGTATAAACCTCTGTACTCTCTGTGAAAACCTCAGCACACTTTCAGTGCCTCTGGACAATGTTGCCAATATACCACTGACTGACTGACTGGATGCTTGTACAAATGATTTGCTGATTTCCGAGGCTGCGTGTGTGTGTGTGTTTTCTGACAGATGAATAAACGTGCAGATAATAACAGAGCGGAGTTGATGATTATTACAGTGAATGTGTGTCTCATGTGTTCTCTTCCAGCTCGTACAGCTCCGGGGGAAATCAGTGTTCTGCTAGCTGACGCTGTTATTGGCTCACAGGGAGAAGACGCTCTCCATAGCCTAGTTTCCACTGCACTGATAATCAGGATTTACTCATTATTCTTGATATTACTTCTGCCAGGAAAGCTGTTTTTGTGCCCCTGGTAGAACTGTCAGCAGGATATCTCACAAACCTTATAAACAGATTGCCTGAGATGTGGTCTTTCCTCGAGTTTAAGTTATTAGTTTTCCACTGACTTGAATCTCTGCCATGGATTGGTTCTTTTCATTTGCAAATTCTTTGAATTGAACTGAATAGTCTGCTCTACTGACAGTATAGTTACTGTAAATGTCAGGAAAAATACATCCGTTTCCTACTCAAACAAGCAATGAGAAGTGAGAGAAGCTTCGGTTTCTGCTTTCACCTCTCATATCCTCTGCTTATAAATGCTCTGCTATTAGAGGAACATTTTTAAATTATACATGGACATGAATGACTATTATCTTGTATGGGATCCTCTGCACAGTCCATGCCCCCAAATGCTGCAGGTACAGTGCTTATAATACACACATTTTCATCATTTCACCTCTACATGAAACTAGCAAATAAACAGACTCAATAGCAGATCACAGTTCTCTACTTTGCATCAGTCACTTTGGTCTAGAAAGACTCAGGACGCATTTGCTTCAAACAGACAGACCAAGTGGATGATTGATGGTTCTCTCCTTCAGTCAGACATCAATATAGAAAGCCTTTAGAAAGCCTTATATGAAGCAGAATGAACCAGTTTATTGAAAAAAAAAGAAAAGAATGCCACACACACAAACATCACATCTGCATTGACAAATGTAGAAATCTGTTTCTCAAGACAGGCAGACTGACCCAGGGCTGCAAATACACAGCAGTTCTAAACACAAATTATTCTTAACAATCCAGTAAAATCAGAACCTGAGAGTAGATACATATCGTGCGGTTGTGAAACTATATATTCAGCAGAAGAAAGAAACAAACACTGCCTGGCCAAAAAAAAGAGTCACCACCTGGATTTAACTAAGCAAATAGATAAGAGCCTTCCACTGGATAACTACTGCAGTGATTAATACGTTTCAGCTGCAACAGCTTATTTAACTCTAGCTGATGCAGTGAGGGGCTGCATAGTGGAGTGGTGGTTAGCACTTTTGCCTTAGCTAGAAGATCGCCGGCCTTCCCGGGATCTTTCTGCATGGAGTTTGCATGTTCTCCCTGTGTATGCGTGGGTTTTCTTCAGGTACTCCGCCTTCTTCCCACAGTCCAAAAACATGCTGAGGTTAATTGATTATTCTAAAATTGCCCATAGGTGTGAATGCAAGTGTGATTGTCTCTATGTGTAGCTCTGTGACAGACTGGCGACCTGTCAGGTGTCCTCTGCATTCACTCCAAGTCGGCTGGGATAGACTCCGGCCCCCACACGACCCTAATGAGGATTAAGGGGTGTATAGATAACTGTTACGATCTAAAAGATATTAAGGGGTATGAAGAAAGTAACAATAATTTGAAACCCAGGTTAAATAAAGAAAATTGAGACAACTTATGAAAAGAAAAAGGTGATGAATGTTTATTTATACAACTTAACAACTGAGAGCCACAGGGAAGCCCATGAACTGTCTGGTAAACCTAAGAAGCTAAAGAACACAAAGAACAAAGGAAACTACCCACACTACTGCAGGCTCTTCAGCCACTGGAGGCCTGCAAAACTCACAAACAACAAACAGCTCCACAAAGCCGACAGGTCACCACTGCTCCACACAGGACTGCTGAGAGAAGAGGCCAAAGAGGGAGAGTGAGCACAGCTCTCTCCTGCTACATGTACTCTCCTGCTCAATCAGACTAATCACCAGCACCTGCCACACCTTCACAGCAGTAGAGGAGCCTGAAGAGAGAGAGGGAGAGAGAGAGAGAACACAAAGCAGCACGCCAACACACAGGGCATGCAACAATAATGGATGGATGGATGATGCAGTGAGGAGCTTCTCACTTCTTAAACAATCATGTTGGACGACATATCCTGTGGTCATGAAAAGGATGTTAATCTGTCTCAGAAGGGTCAAATTATTGTCCTGCATCAAGCAAAGAAAACAACTAAGGAGATTTCTGAAACTACTAAAATCAGGTTAAGAACTGTCCAACGTATTAATAAATCCTGAGGGATAGTGGTGAACCATCATCTTTTAGGCACAAATGTGGTCGGTCATGTGGTTTGATAAGTCCAGATTTACCCTGTTCCAGAGTGATGGGAGCATCAGGGTAAGAAGAGAGGCGGATGAAGTGATGGACTCATCATGTCTAGTGTCTACAAGCCTGTGGGGGTTAGAGTTACGATCTGGGGTTGGTCAGGTTCAGCAACGTTATGTTCCCAAAGAATGAGGTCAGCTGACTACCTGAATATAATGAATGACCAGGGGCCTCATTTATAAAGCTTGCGTACGCACAAAACAGGGCTAGACGCAAAGGTTGTGATTTATAAAAACAAACTTGGCGTGAGAATGTGCGCACCGGTGCACCAACCTTGATTCTTGATGCTTCTTTACGCACAAAACAGGGCGTAAATCACAAACTTTGCGTAGAAAGTGGCGTACGCTGTGTTCGTTGTGATTTCTAAAAAAAACTTGGCGTGAGAATGTGCGCACCGGTGCGCCAACTTTGATGCTTGCTTAAGCACATTTTGGAGACAGAGGGAACGGCAGTGCCGGAGGATGAAGTGGCGAATTGAAACCAGATTGATCTCAAACATTTATTGTTATCACATATTAGACTTGTAGAGCCGGATAATCATAAACCCTCATTGTTGTAGATGTTCATATAGTGCGCCATTCGGCCGACGACTGTATTTGCAGAACTATGTTCATATATTAACAGGAGTGGATTGAACGTTATTTCATTCGGTCGTTTGACCGAAGGGCCGGTATCTGGGGCCGGTGCGGTGATCTTTATTAAATAATTTTGTTTACTGATCACCCGGCACCTGTATGGCTCATCCATTTGTAGGGGTGGTCTCCGACGCAGTGGCTCGGGTTCGATTCCTGCCTGTGGCACTTTTATGCATGTCTTCCCCCTACTCTTCTCCCCATTTCCTGTCACTCTTCACTGCAACTATCACAGTAAAAAGGCAAAAAAAAGTAAAGAATTTTGTTTATTTATCCATATGCGGCCGAATGGGATGAGCGTCCAACCATTAATCAGCCCTGTACAGGCACGCAGGCACACATGCTTCACACCACAACTCCCGAGTGAAAATGAATTTGTCTATGTGAACCGAAAAAATGCACATTCAATCAGTGTGCAAATTATTTGTACATCGGACATGATCATAACAAATTTAGTGGCAGGGTGGCCTGGGTCAACACATGATTCATTCATCCTGACGCACAGCAGTGAAAAGACTGCCGGCCGGCGCTGGGTAAAATGCCGTGGATCAGCAGCTTATTTATATACAGATACATTCATGAGTTACTTTGCATTGACCATTCATGGTAAAATGTGGGTGTGTTGTGGGCGGAATGTGAGGTGGGTCCACCTGTGCAATCTTCCAGCTGGTGTGTGATTTATCAAGAAATTGCATGCAGCTGTGCTTACGCAAAGTTTTATAAATCAGGGGCGAGGGGCATACGCCCTTTTCGTATTATCGGCGTACGCAAACTTTAGTATGGATCCTACGCAATGTTTTATAAATGAGGCCCCAGGTCTTTACATCAGTAGAGTTTTTCTTCCCTGATGGCATGGACATGTTCCAAGATGACGAATGAGTGGATCAGGGAGCATGAGACGTCATTTTCACACATGGATTGTTCTCCACAGAGTCCAGACCTCAGCCCCACTAAGAATCTTTGGGATGTACTACGGAAGATTTTGTCTGACTCTCCCATCATCAACATAAGATGGTGAAAAATGAATGCATCTTTGGACAGAAATAAATGCTGTGACATTGCAGAAGCTTATTGAAATGATGCCACAGTGAATGTGTGCTGTATTCAAAGTTAAAAGCAGTGTGTGACATTTTTTTTTTTTTTGGCAGAGCAGCACATTATAACACAAAACACAGTTGGTGGGAGGCATAACTACTTTATAATAAAACAAAATACTTCATTTTAGTGATCATAGGATCTACCTAACCTGAAAGGGAAAGTTTCAAAATCATACAGGAAATAGAAGGATTTAAAAAAACAAAAAAAACAAAAACACAATACCACAGGGGCAAATGCATCACACTGACGGTCCCATCTTATTTAATTGCAAATGTGAAATTCTAAAAAGCAGCTCTGCACTTTGATGTAACTGCAATTCATATTTCCTATCATCTGCTGTTGGTTTAATTCATTTTAATTCAGTTTTATTTACATAGCACAAATTCACAACATATGTCTTTTAACAGCACTTCACATGAATTTTATACAAAGAATAGAGAATCCAATAATTCAGGGTTACCTTTGAGCAAGCAGTCCACAACGATAAGAAGGAACAAAAAACTTTTATCATGGCAGTAAAAAAAACCCTGCGACAGAATCGGGCTCAGGGAAGGTGGCCATCTCCCTTGACTGGTTGGGGTGAGACTGGGGATGAGGAGGATGGGAGACAGCAGGAGGGGTCGGGGTGGGGCCTCCAGTGACAATGAAGCTTTTTATTACATCCTGCAGGAACACACCAAACATCTGCTGTGTGTTTTAAACGTGATGTGTTGGTGTGGACATGATCACAGCTTTATCAACTCCTGCTGCAAAGCTCCATGTGGATTAGTACCTGTTGCACCTTTGACAAATCTGTTATTTCATTTGACAGATGATGGATTTATGTGTGACACTGTCAAACTGCAGTCTTCAACACAGCAGCAGGTTTTTTTTTCCCATAGTTCAGTATGAATTTCAAATCAATTAAAAACTGATAGGTGTTACATCTTTAGGGGAACAGCTGAGGAAAGAGATCAGTCTGTGCTGCTAGTGGTTTCTTCTCTAGTACACTACACTGCAAAAACTCAAAATCTTATCAAGTCTATTTGTCTTATTTTTTGTCAAAATGTCTCATCCCACTCAATTGAAGATAAATTCACTTAACAAGTGACATGTCAATAAGATGGAGGGACTTGTTTTAAGACAATGCATCTTAAATATCTTGTTAAGTCAAACAATCTTGAAATTATCTTGTTTTGAGTTGAATTTTACAAGAAAACTCAAAATGAGTTTAATATATCTCAAATTAGGAGGTTACATGAAAGCAAAAATCTATTTTTGAGTGAAAAACTGCTATTTTTTAGCATGTCTGGCTCATTTTCAGACACCTAAGCTTGACAATTGTGGTAAAATACAGCTTAACATAAGTTTTCCCAACTAATTTTAAGATCTCAATATTATAAATATCATATCTTATTTCAAGAAATCTTACCAAGCCATTTTTTCACTTCTTCTATTGGCAGATTTTTCCACATATTTCAAGGTAAAAGTTCCTTGAAATAAGTTATTTTTTCTTGTTTTGAGAAAGTCATTTGTTCCAGTGTATGAGCACATTTAAATGAGGAATATTTTAGACATTCTCTGCCGGACATATGGCACGATAGACGTCTTCACAGCAGACGCTGCTGATCATGGCAGGTAAAGCACTTATATAAAAATATTTATCTCAGCTGCACTTATCTATGACAAGTTAAATGTCCTCGATGCAAAAGGTCTGTTGTTATTCTTTCAAATCTTGCTCAGATTGATACAAAAGCTAATGCATTGTGAGTCTGAAAGGTTCCTCATAACAAGACTTCTGCATTATTTAATCACAGCGCAGTTTTTTTCTTCATACCAAATCAACTTGTCAGTTTTTGTTCCTGTTTTTCTCAAGTGCCTTCGTATGTTTTCTAAGCATGTTTTAACTGCTGCATTAAGTTCCTTGATATCAATATTTTCTGTGAGCCTCTTCAGTCATATCTTCAATCTCACAGGAACCACCAAGAGGCTGCACAAACACAAACACAGTAGGAGTCTGAGTTACAGTCCTCCAGGCCCTGCTGCAGCACCGCAGGTCAGTAAGGCAAACAGTTGTTTAGACATTCATGAGGAAGTGATGACCCCTGTGCAGAGATATGGGACTTTTCCTGGAAGAGACACAGGAGCACAAACGCTTTGGCTTAATATGAGAGACAGCTGCAGATTTCCGATCATGCCGCAGGGAGTCTGGGGACATGCAACTCTGGTCTTTGTTCCAGTGTTATGACAGCACAGGGGAGGAAGGGAGGGGGACGTTTCAAAAACAGGAAATCAATGAATGAGTGGATGCCTAACGCCCAAAAACTACCTGTAAGCTGCTGTTTCAAGGGAAATAAAAGTTGTATAGACTGTGCAGAGCAGCAGTTTGAGGCTTTCCCTGCAGTCTTTACAACCACATGTACAGTATCTATGGCTGTAAACGAGTCAGCATTCTTTCCATGCTCAAAGGTTATAATGAGAATAATTTTACAGTGCACTTTCGTCTTACAGCTTCATAACATTACAACAGTACATGTATTCCCTATCGAAAACTCCTGTAGACTTTGCAAGTACCTTGAAAAGTGTTTCCTGAAGGACTAGAGCTGCAAAGACTACGACAACATCTAATCAGCTGATCGACTGACTGATCCACAGTCAAGAAAAGTGCAACAATATTTGCTATTACTTAGTATTTAATGACAGTTAAAGGGAATATCTTTGGTTCTTGGTTAAACAAAACAAAACACCTGAAGGCATCACTATAGTCTCTAGGCACTATACTTCTGAATCTGTAGACTACCTAATTGATCAAAAAACTGTAAGATTGACTGACACATACGGCCAGCATACTGCGCAGCCTTGCCAAGTATCCTAATCATACCTGGGGAGGACAAACTGGAATAAATCCTAAATTTGCTTCAGAAAAAGCAAACAGGGCAATCAGTTTTACAGATTATCATCCTTTTGCAACTTATAAATAAGATTGTCACAGTAAAATTTGAAGCAAAATATTACTAGATAATAAATATTGATAGATAAAGCACATTTTTAATTTGATATCAAGGTAAACTCTTGTAAAGGTAGATGCCAGCGTGCTAAAGTTGTTCTGGCATTCTTGTTTTTTAGTGCCCTCTACTGATCAAGACACAGTATGACACAGTAAGGCTGTCAGTTTTCAAATTCACATTTCTGACGAAGAAAATGATTTCACTTTTTGGCCCATGCGCATTAAAAGACCTGTGTAAATCAGGTTCTGTATCCAAAATCGGGGGGATGTTGCACACAGTTACTGTTCTGAAAGTGATCATATGAATATTTTTCCAGTCTGGTGAGGCAGGCCCAGCAGAACTGTCGGTGACACTGAGTGCATGTCATCACGTTACATCCACTGATCTTCTGCAAAACAAAACACAACCATAAAACAGTCAGAAACACAACTGAAATGGAAATAGAAATTCTTTTTTAATTAATTTTAATATCAAACCAACAGTAAACGGGTGTTTGGAGAGATGTGACTATCTGAGCTCATGAGTGTCTGTGTATGGGTGAGTAGAAACTAAGGGATAAATAAATACCTGTATTTTACAGAAGCAGTGAGGACAGTGCTTGCAGTTATCGGTTATCCAGTCATCACTCAGCCACATAGTCAGGGTTCCCTGCATGATGTCACGGCCGTATCTTCCCTCCAGGAGGCGCCTCCTCTCCCTGTTGCCGGTGGAATAGTCGTCCCAAACAGCCTTCAATCCCTCTGAGAGACACAGCAACACAGAGAACAGCTTCAGACACATCAGCGTCCACAGAGACTGAATATTCAATCAGTAATGGTTCTGTAGTTAACACTTGACCCTGGACTGTTGCTGTTAACATCGATCAATATGAGCCAGCACGTCATCTGCTTCCACTGCTGCATAGAACTATTTCATATAATTCATGTTTCATAGAATTAAAGTGCTAGTTCAGTGACTCTCTGAGTCAGTAAGATTTAAATCATGACTAATAAATATTTGTGGGTCACCCAGGCTCCAGAGCTGCTAATTCTAAAACCACAGTTCTTCTACTGCACCATGGTGATTCAGAGTTTTATCTAGTTCACCGTAAGTTTACTCAGGACAAGTTAAATACTCTTTAGTTTAGGTACAGAAAAATACTGTGTATTCACTCAAAATATTAGTACGGTAATAGTAATAGTTACATACAACTTATACCTTACTGACTCACTTATAGTGATTTAATGCATTTTCACTTGAAATTTATCAGTTATCTAAATAAGTGCCAGTTAAAATTCCGTTCAACTGCTGATCAACTAATCAGTTAATCATTATCCATTGATCATTCATAATCATCATTTCAACTCTACTTGTGAGAGATGAAAAGCAGCCGTAATCCTCCACAAAGGCTGATACATTTACATTTATGCAAAAATAGAGCACAGCATTGACATGAGGCTTAAAACTGGGACATCTCCACCCGGCTTCTTCTGCTTCCTGCTTTTAAGTTGTGATGAATAAATAGCTTTTTATTCTCTCTTATGAAGCAAGGCTGATTTTAGGTGTCAAATATTCAAACAACACTTGTTGTTGTACTTATTACTGAGTATTGTGATCTTAATGATCCTTGGTTTGGACATTTTCCTGCAGCTAAAAACTGCTGCTACAGTATATCCATGTGTACCTTTAGATTTTGGCAGGCAGGCAAAACCTCGCTTTGGAATTTTGTCATACTTTTCTGTCTTCATTGTATGACAGTCCTGTGCTCCATGGTAGGTCTTTCTGCATTTGACACAGAAGGCAAAGCTGCACACAGAGCACATTGCTGCAGTGCTGGATTTGTCCACAATGACAGCCGAACCACAGGAATTCCGAGGACAGTACGTCACATCTGGGAGGAAGAACAGAAGAGAAGAGACATGAGCAGAGACATGGAAAATATACATAAACCAGCATTTCTGCCACAAAAACTGGACAACATGCAAAGACTTTGAATACAGTTTTACATCTTTACAACAATGTCAGAGAAACACACCAGCCATGTGGTCCAGAGTTGACTGGAGCAGGAGGCGATCATAGCGGCTGAACAGCTCCTCTCCTACCAGACTCCTCACCTACCAAACAGGAGAACACGAGGTCAGAGGAGTTCATTCAAATTCAGATGCCAAGAGAAAAAGAGATTTTCAATATACAGGGGTGGAGGAAAGTCTTCGAACACCCCGTGCATTTGTGAAATATTGCATTAAGAATCACTCTTCTTAATGCAGGTCTTCAAGTGCAATTTATTTTAGTACAGTCAAAACCAAATACTAAATAAATCCTGAAAAAGATTTTAAAAACTTAAAATGGATTGTTTCCATTAAAAATACATAATAAATTTTGAGTATTGGGTTATTGTGGTACCAGTGATCCACTAATGAAGGTCGTGCTCTTTATTAAGACTATTTTTGTTGCCGTGCTTCGTGTCTATGTAAAGCCAGCACATTTGAAAGTTCTTCAGAGACAAAAATGGTTAAAACAAGGAAAATATACGCCTGAAGATACAGATTCTCAGTCAGGAAGAGTACAGCTGCTGCCAGATAGACAGGAAGTGCAGATGCAGTCTTTCAGCAGTTGGATTCACTCTGCAGAAATACAGATGAACCAACAGCTTGGAAGACAAACCAAGATCTGGGTGTCCAAGGGTTTATTCAGCAAGAAATGACCGCATCCTGATACACATGTGCAGGAAAACCACTGAAGACATCACAGGAGCTTCAGCCACAGTGGTCAAACCAAACTGATTTCCAGTGTTCCACCCACACTTTTAGATCATGGCTTAAGGTCCTACAAGGCTGTCAAGAAGCCCCTCATCAATGAGAGACAGAGGTTAGCCCTGCATCGTTGGACCCAAGCACACAAGAACTGGACAGCCAGGAATTGAAAGAAAAATTTGTGGTCAGATGAGTCCAGTTCCAGCTTTATCTTCCTCCTGCTAATGTGAGGGTACACAGAAGGCCAGGCGAAGCATTACATCCAGCATGTACAGTACCTACTGTCAAGCATGGTGGAGACAGTACCATGGTTTGGGGATGCATGACTGCTGCTGGTGTTGGTCATCTGTCTGTGATGGCACATTAGACTCTGCAAAGTATTGTGTCATACTCCAAGCCCTCATGAAAGATATTGCCACTTGAATACATCCAGGGCCAGTAGAACTTGGTTGCAGGAGAACAGTATCCAGTGTTCAGCTCAATCACATGAGCCCCATTGAAAATCTGTGGTGGATTATCAAAAGGTCTGTTTCAAGGCATAAACCAAAGAATGTAGAAGAATAAAATCAGTAATTCAAGAAGAATGGGACCAGATTACCCCTCAACAGCATGAAAGGCTGGTGGGGAACATGCCAGCCAGGTTTAGAGCTCTACTGCTGCTCATGGTAGGACTACGAAATATTAATTTAATGGTGTGATGGTTTATTTATTTTTTGTTCAGTTTTAAACACATTCTCTGTTGTTTGTCGACTTTGATAGCGACAATGTTGAGAACTAACATATTGAAACTGTCAAGAACTTAGTTTTGTTAGTTTTTCTTGTAAACAATAAACAAAAAAAAACATATCATCTGTATTTGTTTGTGTCTGTCTAATGCAGCCACACCTTTTGAAACAGAAAAAAGTTTTTCCACAAATATTTCATGGTAATATTTGAGATTGTGTAAAATTTTAAGGGAGTCCAAAAACTTTTTTCCACTAATATGTGACCTGATTCCAAATATATTATGATGTCTGTATCCACATAAATGAACTTGGATGTCAGAAATGTCAAAGATGCTTTTTCTCTGCAACATCTCCTGCTCATTCCACATTATGTCTCCAACAGTGGAAGCAACTCTGTGCTGCTGAGAGATCCAACAGGATGAGATGTGGATGAGGTTCATCTTTGTAAAGCTCCACAAAGCTAAGACACACAATAACAGTAATCGAACTATGAAACAACAGAGACACAAATGTGAAACTTTTAAAATGTGTCCTACAGCTATGAAGAAGGAAAAAAGTAAAAAGTAATGTTTGCAGAGAATATAGTTTTTGATCTTACTGAGCTGATCGAAACATGATGCAAGCACTTAAAAAGTAGATCAATCAATCTTTCAAAACATTTTTACTCAGTTACCAGCTTTCAAACAAAAACTTTCAGCCTTTCACAGTTTTTTCAGTTTTGAAACATGGCATGACATTGATCCCAAAGCTGCTCTGTTATCACTTAATCCTGAATCAAAAAAAAAGAATGGATTTGGGTTAAAATGGATTTTAGTTGTAGATAAATGGATGTCATTGGGCTTGAGGTGTTAAACTGGATAAGACTTTTGCATACACACTCCTTCAGTCCCATTTGAGGGACCATCAGACTCTATTAGAAACTGAAGCTCATACACTAGTTTGTGTTGTATATCGGACCCACAATGGTCATTTCCTCCACATTTTGTAGCCTGAAAGAAGTGATGCATACAAACCAATAGAATCAGCATTAGGTCTCTTAAGCAGGCCTCATCTTAATGTTTAGCTGCATACATATACATAAAAGAAAATAGAACAGACTGTACCTGTGCAGGTGTAGGGGTGCCACCACAGTCTGCCTGAGGACAGGTGACGCCTCGGACGTTCCCCTCTTTTATCTGGACCTTACAGAACTCGCCCAGACATGCCTTGCAGAAGATGTGGCCACATTGGAAGAGCTGCACACACTCTGAACCCAGCCAGCTCATGAAACAAACACCACAGTCAAACAAGGTGGTGGTAAACAATTTCTGTTTCTGAGATGCATTGTAGATCAAAATCTGAGACATGAGAGCTTGTGATGGAGTTATAGAGAGATCAGAGGTTTGGTGTTTGTTTGGAGAAGAATCTCTGGGGTGGACGGGCAAAGAAGCAGCTCCTTCTTCATTTGGATCCAGTGGACCTGCAGCTGAAGAGAGATCATTGTGATGGTCTGCCTGAAACTCTGAGTTTTGGAAGGTTGTTTGAGCCTCCATCACATCTGAGGTCTGTGTGATTTGGTTTTGGACCACAGTCTCGGAGGAAAGAGTCTGTTGATGAGAGTCTAAAGCCAAAGCTCCCTGAGATTCTGTGCTGCTCCCATCTGAGGCTGAAGGATTCTCCTGAACTTGCCAGGATGATCCAGGGAGGTGTGGTTCACATGGATCTGACACATCACAGTGTTGCTCATCTGTGGGTTCAGACGCTGGAGTGTGTTCATTATTATTTGGTTCTGAGAGTGCAGCATTGTCTTTGTCCTGGTCACAGAGCTGGGTGTTGTGTTCATCTGAGGGAAGCTCCAGCAGACTGTGGATGTCCAGAAACTTCAGGGCATCTTCTCTGAGAAACTGCACCCAGGAAAAGAGCACCACAGCGCCCCCAGTGGCCAGGTACAGATCAGTGAGCTGAACACCCAATGCATGGAGCTGCAGGAGACAGAAAATAAAGTGATGTCATCTTTATTGAACCTTTGCAACCTGCATTTATCTCTGTCTTAGTGACCCTCACACACACTGGAAAGCTGTACTGATGGCCAGTATTGTTTGATTTGACCCACATTGCTGGTGTTGTTTACCTGTGGGTGAGTCAGCCAGCTGCAGGTGAGGGTGAAGGAGGGAGGGGAGGAGGACGGGTAGTCCTGGGGGAGGTCAAAGGTCAGAAGCAGAGGTGGGAGGAATGAAATCTCATACTGCCTCAGAGAATCACCTTCAGGAAGAAAAACATCACAAGATGAGCAAAGTCCTCCACACAATATAGATAGTATTGTTTATTTTAATTTCCATCAATTTAAGTGTATTTGACAGGGGAGGGAAAGTACAGATGAAATGGGGAAACGATCCTGCTTAAAGATACAAGGAGGAAGTATATTAGCTGAAAAGAAATACGTTTGTTTTGCATAAAAACTGAACTTACTCAAATATTGCCAGATTTTTCTTTCAATGTTGTTATTGTTAAGGTTGTTTTTCAGTCTTTTATTTAAATTTTGAAACAAATGAAATCTCTAATTGTTGATTTTAAAACTGCCTTGAATGTAGAATATCAAAAATTAACATCACCACTACTGACAAGTGAAGTGTTGTTATTAATAAAGAACATTTTGACTAATGAGAACTGAAAGGTAGATATATCATTTATTAGAATTACAACTGAGTGTAATTACCTTGTAGTTATGTCAATTTGAACTTCAAACATTTCTAAAATGAACTGTAGAGAAGTGGAACCGAGTCTGAAAAGAGGTCAGTGGTAAAAGTTGACTAGCTGTAATGAGGCTACAGATGTCTACATTTCCACAAAAAGAAAATTAAAAGTTCTTATTCTGTCTGAGAAACTGATTTCATTAAAATGGCTGCTATCATCAATATGTTGGTTTAGAAATGTAACTAGTCAGAAAGCAGTTGTTGACATCTACAGTTATTATTAAGGCTACTGGCTACATGTTAAAGTGTTGCATAGATTACATCATTCTATGTGCTTAGGAGGAGCAATTCATGGAAATCATACAGTAAGTATAATGTGAGCAGTATCAAAGTACTACATTTTATATTACAATATATTTATATTATCCACACAACATATTTAACACTCTGTAATTGTCTTATTTACCTTCTTTCAGAACCACATTGAAGTCTGCAGGAAGCTCAACAGACACTCGGATTTCTCCGGCAGACTTCGACTCATCTCGGACGAACTCCTCCGAATCAAAAATACTCTGCAGAGCGAGCAGTTCGTCTTCCTGCTCCTCCAGATCCGTGTTCATTCTCCAGCACCTGGACACTTTTTACCTTCGGCTGTTGGTGAAGCTGCTCGTTTGAATGTCCTTTTAAATACTTAGATTCCTGCTGTAGTCGACGTTTGGACAGAAGCAGTAGAAATATAAAATATAAAGTAGCTGTTAGTCCTCGCTGTGACTCCAGTCAGTGTGTTCCTGATCCGTGTCCGTCCCTCCTCTGACTCACCTCAGTGCAATGCCAGGAAACAACACGCAATAAACTCATAGACTGTAAACTCACCCTACCAGGCAGGGCGTTAAATAACAGACAGCAGAACATTATCAGGCCTCAAACACATAATTCTATCTGCATAACTAATCTTGCAATATCATATGTAAGTTATGTAGGACGCCTCTACTCTGCAGCAATTCCTAATTTAACTTCTGTTTACTTAGAATTTACATTTTAGGTTCTGTATTTTGACTAAAGAAGTATGAATAACTCATGATTTTTACTTGTGTTCTGTTTTTTACAGTGTGTAGTAGTTGTACCTTTCCTTGAAAAAACTGTAATACTGCTTCAACCACTGGAAATGAAGCCTGAGGAGTCTGTAAGTTCAGACAGACACAGGCTTCAGTCAGTAATATTAGCTACAACTTATAGAAAATGTAACTGCAAGATTGAACCTTGACTGCAATTCTGTAGAGACACTTTGCTCATCAATCATCATAGTAACTTAGTACTAAATGTAACTAAAATATGCTCTCAATTCTTTCTGTAGCAGTTGTCCTGAGGGGTGGTGAAAGAAAGGCAATAACAGTAAAAAAAAAAAAAAAAATTATAAAAAGAATGGAATGTTTTCCCATTGGAAGAATTAAAGTATAGTCTTAGTAAGGTAGTATAGCCTAGATATGTAAAACACTTATATTTATAATGCTGCACTTTTTTCTTATAGCTTGATGATGTTATTACAGTAAATGTGCTGCATTTAAAACTCGTCTAGTGGATATTCCTATATAACCACTGTGGTGGCTGTGCAAAAGTGTCTGGCTCAACTCATCCAAAAAAGAAAACAATGTCCACAGGAAAAGCGTTTTTAAAATAAGGCACTATTTATTGTAACATACATTTCTTCAAAACTCAGAAACAAAAATGCTTGGGATGTTAAAGGTAAAGTCAGAATGAACAGGACCACAGGCCTCGAATGTGAGTTGCAGTGAAAATAGCTCTTTCTGGTAGGCCACAACTTCCTGGCAGCCTCCCTTGTTTTTATCCCAGGCGTGAACTAACCGTGACGACACCCGTTGGTTTCAACGCTGAGAAAATGAAGCCCGGATTTTGCTACTTCCTGGTCGCCATTTTGGATTTTTTGGAGCCAGTGACGTAAAAAGCGTCATCAAACAGGCTGGACCGGAGAGCAACTCGGGGCAGGACCAGTCAATGCGACTGTCTATCAAGTATAGCCACGCCCCCTGGCTCCGCCAAACTATAACGATTTATTTAAAATTCAGTATTGATTTATTTTAACATCGGCTACCTGATCTCTCATTTTGACCATGAAAACTAACGGGGAAAAATACTGAGCTGTAGAAAATCAGTCTATCAAATTTTATTTTTTCCAAAAATGAATTGGGGTCTATGGAGCAAAAGCTTTTTGGAGCCAACCCTAGTGGACGGCGTGATATTGCAAGTTTTTGACACTTCCGGGTGGGCTTCAATTTTGGATCCAGATGCTACGTCCAGCTTTATATACAGTCTATGTTTTATCCCCATCCTTCAGCCACTAGCTGGGGTTAACTCAAGAAGAACAGAAATTAATAAAAGGAAAACAATCATCCTGGCTCTGACAACTCCTGTAGACTTTGCAAGTACCTTGAAAAATGATTCCTGAATTACTAGAGCTGCAAAGACTACGACAACATCTAATCAGCTGATCGACTGACTGATCAACACTCAAGAGAAGTGCAACAATATTTGCTATTTCTCAGCCTTTAATGACAGAGGGAATATCTTTTGGTTTTGGACTGTTGGTTGAATTAAACAAAACACCCTAAGGCATCACTATACACACGTGGACAAAATTGTTGGTACCCCTCAGTTAAAGAAGGAAAAACCCACAATTCTCACTGAAATCACTTGAAACTCACAAAAGTAACAATAAATAAAATTTTATTGAAAATTAAATAATCAAAAACAGCCATTACTTTAGAATTGTTGATTAACATAATTATTTAAAAAAACAAACTAATGAAACAGGCCTGGACAAAAATGATGGTACCTCTATAAAAGATTGAAAACTATTTGACCAGAGTGACATGATTAACTCAGGTGTGTCATTTAATTGACATCACAGGTGTTTCCAAACTCATAATCAGTCAGTCTGCCTATTTAAAGGGAGACAAGTAGTCACCCTGCTGTTTGGTGAAAAGGTGTGTACCACACTGAACATGGACAACAGAAAGCGAAGGAGAGAATTGTCCCCGGACATCCGAAAAAAAATTATAGACAAACATCTTAAAGGTAAAGGCTATAAGACCATCTCTAAACAGCTTGAAGTTCCTGTGACAACAGTGGCTCATATTATTCAGAAGTTCAAGACCCACGGGACAGTAGCCAACCTCCCTGGACGTGGCCGCAAGAGGAAAATTGATGACAAATTGAAGAGACGGATCGTTCGAATTGTATCCAAAGAGCCCAGAGCAACCTCCAAAGAAATTAAAGGTGAACTCCAAGGCCAAGGTACATCAGTGTCAGATCGCACCATTCGTCGTTGTTTGAGCCAAAGTGGACTTCATGGGAGACGACCAAGGAGGACACCACTGCTGAAAAAAACTCACAAAAAAGCCAGACTGGAATTTGCAAAAATGCATGTTGACAAGCCACAAAGCTTCTGGGAGAATGTCCTTTGGACAGATGAGACCAAACTGGAGCTTTTTGGTAAGGCACATCAACTCTATGTTCATAGACTCAAAAACCAAGCATACGAAGAAAAGAACACTGTCCCTACGGTGAAACATGGAGGAGGCTCAGTAATGTTTTGGGGCTGCTTTGCTGCATCTGGCACAGGGTGTCTTGAAAGTGTGCAAGGTACGATGAAATCTGAAGACTATCAAGGCATTCTGGAGAGAAATGTGCTGCCTAGTGTCAGAAAGCTTGGTCTCAGTCACAGGTCATGGGTCTTCCAACAGGACAACGATCCAAAACACACAGCCAAAAACACCCAAGAATGGCTGAGAGAAAAGCGTTGGATTATTCTAAAGTGGCCTTCTATGAGCCCAGATCTGAATCCCATTGAACATATGTGGAAGGAGCTGAAACATGCCATTTGGAGAAGACACCCATCAAACCTGAGACAACTGGAGCTGTTTGCTCATGAGGAGTGGGCCAAAATACCTGTTGACAGCTGCAGAACGCTCATTGACAAATACAGAAATCGTTTAATTGCAGTGATTGCCTCAAAAGGTTGTGCAACAAAATATTAAGTTATGGGTACCATCATTTTTGTCCAGCCCTGTTTCATTAGTTTGTTTTTTTAAATAATTATGTTAATCAACAATTCAAAAGTGATGGCTGATTTTGATTATTTAATTTTCAATAAATTTTTATTTATTGTTACTTTTGTGAGTTTCAAGTGATTTCAGTGAGAATTGTGGGTTTTTCCTTCTTTAACTGAGGGGTACCAACAATTTTGTCCACGTGTGTAGGCTCTGGGCACTGTGCTTCTGAATTTGTAGACCAATTATTTGAAGAAATACGGCCAGTATACTCAGCTGCAGCCCTACCAAGTGTCCTAATTATACCTGGGGGTACACCTGGTATAAATCCTCAATTTGCTTCAGAAATAGCAAACAGGGCAATTAGTTTTAAAGATTTTCTACCTTTTGTAATATAAATTTTCAGAAGTAAGATTGCCACGGTAAAGCTTACACCAAAGTATTGTTAGATTAACTAATATTGATAGATAAAGCACATTTTTAATTTGATATCGAGGTGAACTCTTGCCATGTTAGATGTGAGCATCTCCAAGTTGTTTGTCATTCTTGTTTTTTAGTGCCCTCTACTGATCAAGACACAGTATGACACAGTATGGCTGTCAGTTTTCAAATTCAAATTTCTGATGAAGAAAATGATTTCACTTTTGTACTAAAAGACCTTATAACCTCAAATGTTATAAACTGTGTTTGAAACACATTGGTCCACATTATTTCTGAAGCATTTGTGTATGTGCAATATCCTTGACATATTCCTGGACAATTGTTAGGCCATTTCTGTATCCGTGTTTCATTCAGATTCATTTATCATGTTTTTGTATTTTAGTTTTTATTGCTCGTGTAGAGTGTTTTGTTTTGGAATTTTTTGTACTTTTTATTCTCATTGAGTTTTTTTTTTACTCAAATCCAAGAGATCCCTGCACAAGAATTCCTATGTGCCAAGACTGTCTATTTGTGCACAAATGGCAAATAAGGAATCTTGAATCTTGATTCAAAGACCTTTCAATAATGCTTGTTTTCACAAATCAGTCTTTATGTCCATCCGGTGATGAAGTCACATGGGAAACTGAATACAATCACTGTTCTGAAAATGGCTCTTCCAGTCTTTCGGTCTGGTGAGGCAGGACCAGCAGAACTGTTGGTCACACCGCGTGCATGTCATCACGTTACATCCACTGATCTTCTGCAAAACGAAACATAACCATAAAATAGTCAGAAACACAACTGAAATGGAAATAGAAATTCTCTCTGAATTAATTTTAATATTAAACCAACAGCTAAAGGGTGTTTGGAGAGATGTGACTATCTGAGCTCATGAGTTTCTGTGCATGGGTGAGTCGAAACTAAGGGATAAATAAATACCTGTATTTTACAGAAGCAGTGAGGACAGTGCTTGCAATTGTCGGTTATCCAGTTGTCACTCAACCATATGTCCACAGTTCCCCGCATGATGTCACGGCCGTATCTTCCCTCCAGGAGGCGCTTCCTCTCCTTGCTGCCGTTGGAATAGTCATCCCAAACAATCTTCAACCCCTCTGAGAGACACAGCAACACAGAGAACAGCTTCAGACACATCAGTGTCCACAGAGACTGAAATTCAATCAGTAATGGTTCTGTAGTTAACACTTGACCCTGGACTGTTGCTATTAACATGTAACTGTCTGTACGATCAATCAACTAATCAGTTAATCATTATCCACTGATCATTCATAATTATCATTTCAACTCTACTTGTGAGAGATGAAAAGAAGCCTCAATCCTCCACAAAGGCTGATACATTTACATTTATGCAAAAATAGAGCACAGCATTGACATGAGGCTTAAAACTGGGACATCTCCATCCGGCTTCTTCTGCGTCCTGCTTTTAAGTGCTGATGAATAAATAGCTTTTTATTCTCTCTTATGTAACAAGGCTCAGTTTCGGTGTCAAATATTCAAACAGCACTTGTTGTACTTATTACTGAGTATTGTGATCTTAATGATCCTTGGTTTGGACATTTTTCCTGCAGCTAAAAACTGCTGCTACAGACAGTATATCCATGTGTACCTTTAGATTTTGGCAGGCTGGCGTAGCCTTGCTGTGGTATTATTTCTTCCTTTTCTGTCTTCATTGTATGACAGTCCTGTGCTCCATGGTAGGTCTTTCTGCATTTGACACAGAAGGCAAAGCTGCACACGGAGCACATTGCTGCAGTGCTGGATTTGTCCACAATGACAGCCGAACCACAGGAATTCCGAGGACAGTACGTCACATCTGGGAGGAAGAACAGAAGAGAAGAGACATGAGCAGAGACATGGAAAATATACATAAACCAGCATTTCTGCCACAAACACTGGACAACATGCAAAGACTTTGAATACAGTTTTACATTTTAAAACAACAATGTCAGAGAAACACACCAGCCATGTGGTCCAGAGTTGACTGGAGCAGGAGGCGATCATAGCGGCTGAACAGCTCCTCTCCTACCAGACTCCTCACCTACCAAACAGGAGAACACGAGGTCAGAAGAGTTCATTCAAATTTAAATGCCAAGAGAAAAAGAGATTTGCTTTCACTAAATAGACCAATATCTGAGCTGATTCCAAATATATTATGGTGTGTATATCCACATAAATGAATGCTTTTTCTCTGCAACATCTCCTGCTCATTCCACATTATGTCTCCAACAGTGGAAGCAACTCTGTGCTGCTGAGAGATCCAACAGGATGAGATGTGGATGAGGTTCATCTTTGTAAAGCTCCACAAAGCTAAGACACACAATAACAGTAATCGAACTATGAAACAACAGAGACACAAATGTGAAACTTTTAAAATGTGTCCTACAGCTATGAAGAAGGAAAAAAGTAAAAAGTAATGTTTGTGGAGAATATAGTTTTTGATCTTACTGAGCTGATCGAAACATGATGCAAGCACTTAAAAAGTAGATCAATCTTTCAAAACATTTTGACTCAGTTTCCAGCTTTCAAACAAAAGGTTTCAGCCTTTCACAGTTTTTTCAGTTTCGAAACATGGCATGACATTTATCCTAAAGCTGCTCTGTTACCATTTGTTCCTAAATCAAAAAAAGAATGGATTTGGGTTAAAATGGATTTTAGTTGTAGATAAATGGATGTCATTGGGCTTGAGGTGTTAAACTGGATAAGACTTTTGCATACACACTCCTTCAGTCCCATTTGAGGGACCATCAGACTCTATTAGAAACTGAAGCTCATACACTAGTTTGTGTTGTATATCGGACCCACAATGGTCATTTCCTCCACATTTTGTAGCCTGAAAGAAGTGATGCATACAAACCAATAGAATCAGCATTAGGTCTCTTAAGCAGGCCTCATCTTAATGTTTAGCTGCATACATATACATAAAAGAAAATAGAACAGACTGTACCTGTGCAGGTGTAGGGGTGCCACCACAGTCTGCCTGAGGACAGGTGACGCCTCGGACGTTCCCCTCTTTTATCTGGACCTTACAGAACTCGCCCAGACATGCCTTGCAGAAGATGTGGCCACATTGGAAGAGCTGCACACACTCTGAACCCAGCCAGCTCATGAAACAAACACCACAGTCAAACAAGGTGGTGGTAAACAATTTCTGTTTCTGAGATGCATTGTAGATCAAAATCTGAGACATGAGAGCTTGTGATGGAGTTATAGAGAGATCAGAGGTTTGGTGTTTGTTTGGAGAAGAATCTCTGGTCTGAGTCTGGTGATGAGAGTCTAAAGTCAAAACTCCCTGAGAGTCTGTGCTGCTCCCATCTGAGGCTGAAGGATTCTCCTGAACTTGCCAGGATGGTCCAAGGAGGTGTGGTTCACATGGATCTGACACATCACAGTGTTGCTCATCTGTGGGTTCAGACGCTGGAGTGTGTTCATTATTATTTGGTTCTGAGAGTGTAGCATTGTCTTTGTCCTGGTCACAGAGCTGAGTGTTGTGTTCATCTGAGGGAAGCTCCAGCAGACTGTGGATGTCCAGAAACTTCAGGGCATCTTCTCTGAGAAACTGCACCCAGGAAAAGAGCACCACAGCGCCCCCAGTGGCCAGGTACAGATCAGTGAGCTGAACACCCAATGCATGGAGCTGCAGGAGACAGAAAATAAAGTGATGTCATCTTTATTGAACCTCTGCAATCTGCATTTATCTCTGTCTTAGTGACCCTCACACACACTGGAAAGCTGTACTGATGGCCAGTATTGTTTGATTTGACCCACATTGCTGGTGTTGTTTACCTGTGGGTGAGTCAGCCAGCTGCAGGTGAGGGTGAAGGAGGGAGGGGAGGAGGACGGGTAGTCCTGGGGGAGGTCAAAGGTCAGAAGCAGAGGTGGGAGGAATGAAATCTCATACTGCCTCAGAGAATCACCTTCAGGAAGAAAAACATCACAAGATGAGCAAAGTCCTCCACACAATATAGATAGTATTGTTTATTTTGTTTTTTGTCAATTTAAGTGTATTTGACAGGGGAGGGAAAGTACAGATGAAATGGGGAAACGATCCTGCTTCAAGATACAAGGAGAAAGTATATTAGCTGAAAAGAAATATGTTTGTTTTGCATAAAAACTGAACTTACTCAAATATTGCCAGATTTTTCTTTCAATGTTGTTATTGTTAAGGTTATTTTTCAGTCTTTTATTTAAATTTTGAAACAAATGAAATCTCTAATTGTTGATTTTAACCCATAAGAACCCACAGTGACACCAGTGTAACAAGCACTTTGAGTGCCCCAGTCTATGTGGTCCACTTGCTCTGTGGTATATCCCACACAGTTTTCCTTTAAGGAAAAATGGGTCTGGGTTCTTATGGGTTAAAACTGTCTTGAATGCAGATTATCAAAAATTGACATCTTCACTAGTGACAAGTGAAGGGTTGTTATTAATGAAAAAAACATTTTGACTAATGAGAACTGAAAGGTAGATATATCATTTATTAGAATTACAACTGAGTGTAATTACCTTGTAGTTATGTCAATTTGAACTTCAAACATTTCTAAAATGAACTGTAGAGAAGTGGAACCGAGTCTGAAAAGAGGTCAGTGGTAAAAGTTGACTAGCTGTAATGAGGCTAGTCTACAGATGTCTACATTTCCACAAAAAGAAAATTAAAAGTTCTTATTCTGTCTGAGAAACTGATTTCATTAAAATGGCTGCTATCATCAATATGTTGGTTTAGAAATGTAACTAGTCAGAAAGCAGTTGTTGACATCTACAGTTATTATTAAGGCTACTGGCTACATGTTAAAGTGTTGCCATAGATTACATCATTCTATGTGCTTAGGAGGAGCAATTCATGGAAATCATACAGTAAGTATAATGTGAGCAGTATCAAAGTACTACATTTTATATTACAATATATTTATATTATCCACACAACATATTTAACACTCTGTAATTGTCTTATTTACCTTCTTTCAGAACCACATTGAAGTCTGCAGGAAGCTCAACAGACACTCGGATTTCTCCGGCAGACTTCGACTCATCTCGGACGAACTCGTCCGAATCAAAAATACTCTGCAGAGCGAGCAGTTCGTCTTCCTGCTCCTCCAGATCCGTGTTCATTCTCCAGCCCCTGGACACTTTTCACCTTCGGCTGTTGGTGAAGCTGCTCGTTTGAATGTCCTTTTAAATACTTAGATTCCTGCTGTAGTCGACGTTTGGACAGAAGCAGTAGAAATATAAAATATAAAGTAGCTGTTAGTCCTCGCTGTGACTCCAGTGTGTTCCTGATCCGTGTCCGTCCCTCCTCTGACTCACCTCAGTGCAATGCCAGGAAACAACGTGCAATAAACTCATGGACTGTAAACTCACCCTACCAGGCAGGTCATTAAACGACCGACAAGTCTTTATTTACAATAATCTAATAATAGTCCAGATTATTATGTTGTTGTGGAGATCTGAGGGTTGTACTGAAACAAGACCCTTAAGCTTTATTGTGTCACTTTGGAGGAGCCCTGTTGGCCACTACTTGAGGAAAATCTAACTAGAAGATTAAACCTTGACTGCATTTCCACAGAGACACATGTTGGTCTTACCTTTAAGTGCAACTAAAATATACTGACAATGCTTTGTGTAACAATCATCCTGAGGGTGGTGCCATAGGAAAGGCATTGATAGTAAAATGATCAGGGTGTAATGTTATCCCAATGGAACGATTAAAGTATTTCAAGTAAATCTATTAGAATGTTTTTATATGCAAAGTTAAGCAAGAGACAAAAATAAGAATTATTCTGTAGTGAAAGGATACTTTAATAAACTGTGTTTTGTTGTATCCGAATGGAAAACTTGACCTGATGGTGGTGCTAGAAACATCCAAATCTAATACCAGTGTAGAGAGTAGTCAGAAAAGTACAGCCCTCAGGCAAACAGGGCAATTTAAGCTAACTTTACAGTTTGTGATTCATTATGTTACATTCACAGGAACTAACCTAAACATGTAGAAGACTTGTATTTGGAATGCTGGATTCAGTAAAGATAAGATGGTGTCTAAATATGTGCCTAGTGTAAGGAGCACAGACCAGGCAGACAGGCCAAAGCAAATATAATGCAATATATAACAGAATATTATATGGCATGTGCTTAAATACTAAATTAGAAACAAGATTGGCTTTAACTCAAAAGCTTAAAACTAGACTGAATTTGATGACAAAGGCCAAAAAACACAATTGAAAGCTCTGAAGAAAATTGTACTATTTTTGTCCTGCTTTACTGAAGTCATTAAACAAACAACCAGTAAATATTATGAAAGTGAAGACCAGCAAAAATAAAACCTTTAGTCTGAACACTTAATTATAAAAAACATTGTGTATTAAAGTCTTGTACTGTTTCCTACTGGATTCACCCATTCAGAATACACAATTTTCCACTGGCAATAGCACAAGAAGAAACAGACAATATTGCATTATTAGCTAAAAACTATTTCAGATTGCAAAACTACTGTATAAATATGCTAAATGAAACATAATTATGACAATTTTGATGAAGTGATGTAAGAAAAATGCAATGTTAAATTAGGTAGATAAAGTCAGCATTTAGTAAAGAAGTGAATTTTATTGCTCATCAGATGAAGCTGTAGTTTTCATTCAGGTTGGCCTGGTCCTTCAGCACCTTCTCTGCCATGCTCAAGGGCTCAGGTAATCTGTCGGATTTCAACTTGGCACTCAGTGGCCTGGGTACTGTTTCAGATTTTGATGTGACAGTCGGGGGCCTGGGGACTGCTGGGGATTTAAACACAACCCTCTTCTTGATGCCATCACCAGGGGCTGGTGTGAGAAGACAGATAGACAAAGTATTTACAAGCTCTGTTCATCCAGAAGGTGAAACCATTTTAGCATTTACATCATCTATTGTTATCTTAAGCATGATTTTATTTGTCAGTACCCAAATGCAGATTTACAACACTATAACAAAGTCACATATGGTCATTTCATTAAAGGTTTGCTTCGCGGTGCTTTTGGTCTAAGCTTTGGTGCTTGTTGGGTAAGATTTCAGGGCTGGTGCTGTTTGGGTTTGCTGGATTGTAACTGTTGGAAAGAGACACCCTGATTCCCACCTGACACCCGGATACACTCCTCCTTGTGTCCTTGATTCCAGGCTTTAAGTTTGCAGGTCCTGGAGCAGTAGAAGACCTTGTTGCAGCGGCTACATGCAGTCAGCTTCACAGACACAGAGAGGCCACAGTGATAGCAGAACGCAAACTTTGGTTTCCTAAGGAAAGATATGCAAACAGAGAGATGAAAATAGATGAACGAAAGTTAGATTTAGACAAAGTACGGCTTTAAATGACAGAAAGTAGAAAAAAGAAAACACACAGGCATTTTACATAAATGTGTACAATGTATACCTGAGATCTTCTGCTTTCTCTTGTAAGCCTTCTCGGCTGGGGAGCTCTCCTGGTCTACTGGTACCTGCTACATTCATGCAGTGCGCATACACACACACACAAAATTATTGATAGCCATACACAAAGACACTAATAAAGCAAACACTCTTTGTTTTTCCTTCTAAAAACATCAATCCATTTCACTGACTATTCAGTGTGAGGAGTTCTTCTCTCTCCCTCTGGCCAGCAGCCCGCCTCAGCAAATCTCCCATCTTGCTCAGCAGCTGGCGTCGTGCTTTTAATATTTCCCTCTCCCGCATGTTCAGAACATGGAAAGGAGTTTTGGCAATACGCAAGTCCTACATAATAACATATAACACGCAGACAGCTGCTCAGGTGAATTATGCAGCAGCTAAGTAAGTCAGCAAATTGGATTAGACTGGCCCTGGCCAAAATGTGTAACAGTCAACAGAGCATTTACAGTTGGTTGTGTTACCTGGTTGAACGAGTAGTGTGCATAGTCGACGGCAGTTCCAACAGCATCACCCACCGTAACTGGCATCAAGATGTCTGCACCAGCCGTAGCTAACATTTCCAACTATATAAAGAAGAGACACAAGATTTAACTTAACATAGCAACTGCTTTAGTCAAGAAGATACAAGCACAAAAACTTTTCCAATGTTCATCTTGTCTTGAATACATACAGTAATAGGTACCAAGTTAAATAAAAGCTGAGCTAGGCAGTACATTTTTGGCACAATTCCGCAAATTCTCTAATCACCTTTCAACCTATTGTAATTCAAGTGGTCTGAGAGGAAACTAGACTTTCACCTCCTCTTAGCTCAATTTTCAGGGTTTGTTCTGTTACTACAGCAGCATGGACCAGCAGAGTGTTTGGGTTAGCTGGTGATGAGTGGCTGTGTTGAATATTGCTAATAGTTTAGCTGTTTGCTAACCAGTGGCAAACATTTACAGTGGCTGTGACTAATTCAGTTTCATGCTCATGTTACCTGCTCGCCAACATGACGCACAAGTATATGCTTATGCTTTAGTTTAGAGGTTTCTAATCTTAGTTTGATCTTCACAAAAACATACACAGAAAGTTCAGAAATACGTAACAAATTCTGTATGAAAAGTCAGTAGTTAAATAAATTGACTATATGCTTCAAGTACTTTTTTTAGGTGGTTAGCGGTGAAAACTTTTACTCTGCAGCATGCCTTGAGGATGTTAAGCATTAGTTTGGCAAACATTCATCACATATAAAACTGTGAGTATGTGTGTCTTTTTACCAGTTGAATTCTGTTGCCACATAAGTAGTAGTTGATGTTGGCGAGGGCACATAGAGCACTGCCCACCCGGCAGCCCAGGGGTATGCTGGGATCTGCACCTCCCTTCAGCAGCTCCTCCACCGCCTGAGCAAAGAAAAGGAGCAGGTCTGGGGATAAGTGAGGTTTGTTGTGCATGTGTGAATCTGTGTGTGTGGAGGAGCTGTACCAGCTCATTTCCACTTGCTATAGCCAGGGAGAGAGGCGAGTGTCCACTCCACAGGAGGTCTGTGCTGGCGCTGTGAGAGACTAAGAGGGCCACCACTTTACTGGCATTCTAGAAAAAAAAACATAAGTCATTTAAATGGATCAGAATCTTATTGTCAGGAAAAAAGTATTGCCTTTTGCAAACATTGTGCAAGTCAAAAGTCAAGCAAAGATTTCCTTTAGCAGTAAGGAAAATAGACATTTTTTTCTGAAAAAATGAAATCCACACCACTGTTCAAAGTCAAATGACAGAATCCATCCCATGCATTCTTTTAGCATCGTGTTTCATATGAATGATGGCGTGCATGGGAGTGACTGTGTGTACAGTATTCACAGACCAGGTAGTCACTGTCTCTCTGACAGGCCACATGTAAGGCAGTTCGACCTCCTTCTTTGAGATGTGGGCTCTCACTGGAGCTTAGAGGTTCCTCAGTTTTCATACATATCTGTAAAAAAGAAAAAAAACTTTTTTACTGATTGAAATATCATCAACACATTTACTACTAAGGATTCTAATAAAATTTACTGCATGAAAAAGCACATACCCTATCTGGCTCATAGATCTCGTCCTGGTCACATGCCCGGGTGTCTGGGTCAGGGACAGTGTGCAGCAGCAGCTCTGTGATTCTTGGACCTTCTGGACCTGGCAGTGCTGCAGCTACATGCAGGGGATACAGGCCTTTCTTCTACAGAAAGAAAGAGGTATTAAGAGATACAATGTAAATGTCAGTACGTTTCTCTTTGATGGGACATGTTAAAACAGAAATTCTTACCTCTGGTGGGAGGGGAATGTCAGTGCGAGCTCCACACAGCAGCAGCCTCCTCACAGCCTCGGTGTCAGCAGCCATGATGGCTAAAAAGAGGACGAGCAGGGGGACCCTGGCTGCGTTGGGATCAGCACCACGTTCCAATAGCAGCTTCAAGGTGTTTAAACGAACACGGTGTCTGATCACATGAACACATCAAATGTTCACAAACGCAGAAGAGAACAAACAGCATATGAAAAGAAGAGACAGAGAAACAGGACTGACTCAATTTTCATGGCAGCCATTTTGCGTACAGTCCCCTGTGTGTCAGAACACTGAGGAAACCCTGTACGGCTCAGCGCTTCTGCTGAGCGCTGCATCACTCCCTCTGTGACTTGGATGTTATAGCTGCTGAGTGAACAAGCAGAATCAAAGCTCTGTTTGAGGGCCAGATCTGTGTCTTTGCCCTGCAGCAGACAGATAAAGCAACTTATCAAACCATGTACGAGGTGTGATCTCCGTACATTCACTCTATATAGTATGAACACTTCAACCTACCTTAGCTCCAGTTTCTTTCCACTTCACACTCCCCAGTGTGATGTGACCGTCCAGGACCTCAATGGAACGCTCCACATCAGGCACATTCCCACTCCCTCTCTTCTCTGCATCCTCCACATCTTCCTTCAGCTTCGCTTGCTCCTCTTTTCTTGATTCAGTTTCCCTGCTCTCAACAAGCTCAACATCTTTCTCTTTAGCTTCCCCATTTCTAAATTCTAACATACCTTTTACCTCACGTTTTCCATCTTCCCATGTTTGATCACAACTGCCTTCTTTCTCATCCTCACCAGTGCTGCTTTCTTCTCCTCTTTCTGTCTCCTCACAGTCTTTATCCCTTCCATCCCTGTCCTTTCTCTCCTCATCCTGTAAGTGTTCAGTTTCTGCAGTCGTTTCATTCAGGCCAAGCCAGCGCTCAGTGATGAGCTCACTGTCACTGGACACTTCACTGCTGTGAGACGAGATGTGTTCTGAGAGTTTTTCTGATGTCCTGAAAAAAAGGGTGCATAAAGAACTTAAATTGGCTTGTTTGAGAGACACGCTTCATAACTGTCAAAGGGTGATGACAAAGTTGTAGGAAGTGACAAATCTATGAACAAGACCATTATCAGAGATTCTGCTTTACCATGTCTCAGATCTTGATAGTGGAAGATATCCACTGTGCAAAAGAGGACATTCATAATATACAGTTTATACTAAATGATATGTGAGGGAGGTGTTATTGGATTAATTCCTACTGGTCAGAGAGTTGGCTTGGGTTCCTCAAGGCTGTTTCAGTAGTTTGAGGTCTGTTGCTGTGTATAGTTGTGTCTGCAGTGAAGTCAACTTGGCTGATCTGGAGACTGTTCGCACATGAAGATTGAGATTCCACAACCTGAGGACACATTACAGTGCAAGCTGTTGAAATATTCGTTGGAAAAAAAAGATCTGTGGATGACTAGTTCATGGTAGCACCTTGGATATCTCAGCACAGTTTGGTAAGAAATTACATTTTTGGTTAGACTAAAAAATGTCATTGTGACTTGTGTTGAATAAGTGACTGTTTGAACACAATTTAATGACAACCAATGTGATAGTTGTTGATATATTTCACTCTTGGCCATAATGATGGACCAACAAATAGACATTGATCTAATACAAACATTCTACAAACAATATTAGGCATAGTCTTACTGGAGTTTTGGCAGATGGGTCAATCAAAGAGGTGTTCAGAGACTTAAAAGGGTAGTAGAGAACGTGACACACAGCCAACGCAGACATGCCTTCACAGGTCAACATGTCAATATCAGCACCCATATCCAGCAACAGGTGTATCACATCATTATGGCAGTTTACCTGAGAGGTGAAGAAACAGAACATACATGGAAAAGTCAGAGATCAAGTTTAAAAACTAAAACTACAGAAACTTTTATTTCACAGTATCTGTGAACTGCAATTGTTCACTGTTTGACAATTTATACTTCTGAACGGTTTCACTGTTAATCAATAACAAAGCAAAAATGAGCATACTGCTGAATCAACAAAGAATCAAACAAAATGAATCATGTTACTGTGGCAGCGATCAGTGCAGTGTGTTTTTGTGAGTCTGCTACATCAGGGTGGACCAAACCAGTCCGGAGGATCTGTGACACAGCCTGCAGTTCTCCTCGGGAGGCGTGTTGAATCAGAAGTTCTGAATGGACTTCCAAAGGCCCTTTAGGACCAAAATTCTCCCTGTTCATAGAGAGAATGGCTGCCACATCCCAGCCCACATTTACAGCCTGCAGTCTGAGAGACAAACACACAAACATGCACCCCTATCATAGTCATACAAGTTGTGTAGGTATTTCTTCTGGTTCTTCATACATTGTATTTTGAGCCAACACTTTTTCAACATATGTCTGACCTGTGTTTGTGGGTGTGAGCCTGCATGCGGGCCTGTAAGGGCAGAGTGGAGAGTGGGTCCCTCTCATAGCCTTGGTATGGATGAGCATCCGGCTGCCACAGCTCACCAAAAAAGTGTTGGTCCAACTCTCTTCTTCGGCCAGGGGGAAGCGGCAAGTGGTCACCATCTGTTGAGTAAGTCTCCATGCCGGGGGGAAGGATAGCATTCTCATCTGCCAACAGACCTCTGTGTGCTTTCACCTGAGGATGAAGGAATTAACTGATCTGTAGTGAGTTAAGTCACAAAGCTCATATAGTTCATTATAGCGGTAATTTACCTTAGAGTCTGTTCTGGGTTTTGTCTGTAGGTCACTGGAGTGAAAATGTGGCTGGTTAGGAGAAGAGAGGGGTAAACAAATTTAGACATATTGAGGGACATCAAGCTCATTTATCAAACCTTCTTGTGTAAACCCAAATATTTTAAAGGTGTGATAAATTGTGTTTTTCTTTCAAGAGACTTGGCTGAAGATGGGAGTTGCAGATGGGAGTTTTTGTGGCAACTATCCGAGGTTTTTATTTGCAAACAAGAAAATTATCATTTCTCTGGTAGTTTTTAAAAGAAATAAACATGCCTTTTCAGGTGTTGTCACAATGTGTTCTAAAAACCTGGGGGATTGGAATCTATTGCAGCAGAACCCATGGACATGACGTCACTCTATCACAGGGCCACATAGAGAGACAAACAACCAAGCACATTCACATTCACACCTACAGACAATTTACAATCACCTCAGCATTTCTTTAGACCGTGTCAGGAAGCCGGAGCACCTGCTGCCACCCCTACCTGCTGTCCAGCAAGTGATAACAATTTGAGCAGATTACTTTTATTATAACTATCTCTTTTTCCTTTTGATGCTTGCCCAATCTTTCAGACTGAAATGTTGCCTTTGAAGAGAATGTTTTAATGTTGAATTGCATTGCTTATTTGAAGAATAAAAGTGTGCCTGTCCCTTTCTGGTCTGTAGTTACATTTAGTTTAAAAAACTTTAGTTGGATGTGCACACACTTGAGTCCTCCCTATTTCAAAGTGAACATACAGTGTCAACAAAAACAAAGATGTCTAAATTTTTCTCAAATGCTCAGCATGTACCTGGGTCAGAGAATCTGCAGTGACAGATGAGTCCATGTACGCAGCATATTCAGGGAAGTTCTTCAGGCTAAAGCCCTCTTCTGTAGGGGTGCAGAACCTCAACAAGCACTCCCTGAGCCACAGACCCACATCCTGTCGCCCATCTGGATAACTGACCACACCTGGGCCAAACCTGTGGTCAGTGTGGTACAGACCCTGAGAGGAGAATAAAGGTGTACTGCTGTTAACTGTTGTTTATAAGTAAAAAAGTATCTACAGATCTGTCCTCAATGCATTTAGCTAACCTGAAAGGTGGCTCCATCGGGAAACACTTGCTGTCCGTATCCTTCCTTTCTGTTGAGGTAGAACTTGCCAATGAACTTGTGGCCTGTTGGCCAGCAGTACAGTCCAGCTCCATGTTTGTAGTCTTTATAGAAGGAGCCCTCATAGTACTCATAGTACACAATGGAAGAGACAGAGAATTCAAAGCAACTAACTTTAACTTCATTAAAACTGACAGGACTAAAAATGTTTTTATGCAAGAACTTTGTGTCATTCACACAAAGAATGTCACAGTTGCGCTAAGCTAAACTAGATAAATGCTACTGAGACATATTGACTGTTTATCATGTTTATGATTATTTCTCATTACCTCTCCGTTAATCCAGGTGTACCTTCCTTTACCGTGTTTGAGGCCGTTTACAAATTCTCCCTCATATTTGGAGCCGTCGGGCCACTCCTGGACACCGAGTCCTTGTCGTCTCTCTTCACCGGCTGAAGCGCCTCCATGTCCGTGTCTTTGGCTCTCTGTCCCCGGCTCAGGACCTCTTCGCCCCGCAGCTACCACGACACCTTCGCAGGTCGTCGACAGCATTTTATCCGGGGCGTATCCTCCCTAGAGATAATTCACCTGTGTCCATTTAACCACAGCAACAGACAGTGTAGAGTTACATTAACTAATAGTTTTCGTTAGAGAACAGAAGTTCAGCTGTCTGAGGTCAGATTTGAGTTTTAACTTTCCTGTAAGCAGTGGTCGTCATGACAACAGCAGAGTCTGTGCGGGTGGGGCGGATGATTTCTCACGCATGCGTAAACGAAAGACAACTAAAAATCTGGGGAAATAGGTAAATATCCTTTAAATTGAACAACTTTCTCGGTGTCAATAAGATTAATCATCCAAAAGTAATGTCATGGATTTATTAGAAATGTATTGATAGGTTGATTAATGGAAGGTTAAATTATTTGAATACCTTTTTATTGATGGATAGGCGTATTTGACACGTCACGGGATAGTTTGATTGCATTCAGTGTAGATACAGGGTCTTAAATTTAATATTTACAGTTAGGGAAATTCATTTAATATATAATACTGTAGATTCTGATCTTATTATTTAGATAAATTTGTGTAATATCTGTTATTGTAGACGAGGGACTCTGGTCATACATGTAAAGTGTGATTGGAGCATGTTCAGGGCAGTTACACAGCAGAGGTCAGCATGGAGATACGAAGACGGTCCGGGCATCGAACAACGACTGACGACGGTTCTTATAGGACGCCAGGACCTGATTAGCTGGCCTCCACCTGCACATGATCTGCTGATGACAGATGACACACACCTGGACTCCTCATCAGCACAGTACACCGCACCGCACTGCTATGTTTGGTTGCAGCCTCTGTTGTGGAAGTACTATTAGGTGGTGACTGTTTTTTTCCTTCTTTATTTCCCTTTTAATATTTCCTCCCTTAAATGATTTAAATGTCTGGGAAGAAAATAATCTAATCTGAAGTCCACATAAATTAGAGTGGCCAAATACTAAGTAACATACACTACTGTTCAAAAGTTTAGGGTCACCCATAGAGAATGTCATGTTTTCCATGAAAATGCACACTTTTATTTGTGTACTGCCACAATTGTACAAGGGTTTTCTAATCATCAGTTAGCCTTTCAACATTATTAGCTAACACATTGTAGCATTAGAACACAGGAGTGCTGGTTGCTGGAAATGTTCCTCTGTACCCCTATGGAGATATTCCATTAAAAATAAGCCGTTTCCAGCTAGAATAGTAATTGTTTTTGCTCCCATTTTTTATGAGATGAACTCAAAGATCTAAAACTTTTTCCACACACACAATGTCACCATTTCTCTCAAATATTGTTCACAAATCTGTCTAAATCTGTGATAGTGAGCACTTCTCCTTTGCTGAGATAATCCATCCCACCTCACAGGTGTGCCATATCAAGATGCTGATTAGACACCATGATTAGTGCACAGGTGTGCCTTAGACTGCCCACAATAAAAGGCCACTCTGAAAGGTGCAGTTTTATCACACAGCACAATGCCACAGATGTGGCAAGATTTGAGGGAGTGTGCAATTGGCATGCTGACAGCAGGAATGTCAACCAGAGCTGTTGCTCGTGTATTGAATGTTCATTTCTCTACCATAAGTCTTGCATTTATATTTTTGTTGTGTGTGTGTGTGTGTGTATATATATATATATATATATGTGTGTGTGTGTGTGTGTGCTCCACATTTATTTATCTATAGAGTAAAATCAAAAATACTGCTACAGTCAATTTGAAGGGCACTGTACATGTATCTAAACCTAAACTGCATATTATTTTATTGCTACAACTAGTCACAAATAGAAATTTAATGTGATTCTGATTTAAAACCTACTATAAGAGAGCTGCATTGTCTTCTAGTTTAATTACATCTATGATCTCTGATATGTTCTTCCAGCAAACATGATACCCTCACTAGAAATCAGATCATGATTTGCGTCCTGCCCTTGGCTCTACTTGACATGCAAACTAAACACAAAGTAAATTTCTTTGCTGGATTTAATTGCAACTAATTCCTCCATTTGTAAAACTATAAAGATCTTCTATTTTTCAACACATAACCAGTAAGCAATGTCATCTTCCTGAAGTTAAAGTCTTTCATTCGTTGCTTTTGTTGCTGAGTTACATCATAAATTAAAAACATATCTTTATTCATTTTATATAAGTTCAACCTACTGTACAGTGTTTGCTCCATTAGCCTAGTGCACAAAGTATTTAGCCTTTTGAAAACACAGGAAGCATGCGCTCTTCTCCGCATTATGTATAGGCCCAAGTATATGACTAACCGCTAAAGTGCCATTTAAGTGAGGCATAATGCCAGAGGGAAAAGTAGGCCAGATATTATCTATGACACAGAAACCTCATGATATCCTCCCTTAACATCCACTTACAGGCTGTTCAGCATGTACAAGTGTGGCACGGTAATGGGACAATGGCTGCTCCTGTAGAATCATCTGCTGAACACATGGTGTATAAAAGGAACTGGTTTGCCTGTTGATGAATATTGAGTCACTGTTTTGATAGCCCTAGGTGATGAAGTGCTTTCACCACCTTACTGCAAGCCAATTATCCAAAGCAGACATGACACAAATAACCTTTGTGGTATACACATTTAGGTTTACCTTTATTGTGCAGGCCTTTATGTAAATTTCTTATATTCCAATGATGGTATTGGCACTTTAGAACCACCTAAGATTGCAATGAAGGAAACATTACTGACAAAAAGGTTTGAACCACTTCATCCATTTATTAGTCAGTTGTTCAATTCAAGAAAAACGCAAATATGTTAAAAACACTCTTCAAATTACATTATGTGATTACAAAGAGAAGTGACTGAAAAAGTCAAAATAGCATAGCAGGGAGTCAGTGCTTAAGTACAGTATATACATCAGCTTTGTGCTACTTTCCACCACCGTTCTGCCTCCAAAAGTTTCTCAGAAGCCGTTCAATATGTAACAAAAGCAAACACACGTGGGCAGGTTAGACATCTTTTTACATGAAATCCTCTCAGTAGGATGAGGTCAATAGACTTTTAATATGAACAGTGTCATCATATGTCAATGCTGAGCACATCATAGGCAGGCCATAGTGCTGTCAGGAGAAAATCTGCTACGTAAAAAGACCAAGTTAAAAGAATGTGTGTCCTCATGCCTACAAATAAATGTGCATTAGGCTTAAAAAGACAAACAGATGAGTACAATGTAAATTCCCTTCAGTATTCCATCAGGAAGTTGAGTTGAGTGCACTGTGCTGAGCGATATGAGATGTCGGAAAACGGGGGAAGTTTAGGGAGGTGTTACGTAGAGGGAAAAACCTCTCAGGCGTTGCTCCTTTCATCTATGGTAAAGATTTCCGTCGGGCCTTTGCTCAGGACCTTGATGTCATCCAAGAGACTGGTGGGAGTCAAAATGTGTGAAGACCCTGGAAACACAGGATTAAAAAAAAAATGAAATCCCAAATTAGATTGAAAATTCTTGTAAATTTCTGACTGGCTCCAGCAGGGGGAGTAAAACAGCCGCAAACAAAATTTTAACCGCGTCCTTCCAGCCAAACCACAGTTTATCATTAGCATCACAGCTTTCATTAAAATAACTGAATGCCAAAGACTCTTTGCAAACTAACAGTATTTTCATAGTGTAACTGCCTGACTGCAACCTGTTAAGAGAAACAAAACAAAGTCAAAGTGTAGTCTTGTGTTATTGCTCACCTATGATGACCTCGCAGGACTTCACTGCCTGGGTGACCTCGTAGGCAGAGCGCATCTCAGAGTAAGTGATTCCTCCAATAACAAAGATGATGAGACGTGAGCCAGTCCGGCGTTCGTCCTGAGCGCTGGCTTTGTGCTTCTGGCGGGCACTGTGGAGCAGAGGAGGGGCATCAGAAACTCAGACAACACTGAACGTGTACAGCAGGAGCAGCTGGGGGAATAAACTGCAAAATCATCATGCTGTCAAGAAAGACAGGGAGACTGAGATGAAACTGGCTGTAGTTACAAACATAATCACTAGAGGGCGCCAACTTATCACCTTCTTACTGTCTCTACAAGCAAATTGGGATGGTGCATGAATAAAACATGTCTTTGGAATAGTGATCCTCCATTTTCGTCAGATGAAAATGAAAAAATACAACTGCCTATCACTTTTAAGTAGCTATGAGTATAAATAAACAAAGCAATTTTAAAGTCCCTCTTATCAATATTTGTGGTACACAACATCTCGACACAGGGCTTTTTTTAAAAAAACAAAACACACAATACTAAAGCTTTTCAGATTACGGTGGTAATGGGATACTCACAATAATGTCTGTCTAAAGCAACTGAATTTATTGTTATATCCTGAAACTAAATAACCCAGTCCAGGCATGACCACTCACCTGACAGCCCCAGAGCCATTCCAGGCAGCAGGACACTCCGACTGGTGTGGCCACTCTCTGGTTTCCAGTTTGTTCTCCACAGCATCCTGGAAAGAACAGATTTTGAATTCATCTGTCATCAGTCTTATAAAGAGCCAATCTCTGTGGCAACCCAGTAACATTTATATTATATTATGCTGGCGTTCACTTCCTATTCATGCACATAAATCTAGAACCTCGAAGGAATGTGTTTTTGGAGTTCAAGCTCAGTGCTCACATAACCGTTATGAGAGTGTTGGCACCAAATATCTCTGCGTGGTCATGGACATGCCAACACAAACTTGACCTTTCACTTTAATGATGTAAAAGCAGGAAGTTTGTGAATCTATTAAAGACAGCAGAAGATCACTCAATGCACTGACTTCAAGTGGAAGTCATTAATGGTGAAGAGAGTTAATTAGCAGAGAATGAAATAAGAGTTTGTTGAGCACGGGCCAGACTCCAAAAGAAGGACGATACTTGAACTGTGGGAACATCACACAACTGCACGACTATCTCTGCTGCCAACTACAACATGTAGCCAGGGAGGGTAAAACAGAGAAACAATCTGCTGTCGAGCACTTCCTAATCTCAGAAACTTGAAACTTTAAGTTGTACAGTAGCTCTCAACAAGCTTACTGCTTATCTACTTTGTAACTTTTTATGGACACATATACCCTAAGACAGAAGGAGCAGATTGATCTCAACATATTTCAACCTGATTTTTTGCTGCTTCACAAAAAAACTTCCTGTATTCTCCTGCTAGATAAAGCTTTTAACATCACTTCACAGGAAACTAGGTTGTCATGTGGCGAAACGTGAAGCGAACACTGAGAAATGATTTCAGGTAATAACAGGAAGTGAAAGTGAAAAGAAGATACAAAACTACTTGTGGTACAGTTCAGCCAGAGCTCGAGCTCTTCATTCATTTACCAAGAAAAGCACAGAAAGAACTGAAAATTAGAAAGCCAGTGAGTTTGGGGAAGAATAACAGCTCAACTCTTCCTCTCAGTTCCACATACATTTCTAAGAACTGGTATCAGCAGCAGAGTTTCATGAACCGGTATATTGTTACTTTTTCTTTATTTTACAGCTCATTTAACTTACCACACTCAAAAGAAACAGCCACCAGCAAACTTAATAAGACAAAGCGAGAAGGTAAATGAGAGGGTTGCATATTCAACACGTCTTTGACAAGACAGCACACCTCAGTGACATCCTACCTCAGTTTAAACACAAAGCATCATCTCACCTTACTGTAAACACCTCTTATGTGGAACACATTTAACATGCAACAAACACATTTGAATTTCAGGATGTTGAGGAGGAAACAGAGAGATCGTCCTTTGGGATCAACATACATGTGGTGCCCTATTGTGCCTTACAGATGCAAACATGCTGCCGTTTACAAATGGATAAAGAGGTGCAAAACCACACAAACATATACACTGCTCAAAAAAATTAAAGGAACACTTTGAAAATACATAATATTTCAATACGGGGAAAAACAAACTGGATCTTAGCATTGATATGGACTGGATAATGTGTTAGGAATGAAAAGATGCCACATTGTTTGATGGGAATGAAATTTATCAACCCCCCAGGAGGGCTAAATTCAAGACACCCCAAAATCAAAGTGAAAACCTGATGTGGCAGGCTGGTCCATCTTGTTGAAATTCCTTGGCAGCAACTCAAAATGGTATTCAGTAGTTTGTATGACCTCCATGTGCTTGTATGCATGACTGACGATGTCGGGACAAGCTCTGAATGAGACGACAGATGGTGTCCTGGGGTATCTCCTCCCAGAACTGGACCAGGGCATCACTGAGCTCCTGGACAGTCTGAGGAGCAACCTGATGGTGTCGGATGGAACAAAACATAATGTTCCAAAGGTTTTCTATTGGATTCAGGTCAGGTGAGCATGGGGGACAGCTAATGGTATCAGTTCCTTCATCCTCCAGGAACTGCATGAGTTCTCTTACCACATAAGACTGGGCATTGTGCACCAGAAGGAATCCAGGACCACTGCACCAATGTAGGGTCTGACAATGGGTCAAAGGATTTCATCCTGATACCTAATGGCAGTCAGAATGTCATTGTCCAGCCTGTAGAGGTCTGTGCGTCCCTCCATGGATATGCCTCCCCACACCATCACTGACCCACCATCAAACCAGTCACACTGAACAATGTTACAGGCAGCATAACGTTCTCCACGGCTTCTCCAGACCCTTTCATGCCTGTCACATGCGCTCAGGGTGAACCTGCTCTCATCTGTGAAAAGCACAGGGCACCAGTGGTGGACTTGCAAATTCCTGTGTTTGCAGCCGAGCTCCACGGTGCCAGTCAGCGAGCACAGCGGGCACTAGAGGATGCTGGGCCCTCAGACCACTCTCATTACATCTCTTTCTGATTGTTTGATCAGAGACATTCACACCAGTGGTCTGCTGGAGGTCATTTTGTAGAGCTATTGCAGTGCTCATCCTGGTCCTCCTTGCACAAAGGAGCAGATACCTGTCCTGCTGATCGGTTGAGGACCTTCGACAGCCCTGTCCAGCTCTCCCAGACTAACTGCCTGTCTCCTGGAATCTCCTTCATGCGCTTGAGAATGTGCTGGGAGACACAGCAAACCTTCTGGCAATGGCACACATTGATGTGCCATCCTGGAGGAGTTGGACTGTCTGTGGAACCTCTGTAGGGTCCAGGTATCACCTCATGCTACCAGAAGTGACACTTACCCTAGCCAAATGCAAAACTAGTGAAAAACAGTCAGAAAAAATTAGGAAGGAAAAAATGTCAGTGGCCTTCACCTGTAAACTCATTCCTGTTTTGGGGGTTGTCTCATTGTTACCCCTCTAGTGCATCTGTTGTTAATTTTATGAACATCAAAGCAGCTGAAACTGACTAAAAAGCCCCTCAGTTACTTCCTTGACCAGATCAGTATCCCACATGTTTCACTGATTTGATGCAACACTTAGATTAAAAAGTGTTCCTTTAATTTTTTTGAGCAGTGTATGTGACACTGCCTATCAGATGACCTAAATCTGATAACGTGCCATTGTTCCGACTCCACATTTTTGTCGAGCATTTCTTGCACGAATACCATTCAGAGAACTGAGGTATCTCAGTGACCGAGATAGAGCTGAACGTTGAGACGGCATTACGTTTTCAAGACGTGCATGTAAAAAGGAGGAAGAATCAATATAAATGATATGTGACCATACAGAGGTAGTAGCTGCTAATAGAAGAAATTACATGGAGATCTGTTCTCACTGACCTCCATCACGTCTTTTATGACAGGAACCCATCTTGACAGGTTGTACTTCTCCTCCTGGGAGCGATCCCGTCGGGATGGTTTGCGATTGAAGATACTAGACTGGGTTCAAAAGTACAAGAAAGATAAGGAACAAGATCACACGCAGAATCCAAAAATGAAGCCCTCAGTGAACCTACCCAGCTACGATTTTATCTTTGGTAATTTTAAACTCTTGGTACACACATCAACAATGAACTGTAATCAAAAGCACTGAATCCATGAACAATCTACTCATCTTCTCCACATACCGACGTAATTATAGGGACGCCCAGTTCTTTCCAGTTCAGGATATACTCTCGTTGGTCCTCAATCTTCACATGCTGGATAAGTTTGCTCAAGTTCTCATCTGTTGTTCCTGTTTACACACACCAAACAAGCAAACAAAGAATTAAAATCTGATCACTGATCAGGACTGCAGCCTTTTGTTAACAGTAGCTGTTCATGAGGGCCTTAGTCTACAAATAAAATTTGCATTGTAGATCCATTTTATTGTCTTTCAGGACGAAATTTCTTTTAACTGGAAAATTAAATCCATATCATCTGCTAGGACCACCATGTTCACAAGTATGACAGGGTATGTTTGTAACTAAACACTGGAAAAAAACATTCTGGATTTTTATCCAGATTAAATCAACTAATGGGTTAGTCCATGAAATCTACAGTTACACAACATCATGTCCTCACTTCACAGCAAAAAACTACGAAAGGAATAAGCAGTGGTGTAGGGTTAAACAAACAGTGAAGAGAGCGGAGAATGTAGGGGAAGACTGGTTTACCATTGAGGCTGAAGATGTAGAGCAGCACCGCTCTGATCTTGTCGTGGGTACTGTAAGGGTGGAGCAGAACCGGCAGCAGAGTCCTCATGGGATCTTTCACCTTCTGCCCATCCACATCTGAACCTACTGCTAGGTCCTGCACACAAACATACGACATATTTTACATTTGGATACTGACAAGTATCGCTAACACAGTTCTGCTGAATCTCTGATCGGAAGATTAGAGGTTGAATCAGCTACAGAAAAGTATTCTGGAGTTCACAGGGAGACACTGACAAAATCCCCATCTTCAAACTTACAGCCTTTGAGGCGAGTTGCCCATGACTCACGGTGAAATTGCTGATGCATTTAAACGGCTTCTTTCCTCCGACTAAAACGTCCACAAACTAAGCATAGACAGCGTAGACAAGACATTTGCTTGATCATGTATCTATAAGTGACAGCATTTGGCTTGTCGCTGTTGTCATTTATTGCATATTTGTAACGTTGTTTGGATTTGTCACAAAATTTACAGATGTTCATGGATTTAATTTCTTTTTGCAGTCTGTTAAATGTAGAAGCAGTGTAATCACAAACAGCGAGTGATCAACAAACAGCAGGTTTTTAAGCTATAAATGAAACAAGTCTAAAGATTCCTCCTCCTTTCCCTCACATTCTAACACTACAGCTGTGACGTCCATTGAATCTATGAGGGTTTAGTTGGTAGGCAATAGGGTGGAGACTGGGATTGGACCAGCATCTCTCTCAAAGACCTGAGGTTTTTTATCTGGCAAGTGTTGTCCATACTCACTAACTTACCGCCTGACTACTGACTAAAGTTAGTAGTAAAAATGATGACCGGACCTGTTCAGCTTTACAGAGTTTCTCCACATTGTTTGAAAAGTGTTTCATGCAGTCCTCAGCCAACTGCAGATGAACAGCTTTCTAGAATTCAGACAGAAAGAAAAGTCAAGAGCAGATACCTAAGTGTTGTAATGAAGCATCCAATGATTTGGTTTAATGTGAAATGTGTATTCAATGAAATATATTTAGCAAAAAGACTATTTGGTTTCATTATTTTGCTTCTACAACTTAAGAAGGTCAACCCCACAAAACAACCAATAACAGGCTGTGAAGGCACCACACCCAACCACAACAAAATGATTGCCAAGCTCTATAACGGCTTGTAGAAAGCAAACTGTATCAGTGTTACATCTGCCCTAAAACTAGTGGCAAGGCACGACCCTTCCGGTAATTCAAGTTGCATCAGGTTTTACAGTTACACCTCCAAAAGCCATTGAAGCATACAGGGGCTTCATACCTCAGTCATCTGTTTACGGAATGAAGGCATCTTCTTCATCATTTGGGCCAAATTGCTAATTGTGATCTGGAAAAAAGGTGAAACGTTTGCTCAAAATATGCATTTCAGTACAAAATACACACTTCAAAAAGTCAGAGGCACATTAGCAGAAAGCACAGGACTTTACCTTTCCATCCGGCTGTTTCTTGCTCGCAGATATTTCTTTCACCATCTTGGGGATTTGTCTATTGCAAGGAAACAAACAGGTTAAGGAAGAGGTGAGGATATAGAAAATGGGAACTGCCATCCTTCGCGTGTTGCAGACTTACTCTGAGACCTCAGCGATGTGCTTGTGCCTGAGCTTAACCCAGAGCATGTCGTCCTCGTTCAGCAGGGCTTGCTTCTCTGCGCCGTCTTTGGACTTGTACCTGACCACAAGAAGACGGATATGTTTGCTATGCATGCATGACAATACGGCGAAGTAAGAAGAGTGTGTGTCGGTGAGAGTACAGAGAGACAGAGTAGAGAAAAGTAATATTACGTGTACGTGTCGCTCTGGATATCAACGAGGTCGTAGGCCATGGCCTGGTAGGTCAGTTCATGCAGGATTGGACTCACAGGGTCAAAACCTCTTTCCACTATCAGCAGCTGGGCCTGGGTCTTTCCCTGTGAATAAGGTGAAATACACACTACACTTTATATAAAAGCAATGGGTGCTGTTTTACAATGGCATTTGGCCTTTTCTTCTCATACCATCACACCATGTGCTCAGAATTTAGAACAAAAATACTGTATATTGAGATTCCTATCTACTCCCAGGGCTAAGACTTTGTTTATTCTGTCAACATGATTTGTTCAGCAGATGTCTCACCTTTTTCTTACCACTGTCATCCATCTCATAGTGTCTTGCCAACTTACTGTCAACCAGTTCTGCAAGAGTTTTGGCATTCTCCATGTTGCTGTCTCTAGTTTTGAAATAAAAGGAGGTATCACAGGTAAAGCAATACATATAGATGTCACACTCATATCAACATCAGTTAATCCAGCAGTTGAACCATATCAAACATCAAACTGGCTTTCATGGCGATTGCGGCAGGCATTTGGAGAAAGACTTTTATTATTAAGTCAAGCCTAGTTGACCACAGAAACAGCAGAGCTTAGAACGAGCCAATGAATAAAGTTTAGATAGCTGGAAACTAGTTTTATTTAAAAAAAAAAAAAACACACACACACACACACACAACTGTAACATAGTCACACAAAAAATTAATTTTTAACTAGTTTGTCCCTACTTAGTGTTGAACTGAGACTCAGTGCAAGAAAAGAATCTGGATTCGAAACTCTTTCATGCCGGATTTTTCTCAGTTTTTACGTGAACAGCTCAGTGTGACACTATAAATAAGCACAAGCAGGGTTCCCACTCTTTCCCCGAAATGATTTTCCAGGACTTTTCCAGGACATTTCCAGTCGGTACAGACACACGTTATCAGGTAGGAGGACGTAGGAGGTGAAGTGAGCGATGTCACCGTGACGTCACCATCATACGCAGGCGGACTTTTCGCAACAGAGACTTTATCTGTGTTGACCATAGACTGCATTCTATAGTGTTGACCGGCGTCATCGACTGAAAGTTTGATTTCAGACATGAAACGCTCAGCTGCACCCTCAACTGTTGTGGGAAGATGTAAGTTTATGCGGATGCCACCACACACCTCGGCAGTGAGGAGGATGAAATGATGTTTCAGTGAAAGTGCGGGTGTCGCAACACCCACACAACAGAATTCCTACTGTTGTTTTCATTCCCTTATTTTTATCAGACAATAAAACAACTGTGAACTACTGAGTGAAACGTGGCCCATACCTGTTAAGCCGCCGCCATGCCGATATCAGAGTTGTGTTTCATCTCGCAAGTTACAGCCAACTCAGGGGAATGCAAATTTGATTGGCTGATAGCATCACATGGGGCCGGCTCGAAGCAGAGAAGCGATATTTTACATATATTATGTGCCTCAGTGTTGCCCAGAAAATACGGTGACAACAGACATGCATGTGCATAACTTGTAACCCGTTTGCATTGACAGGGGGAGGATAAATATTTTTCCAGGACAAGTTAACCATTTCCAGGACATTTGACCTTTTTTTCTCATTTTCCATATGTTTTCCATGACTGGAAAATCGGTCAGTCATTTTCCAGGTTTTCCAGGATGCATGGGAACCCTGACAAGCCTAAAAATGTGTGCAATCTCCAGGTTTCAATTATATTACATCTCCCCCTCTCTACGTAGGCCGGTGAATCACTCCAGTGCATCCATTCAAACAACTACGGATGACAACCACTTTTCTTTTGTAACCTCACCCTAATTTCCCAGACACAGTGCGGTAACACATTCTAAACTCTTCTCATAAAAGGTGTCAGTCTGCTTGGGGGCAAAGGTGTGTTCTAAGCTTAGAAACTGAATCCTCTCTTACTTCTTGTATCTGACCCCTGGGTACTCGTCCAAAGTGGCACACAGAGTGACGAGTTGGTCAGCGAGTGTCACCAGCGTCTTCTTTTTCTTGTCCTGACAGTGGGGACTGTAGATGCTTTGGAAAGCCTCCGGATTATCACATGTGAACACCTTAAAAAAAAAAAAAAAATCAAGACGGCAGTGTAAAAAAAAAAAATCTTTCAGTAAACAACTTGTGTGTAATTTATAATCAAACATGTGCACATAAATCTTTTTACTGTCAAATCATTTCTTCAGAACTAATTCCCTGACTGTTACCTGTACATAAGAAATCTTAAAATAACTTAAAATCTTGAGATGTTTTTGGTTTTCAAAATACGGAGAGTAACCAGTTACTGTTCCTAAGTCGCGATCATAACACAGAGTTCGTTGCATCATTGTTTAAAACAGCCAACACCCATGAAAGATTCACATGACACTGAAACAAGTGAATTTTCCCCTCAGTTAACAAGTAGACACATAGTCTGGTTGGAAAAGAGGAAATGGAGCATTACAAAACAAGCTAAAACAGCACACTCTGCAAGCTGCATCCACTCACTTGTGCCTCTTGTGGCATGAAGGACATGTTTATTTCCTTACAGACACGTATGTACTTGGCACAGTACAGCTTCATGTCGTTGAACAGTTCATCGGGGCAGTCTGTGGAGCCAAAAAGCTTTCAGTGTCTCTTTGTTAGTTATTTTGCAATAGAAGAAGATTTCAGTATTGAGTTATAAGTTACTTACAGTCAGTGAAATAAACATAGGCTGCTTTGTATTTAGGTTTGGGCTTGAAGTCAGCTATGAAGGCCTCCACACACTATGAAAATAAAACACATTTAAGAAATCTCAGCAGAGTTTGGCTGAAAGAATTTGGGGGAAAAAACAAACACAAGAATATATTAAAAAAACAGAGATTAAAGTAAAAATAAAATATAATGTGATCATTGCAGGGGTTTTGGTGGTAAACCTTAGCAGTTGGTGTCATGAAGTAGATGGCCTTCATTTCTAGAACAGGTTCTCTGCTTTTGTACAGGTCCTCCACAACTAAAGAAAGAACACATGTATGGTAACAGTAGCTACAAACATCCTCATGCAGGCTTCAGTTAGCTCGATTTAATAATTTTATGACAAAAGTGTTTCACTGAAATAGAAAGCAAGCTTACTTGTTATTTTCTCTGACATCAGATCTGACATTTTGCAGCATGACGAGAGCAGCTTGGTGGTGAAGGGATCCAGAATCAAGATCTGGGGAGAAAACAAAGTGGCGATCGATTAATTATGTATCATATTGTAGGAAGGTTGTGTAGGACCACATAAAAATGAATCACACTGCCAACATGAGAAAATACAGTTCTGTACAGAGCATAAGTGGAATAAATCACATAAAACTTAATCTGTAATGTGGAGGTTCACTCAGTTAAGAGTCTTGAGGCATCAGGGATGGCCTTACCTTCCATACTTCAGATTTTCTGCAGTCTGTAATTATTGTGTCTTTTATTCCTGTAAGAAGCAAATAGCATGACAACATGAAGATTCTTACTAAAACCAAGAAAACTTACTCTTCATTACTACTCCATTTAAACTGCATCCTGGTCCTACTGTTGAAAAACTTGCTTTTTTTCATCAATAAAAGTAAAGATTCAAAGTTGAATGTTACTTTAACTGTATTAAGGCTGTACAATATATCATATCAGGGATTTCTGAGATATGTAAAGGGCAGGGACAATATTCACACTGCACTTCCTGCAAAGTGAAGTAAGGCAAAATAAGTCAAACACATCATGTGGAAACTTTTGGTTTGCTGCTTCATAAAAAAAGAAAACTCACATAGTTCTTATTTTCCATGACCAAACAACAAGGGTAGCCTTTACTTCAATTTGAGAGTTCTTTAGTTAATTTTTTCCAATGCGCAAAGTTCACTGGCACGATGGCTCCACAAGTGCACAGCACAATAAATAAGAAACAGGAAAAACACATAAAAAGAAGATTTGGTTGCACAAAGAAATGTGTTAAATGTATGGAAATATTTCAGCTACCAAAAGCATGATGTTAACCAATACCAGTTACTCTGTCTGTTTGGCCATTTAAATTAGCACCACAAAGTTCTATATGATTAGTGCAATGCAGATCTGAATGCCATTCAAAGCTAAAAGTGTAAGTTTAATCCAATATCATACTTCATCAGGTTTCGACTATTCAAGCTGTCTTGGTTCTAGCATTGAAGCACATATTCTGGACAGGAATTCAAGTGATTGCAACATCAACAATCTATTATTTAGCTGTTAAAGACACTGATCAAACAAAAGTACATGTATTTAGCTGGTAACAGCTCAAAGTGTGTAATTCCTTGCAGTTGTGGTTCATATGATTCTTGGGTTTTTGTCTAAAACAAACTACTGTATATAATGAGGAGAGAGATGACTAATGACTTCAAAGCAGTTTTTAACGATGGAAGTAAATTATAAAGAGTTGCATGTCATAGC